>NC_090938.1:757537158-758162158 GCF_040938575.1 Ambystoma mexicanum
GGCTTCCAGAAGATTCTCTGGCCTACGCCACGTGGACCATGTCTGAGGAAAAGGATTCAGCTCCCCTGTTCTGGATTTGCTCCTGCTGCGGCTTGCGGCTTGTCTTTTCGACAAGCATTCCGAGTGCCTCTACTGCCTGTACCCGGCGCACAACGAGGAGGATTGTGCGTTTTGCCAGGAGATGGCCCTGTGCACGATGAGGGACCGGCACAGGCGGTTGAACAAGTGGCTACAGGCCAAGGCCCCTGCTCTGGGTGGGTCCCAGCAGCATGCCTCTCAAAGTTCCAAGAAGGCTGAGCTGGCATCCAAGTCCTTTGAGGGTGCCCCTCCCGCGGGGGTCCAACAGAAGGCTAAGCACCGCAGGTCCACTGCCACCGGGAGCGCTGTTGCGACGGTCTCCTCGGTGGCCACAGCGCATTCGACGTCTGTTATGCAAAGTTTGCATGTAGGAGCCTCTGGGACCCCTACACACAACTATGACTTCAGGTGTAAGCAAAACCAACCTTTGGTATAAGTCTGTACCACACAGTTTTTGGTAGCGAGCTGAGCGGCAAGGCTTATCTCAAGAGGGAATGTTAGCTTGTAATGAGGTTACATAGAGGTCTACAGTTACAAGTATTCAAATAGACACCCTCAAGGTTTCTTGGTAAAACACTTATTAATTTATTACAGTCAGTTAGAAAACATTCACTAAAAGGAGGCAATTAATATCACACAAAAATGTACTACAGTACTTCACACTATCCGGTACTGAGGCATTTAAACTACTTTGAAGGAGGAGAAAAATGGCATTCGGAACATTTGACGCAGGAGCAAAAAGGCAGAAGTTAATAAAACGAATAGTAGAGTTACTCTTAAACAGTGCAAATAGTATCAGTTCACCAGAGCAGTTGGTCCAATGCAATAGGTAGGCCAAAGTCAATAGGCTAGAGTCTTGTATAAGTAAAAACGATTCTGGTATTTAAACGGAAAAATCTTTGCCACGGTTCTCAGAAGTAGTTCATAGAAGAAAGATTCTTATGTCGGGTCACAAGCTGACTAGACCTGCAAGTTGCCAAGTTTCATGCACTTTCGCAGTGAGGGGTAAGTTCTCTCGGTCAGGTTTTCACAGTACCTTATATTGAAGAAAAAGATGCAGCTGAAGACTTCTATTCCTGGCAGTTCCTGCAGATCTCGCGGTTTCTGAGCTTCAGTCGTGGGGACAAGAGGGAGGATGGGGAGGACTCCTGCACAGGGACTGGTCACGAAGCTGGCAATTCTTCAATTCCAGTAGCTGTCTTCAAGCACACAAACTGGTGTCCTCCCTGGCTATTCGGTTTCCTGCAGCACTCTGAGAAAAATACAACCAGCTCCGAGAATGGTGTCTAGGTGGCTTACAAGTTGATTGGTCCCACCAACTCAAAGGAAGAAGCCATCCTTGAAGCGCTTCACTGTCGAAATTAACTAGGTGATTCGGACCTGCAGCAGGGCTTCACCGGGCAAACCAACGGTCCAGGAGTTGCAGCAGCTGTCCTCTTCCAGCTCTTCTTTGGTTCCAGTGGTCGACTCTGCCTTCCAACCCAAGAGACTTGCCTTTTAAACAGTTTTCTCCCATTCATTCCAGCCTAGCTGCCTGTCAACCAGCAGGGTGGCTGTCCTTGCCAGACAGTCAGCCAGCCAATCACGCCAGAGTGCATTTGGGTCTACTAGGAGACTAAGCACAGGGAGTTTCGGGCACCTCCCTCACTTCCTGCCCCCCCAGACACTCAGGCGCCAGAGGCGGTCTATAGTCCTGAAGCCCACCAAAGGCGTAGGAACAAAGGGACCAAACCTAGTTTGACGTACAGAGACAAACTCTAAGGACCTTTCCACAATGAAATGGCGAAAAAAGAATACTGGGACCCGTTTAAACAAAGGAGGCTCAGACGCCATCTTGAGAAACATGGCTCCCGCAATTTATCACTACCGGTGTACGCGTGCAGGAAATTCATCAGAGTTCATTGTAAAACCACTGCCACCAGCCATTTCTAGAGGAAAGGGTAGCATTGGACTGCTACATGAGTTTCTAGACATGGGGATATACTAGGTAACCCCTCCAGCACTCTATTGTAAGATGGGGTGTGCTGGGTCTAGGAATTTAAAGAGACTAGTAAAGTCAATTTAACTTTAATTACTCTGGGAAACAGTATTTTATCCCAGCGAAGGTATTTAATCCTTGGGACAGCCTTAGAGGCTTCCCTGTGTCACTGCACTGAGTGTACTCTGTAACACACAAGAAAAGACGAGGCCTATGGAGTTGTCTAAAACGCCACAATCAAAGAAAACAAACACAGAAAACACATTGATTTTGAAAAGTTCAAAGTTTAGCAAAATAGCTGAAGGACTCTAAGGTAGAGAGGAATTGGCAAATTTTGAGAATTCTCCCTAACAGTCTCCAGTCACCAGTCAACACTGAGGATCTTCGGCCAAGAGAAAGTCGGACCATCTGGGCAAGCTCAAGGAGAAGCCCACGTCCGTCCTACCGGAGAAGCCCAAGGAGGAGCGGGGCTCGGACCTTCCCCCTAAGGAGAAGGCCAAGGCAGACAGGCTCAGCAGGCTTGGAGCAGACAATTACGAGTGGCAGCTAAACAACCTCGTTCTTCAGGAGATCTTCAACAAGTGGGGTCATCCCCAGGTGCATCTCTTTGCCACCTGGCACAACAAAAAGTGCCCTCAGTTTCGCCTCCTGGAAGGGACAGAGTCCCGGCTCCCTGGACAACGCATTTCGGCTTCAGTGGAACGGCATGAGGGCTTACGCCTTTCCGCCCACTCCACTGATTCACAGTGTAATTTGCAAGATCAAGGTGTCCCGCCAACTTAACATCATTTTGATAGATCCATGGTGGCTGGCCAGGCCACGGTTTTCGGAGCTGCTCAGCCTCTCAGAGATGCCCCTGATTCATCTCCCAACGGGCCCAGCACATCATCTGGCACAGCAGGGGGGGCAGGATCATCCACCCCACGCCACAAACTAGTCCTCACAGCGTGGTTCCTGAGCAGGTAGCGCTGCGGCACCTCAGCCTCTTGCAGGCTAATCTGGAAATCATTCAGGGAGCAAGGATCAAGGCTACCAGGGCCCAGTATAAAAAAAAATGGACCAGATTCTGCCACTGGGCAGACTCCAAAGACATCGATCCACTGGTAGCTTTTGCTCGAGCTTCAGTGTTCTCAATCATTATCAGATCAACAAACTGAACATGTTCAACAACCACAAGGAGTGTGCTTCATCACAACCCACAGTCATGATCACTCTGCAATCACAAGAATTTTGAAACGCAATTGGCATATACTGAAACTTGATCCTCCAGACACTAGCAACCAACACACCACTTGGCACAATAAGGATAATTTTGGGTTCAGAAAATGTGGCACCTGTTCAATACGCGCACGAAAAAACAACTGTTTCAGGACAAATTTGGCAGAGACCAAAATCAATCAAAATATAAATTGCAGAACAAAATGTGTGGTATACGCTATAATTTGCGCATGTAATTTAATCTACATTGGAAGCATGATCTGGGAACTTCGGACCCGGATTCGTGAACACCTCTCAGGAATTGGCAGCCAAAATGTAATGCTACCGTTGGCGAACCACTGGCAACGGGCACACCAATTGGATGAAAAGAGACACATTTGGTTTATCGGCCTTCAAAACATCAGGCTCGGCAAAAGAGGCAGCAATCTTGAAATTATGATACGACAAGCGGAATCGCGCTTGATTTTCCATTTTCGAACACTGAAACAAGGCCTGAACACGGACCGTGAGATGTATTGTTTTCTATAAAGTATAATATCTTGTCAAGTATTTCTTTGTTCAGGAATAATGTAAGGTTTTTATTCCAAGTTTCTATTGCATTCTATTTTTAAATACTCATTAAATGTTTTCTTTCTTTCGCACTCTGACATAACTTTCGCGTGTCCACATACTCCCAATACAAATCCAACCCGTCGGATTGACCAACGTACATTAGATGTTTTTAGAACTGGCGAAACCTCTTTTCCAATGTTAATTCCAATATGACCATGTTGGTGCGCCCACGATTGATTGTTAACATTGACATTCGTTTTTTAACACACTTTCTACTTATAATCTCAATACATGTAGCCTGGTATCCTATAGGAACACAAAACATAAAACCAAAATTCAATATTTTTCCAATGAACATTAGTAAACCACAAGTTCTACATAATTTATCAATTCAACTGCAAATGTTGTGTGAGGCACACAATGTACACACGTATGCATTATAATATAATATCTCTTTTTGAGATCACTTGCAGATGCCATCATAAGTGCAGTCTTTTTTAAAAATAGTTTCACTGAGTTTCATACTCAGGAACATTGTGCTAATATATGTTTGATTTTTAATATAGCACAATATGGATGTCACACTAACACTCATACCCCCTACGTCCCGTCCCCTTTCCTTCATACTTATGGGATATCTCTCCGTCCTGTGGGACGGGACCGGAGCACTTTGTAAAAAGCATCCAAAAATGTTACCAAAAATGTGTCCTTCCTCTCTTTCTTGCGTGGGGCCTGGCACGCGGCCGTAACCCCGCCCACCTTGGCTCCGCATCGCCCATCAGTCCTTTTCTCTGCTCGTTCGGGACGGGACACACTTGCATCCTTGGAAGAGTTTCTTCCCTTTTTTCCTCTCTGGCTCTCGCTAGCGATCGTGTGCTGGTCTTTCTATGTCGTTCAAACTAGATTTTCCAGATTGTTCGTGTCACCGTCCTTTCGCGAGGGCGGATCCCCATCCTTTGTTTAGAGTGCTTGGGTCCGGATCACCGTTGGGACTCCTGTTTTTACTGCGACCCCCTTTCGGTCCGGGCACTTCAACGTCGGTTGGAGCGGTGGGAGGAGGTGTTCCGACGAACTCCTCCTTCGCATTTTCAGGCGTTCATCGACCAGACGAAAAGCTCGGTAAATTCTTTAATTTTCAGAGCGCGCCGGCCGGGGGATACCTTTCCGGGTTCCTCTCGGGCCAGGAGGGGCATTGATCGCTCTGCCACCGGGGTTCGCCCTGAGGTGCCCATTGAGCCTAATAATTGTACCAGTTTTCTCCAAGGGTCGCTGTAAGGGGCCTGTAGATACCGGAGTGCGCTCCGAGGCCCCTCCTGTGGGGGCTGTTTGTGCACCCAGTTCTACTGGGTCGTGGGGTAGCGGAGCTCGCTCTGAGGCCGTTCTGTCTGCTTCCCTCAAAAATATGACCGGGGTGTGCCCCGAGGCCTTGGGTGAGCTTGCTGTTAACGAACGGATGTTCGAGGCCCGTGTAGAGAAGGCTGTTACCGGACCTGGGTCCGAGGTCCCTCGTTCAGAGGCTAAAGCTACCAGCAGTTCTGAGAGGCCTGACAAGGCCTTGTCGGTGAAAGCGGTTTCTCACCGTTCCCGCTCTTGCGGTGACACCAGACCTGTTGAGGGGGCAAAGAAGCAAAGTTCTTCTTTTACCGGCAGTGCCGAGGTCCTTCCTTCGAAGGCTAATTTGGCGGTTGGTATGTCGCAAAAACATTCAAGGCCTCACAGTACCGGCTGTGCCGAGGTCCCTTATGTTAAGGCTAAAGTTAAGACCCCTGATCCATCGACGGGGACCCCTGCCTCACTTCCTCACGTGGTGCAGTTGCCCTCAGATGATAAAATGGCGCCCGTTCCCGCCACGACTGCGGTGGCCATTTTGGGTGCTACCCCTACAACTACGCCATCGGCCTCTGGTGTAGGGCTTGGTCCCTTGGGTGAACCTAAAGTCCCTTGTGCGCATCCTTACCGGCCGGTTTATGACTGGAATGCTCGGATGCCTCTTCTGCATAATGTTTAGCTGTCTGCAGGATCAGCACCGTTGATTTATGTGGATACGTCGATGGAGGGGCCTGTGTGGCACCCGTCCCCGTAACGTCCCTGGATTTGTCCACCTCATGAGAGGCCTCCTCAGGTGCTGAAGCAGTCCCCGGAGGAAGCCTCTTTCGGTATATTTTAAACGCTTATGAGGACCGACCCCATGAGGGAGTATTTCAAAGGGCTATTTAGGGAGATATGCCCTCCTGCGCCCCCGGCTCCACCTGTTCCTCCAGTGGTTCCGCCGGCACCTCCCTTGCCTACGGTGCCTCCCCCAACTCTTCCGCCTTTGCCTCCATTGTCCCCTGTGGACAAGGCAGCGCCTGACATGGTTCAGCAGGACCCTGATCTGTCGGATGACGCACAAGGCGATCAGGACAGCGAGGACCTCCCCCGCTCTATCAGCTTTTCATGACAGGGTACTGGACATGATGAACTTCTTAGATGTTCCAGTGCCCGAGGCACTCGCTCCGCAGGAGGGCGTGCATTCTGGGGCGTTCACCCTTTCTCTCTTGGAGCATACGGGCCTGTTCTTGCAGAAGGACATTCTGGCCGAGGTCTGCAGAGTCTGGGAAAAGCCGCACTCTGGACTTTTTGTCAATAAGAAAATTGACACTAGATACAGGCTGCATTCTTCGGAAGAGGTGGCCCTGTCATCTTGTCCACCCCCCCTCCTCCACAGTGGTGGCTGCGGCCACTTTGCAGTCCAGGCCTGCAGCATCCTCTTCCACAACGGCTACTCAGGTTCTGGGAAAGGAGGACAAGCTCCTAGACTCCCTCGGGAGGAAAATCTTTGCCAACTCGGCCTTGCAGCTCAGGCAGGCCAACGCTGAATTGATATTAGCAGGAGCTAACATGCGAATGTGGAAAGGTCTGTCGGAGTTTGACGAGTTTATCCCGGTGGAGAAGCTGGAAGACTTTAGAGGAGGCCTTTCCGACACCAGGTTCTTGGCCCAGGATCCTGGGCTCATCACGTAGACACCTCAGCTCGGGGCCTTATGCTGGGGGTTGATACCTCATGGCAGGCGTGGCTACATGCAACTAAATTTTCGAAAAAATTGCAGGACAAGGTGCTGGACCTTCCGTTGGATGGGAGGGAGTGTCATGATGCCTACCCCCGGACACCCGGATCGAGTACATCACCCCTGGGAGCAGGCATCCAGATACTTGTTAAAACCCCAGCAGCCCCAGCTGGGGGCTGTTTGGGTTCAGTCTTGGCGCCTTAGGCGCCAGGCTCATAGACATTACTTACCTCATGCAGACCATGCTGCAAATGAATCCAAGCCAACGTGAGGCTTGGATGGGACTATTTTGTTACAGGGACTATTTTGTTACAGGGACTATTTTTTACTCTGGTGTGGTTCTGGGGAACTTCTTACCTGGAACTACTTTGGAGGCTATTTAAACCACGCCCGAACAGCAGCACACGCTTCGCGTTATTCTGCATCCTGCAGCGTAACGCTCACTGTGCCTGCAAGTCAGCATCCAGTCTTCTGCCACGCCCGCCTCAAATCCGGAGCTCCTAGAAAAGGGGAAAAAGGAAGAAAAGGTTAGATCACGGACATTATTTTAATTCCTTACCTGATTCCGGATCCAGCACGTCCCAGAGCTTGGAAAGGACATTATTCCAGCACGCGTCGCATCGCCAGCAGCAGCGCCGCGTTATACTCATCAGTCCACAGCATCTTTCGACTCGGCGCTGCCTCCATCATTTTCTTCGTTAACTACAGCACCTGGGGGAAAACAAAAGAAACAACAAGGTGAGCTAAGAGAGCCGACAATTACAATCTCTTACCACCATAGGCTTACCTGATTTACCACCGGAGGCATTACCCTTTAATACGCCTCATCTTCCTATGCCGCACCTATAAAGGGAGAGAAAACAACAAGTTAAACTCATGCACCGGACAGTGTTGGGTAATAAAGGCTCTTACCAGAACGCCATCAGCTGCCTCCAGGCAACATTCTTTTGAACCAGCTGCAATTCACCAAGGGAATGAAACAAGAGTGAACATGGGACATAGTGAACTCTTTGAACTTTATAAACCCCGGAGTTCAGTATTCCTCCGGAACTCCTCCAGTACCTTCAAACCAGTGAAGTAACTGGTATCTACGCGCCCCTGCATGCCGTGCAGGATGGAGAGCTCATCATTTAAAAACATATGGTGAGGTTACTAAAAGGGGATATCCGAGGTGACAAGTGGGGAGAACGAGAACAGTGGGAGGGGGCCATCACTACAATCCACGGGTGGCTAAATCCCTTTCTCCACTTGCAGGAGAATACTTCTACAGATCAAGCAGACTAGATTAGGCGGGCCAGCCCAGACAGTCATCTCGGCACTACGCATCACATTGGTGGAGACTGCAGCTGTCCGGGTCCGATCGACGCCCCTGTGGGAACTAGGTGAGCGTAACGGGGAGCTCTTTCATGCTACAACAGATGTAGAGCTCAACAAGACGAAGGATAGCACTCAGACAGCTAAGTCCTTGTCTGTCCTGGTTAAGGCTCCTTTCAAAACCCAGAGACCATTGTCGCAATGTCGACCTTCCTCTGGCTTTAGGGGCTTCGACCGCAAGTCTCGCAGAGTGGTTACCTTGGCGGGGAATAACCGCCGTAGGCAACAGATGCAGTTTTTCTCCCGATCCTCAGCCTCCTTCTCAGGTTCAGGTGGCACCGCCACCGATAAACCCGCTAAATGAGGGTTTTCCGCGCTCGCACGAGACCCCGGTGGGAGGACGCATTGCGTCTCATTGGCAGGCGTGGCAGGCCATCACAGAAGACAGATGGGTCTTGTCAGTCGCTCGAGCGGGCTTCCGCTTACCTCTACCCCACCCCTCAACCCTCCTTTTCAGCTGTCGGGCTCGCCCTCCCTCAAAACCGAGGTTCAGAAACTTCTGGACCTCACAGCTGTGGAACCTGTCCCCCTTGGGGAGCGAGGGGAGGGCTTTTACTCCCGGCTGTTTACGGTGCCCAAACCCAACTAGGCTGGCCTACGCACCATCCTAGACCTTTCCCAGTTCTATCTTTTCCTACCTCAAGAGACATTCAAGATGATCGCGCCCAGCCAGATACGGTCCTCCTTGCAGATGGGCGATTGGCTCAGCGTCGTGGATCTTCAGGATGCGTACATGCATATCCTGATTCGGAACCCACACAGGAGAAATCTCTGCTTCTCTTTGGGAGAGGAGCACCTCCAGTTTCGAGTGGTTCCTATTGGCCTCAGCTCGGCGCCGCGTGTCTTCACGAAGATGTCGGTGATAGCGGCCTATCATCATCTCCAGGGTATCCATGTGTATTCATATTTGGGTGACTGGCTCTTAGGCAGCCCTTGTCCGCTGACAGCAGCGGGCAATCTCCAGTCTCTCCTTCAGCTCCTGTTCCATCTTGGGCTGTTGGTGAACTGGCAGAAATCTTCCATGACCGTTTTCGCAGGACCTGATTTTCCTGGGTTTTCGCTGGAACACGATCGACTGCAGAGTGTATCTGACCTGACCGGGGACAGAATGGCGGATCTGTTAGCCACGTGTCAGATATTTGAGCAGTTGGAGAGCATATCGGCCTTATGGTTCCAGAGGCTTCTGGGCCTCATGGCCTCGTGCATGCTGGCTCTGCCTCTTGCTCGTCTCAAGATGAGACGGCCCAGATGGCTCTTCGGAGTTCCTGGCGTCAGGCTGTGGACCCGGATTCCAAGCTGATAGTGATTCCGGATTCCATGAGAGTGGACCTGGATTGGTGGTCATCTCTCAGCAATCTGTCGGTGGGTGCGGGGTTTCAGGACCCAGCCCCCACGGTGATGATCATGACGGACTCCTCCCTTCTGGGGTGGGGTGCAACGTTAGATCTTCTTCAGGACTCGGACCTCTGGTCGCCTCAGGACAAGCTCCTGCACTTAAATCATTTGGAGCTTCTGGCGATCTTCCTAGCGCTCAGGGCATTCAGACCGCTCATTGCCAACAAGGTGGTCTGCATATGCACGGACAACGTGGTGTCAATGTATTATATCAACAAGCAAGGGGGAATGAAGTCTTCCCCCCCCCCCCCCCACACCCCCTCGTGGACCTGTCCATCCAGATATGGGAGTGGGCTGTGCTTAATGGTGTCTGGCTGCTTGCAGTACACATCCCGGGCCAGCTGAATGTCACAGAGAATGCCCTCAGCCGGCGGACAGTGGTCAGCTACGAGTGTGAGTTGAAGTTGGAGGTCCTCTCATGGATTTTCTTAAGTTGGGGAACACCGGAGGTGTACCTCTTCGCTACGGTGGTAAACAAGAAGCTTCCTCAGTATGCATCCAGAGTGGGGGCTGGGAGTCTCCTCTCTGGGGGATGCTCTCGAGATTCCATGGCACAACATGAGAGCTTACGCCTTCCCGCCTCTGCCTCTAGTTCATCGAGCAATTTGGAAGCTGAAGAACTCTGTAAACTGTTCCCTTCTACTCATAGCCCCATGGTGGTCGGCCAGGTTTCTGTTCTCAGAACTTCAACACCTGTCGATGTATCCGCCGATCAGGTTACCAGTGACCCCTGATCTTCTCCACCAAGGGGAACAGCAGATATGGCACCCTTCCCCACAATAGCTCAGCTTGGCGGCATGGTGCCCGAGTTCAAGTCTTTAGAGCATCTTAACTTGTCTTCGCTAACATGCGTATTATCCAGGCAGCCAGGAAAACCTCAACCAGATCCCAATACAGGAGTAAATGGCTCAGGTTCTCTCATTAGTGTTTAGAAAAGCAGTTGGATCCAAGGGTGGCTACGATTGACACGGTGCTTTCCTTCGTGTCCTCCCGAGCAGAGTCGGGTGTTCACGTTCTGTCATGCAGAACTTACCTTTCAGCGGTTTCTGCTTATCTTTCTACAGAACAATGCTCTTATTCTCTGAGTAACCCAGTGGTTAAGAGGCATTTTGCAGGCTTGACACGCCTCTACCCTCCGGTTCGTAGCCCGCACCGGCCGTGGGACCTAAATGTAGTCCTGACAGCGCTGTGCCATAAACCTTTTGAACCAATGGCCACAGTGGACCTCAAGTACCCATCATGGAAAGTATCCTTTCTGGTCGCCGTTACGTCAGCGAGGATAGTGAGTGAGCTCCAGGCCTTGTCAGTGGAGCATCCTTTCTTGGTCTTTCACAAGGACAAGGTAGTCCTACGTAAAAACCCAGCCTTCCTACCGAAGGTGGTAACTGAATTCCATCTGAATCAGTCGATCTCCCTACTGGTCTTTTTTCCGAACCCTGCCTCGGAGGCTGAAAGGGTTCTTCACTGTCTTGATGTCAGAAGGGCTCTTAAGTTCTACCTTGACAAGACTTCCGAGCTTAGGAGTTCTCAACTTTTTGTGACCCTCGGTAACCCTCAGGGTAAGCAGGCGTCTAAGACGACTATTTCTCGGTGGATCGCCGCCTGCATCAGTCTTTCACCGTCCAAGGGCTGAAACCACCTAAGGGTATTCATGCACACCTGGTGCGGGGCAAGGCAGCCGCGGTTGCTTTTCAGAAATATGTCCCCTGGGAGTACATCGCTAGGGCAGCTACTTCGCCCTCCCCATCTGCTTTTTCTAAGCATTATTTTCTTGACATGAGCTCAAGAGCTGATGCTCAGTTTGGTCAGGCTGGGCTGAAGAACCTTTTTCAGTAAGGGGTATTTCCATCCACCCGTAGTTCCTGTTAGGAGTGCTTGGGAATCTCCCTTAAGTATGGAGGAAAGGGGACGGGACGTAGGAGTATAACAAGGTTACTCACCGTAGTGACCACCTTGCTCCTAGTCCATAGTCCCCTTTCCTCCATACGCCCGCCCGCCGTCCCCTCTAATAAGGTTCCTCTGTTATTGCTAATAGGTCGCTGACCTGGCGATAGAAAAGGACTGATGGGCGATGCGCGGGGCAGAGCCAAGGTGGGCGGGGTTACGTCCGCGTGCCGGGCCCCGCTCTAGAAAGAGCGGAAGTACACATTTTTGGAAACAGTTTTGGATGCTTTTTACAAAGTGCTCCTGTCCCGTCCCACAGGACGGAGAGATGTCCCATAAGTATGGAGGAAAAGGGACTATGGACTAGGAGTAAGGTGGTCACTACGGTGAGTAACCTGGTTATTATCTAACATACCCCAAAATATGGCGTCCGGCTGATTCTGGGGTTAGTGATCAAAGAGGGACTTCTGATGTTGCCACGGTAACCATAAAACCAACTAACTAAACACATCACAATATGGCAGCTGTCCAAGCAAAGGGGATGGAAACTGAAGAGGGGTATTACAGGTTGCCACGGCAACTTAGATCAACTATATAGAATAGCAGTGAAACGCCAGCGTATCACCGGGATGGTCCACAGATGACTAGCTGTCCAGACATGTATTCACAGGTGTGTGGTGGCGTACAGTCTTCTTTCCGCTTTCTCTGTTCTATTTCTCGTAGTTATTTGGCCTCTCACACCACACGGCAATGAAATTGAACTCCATACACAATCTGCATGCGGCTGCAAGAGCGCGTACAGTCACTATTTTTCAGGCGGAATACGCCAGATTCGTAACTGTAACCTTTTGTTTTTCAGTACACATGGATTGCTATTTATGATGACAGGGCCTTTGTTCATATATCTACATACACACATCTGTATAGTGCAACTTATATAGTGATTCATTGGGACAGTTTAGAGAAATACAAACGCCTTGCAATCATTTCCCTGGGAATGTCCCATTAAAACAGGTTTCTCAATATTTTTCCCACAGCGGGATTGAGCCCGGGTATAACGTCCGAATCTTATGCCATAATACTTTGGCCAACTTGATACAGGTAATGGTTTGACATAATTCATATTCAATAGGAATGGTCTCTGAGACTAACCTCAGCATAGTGTTATTACTGTGCCTCACCAGTACATATTTCATACCAGCTTTTGGTAAATGACTGTTAGGGAGAATTCTCTGTATAGGCTAATTTCCCAAACCTAGTGAGTCCCCCAGCAGCTTGGCTGGATTTTTGGGGTTTATTTTTTTTCTCCTGCTAAGAGTGAGACTCTTTTTCTCCCACTCCTAGGCATGATTTGAGAATGTCCTTTGACTTTGTATGTGTTTTATGGGCTATAGGGTCTTTTACTCCATAGGGCTTCATGTGTTTTTGGTAAGTGTGTTGCCCAGCACCCTCAGTGCAGTAACACAGGGGTGTCATAGTGACCCCCAAACATAGACTCCATACCATGGGACTGACTACTGTCTCCCAGGTCATGTAAAGTCACCATTGACTTTACTAGTCTTAAATTGTGAACAGAACCAGTACAAACCATCATATTGTGGAAGTACTGGTAGGGGTAATTAGATTGCCCCTGGATCTGTTTTTCAAGGGGGCACTGTGCAGTCCCCCCTCGTCGAGTTTCTGGCTGGTGGCAGTGGTTACCACGTGAAATATTCCACCGGAATATTTCCTATTGGATTTTCCCATTCATTTTAAACACACCACTTTTTTGGTGCAATGCTAAAGATACTGCCGGGTTATTTATTTAATATTTATTCCCCGGTTGGGTCTTTTTGCCAGGACTCGGTTTTAAAATGGCGTTTGTGTTCACCTCTGTAACTCCAACCCAAGTCGAGCCCTTTGTTTCACTTTTGGCGGGCTTCTACACAGAAGCCTCCAAAAGTGGTGCCACTCTGTCTGGGTCTACAGGATGTGTGGGAGGGGGGAAATAGGCACCCTGGACTGAGTTGCCTCGGCAACTCAAGTCGCACTCTTGTGTGATTGGCCCAGTGGTGAGCCGCCCGGCTCACCACTTAGCATGTTTGAGTGACAGCTAGGACTGATGAATGGGGGTTTTCTGCATAAAAGCAGGGCTTTGGGGACTGGAACTTCAGAAGTCGCAACAGGACCTAAAGAATCCTAAGAGGGAGAAGCTGAGCCAACCTGCAATGACGACACCACAGGTGGAGCCCTGCTGAACCGGCTCACCACTTCCCGACGACAGATCTTCATCCTAGAGAGTCTTCTTCCTTTGAACTGGTGGGGTTAACCAGTTCGCCCTCTTCGCCTTCCTGGATCGTCTTGTGGTCGAATCGCCCGTGCCAAGCACCCCGGCGGCCGGATAGCCACGCTTCACCACTACCGCGAATAAAAGGGTAGTACCTTTTAACCGGGAATCTCCGCGGCTGGTTTCTTCCCTGGCAGTGCAACGACCTCCAGCTTTCCTCCATGTCGATCTTCTCTTCCCCTGGATGAAGCACCGACTTGCACCCGCTGCCAGGAACAACTGCCCCCGCTGGAGCTTTCTCACCATTTCAGGTACTGTGTCCCGCCTGGTCTCCCTTGCAACAGACTGTTCAAGGTGTCCCGTAAATCCTTGGCTCTCTATCCTAGGGTGACCTGGGACCTGTTAACTAACTTTTCTGAACGGATCCAACTCCTTTTGGACTATCTGCAAAGACTTTTAAAGTGTACTTCAACTGTGTGATCTTGGGCACATTGTGCCTTGCTCTCTCCAAGAGTGGGCCTGGCCTATGAACTTTCTTGATCTACAGTAGACCCTGCCTTTCTTTTTTAAAAGTGTTGGTATTGTGTGCTTTCCTAATTCTGCCTTTTCCCTCCCTTTTTAAATAATCATTGGAGTGCCATCGTGGTAAAGCGCTCACCTCTGTATTGATAAGTGGTGTTCTTTTCCCAAGACTTGTCGAATAATTAATCAGGGAGGTGTATATATTTCTAGTGGCTGTGTTTGAACTTGCTTGACATATTAGTGCCAGTGTATTTTTACAAGTGTGTTTTTAAATAAATAATTATATACTTTTATACCCAAGCTCTGGTCAGTGTTTGCTTGTGCTACTGTATTTTTGTACCTAATGTGTATACTCTATATACTGCCTAACTCTTCTTGAGAGAAGTCGAACTGCTCAGCCACAGCTACCAGGTAAATCTGGGTGGTGCAGACTGCTACCAATTGGGTTTACTGCCAACACCTGTAGTCTTAAGCTTTTTGCAGTGTTCCCTAAGGGAACTGCACAGGTTTCTGCCTAGCCATGACAATTCATAATATAACATTAAGCTTACAACACGGCTATTCGCACGCTGTAAATCATCTATTGCACAATGACGAGCATTTGTAAAATGTGACACAGTTCCTACTATCATTATCTTTATCCTCATTTGCAACGTGCTCTTACCATATATGTACATATCATACTTTTAATTTTTTCCGCAATCATTCAGATATGCTTCTAAACTTTTTGTTTGCAATTTGTCCTTTTTTCCTTTTCTTTTTTCTTTTCTCTTTATCCCGTTGTATACATCCCCATGCCCCACCCTTTCTCTCTGTCCAACTTTTCCATATTCAAAAATGTGACAATGACTGAACCAATGATTGTGTTATCTCATCATAGCAGTGCAAGTTTATTGATAACATGTGATATAGTAAGCCCTGGTTTTAAAAAGGCAATGATGTACTTGCTGAAACACGTGTCGCCTATGGGCAAAAACGTGATCAATTTCAATGTTTTTGTTTTCGATTATTAAAGAAGCATTTATCTCGATCAGACTTTCTTAAGTGTGGCGCAGAATCAATATTCGGAGGGGCTTTTCGAATACCTAGATCTGGATATGCCCTCTATTCTAGAGGACTGTTGGGGAGAATTCTCATGTTTGTGCGAATTCCCTTCAACCTTGGAGACCCCCAGCTCATTTGCTGGACTTTAGGAATTTTTCATTTTAACCCTGGAGTGAGTGAGCCTTTTTTCTAACTCATGTGTTTTGATCCATTTTGGATTTTAGATTTCCTTTTGTTTTTGGAGTCTGACAAACTCCGTATGCATCTACATTTTGTATGGTGACACACTGCACCTTCAGTGCAGTGTCACAGAGAAATCCTTAAGAGAAATCTAAAGATTTAAATACCGTTTCTTGTGTGAACTACAGTTCGCAAGAATAGTAAAGGGAAATTGACTTAACATACCTTTTTCTCTTTGTAGGTCCAGCACACTCCATTTTATGAGGAGTACTGGAGGGGTTACATACTTACTCATGTAACATTTTTTGTCACCCTCACTACTTTAAATGGCTGGTGGCAGTGTTTTAATTTTCCTACCATTGTGCTTTCCTACCGCAGGCTGAATCAGCTGCAGTATAGCACCCATGGGTTGTGTCAAAATGACCCTGGTCGTCTTTTCTGGCCATTTTCTGTTTATGAGATCTTTCTTGGGTTTTACTCTGCATCACTGCAACCAGACAGAAGCCAGCTGGATCCTCTTCTTCTAACCAAACGTACTGTTCTGACTTTGGGGTACTTATCTCTTTGTGTGTAGTTCTGCTCTTCTCAGTGGAGACTTGCAGTAGTTGCTTTTCTAGAGTTTATCAGCTCTATCTTTCACAAGTTTAACAGCTTGTGACCCTACGGTGATTTCTTTTTCTTCATTTAGCAAACTTTGTGCAAGACGTTTGCTATCTAAGAAGTGCATCAGCTACATAGACTCTGTTCCAATTGGCTTTGGCTTTCCTGGCTCCCTGCAGAGTTTCATTCCATTGACTGATTATTACTGTCCCTCATAGGTGATGCATTGGTTTTAAACTAATACTTGCTGGTAAAGTTTTTTTTTAAATCTAGACTTCATTGGAAGATTTAAAGTGCTCACGTGTTCTGAGAACCCGTTTAACCTTTTTCCTTCCTTTTAACCTTTCCTTTCTGCCAACATTAGAATTTACAAAGTATACAAGTGATATATAAATGCCATTACTGTCCTAGTTGGTGATGTCACCTCAGGGTGTAGGAAGCTTGTATGAAACATCTCTAAAGAGTATCTACTTGCTTTGGGTTGATTCTGAGAAAGCATTTTGAAGTGTATTTCGTTTGTGCACATGGCCCTTTTTTAAAGAATGCTTTTTTAAAGAATGCTTATTTAAAAATAACCATTAAATAATTATTTTTACTAAAAACTGAGTGCAAGTGGTATTTGGATACTTGTATGGGTGGATTTCATGGCTACAGCTTTACATTCACATTTACCCCTCTTGAGACAAGTCTGACTGTTCAGTCACACTACCAACTTGTGTAATACAGACCTATACCAATAGGTGGGTTACCTAATACCGAAAGGACAAGGGTTGTGTAGTTTCCCACCGGGTTACTACATCAATTCTTGCCTAACAAGGACTCAGGAACAACAAGAGGCCAAAGGCTACTGCCGGGAGCCATCGTTCTCCTAATGTCTGATAAAAGAAATTATTTGGGAGGGCTTGCAAGTGAGGTCTGGAATTACACAAATGGAACAGGATTGAATAATATGGGAACGCCTGTGGTGAAGACAACGGGTTGCGGTCACGCTCGAATTCCCCTGCATATGACCAGGAACAGCATAAAATATCCAAAAGACTGAGGGAAGTATGGTGAAGCGCACACGGAGAGCGAGGGATTCTCACCATCGCTACAGGCCCAGGGGGAGTCTACCAATGAGTATGGTGACACAAATGGCTTCTCTGCTAACATGGCCCAAATACTAAGGGGGATCCAATTTGCCTATAAACCAAGACTGTAGTACATCCAGGGGTCCTACGGGCGTTCCATTCCAAGATCTAGTAGCTCCATTAATATAATAATCATTTTATTTTGATTTAGTCCATAGTTAGGACTTTACACATAATAAAACATATGAAATACAAAGTACAATGCAATACAAGGAACAATACCATACAGTACAATATTTTCTTAATGTCATTTTTCCCAGTGAAATTTAGTGTAACTGCAAATATCAAACCTGCATATTAGCCTTAACCTTGCACTTAGACTTGGACTGAGACGCAAGACAATCTGGGCGGGGTGCTAACTGGTCAGCAGACAGCATTTAACAAACTAACGAAACGCACAGCATTTCTGGAAGGTTTCATCAGGGGGATGGTCCCTCTAAGTGACCAAACGGGACTAGCTAAGGATGCTCTATTGGAGAATACTCAAAGACTGACAAACCTAGATGCAAAGGTGACACTAATACTCAAGTTGTCTACGCTGGAGAAAATCCAGCGGGATACAGCAACTTCTACATCACTGGTTGAGGTATCTAGTACTGATCCTCTGCACGATTCACAGCGTTCAGAGACCTGATAGCCGTTCGGCACTCGTATAGGCACTGGCTTGCTCGGAAAAGTTGCAGGGCCAGAACAATCCATTTGGACTTTTATGGGATGCACCTGATGCAACAACGATTCACGAAAATCCCAATGATTCACATAGCAGACAGCCGACTGCAAGGGGTAAAAAATGCAAAAGCAAACCGAACCACTTAAACAAAAAATATGCTGGCAGTTTGGCTGAAAGGGCGTAATTACTTGGATTCACAAGAGGGTCAAGCGACTGTATCTAGGACCGCTGCAAGGATACCGGATGATACAGAGAAAAGCATTGGCTAAATCTATGCTGCCTTGTATAGCTGGCCAGAATGTATTGACTGATGCCCTCGACAAACGCATCGAATTCGGGTTCTGCCGTGGGGACAGAAGCCTTACAGAACGTAGTCCAATGACCTTGACCTGGGCCCTGTGAGTGCTGGTTCGTGCCCTTGGGACATAGACGATATAATTTGGGCCATTGGTAGACTTAAGCCATCTCATGCTCCGGGCCCTGACGGTGTTCCGCCGTTTGTCTTGAAGTTCCACAGATCTGGTCGGAGCTACTGAAACCTTTGTTTGATCAAATCTACCTGAACCATATTATTCCCGTCTCCTGGGCTCAATCTATCATCCCTATTTTTAAAAGGAGCGATGCTCAGGACCCTAATAACTACAGGTCGATAACTTTAATCAATGCCACTAGTAAAGTTTTTGCCATGCTGTTTTTGAGGGACCTTAACCAGGTTGTTAAACTATCTTAACCCCTTGAGCAGATTCCAGGTAGGGTTCAGGCAGGATTTGGTAACCTCCCTAAATGCCACTATTATGGCCCCCTTAGAATACTGCACCCATCATGCACAAAGAGAAGTCTACTTGGCTCCTTTAGATTTGTTTAGCCCGTTCGACTGTCGTTAAACCTAGGTTGTGGTCTAAACGTCTGGGCATGAATGTGCCTAGAAAGGTGGTACAGCTACTTGCTCTTCTCCATACAAATACAACACTGCGAATATGCCTGCCCAAAGAGGGGTCTTTGTCGAGAGTTGTAAAATCACACGTAGGCCTGAAACAGGGATGTATCTTGGCCCCGATACTTTATAATTTGTATGTAAGTGATGTGGAGGGTCTGTGGCAGGGGCCCTCTATCTCATCGGCATGGCTGGGCAGTATCAGGTAAGACTGATTAGCCTTTGCCGAAGACGACAGAATACCTAGGGGCCTACAATGCAAGATTAACCTTTTCTTTAAATATGCACTAGCTAACCATCTTTCCCCCAATGCATCCAAGTCCAAGGTGATAGTTTTTTCAAAGGGTACCAAACTGAAAGCTAGGCACTGGGTCATGGGACCCGAAAGAGTAGAACAGGTACGGCCAGTGACCTATCTGGACTACAACCTCACCAATAAGGCTATTGTGGAATTGTGGAAAACTATCCTGTACACTAAGGTGAGAAAATTGGCCCTCCAAATGAAATGTCAGTTATCTAGACTGTAAATTCTCTATTATACCTATATGCTGTTTTTATTTAGCGAAGATGGAACCTGTGATCCTCTATGGCCTAGATATGCGTCTTCAAGTTTTGGGTAACTTAATACCATGCAAGGCAAGTTGTGGAAGTTAGGTTCTGGCCCTATCTTTGGCTATACCAAACACAGTCATTAGACACAAACTATGCTTATCCTCTCTGAAGGCTTGTATGTGGAAACAACTATCGACCGTCAAGAAAATCCTCGACCCTCTCGAGAATTCACTCTATCAGGATATGAATAAAGTCATGAAGGATGAATCGATCATCTCATTAAATTCCTTCAGATCGAGGATGCATTGTATACTATGTTCAATTGGAGTGTTGGAGCAAGACCTAATACAGCGACCAGGAGTTGTCGAAAGGTGCCTGTTTAGGGCAGATTGGGCTGAGACAATCAACCGCATTGGAACCTACGCCACTTACACAGATTATTCACATTTCACTCATTCTCGAGAATGTATTCCTCAGTACTTGCAACGCTTTCCCTGTGACAACATCTGTGCGAATTACATGCTCTTTAGGTTGAACCAGCTTCATTCGAGGGAAAGGACTAAGCACTGGAAAGATTATCTTTTCAGTGGACATTCTCTTCTAAAATGCAGATAGTGTGGTAATACAGACACAGTAGAAACTTTGAAACATTGGGTCACTGCATGACCGCTTTTTTGTCATTACTAGATTGTCCGGTTTTAAGGGTAAAAGTGGTGGCCACTCTGAAGTGTCAATCAACTTGTTTTGGTGTAGACTAATCTGGGGGACAAATTTTTTTTTAATTTTAGCCTTGAATAATTTCTTGAATATTATTTTAGATGAATTGAAAACCAATGTATGATTTTATTTCTGATCTTTTTTATTTCAATCAGATAATGGCAGGAAGTCTTACCGTTTGCCTGGCCCTGTTGAAGCTTGGATCGACCCGCTGAATGCCTATGACGACGCCATTGGGACTGAGGTAATGGAAGGGAGAACATGGGGAGTAAAGTAAACTAACCTACACTGACATTTCTTCAAATAGGGTCTACCTGTATTCCCTGTGCCTATCCTTTTCAATACAGAGGTGCAGTGGCACCTTCATAGTTTCCTACGTTAGATCAGCCCATTGACCCTTGCCGCATTCACCTGAAGTCGGCCCACTTGCTTCATTGATTATGTTCCTTCCCAACCCCAAACAAAGTAACTCTGTACTCCTTCTGCACATGTCTCTTTTCTTAGAATTTAAGTTGATAATTGTTGGTGCTTGAAGGCCACTTCATGATGAAACAGAGAAGAGTGTAGGTCAGACAGCAAACATGCACACATCAACAATACTCCAGTTTATTTTGGAGATTTAAATGTTAAGTAGTTTACCAACGTGACTGGGCCCTGGTAAGGGTTTCTTGCTGTGATGTGGCCTAATGTGAAACCTCTCACGGACACATTGGGTATTGTATTGCGAGTTTTGTCTTACGCACAATGGTCACCTGAAGGTATCTTGGTGCTGTCTGTGGTTACAAAACCACTGTGAGGAAATCTGCGATGTAGGGAAGTTCCAAAAGATAAATGTTCAGATGTTTGCAGAAAGGCATTGAACTAGTTTCATTCCAGAGCTACTGTTAGGCAAGATTTGGATCAGTACCTTTTGGGTGCACAACAACCTTGACATCCTGGCAATAGGAACCCAACCTTTGGTATACGTCTGTACTACACAGCTTGGTAGTGTGGCTGAGCAGACAAGTTTATCTCAAGAGGGGTCCATGTGAGCAGTAGGGGAGTTGCACAGAGATTCACAGTTACAAGTATCCAAATAAACACTTACACTCAAGGTTTCTTGATTAAACAATTATTAATTTAACAGTTTGAATAAGCCTTCTTCAGAAGGGACAATATAATAGTAACACAGACATACACTCCAAAATACACACTTAGTTTCTCTAAATTGGCAAGTGCTCATTTAGGAAAGCACACACACTTCCTACACCCTCAGGTTACTTTAATAGTTGGGACACTGTGGACATTAATATATCACTGGCACATTTAGAGCAATACTAAGATGAGTGTAAAGTAAAGAGATTTCCGAATAGGACCAGAGATCACACAAATATTCTGAAGCAGCTAAGAAAACTTTTAATGCCCCAATGCAAAGTAAGTTACCCCTTTCCTGGAAGGAAGGTACCATGACACTATCAGAGGAGAGAAGAGTAATTCAGAGTGCCAGGCCAGCCAATGTCAATTGGGCAAAAGTGAGCTGAAGCACTTCTTCCAGGTAAGTCTTGCACAATGTTTTTTTATAATTCTTTGTATAAAAAGTAGAATCAATGTAGGGTGACAAGCTGGGAGGCTTGTGAGAGGTAGAAGCTGCAAGCAACTCTACAGAAGCCTCAACTGAGATCAAGTAAGGCTACAACAACGAGGGTAAAGTCCTCTCAAACTTTACCTTGGGTTAGAAGACATGGTTGCAGCTTGCTTCTGTTCCTGTGTAGCTCTGTAGATCCTTTTTTTCCTGTGCATCAGTCGTGGGGACAAGAGGGAGGACTTCTGGGGACTCATGCAACACAACGGGATGGTCGGCAACAGAAAAGGACCAACTTCTATTCAGTGTCACTTCACGGTTTCAGCTTGTTGGGTCTCTGCAAATAGCACCACCGTGGTCTCACGGATACCACTCTGAACTTTCCTCGCATCTGGGGTCCAGCACTGTGTTGAGGTGGCTCAGGCTTGGTCAGTCCTGCTAACTGGGTGTCAGGAGGATCTTCCAGCAACTTGGGTCCGTCTTAAGTGATGCACTTCATTTGGTGTTCCTCTCCCTGGCACTTTGATTCCAGCAGCAGTGGAAGTACAGCCAGCTCTGAGAGGATGTCTAACAAGTTCACGTTGGAGTTATTGGTCCCGCCAACTGAAGGGGAGAAGTCATCCTTGCAGGGCTTCTCTAGTCGTGGCGAATTCAGAGCTTCAGAACAGCAGCAGGGTTTCACTGGGCAAACCAACGGTCCAGGAGTTGCAGCAGGTGTCTCTTCCCAGTTCTTCTTTGGATTCCCTTGTCCAGTGGTCGGTTCTGCCATCCAAGCCAAAAAGCCTCGCCTTTTATGCAGGGTTATCCCATTAATTCCAGCCTAGCTGTCAATCACACAGCAGTTGACGCTCCGTGCCGGACAGGCAGCTAGGCCAGTCACTTTTAGGGTGCATTCCTGTAATGAAGGGGATTAAGCATAGGGAGTTCCGGGCACCTCTCTCCCTTCCTGCCCCTGCCAGACATACTGGAGCCAGAGGCGGGCTTCACTCGTGAATCCCGCCAAAGATCAAACGAACAAAGGGACCAAACCTGGTTTGGTGTGCAGAGTAAATCTCAAGAAGGACCTTTCCAGCAAGAAATGGTGAAAAAAGAACCAGGCCATTTTGACAAAATGGGCACCCATGGGTGCTTTACTGCAGCTGCGAACGCACCCCACAGTAAAAACTCCCAATGGTAGTAAAAAGTAAACCACTGCAACCATCCATTAATTGTAGAAAGGGTAACATAAAAATGTTACATGAGAAACTAGAGCTAGGGGATACAAAGTAACACCTCCTGCACCCTTTGGTAAAATAGTGTGTTCTTGGTCTAGAAAGTTACAAAATGTAAGTAAAGTCAATTTCACTTTACTGCTCTTGGACACAGTAGTTTCACCAAGAGAAGGTATTTAAGCCTTTGGGAAATCGGAGACTTCCCTGTGCCACTGCACTGAATGTGCTGTCTCGCAATGCAAAGATGCCTGTGAAGTTTGTCAGACTCCAAAACCAGAAAGAAAAAGTGTTAAATCACAGAAAAATACGCTAGAGAGTGGGAAAAATGTCTCTCTCAAAATTAAAAATGAGAAAGTCCTAGAGACCAGCAAAAGTGCTGGGGCTCTCTAATGTAGATTTCTGAGAATTTCTCAGCACATTTCTGAGAATTCACCCTAAAAGCTATATTTGAATTGAATTACATCGTTTGGCTGCTTGAATGGAAAATGAGCTACCAAATGTTCTCAGGTGGTACAGCCTTATACTAAGAGTGTATGTATCCACTGCCTCAGATGTATGGTTTCACGTTGGACTCTAGAAAAATGTTCCTCTGTGCTGGACCGCCCTTCATCTGGTACCACAGAACTACGAGAAGCACTGAAGAGTCCTTTGTTGGGATCTTTCTCTGTCAACTGCTGCTGCAAGTTCCCATCCAGTATCCACTCTCTCGTCACCACAACCAAGAATCCAGGGACCAGGTCCTGTGATGCTGCATGTTGAATTAATCTGTCTGCAAGCTCTTGTTCACTGCTGAGGTACTGTGTGGCTGAAGGTAGAACTTGCCTAAACTCTTGTGTTGCGCCTTTGTGGCTAGGGTGATGATTTGTGTAGTTGGGAGTTCACCAGCTTCACATGGCTTAGTGCTGGAGCGCATCTAGGGAGCCTTCTAAAAAGTCCTGAACACATTTTACTAACTCGAAGGTCTGTACTTGTTCGAGAAATCCTCTGGAACTCTGAATTTCCATCATTTGATCCCTATCCTGATCTGTGTACTGTTGTCCTCTCGACAACCAGTGCCCCCCCTTCTGCCTCTGAGATCACTGAGGGAAGGACCTCTAACATAAAGCACATGACTAGAAAATATAACAAGTGTTGCAAAGTACTTATTTGTAAGTGTGTAACTAGAATTCCTGAAACGGAATAATTTACAAAGTGTTACTAAGTTCTTTCTTACCCTTTGAGTTGCTTACCCCTCTGAAAAGTACAATAAGCTGTATACTTGCCTTTGAATTGTGTTCCACTCTTCTATGCGCTAGATGGAATACCAGTAAGTATCTTAGACCAAATGACCGGACTGACCCAGGGAAGATGGTAAAATACTGCTTTAATCTCGATGAAAGAAAGCGGGGAGATGTAACGGCTATCAAAATAGATACATGCGTATTCACACTTTATCTTGTTTATATATTTTTACATATGTCATTTATGATGTCATCCTACGTGGCATTTGCAAAACCTATTAACGGAGTGATTTGGATTAGGGGAACATGTCTTATAGAATTATATTTGGGTTAATATCTCATTGGCTGCCCCTTGTTTGTAGGACACGCCCTGAGCTACTTCTACATAAGTAATATACTGAATATAGCAGAGGATTGGTAAATGCAACTTTGTATGTAAAAGTGCCTGGCAGGCTTTGATCGGTAGACAACCCCATCCACCCTTGGACATTCAGCTTGATTAGCAGCACGTGAGTGAAAATTAAATCTAGGTGCTCGAGATGCATCAATTCATTCCTTGTTGTCCCAATTAGGTCATCTTATGTCATCGACCTGAACCTTAGCCAAGGCCTTCTGTTTGTAGTTGACCTTGCAGTCTGCTCACTGTCCTGAAAGATTCAAGGGTATATGAGCAGACTGCTATATCCATCTGAGCTTTTAATTAATAGCCCTGGTTTTCGCCTTTTGAGTCACGTGTTAAGAGACCATGATTTTGTCCATTTCAGCCTCCTTATTTACTACTATTTGATTTTATTAAACAGGGTGCCATTACCATTTCTGGCCTTTAAAGACTTGCTCACTCAACCTCACATAGGCTTTTGCCCTTGTGATTGTTCAACACTTGGCACTTGCAGATGTCCTTGTCTCTCCTAATCACAGCAGAAATGTCTTATGCACATGGTCTGTTCATTCGACTCCCTTTGTGTCTTGCTCCCTTATTGCACATCAAAACAGCTTTTTAATCAGTTCTTCGATTTGTAATCTTAGGCTTGTTTTTTGAGGTAGCAGGGTTGATTCTTAACACGGTTGTCCATTTTCTTCCAATGGTCATCCTAGACGTTATGTATATACCACCTTGCATTACAGCTTATTTACAGTTATTGGTCAGCATGTTACTTCATCTTCTTATATTCATGATTACTTCATTTTTAGGTGCATGTTTCTTAGTGATTGATATATTGTCAGTCTTCAGTATTTTCATATCGTTTTGGCATGGGTTCATACATCTTTATGACATCATTCTGCTGTCATCACACTTTACTTGAGAGTTTGTCCATATTACCCATAGCAGGATTCTGGCATCTTGGTAGTGGATATCCATCCTGGTAGCATTCTTCTTCTGCCTCTACTTGAGGATATATTCTAAATGGCTGCCTGAGTGCATATTGTCTTTCATACACTCGACGCAGTATATGAATGTTGCATGGATTCCCAATTGTAGCTCTTAGTCTGCTACTCCAATAAGGATGGGAGTGAGGGGGCAGGGACCAGAGGTGAGGCATCCACCTGCTCCTCTAGAAGTATTTCTTTGGACCATATGTATGCTTCAGGTTCTTTGTACCCAGCTACAGCCCTCTCTCCCGCCTCAGATAAGTCTGACTGCTCTGTCCACGCTATACAGTGCAGGTCTTTACTAAGAGTTGGAGTTGACTATATAGCATCTAAAATAGTTGTATAAAGCACCTTGTGTGGACTTTAGCAAAACTGTCCTAACAGTCTTGCCTGCTCCTAACTATTTCTGTATGTACATATTGTCTAACTTGAATTATTTGTTGTACCCCTAGAGTCTACTACTACTTTTCCTGAGACTAAGCCTTGACTGCCCACTCCATTTCCTTGATTGGGTTTTGGCTAACCCCAGTAGTAGGTCAAGAGGAGATGAAACAAGTGGTGAACTTTCCAAAAGCTATTGCTTTATTTAAATAATAAAAGTCCTTTCTATGCCTATCAAATGGGTTTGCTCTGCCTAACACAAAACTAACCTGGGTGCTTGTCATCAATAGTATATTCCAAAACAATATTCCTCCTTGTGTCCGAAAAGTAATCTATGCCAACCCTACCACAAAGCAAAACACAAAGACTCAGGAGAATGACTCACTTCTCCTGGACGAGCCTTCTCAGCTTCAGTAAGATATTCTTTAAAAGTTATTGGTGATTTCCTGAATCAGTTCTTTCAATTCAGCAAGGGGACTCTTCACCCCCAGGGTCTTTCCCCTTCAAGATAAATCGCTTGGTTTATCAATTTTCAGTTTTGACCCTTCTCCTAAATGACTTGCAGTGGGTCTTCACTACTTTCATTGCTGTATTGTGGATGCTGTGATCCTCAATTTCTTATTCAGATGGCGCCTTCCCCATTCACTGGGAGGATTAGGCTTAGTCCCATGTGTATTCAGACTTCTATTAATTATTTTTGTTTCACTGGGATGAATAGGCTGGCTCTGTCCTTTTCTCCTGTGTTGCACCGAGGGTGTCCTGCCTCTCTCGTTACTTTTCTTTGTACAAGTTAGCCTCACCGGTTGGTTGCTCGGAACTGGGTTATAGGTCTGCTTTGGAAGGGCTTCTGTATTCCTTCTAATCCTCTGTCCGTTTGGGCTTTTGTACAGTTAATGTTAAAGGTTTCTATACCGCGCACCGATGTCACTCGCACGGTCTACAGGCGCTCGGGTGGATCTGTAATGAAAGGCAGGAGGGGGGCGGGTGGTTAGTAGGTTTGAGCGGGAAGAGAGCTGTAGTGTGCTGTTAGCAGCTTCAGTTCGGAAACACTGTTCACTGAGCATAAATCTGATTTTTGGAGGTTGGCCGGCATGTGCTGTTGTGCGACATTGTGTGGTTTGTTTTGTTGTTGTGAAGTACTGTGGACTATGGTGCTATAGAGGTGTGGTTGTGTTAGGTCCACAGTTTGAGAGGTGTATACAGAGGACTGAGATTATTGATATGGATTGTTGGCGAGGCTCCTGGAAATCCACCCAAGTGCATCATATCTCCCACCCTAGGAATCCACCCAAGTGCACCACATCTCCCCCACCCCACGGAAATCCACCTAAGTGCACCACATCTCCCCCACCCCACGGAAATCCACCCAAGTGCACCACATCTTCCCCACAACATGGAAATCCACCCAAGTGCACCCCTCCCCCCACCCCCTCCCCACACCCAGGAATCCATCCAAGTGCATCACATTTTCAGAGGAGTATACCGTTCAGGGCCTTCAGCCTCCATAAGGAATTCATGCCCATCTTGTGCGGGGCAAGACAGCTGCCGTTGCCTTCCAGAAATATGTTCCCTGGGAAACCATTGCCAGAGCAGCCACGTGGGCTTCCCCATCCGCTTTTGTAAGCATTACTGCTTAGACCTGGGCTCCAGAGCCGATGCACAGTTCGGTCAGGCCGTTCTTAAGAACCTTTCAGTAAGGGAATTCCATCCACCCGTTTGTCTGTGAGGAGTGGTTGGTAATCTCCCAAAAGTATGGAGGAAAGGGGACGGGACGTAGAAGTATAACAAAGCAAAGTTACTCACCGTAGTGACTACCTTACTCCTAGTCAATAGTCCCCTTTCCTCCATACGCCCGCCTGCTGTCCCCTCTAATAAGTATCCTCTATTATTGCTTAAAGGTCTCGGACCTGGCGATAGAAAAGGACTGAAGAGCGATGCACGGGTGGATCTAAGTGGGCGGCGTTACGGCCGCGTGCTGGCCGGCCAAGGACCCGTACAGATGGCTCCTAGGTAGGCTCTGGGACCCCCTTCCACAACGAGGCCCCTTAAAACTGCCGGAATCTCCCAGTTGAACGAACCAGGAATGCATGTCTGCCTAGAGCACCAGCAGGGAAGAGATGAAGTGGTGAGACACAGCTGGGAGAAAGTTTGCAGTGAGTTTGTGGCACAGCCCGAGCTCCCCGCCAAGATGGTGGCCCAAATCTGTAGAGTGGGCACCAGAGCCTCGTCGGGGGATGCCTGCGGCTGGCCGTCGCACCTGATGAGACACGCTGATGAAGGGACGCTGGGGGGGGATAGACCCTGCTGCGTGAAATGACCCATCTAAACTTGGAACCCCGCTGAGTACGGAGAGCTGGTGGGTGCCGATGCCCCACCCACCCCCCCCCCCCTCCCCCCCTTCCATCATTCTGGCCGTGGAGGTGAGACCAGAGACTGTGGAACGGCTGGGGGAACCTGGAGTGGGGGACGGAGCCCGGAGTCGGCACGAGGCGCTGGGGGCAGAGGAGCAGCGAGTACACCCGCCGGGTGCGCCGCAGCGGGTGTGTGGAGCAGCGCGGGGAGACTGCTCCAAGAGCATCAGTCGCCAGGTCAGGGGTCCTTGTGCAGGATCCGGGGCTGACCGAATCAGTATTGAGAACCAGGTGCGCGGCCTCCCGGGCTTCAGATCACACCGTCCGGCCTCCTGCCTGGAGCACCTTGGGGGTCTGCATTGCCCTACCCACTAAAACCAAGCAGGGGCAAGAACTAATAAAGCCCACACATTCCTTGTAAGCCCTCATGCCATCACTCCTGCACCTCAACATAGTGAAGGGGTTACAGAAGCAGGTGCATTGGGAGTGCCTGGTGTAATTAGAGCTAAAAGGCCTCAAGAAATATGGACTAGCAGGCGAGTCTCAAACAGAGCCCCTGAAGACACAGTTGAAGGGCAGAGGGGGCAGATTTAGGAGGTGCCTGAAGCTACAGGGAGAGACCCAGGACTCGGCGGCAGCTCGAGCAGCCCCAGAGGCGCCGGGCCCCGGGGGGGCTCAGCGGACGGGCGGTTAAAAGGGAGCCACCTACGCGGGCTGGATCCACCATTAACTCTGGTAAAAGACAGAACCGGACTGAGTAGAGCAGACAACGATCATGTCAGGGGTAGAGCTCAACTCTTGGACAGCAGTGGAGCATATCCCCCCACCCAAGCAACCAACGAAGCCGAAAGGCAGAGCATCCAGAGATATCAAAGCGATGATGCAGGCAGCGGAGACCCACAAACGTGGCCAACTTCAGGCTACAGCCCAAATACATTCCCCTCTGGCGGAAGACCCAAATGAGCCCGTGGACCCTGCAATACACAAGTCAGATTTATTGGCGATGCTACAGGAGCTGAAAAGACATCAAAGATAGTGTTTCCGACTTGGACAAGTCCATAGCGGACCTCAACAAAAGGGGTCATAGCAGTAGAAAGAAGAGTCGACGAAGTGGAGACCACAGTGGCTGAACAGGGGCAAGAAGAGTTAACAAAGTGGGTGCAAGAACTCGAACAGCAGATGGAGGGAGTCCAGAACGGGCAGGAGGATGCCGAAAACGGGTCTAGGAGAAATAACATATGGATCCGGGCTGTCCCGAAATCCGTGGCGGATTCTGAGCTACAATAATATGTGATGGACCTGTTTCGACACATCCTAGATGCTGGGGACGACAGAGACATGTTACTGGACCGGACGCATAGGGTATACTATACATTTCAACTCAACAAAAACCTGACTCCAGATGTATTGACCCGGATACTTATTCCAGCTGAAGGACAGCATGAGGGCCACCAGGACGAAGGAACCTATACACTTCATGTCCGCACCCATCCAACTATACCAGGACCTAGCGCAGGCCACCCTCCTCAAGAGAAAATGATTGAGGGTCGCAACAGACTGGCTGCGAGCCAAGGGAATTTGCTACTGGTGGGCATACCCGACCGGGCTTCGATTTGAATGGGAGGGCCAAAGGTACCTGATCACGAAAGAAGTGGAAATGGAGAACCTCATGAGAGGCGATGAGGGCAAGGAAAGCACTGGCACGGAAGGCACTCCATCTGGAAGCAAGGACGCACCGGAGAGTGAACAATGGAAGCCTGCGCGCCCCCGCCCAAGGGGCCGCAATAAAGAAGCTAATACTATGGACCCTACATGAACAATAATCTTCACAGCATCGACAGGACTAACTGCAGATCGAGGCCGGGAGTCGAAAGCTTGGTCTTGATCTCTGGCACATGCTACCATGACAGAGGGTAAATATGCAGCGGTGGGGGGGGATTCAGGCAGGCTGGATCCACCATTAACTCTGGTAAAAGACAGAACCTGAGAAGATCAAGGGGATCACCAGGGGACAGACCATACTGGATGCTGGAACTCCTATGCGAGGGGTAGTAAAAACTCCTCTGGGATCCATGAAGAGGGGGGAGAACTAATAAAACAAGGTTTTACTTGGGATGCAGTTTGCGGCAGCTGGGGGCAAATATTCAAAATTTCCACGGGCTTTAGAATGGGGTGGAGGGCCGGGGGTGGATGGGGGTTGGGAACCAGACCCCAATTTATCGGGTAGGCACTGGACCCGGTGAGTGGTTTTGGCAAGTCCACGATGAAAGTTCAATGGGGAAGTTTACGTTTTGGGGTTAAGAGGTTAGGGGTGGTTGCATATGGCACACAAGTGATAACCGAAAGTGCGTAAGGGCTCGGGAAACTTAAGGTTAGCGCAGGATCAAAGCACAAGTATGGCTGAATTAACATTTGTTACATTAAATGTCCAGGGGCTTAACTCCCCAATTAAAAGAAAATCCATGATGAATAGGCTTGGGGACATGCATGCCCTGGTGGTTTGGATGCAGGAAACACACCTGCCCCCGGAGGATGAACACGGGCTAAGGCACAGGGTTTTCCCTACGCAATACATCACTTCTAGCGGAACGAAAAAAACATGGAGTGGGCATCCTGCTGGCAAACGATATCAATTTCGAGAAATAATTTGTAAAGAAAGACCCGGAAGGCCGCTTTTTGATAGTGGGAGGGAAACTAATGGGGCAGCAGGTAACGTTAATATCAATATACGCCCCAACGAAGGGCAGGACCGCTTCTTGATGAAAGTGCTACCCATAATCGCTCAATGGGGAGTGGGACAGGTCCTGATAGGAGGGGATTTTAATGGGGTGATGGACGCGGGGATGGACAAAACTCTTCCGGCCACCTCTAATGACCATATGTTGAGACAGGCCCTAGCAAAGTTCATTAGAGATTTACACTTAATAGAGACGTGGCGTTTTTTTCGCCCACTGGACAAAACATATACCCACTATTCTGCGGTGCATTGAGGCCACTCCTGGATCGATATGGTGCTAATCTGACTCTCTGATCCCACAGGTCACTGGACTGGAGATTGGAGTGAGGTGCCTGTCGGATCATGCCCCGGTCCTCTTAACATTGGAGCCCTTAAGCCCACGGCAACAGCCCCATAAACCATGGCAGCTAAATGAGGTAATGCTGAAAGATGTAGCTCTCAGAGCAGACATAGAACAAGCCTTGAATTACTTTCAGGAAAATGTTACAAAATAAATGGGGCACTATTTGGGACGCGAGTTAAGCAGTTGTAAGGGGAGAATTCATAGCGCACACGGCAAATTATATCAAGAGACAGGTAAGGGTGAAGCGGCAGCCAAGGCGGAGTGCAAAGATAGGGGCTCGCAAAAAGCAGGGCGAGCATTAAAAAAAAGTTGCTGCGGCCATAGAAGCCCATCTGGCGGACGAAGCTGCGCATCTCCTGGTGCAAACTAAACAATTATACTACATTAAGGGGGATAAAGCCAATCGACTCCTCGCAGCCAAATTAAGACAGCAGAAAAACCGGAATCGCATAGTCCAACTTAAAAATCGAGAAGGGAACCTGGTGTGAGGGGGAAAGGGAAATAGAGGAGGTGATGCACTCATACTATACCGAGAGCTTCAAAGGGGAGGACCTGAAGGAGGAGGCGCAGACAGCATTCCTTAACCGGTTAACACTGCCGCAAATCAGCGATTCGGATATGCAAATGTTAGAAGCTCCCATAACGGAGGAAGAAGTAGAAGTCATTGGGGCACTGAAAGGGAATAAACCCCCAGGCCCTGATGCGCTAAGCAATGCGTACTACAAAAAAATGTAGAGCCACTCTAGTGGGCCCCCTAACGAAGCTGTTCAACTCCATCTAGGAGTCCGGGAGGATTTTCGGAGATGAGTCCGGCGACCACAGTGTTACTATTAAAACCGGATAGTGACCCCGTGGACTGCGCAAGCTACCGCCCCATATCACTGTTAAACGGAGATGCGAAAATCTATTCTACAGTACTGGCCTGTAGACTAGCAGGTGTCCTACCCGGGATAATTCACCCTGATCAAGTGGGTTTCGTACAAGGGCGACACACATACGACAACATGCGTAGAGCCATAAACACAATCGATTGGGGCCGGAGAACGGGACATCGGTTCTCAGTACTGGATTCAGACGCCTCCAGAGCCATCGACAGTTTACACTGGGGATTTGTACAGCTAACCCTGGAGAAGTTTGGGTGCGGTCCGATCTTTACCTGCATGGTAATGGCCAATTTTGTACTTCCATCTACATGGCTAATGATTAATGGGTGGCTCACAGGTAGTATCCCCATACGGAAGGGCACGTGGCAAGGGTGTCCACTGTCGCCACTGATCTTTGCTATGGCCATGGAGCCGCTGGCACAGAGGGGCTGCGGTGACCCGTGGATCCAAGGAAGTGGAGGTGGGTCCTGAGGGCTCTCAAAAAGTGGCTCTCTACGCCAACGATATTCTCATGTTTCTGAAAGACACTGCACACTCCCTTCCAAGAGCAATAGACCTGCCAGACGGGCTTGCGAGAGTCTCAGGGTTCCACATCAATTATCCCAAATCCAAAGCACTCAATATTACCCCGAGGGCAGAGCAAGTGCCAGAATGGGAGAATAGGTACCTGTTGAAATGGGAACAGAAAGCAGTAAAATATCTGGGTATACAGCTAACCCCCAAATACCAAAGACTATATGGGTCCAACATCCCGGACCTACTGAAAACCCTGGCAGGTAATTTGAAACATTGGGAGGTGCAAGAACTGTCATGGCTGGCACGGATAACGGCTGTCAAAATGACTTTGCTCCCTAAGTTTCTATATGTGATGGTGGCTCTCCCAATACGCATCCCAAGTCCAGCAATCCAAAAACTACAAAGGGAGGTGATGTCCTTTATTTGGAGGGGGAAAAACAGAGGGTTCCCAAAAAGGTGTTTAGACTGCAGGCGTTAGGTGGTCTGGGGGTCTTGGAATTACGCAGATACTTGTGGGCAGCGCAGATGGCTCCTATGTTGCATTGGTCACCCAGAGAAAATCAAAATCGATGAGCGACCTGCGAGAATGAAGCAACTAAGGTTCCCTTGGGAAGCCTTGCCTATCTTGCTGAATGAGAGAGGCAAAGAGGGTACACCCCTAGGGGGAATATTGCAGCAAGCTCAGTAGTCGCACCCGTCATTGTCTTCCATGTTTACCATAAATAAGGTGGCCTCCCAAAATCCCCAAAGGGCTGATTTTTGGAAATCCATCTTAAGAGAATTAATCTCTAGGGTTAAACTGGTAGGCCTGCTACTCCTTTCAGATGGGCAGGAAGAGGAATCTGTACCTCCCCCTGATCTGTTCCAAGGCAGCCCTTGGGATGGCTCAGTTGAGGACGTCATGTCCCCTCAACAGAGTCTGCAAAAACGTGAGGTGCAACATTTGCATAGTCAATATGCCTCCTTGTTCTCTTATTCCAGGCCTGACACATTGTTGTCATCAAGACATGAACACTGAGGATAGTGTGCCTAAAAAGAGTTGCATAATATCAAAATAAGATTACACTAAGTCTGAGGTCACAAAGATGTGGGATCTAGGGGTGATGCCCCAGTCGGGTACCAAAAGCAGCTTGTCGCCAGCATTGCCTCCAGCAAAGCCCTGCTCCTTGTTCTGATTGCCTGAAGGCCTTTGTTAGGCAAGATTGTATGCACTACCGTTTGGGAGACTACACCAACCATGTCCTCCTGGGGATAGGTAACCGAAATTCTGGTATAAATCTGTACTACACAGGTTGGTAGTGTGACTGAGCAGCAATGCTGATCTCAAGAGGGGTCAATGTGAGCTGTAGGGTTTTTACACTGAGATTCACAGGGACAAGTATTCAAATAAACTCTTGCACTCAAGGTTTCTGGATTAAACCATTATTAATTTAACAGTCAGTTCAATAAGCCTTCCTCGGAAGGGAGCAAAATATATGTAACACAAAAATATACTTCAAAATACAGAATGTTAGTTTCTCTAAATCAGCAAGTACATGTTTGGGATGGCACACAGATTATTCCTTCACCCTCAGGTGACTTAAATAACTAGGACACTGTGGACATTAATATATCACTGGTTGTTAGGGAGAATTCTCATCTATGGCTAATTTCCCTCACCTAGCGAGTCCCCCAGCAGCTTTTTTCTACGTGGTAAGAGTGAGAGCTTTTCCCCCACTCTTACCTGTGTTTTGCTATGTGTTTCTACCTGTTTTTGTGATTGTGGACTCCGAAGTACACCACCTCAGTAGCCCCCTTCTTTTTGTGTCACACAGCACCTTCAGTGCCGTGGCACAGGGTTGTCTTTGAGACTTCCATCGACTCCATTTATGAGGCGACTTCCGTCCCCCAGAAAAGGGTAAAGTTACCATTAACTTTACTTAGTCAATCTACCACAGATCCAGTACACCCCATCTTCCATGGAGTACTGGAAAGGGTTAATTTGTATCCCTTTTTATCTGTACCTCCTAGAGCATTGTTTCGCTCTTTTAACATTTAGACTTGGCTGGTGGCAGTGGTATCTACCCTAACCTTTCTACCACGATTATATTAGATAAAGGTGGTACTGTTCTTGGCTATTAAATTAGCCTCGAACATAAACCCGCTTGACCAAATCGTCTTTCTTTTGGCTCCGGTTGGGTTTATTCGCCATTTCTTTTTGTTAAAGTCCTTCTTACTTTGCGGGGCAAACTAGGTTCGCCTTCTTTGTTCACTGTCTTTTGGCGGGCTTGTGCTCAGAAGCCCTCCTCAAGGCGCCGGGGTGTCTAGGTGGGCTGAATGTGAGGGAGGGGTGTAGTCACCCGCCAGCACAGGGTATCCAAGGGAACCCAAGGCGCACTTTGTCATGATTGGCCAGGGTGGTTGTCCGGGCTGGACAACTCCCTGTTGGGTGATTGGCAGCCAGGCTGTGTGAATGGGGGTTATTCGCATAAAAGGCAGGTCTCTTGATCTAGAAGTCAGAGAGTTGCCACTGGAACTACAAGGAACCGAAGAGAAGCGGAGAGAACGACGGCTGCTGCAACTACCCCGTCGCGGTGAAGCCCTGCTGCAGTCCTGAGCTATCTTCCCTTCAGTGACTCAGAGAAGATCCAGTCCGGAGTCGTCTTCCTTTGAGCTTGGTGGGGATAACCAGCTCATCTTCCACAGCCAGAGGATCCCCTTCCTTGGTCGAAATCTCTGCACGCTGCTGTAGTGGTACGGATAGCCACCTGAAGAGCCTCTCCTGTTTTTAAGGAGCGCACCTTTTATTCCTCGTCGCTGCAGCTGGCTTTATCCATGTGTGGTGCATACCCCCTTCAGACTTCCTCCTTCACAGCGAAGCTCCAGGAATCGTGGGTCTGCGGGAAACCAACAGGAACAACTGCCAGGGCACCAGCTGCACCATTGGAACAAGGTACTGTGTTCTACTTGAGGAAACTGGGTGAATCCCTTTTCATCATTTCCAAGGCTTGCCCTTGTCTTCCATCCTTCTTATAACCTTTGCTTCAGAAAATTGACAATATCGAAGTACTTTTGGCTACGTTGAATCGTGAACTGTCTGTGTGATCTTCGGCAACAGGCCCCGGTGTCTTTCGACCCTGGCTCCGGCCCTTTGACTTTTGAACTCCTGTCTGAGTCTTTCTTGATTCTGTCTGCCCAACCAAAATATTGCCTGTGGTTTTTGCCTCCAACTCCCTCTGGATATCTCAGGTGCTAAGGGTGTTTTTGCCCCGGTAGCATTTCATGTCACGGATACGCGTTTGTTTAATAGACCGAACTTTCAAAAAGTGATCGCAATCGTATTCGCCGTAACGTGTTTTGTTCGTAACACCGGTTCATTCAAACACTTGAGACTTACTGTACAAAGTGAATTGGTTAGTTGTAGTATATTTACGTGTGGTTTTTATTTAAGTGTAATAGAAGTGTTGTGTTTATAACAAATGGTTTAAAAAATAAATGTACTTATATTTTTTACCTGAAATCTTGAGTCAGTGTTTGCTTGAGTCACAGCAATTGTGGTCCCTTTGTGTAATCTATGCTACTGCTCATATACTCTTGAGATAAGCCTGGCTGCTCCGCCACTGCTACCACTCTGACATAGTAGTACAGGCTTGTACCAAAGGTAAAACTTGTATTGCCACCTGTAGTCTTAATTGTGTGTAGTGGTCCCTAAGGGCACTGCACAGGATTCTGCCTAACACTGGTACATTTAGAGCAATGCTGAGGTTAGTATCAAAAGAAGTTGTTGAGAGAATAAAACAATGGTTAACAAATATTCTTAAGCAGGTGATTACTTTTTGAACCCTCCAATGCAAAGTAAGTTAACACTTTCCTGGGGAAAGGCAGGGCACAAAGTCGGAGGTAAGAAGAGTCAGGGAGCCACGACAGCCAATGTTGAGCAAAAGTCTAGCTAGTGAGCTGGAGCACTTCTTGCAGGTAGGTAAAAAGTCTTGCACAATGTTTTAGAAGTTTTTGTTTAAAAATTAATTCACTGTAGGGCCACAAACTGGGTGGCTTGTGAGGGGCAAAGCTGAAAGAATCTCTGCAAGGGCAACCCTGACAAGTCTCAACTGAGAACTAGCAAGGCTACACGACAAGAGGTAAGTCCCTTTAGTTTTAAGTACCTTTGGTCAGAAGAAATTGGTTTCAGCTGGCTTCTGTTCCTGCGTAGGTCTGCAGATCCTGTTCCTGGTTATCAGTCGTGGGGACAAGAGGGAGGAGGGAGGATGTCTGGGGACTCGTGCACGAAGTCAGCGGCAGCAATGGGCAAACTTCAGATCAGTGGCACATTGCGGTTTCAGCTTCTCGCGACTCTTGCAAATAGCACCACAGCGGTTCTCGGATACCACTTTCCTCGCTTCTGGGGTCCAGCAATCTGTTGAGGTGGCTCAGGCTTGGTCAGTCCTGCTTCATAGGAGTCCAGAGGATCTTCTTGGGAGCTCTGATCCAACTTAGACACTCACTCGATTCTGGTGTTCTCCCTAGCACTCAGTTCCTGCAGAAGCAGTGGAACTACAGCCAGCTCCGAGAGGATTTCCAGATGAGCTTGTCTTGGTCGATTGGTCCCACCAACCCAAGGGGAGGAGTCGACTTTTGCAGGTCTTCTCTTGTCGAGTCGAATTTGGAGCTTCAGCAATGCAGCAGGGATTCACCGGGCAAACCAATGGTCCAGGAGTTGCCGCAGGCATCTCTTCCAAGTTCTTCTTCGGATTCCTTCATCCAGTGGTCGACTCTGCCTTCCAAGCAACAAGCCTTGCCTTTTTTATGCAGGTTTCTCCTATTCATTTGAAGCCTAACACTCAACCACACAGCAGGGTGGCTGTCCTCCGAGAACAGCCCTCCAGCAAATTACCCTCGGGTGCATTCCTGTAGCCAAGTAGACTAAGCACAGGGAGTTCCGGGCACCTACCTCGGATTCTGCCCTGCCAGACACCCTGGTGCCAGTGGCGGGCTTCACAAGTGAATCACGCCAAAGACAAAATGAACAAAGGGACCAAACCTGGTTTGGCACTCAGAGTAAATACCAAGAAGGACCTTTCCAATAAGAAATGGCAAAAAAAAGACTGGGACATTTTGACAAAATGGGCACCCATGGGTGCTTTACTGCAGCTGCAATTGCAGCCTGCGGTAGAAACGCACAATGGTAGGAAAAAGTAAACCACTGCCACCAGCCATTAATAGTAGAAAGGGTATCATCAAATTGTTAGATGATAAACTAAACAAAGAGGATACTAAGTAACCTCTCCAGCGCCCTATTGTAAGTGTGTGCTGCGTCTAGAAAGTTACAGAATGTAAGTAAAGTCAATTTCACTTCACTGCTCTTGGAAACAGTAGTTTCACAGAGAAGGTATTTAAACCTTTGGGAAATGTAAAATAATTCCCTGTGCCACTGCACTGAAGGAACTGTCACAATGTAAAGATGATGCCTATGGAGTTTGGAATCTAACAAAGTCAAAAGAAACGGAGCCCTAATCACAGAAAAATACATGAGAGAGTAGGAAAAAGGCCTCGCTCTCTCCAGGTTAGAAATTAAAAGTCCTAAAGTCCAGCAAAAAAAGCTGGGGGTCTCTGAAGTAAAAGGGAATTAGCACATTTCTCCAGCATGGGGTCTGGCATGGATTCACATGCTAATGAATATTCCCAGTTGTCAGGCTGGAAATCCTTGGTAAAGAAAAAATCAGTTTCAGTTCTGAACTGTCTTTCTCCTAACAACCAATGACTGCCCTCTGGGTCATACTGCCCCCAGCCAATGACTGCCCTCTACCTAAGCACCTCCTCTGGCAGCCATCTTCAGATTTTTACTGCACGTTCAAGTGTTGGGAGTCCTCGTGCTATAGCTCTCAAGCTTTTACTGAGTTTAGGGATTTTTCGTAGTTTTGCTATTTTCGGTCAATCGAGCCTCAAGTTTCATCGATCTACTTTCTGATTAACGGGGACTCGCTTTCAGATTCTTCAGCGCCCCTCAAGGGCGAATTTCGTCTCGTTTCTTCTTGGAGGATTCCATAAGCTTCTTCAAGGCCTACACCGCATGGACATGGCGGACGAGAAGGACGACTTAGAACCTCTTTTCAAGATTTGTCCCGGCTGCAACCTACGGGAATGTCTCTTTGGACGGATATTCCCTGTGCTTTTACTGCCTACACTCAGACCCAACGCACGTGGCGGATGACGATGCGTCTTGTCAGGAGATGGTACCTGACACGGTAAACAATCAGCGCAGGCATCGAGTGGCTGCAGGCCAAGGCCCCGGGTCTGGATGAGTCCTGGCAGCATGTCTCCCCTGCCCAGAAGAAGAAAGTTGAGTGGTCTTCTAAGACCTTTGAGGGCCGCCCTCCCGCGGGGGCCCAACGTAAGGCTAAGCACCGGGATTGCCGTTGCGACGGACTCTGCAGCGGCCAGGGCGAGTACAGCACCTCCGGCGCCTTCGACCACAAGCCAATGCTCAGGATCTTCAAAGAAGAGGAAGTCGGACCATCTGGACAAGCTCTTGGAGAAGACCCGTACAGGCCCTTCAGAGAAGGCCAAGGGGGAGCAGGGCTCATCCCTCTGCCTTAGGTGAAGGCCTCTGGCTCGACCAAGGCCGTGAAGGCCCAGGTATGTCTGACAAAGGCCCAACCTTCCATCGAAGGAGTGGTGGCGTCCCTCGTGAAGGCCGCAGAGGCGGATCTGCACGGCACGACCCCAAAGCCAAGCGTATCCCTGCCTGCCAGGAGGGAATCCTGTTTTTCAGCTCATCAAAAAGACACCGGAGAAGATGCCTATCATTTCACCAAAACCTTCTCCGTTGGTCGCAGAGAAGGGGGAGGGGGCACAGTAGCCCTCCAGGGTATGGATATCTCCTCAGAGGCAGAGCTTACCAATCTCCAGATCTGCCAGGCGGAACAATGTGTTGAGAGCAGGCCCTACAGGAAGGATCCCGACACGGGTGACCAACACAGAGCAACAGCCTAAGCTGCAAGCGCCCTTGCCGCCGTCACCACAGCCACCTCAGCAAACACCTGGGGATATCTCGGTGGACATTCTCGCTGCTCTGCATACCCTTTGCTCGGCGATCTGACGTGGATGCCTCTTGCGCCGACGTCCCCACCCATGGCGCCGGGACGATCGGGGGAACCACCATCCAAGAAGAGGAGCGTTCACCCCTCCTTCTTTCCACCCTTAGCCTCCCTCTCCCCCACCCCGAGGGATGAGACTAATCCAGACACGGCGACGACAGGCAACTGGCACGGACGACGACGGCGGATAGGAGGAATCTCCCTACTCCGCCTCCCAGATCTTCACCACATCCCAGATCTTCGACGAAATAGGCTAGTTCCATGCAATGATCTCAAGGGCCTGGGAGCTGTTCCAGCTAGTCCCTGAGGAAAAGACGGGGTTTCCTTTACCAGCGCCGCGAGGCGAAGAGGAAGACAGTACTTTCGATCCCGCTCTTGGATGAAATTTGGGATGAGGGGTTGTCCCTCATGAAGAACGCTTCCTCGGCCCCGTTATTAGAAGAAATACAGGGTGCCGGACTCTGCGCCCAAGTGCTTATGGTCTCTGCCATCTCACGACTCTGGGGTTTCGGCAGCGGCAAGGAAGAAATCTTTGGGCTCCTCATCGGCTGCCTCATCTTTGGGCTCCTCCTCATCGGCGGCCTCCCCCCGCTCCGAACTTTGAGTGAAAGAAGTTGTATGCCATGGGGCGTAGTTATCACATCGGCATCAACGACCATCAAGGCTGCAAACGCCCTCGCCATCGTGGCGCATTACGGCAGAGCTTCGGTTCAAGATCGCCCCCCTCCTGGACTTCCTTCCCGACGACAAGAGGGTGTAGGCGTTGGTGATCCTACAGGAAAGTGAAGTGGCATCGGACCACGCCATTACAGTGGCCACAGACATCGCTGACACAGGGTCCTGCCAAATGGGCAACAGCATTTGCCTCTGTTGATGGGGCTGGCTGAAGGCCACTCATTTACGCCACGATATTCAGTCGAAGGTCTTGGACATGCCCATCTACCGGGTCAATTTGTTCGGGAATACTGTGGATGAGTCTCTTCATGCCATCAAGGCGGATACTGAAACGACTCATGCCTTGGGCACGCTTCAGCAACGACAGCCATCCTTTCGGACTTCCGGAGGAAAGTCCCAAGGTTCTTCCAAAGGACTCAGGGGAGGTACTTCGTCCTACTATTAACCCTCCCGCTAGTCAGCCCAGGAGACCTGCAGGGGCAGTGCCAAATCTGGAGGTGGACGTCGTCGTATCCAAGGCCCCCAAGGCGGTGCTTTGGCATCAAAACAGGATTGAACTGGCTGTGGAGTCGGTGCCCCCACTCATGCACCCTGGTGGGAGGCCGGCTGGCGAACTTTGTCAGCTTGTGTTAGACCATCTCCACTGACAGTTGGCTGCTGAATGCTCTTTCCCACGGGGACACCCTCAAGTTCCAACGTAATTGTCCCCATATACCACCAGTGGCCCGGCAGGAAAACCACGTCTCTCAACTTCTGCTGGAGGTGCGGGCCATGCTTAAAAAAGGGTGCGATGGAGCTGGTCCCAAAGAGGCTCCGGAGTGTACTCTCGTTACTTCCTCATCAAAAAGACGACCACCGGTTGGAGGCCCATCCTGGACCGCTGCTGTGATGCTGGAAATGCATTGGAGGGACAGGGCCTCCCTGTCCTTGTCCTGTAGTCCTTTTTCATTTGTGTTCTGTATTGTTTTCTGCCCAGGAGTCCAGATGGGACTCCTGGCAGTGCAGCTCTTCCTGTTTTTGGTTTGGTGAACAGACACATGGGGGATACCCTTATGGCAACCCATGGGTGCCCCTAGTTTGTTTTTGGGCACCTGTGTGTGGCCCACAGAGCAGGGTATGGGCTGGTGGCAGCTCCATGCTGAATTTGACAGGTGCTCTGAGTATCGTCCATTTTGGGGATACCCAAGCCCTGCCATTGGAATCAGTTGATTCCAGTTGGGCAACAAGATGGCCCTGTGGGCTCTTACTTTCTCTTGCCTGTTACCTTGTTTTCCCAAAGTCCTGGGAAGCCCTGACTCTGTCCCTCCCCCCTGACTGGCTGTTGGGTGGATGTTCCATGTATGGTGTTGTGAAGTCCACGCCAGACTGGCTGGAGCCTTCCCAGTGACTGTATGTTGTGGGTACACCCTGTGGGTGGGACCTGGATGAATGGAGTGTGTGGCCAATATGCACTTCTTGTTGTGGATGTCTGGTTTCTGGTGTTTGACACAATGACTGAGACACCCCTGCCCGAAACTGGTATGAATGCAGTGTGTAGTGTTGAATGGCTGGGTACTTGTCCCAATACACATTCCTTGTTGTGAGTGAGAGGGAGGAGAATGGCCTGAATGCATTCTATGCCTGATTGGTTGACTGACTGCTGAATGCCCTTCTGATTGATTGGTTGCCTGGGTGTGACCCAGCAGAATGAATGGGAGATCAACTAGTATATCTGGGGATTTCCCACTGCTAGAATTCGTTCAGAAGCGGGAGATGAAACTACCATTGAAGCTGAATCTCAAAGTCGAGCCTGAAGAAGGTTGACTGCTGTCTCCCTTCGCCGAAAGCCGCTGAGCCTTCGAGACTGATCCATTACTTACCAGAAGTGCTTTATCCTTTCCAAGACCTTTGCCCATTGACTTTGGCTTAGCCTATTGAATTGAATGACTCTTCTAGTGAGCTCAAAGTATCTGCACTGCTTAAGAATTTTCTGGTCTCTTGTGTTCCAATAACCTTTGCCTTTTACCAACTTTTAAAGAGTATTCAGAATGCCAACAGTAAGGTATTAATGTCCCCAGCACCCTTGTTACTGAAGTCACCTGCGAGTGTAGGTTGTGTCTGTGGGCCATCCCATAAGGGTCTCGTCTGATCCAGAAACTGAGTGTACAGTATTGAAGTATATTTGTGTTAGTCTATTGCTCCCTTCTGAAGAAGGCTTTATAACAAACTAATACATTGTTTATGCAAGAAACCTTGAGTGTAAGAGTTTATTTGAATACCTGTTACTGTGAAGTCCACTACAGCTCACATTTCCCCTCTTGAGATAAGCCTGGCTGCTCAACACGCAACCAAAACTGTGTAGTACAAGCTTATACCAAAGGTTGGTTTGCTTACACCTGTAGTCCTAGTTGTGTGTAGTGGTCCTAAAGGGTACTGCATACAAACTCTGCCTAATAGCGACTCACCACAGAGCTCCAGCGTTGCGCAGAAGGAAGCGGAGACGGCAGATCCTGCCGGGAAGGAGGATCCTGTTACTAGCGGCAATAGCACCGCTTAGGTCCACCTTGGAAACTGAAATAGGTGAAGTAAAAGTAGATGTGCAGCTACTGCGCCAAGATGTCTGCAGCTTGGCGGAGAGTGTGACAACAGTTGAGTCGAGCCTAAAGGAAACCCAGGAGACCACGAAAGACCTTGAGTCCATAGTGAAAGTACTGGAGAGGAGAAACGGTGCACTGGAGCTGAGGTCCGAGGATGCGGACTGTGTTGGGGAGAATACTCATTTATGGCTAATTTCCCTTAACTCGTGAGTCCCTCAGCAGCTTTGCTGGATTTCTGGGGTTATTTTTCCAACCTGGTAAGAGTGTGAGCCTTTTTTCCCCACTCTTAAAGTGTATTTTTGTGTGTGTTGTACTTTTTGTGCTTGTGGGCTATGGAGTGTCACCAGCTCCCTAGGCATCATCTTGTTACTTGTGTGTCACACAACACCTTTAGTGCAGTGACACAGGGATGTCTTTTAGGCTTCCCTTGTGAACTCCATTTCTGGGGATGACTACTGTCCCCCAGAAATGGGTAAAGTCACAATTGGCTTTACTAGTCCTTTTTAAATACAGATCCAGTGCAACCCATCTTACAATGGAGTACTGGAGGGTAATATCTCTCCCCTGTCCTTCTGTACATCAAGGGGCACTTCTGTGCCCCCTTCCCGACTCGACATGGCTGGTGGCAGTGGTAACTATCATTTTTACACGGATTCCTGTGTTAGTTATGGCTGTGGTGACAGACGTGAACATAAAACCCGCTACCCCATATCGTTTTTATTTTGGGTCCTAGCGTCGTTTGTCACCATTTCATGTTGGAAAGGTCCTTCTTTGCTTTTCGGACCAAACCAGGTTTGGTTTCTTTGTTCATCGTCCTTTGGCGGGCTTCTGCAAAGAAGCCCTCCTTTGGCGGCTGGGTGTCTAGGTGGGCTGAATGTGAGGGAGGGGTTTAGTCTCCCCCTGCACAGGGTCTCCTTGGAGACCCAAGTCGCACTTTGTGTCGATTGACTGAGGTGGTTGTCCGGGCTGGACAACACCCCAGCTGTGTGATTGACAGGCAGGCTGTGTGAATGGGGGATTTTGGCATAAAAGGCAGGACTCTTGGGCTGGAAGTCAGAGTCGCCACTGGAACTACAAGAACCGATGAGAAGCAGAGAAGAAGACGGCTGCTGCAACTCCTGGATCCCGGTGAAGCCCTGCTGCAGGCCTGAGCTATCTATCCTTCAACGACAGAATATACAGTCCGGAATCTTCTTCTCCTGAGCCTGGTGGGATCAACCAGCTCACCTCCAAGAGCCAGAGAATAATCTTCTGGGTCGAAATCACTGCACTGAGCTGTAGTGTTCCGGATAGCCATCAGAACAGCCCTCTCCTGTTTTTAAGGAGCGCACCTTTTATTCATCGTTGCTTTGCTGCTGCTGGCTTCATCCCTGGGTAGTGCAGATCGCTCCAGATGTCGTTGTCCTTGTCCCCACGACTGAAGCTTCAGGAACCGTGGGTCTGCAGGAACAACTGCCATAGCACCAGCTTTTCTTCATTCGAATAAGGTACTGTCCATTTGGTCGGTCTTTCGTCCGACCTTGAGGAATCGGGGTGAACCCTTTTCCTTTCCGAAGACTTGTCCTTTCTTCCTCCCTAATTGTATCTTTTGCTTCCCTTTGACAATATCCAGTACTCCTGGCAAACTTTAATCGTGAGCTATTCTAACCATGTGATCCTCAACAACAGAGCCCCTACTCCATTGTGACACTGGCGCAGGCTATTGACTTTTATCTGCCTCTTAGAAAACATCCTCCGATTCTATTAACTTGACAGAATTATTGCCTATGATTTTTTATCCACTATTCCCTTGTTTTAATTCTATGTGCTAAGTGTGTTTAACTTCGGGTGTATTTCTTCCTGCGGGTACGCTTTCTTTTCGTAAGACCGAACTGTCATTACTGTCAAAAAGTGATTGCATAGTAACCCACGGTAACTTTGTTGTTTCGAAACACCGGTCTGTCAAATCCTAATGTACTTACCTTGAATTGACCTGAACAAGAGGAATTGTTTGCGTGTAGTATATTTAGAGTGTGTTTTTATTTAATAGAAGTGAAGTGTTTTGTGAACAGATGGTTTAAAAGTAAATGTACTTATATTTTTTATCCAGAAATCTTGAGTCAGTGTTTGAGTTGCAGTAATTGTTGTCCTTTGTGTCAACTCTAGTACTGCTCATTTGTTCTTGAGATGGGCCTGGCTGCTCCGCTACCACTATAATTGTATAGTACAGGCTTGTACCAAAGGTCAAATTGTACTATCACGTGTAGACTTAGTTGTGTGTAGTGTTCCCTAAGGGTACTGCATATGATTCTGCCTAACGGGCCCGACAGAACAACATACGACTGCTAGGAATTCTGGAAGGAATGGAGTGCCCGAACCCTACCAGAAATGTGGAGAACTTACTATTGCAAGAAATTGGTGTGGGCAACCTCTAGCAGGGATTTGTGGTGGAGAGGGCCCATAGGTACCTGAAGAAATGTTTTTTTAACATAGTCTGGATTTTCAATAGTTAAAGACTCTGTTGTATCAATTGAGTTCAGCAAACACAGTAATTTGTTACCCCATTCCACAAATAAGGACTCTTTCTGTCTCAAGCGCCAATTCAAGTAGCAAAAAGCCACTATCTGGTGGTGGCAATTTGCATTTCCGATAGAAAGATAGCGTTTTCCAACTCACGTAGGTAATAAGAGAAGTCAGCCCTAACTCTTCCCTTGTCACTGCCATTGGCCCATAGTTTGGGAGCCCAAGAACCGATCGCCAGAATCTAAAATTTGCCATAGCTTCCAATTTAACTGAAGTGAACATTCAGCCCCATAGGTTAAAATAGGGACAACCTTCATACTATAGAAAGTTATTAGAGGCGTCAAAGAAAATTTGCAGTATCGGAATTTAATCAGTCTTGCCTGGGCGGTAAGCAGCTTTAATTTACGTCTCAGACATACTTCCTTGGGACATCACTGTTACTTGCATTAATTGGTATCCCGAAGTAGGTCATTTCTCCAGCATGGGGTCTGGCATGGATTCACAGAAGAAGAGGAAGAAATCCGAGCGGTCTTCTAAGACCTTTGAGGACGCCCCGGCGACAGGGGTCCAACATAAGGCCAAGCACCGCAAGTCCGCTGGCACCGGGAGCGCCGAACGGTCGGGCTCTACGGGCGCCAGGCAGGGCGCACCCTCCCCGGCACCATCAACCACGAGCCAATGCTCTGGGTCGGGTAAGAGGAAGGCCGAGCACCCGGCGAAGCTCCTGGAGAGGCCCCGGTCGAGCTCGAAGGCGGACAGGGGAGCGAGGCAGTGTACCCCCCCCTCAAGGAGAAGGCGGTGAGCGCACCAAGGGTGTTGAAAGCCTTAATCCATCCGGCCAAGGCCTCTATCGAGACAGTCGCGGCGGCACTGGCTCAGCCTGTGGAGGCTACGCCTTTGGTGGCGACCTCGGGGCTCAGTCTCCCTGCCACCGCGGAGGGAGTCCTCTTTTATGCCCATCGACAGGACCCCCGTGAAACCTCCGACGGAGACGAAAAAGGGGGGGCAGGAGGTCGCCGTGGATTCGGCCTCAACCTCTGAGGAAGAACTGATCGAGGTCTTAAGCCACGGCGTTGGCGTAGAAGAAGACCAGCCCGTCGGGAGGGATCCCGACGCAGGAGACGACGACATCGTCGAGGGTACCGACGGGGCCCCTGACCGCCTGTCGGATTCCCCTCTGCCAGTGCCGCAAGACAACTCGGCGGCCATTTTGTTGGCTATACAGTCCTTATGCTCAGAGATAAGGACGAGACTGCCGTTACCAGTGGAGGAACCACTCCCGTCGGGGGACCCGGAACCAGGCCCTTCGGGCAGCCCCCCTCCTAAGAAAAGAAGGATTCACCCTCCACCTCCTTTTCAGCCGTCGCGCCCCGTTCAGCCCTCCTCCCCGTCCACGACTCGAGGGGAGGATACGGGGACTGACACGGCCGCGACGGGTACGGACGACGAGGTGTACGACGAGGATCTACCGTCGACTCCTCCCACCCGGGCTTCCCCGCCCGACGAGATTGGATCTTTTCACACCATGATCGCCAGGGCATCCGAGCTCTTCCAGCTCTGCCCTGAGGAGAAGGAAGGTTTCCTTTATCAACGGCGCGAGGCCAAGAGGAAGACGGTCCTCGCGGTACCTCTACTGGACGATATTTGGGATGAGGGCCTCGCCCTCCTCAAGAACCCATCCACGACGCCGGCTAGAAGAGACCGGTACGAGAAGAAGTACCGGGTCCCGGACGCGGCCCCCTTGTGCCTCCGGGCACAGCCTACTCCGGACTCCGTCGACTTCCCCGCCGGACGGCGAGGGAAAGAAATTGGACACGATGGGGCGCAGGGTCATCTCGTCTGCAGCGACGAAGATTAAGGCGGCTAACGCCTTGGCTATCGTAGCCCGGTACGACAGGGAGCTGTGGTACAAGCTGGCTCCCCTGCTGGACTTCCTACCGGACGACAAGAGGGCAGATGCCCTGGAGATCTTGCAGGAAGGTGAGGTGGCGTCGGACCACGCCATCACTATTGCAACGGACATCGCCGACACTGGATTTCGCCAGTTGGGCAACGGCGTGTGCCTTAGGCGGCGTGGATGGCTCAAGGCTACTGACTTCCGTCAAGACGTACAGACCAGAGTCCTGGACATGCCGTTCGATGGGAGCAACCTGTTTGGGAAAACAGTGGACGATTCCCTTCAAGCCATTAAAGCGGACACGGAGACGGCCCGGGCTCTCGGGGTTCTCCAGCAACGGCGGCCGCCCTTTCGGAGCGGCGGAGGCAAGGACGCCTCCAAAGGTTCCGGCGGCGGATTTTCCACCTACTGTCAAGCGGCCCGTTCGTCGTCTCAGGAAGCTTACAGGGGACGAGGCAAGTCAGGCGGACCCCGCCGTCGTCGCCAAGGAGGTCAAGGCGGCAAGGCCTCGTCTAAGCAGGATTGAACCGGCCGTGGGGTCTGGCCCCCACCGAAGCACCCCAGTGGGGGGCCAGCTGGCGAGCTTCGTCAGCGTGTGGGAGTCCATCTCCACCGACCGTTGGGTGCTGGACGCCCTAGCCCAGGGCCACGCGCTCGAGTTTCAAAGAAGGTGCCCGCGCGTCCCCCATGTGGCCAGGAAAGAGCTTCACGTCCCTCAGCTTCTCCGGGAGGTAAGGGCGATGCTAAGGAAGGGCGCCATCAAACTCGTCCCAAAGAGGCTTCAGGGCTCCGGAGTTTACTCAAGATACTTCCTCGTGAAGAAGACGACGGGAGGATGGCGCCCCATCCTAGACCTACGACGGCTGAACAAGTTCATCAAGGCACAGAAGTTCCGGATGGTCTCCCTCCAGCACCTCCTGGGTCAGCTGGAGGAGGGCGACTTCCTGTCGTCGTTGGATTTGGAGGATGCCTACTTCCATATTCCCATCCTAAAGGGGCACCGAAAATTCCTCAGGTTCGTGGTCCAAGGGCGTCACTATCAGTTCAGAGCCCTTCCCTTCGGTCTACGGTCGGCACCCAGGGTATTCACCAAGTGCCTTGCACCAGTGGCGGCGCAGCTGCGCCGAGAGGGGATCCACGTCTACCCCTACCTGGACGACTGGCTCATCCGAGCCAAGACCAGGGAGCTCGCCGTGGAGCACACGGCAAGGACCGTCCAACTTCTCACGGACCTGGGATTCTCCATGAACTATGCCAAGTCCCACCTGGTACCCACGCAAGACGCACTGTTTCTGGGAGCGAAGCTCGACACAGTGTCCCTTCTGGCCTCCCCGTCGGAGGAAAGGACCAGGGCCATCCTGGGCAAGGTACAGCGGATGTTCGTTTCCGACGCGGCCAAGGTGAGGTCCATCAAGTCCCTCCTCGGAATGATGTCTTCTTGCATCTACCTCATTCCCATGTGCAGGCTCCGGATGCGCCCGTTGCAGGAGTTCCTGGACGCGCGCTGGATCCAAACGACGGGCAGCTTCGAGGAGAGGATCACACTCGACGAGAGTTTCCGACGAGCGATCCGGTGGTGGGGCACCCGCGCGCATCTGGCGGCGGGCATGGACTTCCAGACCCCAGGCCACCAGGAGACAGTGACCACGGATGCCTCCCTGGAAGGTTGGGGAGCGCACACCGAAAATCTGCACGCGAGAGGCCTTTGGCTCCTGACGGAGAAGTCCCTCCATATCAACGTCCTGGAGCTCTGTGCAGTGTTTTGGGCCCTCAGGTCCTTCCTTCCGTCCCTCAAGGGCAAGGTGGTGAGGATCTTCACCGACAACACCACCACCATGTTTTACATCAGGAAACAGGGCGGAACCAGGTCCCCAGCACTGTCCAAGGAGGCAAAGGACCTGTGGCATTGGGCCGTCGCCCAAAGGATGTTTCTGGTGCTGTTTCATCTGGCAGGGATAAAAAACACCATCGCCGACTCACTCAGCAGGGAGCTGCGCTCGTGCCACTAGTGGGAACTACGGCAGGATCTAGTGGATCGCCTCTTCCGGCGGTGGGGCACACCCCAGATCGACCTGTTCGTGACAGCGACGAACTCCAAGTGCCGGAGGTTCGCCACCAGGTTCCCCCAGCCGAGGAGCATGGGCGATGCTTTCTCGTTCCCCTGGGAGGGCCTGTTCCTATATGCGTTCCCTCCATTGCCGCTGCTGATCCGGCTCATCAACCAGCTCAAGAGGTCACGGTGCAGGATGATCCTCGTCGCACCTGCGTGGCAGAGGCAGATATGGTTCCCGGACCTTCTGGACTTGTCAGCGTCCCCGTCAATCAAGCTGCCAGTGGACGTGGATCTGCTCTCCAGGGAAGGAGGCGCCATCCTCCACCACGACCCGAAGTCGCTGAACTTGCAGGCCTGGCTCCTGCAACGCTAGAGTTTGGAGGATACGACATACCTGCCGACTGCAGAGAGGTTCTTGCAAAGGCCAGGGCGTCCTCGACTCTACTAATGCTACGGACACAAATGGAAGAGGTTCTCTGTCTGGTGCCACGCACAGAAGATTAACCCTCTAAGGATTACGGCTCCCCAAGTACTGCCGTACCTGTTGACGCTGGCCAAAGCTGGACTGGCACACGCGTCCATCAAGATTCATCTTGCTGCGATCTACCGATACACCAGAACCACGGGGCGGACGTCCTTGTGGTTTCATCGTCTGGTGAACGAGTTCATGAAGGGACTGTTCAGATCGTTCCCGCCGGTGAAGGCTCCGGCCCCGGCGTGGGAGCTGAACGTGGTGCTGACCAAGCTCATGGGACCTCCGTTCGAGCCTCTGCACTCGGCCCCGTTGAAGTTCCTGTCGTGGAAAACAGCGTTTCTTGTGGCCATCACCTCCGCACGACGGATGGGAGAGATCCAGGCCCTTTCCTGCAAGGCCCCGTACTTGACTTTTCACGACACGAGGGTGGTGCTCAGGACGCACCCCTCCTTCATGCCCAAGGTGCCGTCGGACTTCCATCTCAACGAACCCTTGGTGTTGCCTGTGTTTTTCCCGTCGCCTTCGTCGCCGGCTGAGAGGACTTTGCACTCGCTGGATGTGGCTAGAGCGCTGAAGTTCTACGTGGACCGCACAAAGTGTTTTCGGAAGACGTCACAACTCTTTGTGAACTTTGGACCTGTCAATCAGGGGAAGGCTCTCTCGAAGGCTTCCATTTCCAGATGGCTCTCAGGCTGTATCATGTACTGTCACCGGTTGGCAAACCGACCGCTGCCTGGCCGTCCAAGAGCACATTCCACCAGAGCGATCGCAGCTACCACGGCGTTCCTATCTGGTGTGCCCCTGCTGGACATTTGCAGGGCTGCTACGTGGAGGTCGACGCACACCTTCACGAAATTCTACTGCGTCGATCGGGATTCCAGGGAGGAGTCCAGGGTCGGCCAAGCAGTGCTGCGCAACCTGTTCGCCTGAGATGAGCCTGGGGAGGAGGTAAGATTGCTTAATGTTGAGTTTGATGTGATGCTTAATGTTGAGCCTTTGCCACCTCCCATGGTTGTGCATGTGGGTACTGCTATGTATTCTTTATTCATGAGCATGTGAATCCATGCCAGACCCCATGCTGGAGAAGGAACAAGTTACTTACCTGTAACTGTTTTTCTCCAGCATGGGTCTGGCATGGATTCACATGCGAACCCTCCCGCCTACCCCTCTGCGGCTCTTCACTTGGTCATACTGCCACTTCACGTGCTTCCAAATCTGAAGATGGCTGCCAGAGGCGGGGCTTAGGTAGAGGGCAGTCATTGGCTGTGGTCAGTATGACGCAGAGATCAGTGATTGGTTACTACTACGAAAGACAGATCAGAAACGAAACTGATACTGTTTTTTTCTTTACCGAGGATTCCCAGCCTGATGACGGGGAATATTCATGAGCATGTGAATCCATGCCAGACCCATGCTGGAGAACAACAGTTACAGGTAAGTAACTTGTTCCTTCTGTTTCTTGGATTTGTTTTGGGTTTCCGAAAGTCAGGACTCCAGATTTAGCAGCGTTTACACGCAGGTCATTCCGGGATAGAATAACAATACAGGGCATCCAATTGGCGCTGAAGCCCAATTGGTGTTTTCTCAAAGGACAACATCATCTGCATACAGCAGTCTATTGACTGGAGTACTGGAGATAGATGGTGGGAAACATCTGATGCCCTAAAACGCATCACCCATATCAGAGATGTACAACTTAAAGATGGCTGTAGCCAAACGGCACCAGCCATTGAGACCCACACCTGTTATGGGGGGTATCATAGCCCCCCTTTGATTCAACTTAACCTGAATACTGGTATCGGCGTGTAAAGCTTTAATTGCCTAACGCAGGTCAGCTGGACATCCCCAATGTTTTAGTTTGAGCCAGAGCTTTTCTCTATTGACTGAGTCAAAAGCTTGGGAAAAGTCCACTGACGCTAGATATACATTCCTTCTGTTCTTCTTTACAGTTCTCAATTTTAAGTAGTTAATTAAGATTAACTTCAGCGATGTTCCAATGCCTTTCTCGAAACCAGCTTGCCAGCGATCACGGTGGTTAGATTTCCAGCTCCAGTCAGCAAGATGGTCCAAGATCAATGCTGCGAATAACTTGCCAATAACATCCAAGAGGGCGATAGGTCTATAGTTCGTTGGAATGGACCCATCGCCCTTTTTGATAATTGGTAAAATTATGGATTTTGTCCATAATACTGGAATGACACAACTTGCCTTGATCAGTGAAAACAGATGGTACAAGAAGGTTGCCCATTCCTCTGGGTCCTTTGTTAGTGTCAAATTCGTGAGGCCATCTGCTCCAGCAGCTCTTGAACGGCTGCAGGTTTTTATTAGTGCAACAATGTCTTCCCTCTCGGTCTCAAATACCCAACTCTGGCAAGATTTCTCTTCACCCTTTCCTGTTTGATCTGTAGGCCTTGAGAAGAGAAGGGGGGAAAAGTGGTCCTCTAATCCTTTGCTGAAATTGAGTTTGCTATAAGACTCTGTTGTGTGCCATCCAGTGAATTGAAAATGTGCCAAATCTCCCTTGAATTTTTGGAAGCGATGTGTTTCAACATGTATTCTACATTTGATTGCACCAGCGAGTGTCTGTGTTTCATCCAATTATTATGAGCTGTTTTTCGTAGGCTCTTATTAGACACTTTAAGTTCCTTTTCCGCTCGTCCACTTTATGATCATATATATCTCTGTGGCTAAATCTTTTGTTTCTTCGGGCCCAAGTTCTCATAGACAGCCAGGTGCTTCGTATAGTCTGTCATCAGGCCTCCCAGTGTTCCTTAATTTCCTTGTTAGATCCAATACATTATTACCGGATAGTCTCAATCTATTTCTTCCAGGGTGCAATTCCAGAATGTCTGTTTCTATAGCAGAAGTCTGTGCACCCAGAGAGAGGCATAACTTCAATATATTGTGATTGCTTTGTAGGGTTTCAATGACCGTCATGGCCACTACACTTGAATGAAGGTTATCGCAGGCGAAGAAATAGTCCAATGTGTAGGATTCTTTCCCTCTCTTCCAAGTTGGCCCTGGCGGTATGTCTCCTGTAATAGCACCATTTAGTAAGGAGATGTTCCTCAATTGGAGTTCTTCCCTGAACAACAGTCCTCGTAATTCCGGTTCTTGTAGGTTACGAGTTTGATGATTTATTAAGTCATTGGATCCATCAAAGCAATGAATATTTAGGTTGCCACATAAAATAATGTTCAAATCGGAATGTGCGATCATTGCAGTTTCCACCTCTACCAACAACTGTTCAATAAATCACTTTGCTGTTGGATCCTTGATATTCCAATATAGATTCCAGAGTAAGATCGTCCTTGTAGTATCCCCCTCGCAAGCCTGGTATTCCAACAGGAGAATCTGGATCAGAGGTGAAACGTTCTTAACCCATCTGACTCTAAGGCCACAGCTCTTTGACCACAGTCAGTAGGCAACCCATTTGTCTGCCCTTGAGCCCTTTAGTTGCAGGGTTGAGGATGGTGTCAAGCCTTCAAGAATTGGCTGGGCCCTGAGCCACGTCTCCTGGAGACAAACAATGTCAAAATCATTAAATTGAATACTCCCCTCTCTCATCAAATATTGAAAACCACACGTGTTCTATGTACCCAGTACAACATATTTCCCAACTTTTGGCATTAATATCTGTGCCCAAGTGTGCTGGCCAACCAATCCCAATTGTCCTCGATCTTGTGGGCCTGAGTCCTCCCGGTTACACCGGGAGTGTTCTTAAATGATTTTGAGTTGTTTAGCACTATTCTAAATGTGTCCGTTTTTTTCCACCTTTCATCCTTTCTGTTGGCGTTTATTTTCTGAGTCCATTTCCCCTCAGTTTTGCTACCTGCATGTTTTGCATGGGGAGGAGATTTGGCATCTGTCGTGGGCTTACTGCTGTTAGTTTTACCCCGCTTTGAAGACGGATTGACATCGGAATTGTACTTGTTGTTTCTTTCCGAGTTCACACTAGTAACTGCAGTTAATGCAAAGCCCATTATTTTCAGGATTTTGTACCAGCACTTTTTAAACTTCAGTTGTGGCAAGGTACAATATCACGCTATTGTTTCTCGATTCATCTGAGAAATCTGCCAAAAGTAGATCCTCTGAGTTGATCCCAGCAAGTGGAGAGATGCTATGAAAGGGCATTAAGATGTTTGCCCTGTTAAGAATGAGATTATCTTTGAAGCACATGATTCTGCACAGTTACAGGCAAATAGGATCTCTTACCCATTCATTAAGGGAGCTCTTGACTTGTTTAAAGTTTGTCAATTTGGGGCCTACTGAATCCTGCTATTTGTTAGTACATTTTGACTGCCTGTGGCCCTTCTGTTGTCTTCACAAGCCCTAAAGCCTCCTTCCGCATCAGAAGACTGATCATCTCGCAGGGATCTATTCCTGGGCACTCTTGACACCACCCTTGTTTTTATCAGGGGTTTTACATTTCTTGGCAAAGTCGAACTCTGTTGTTCCCCAGAGTCGTCTGAGCTCGATGTATCACCATCAATACCCTCAAAGTTGATGGCCTCCAGCAAAATGCTGGGGGAGGAAACCCAGGCATCATTCCGTTAAACGATCTTCCAGCGAGGAATCTATCTCCAAAACCTCATCCCAACCTGCTGAATGAACCGAAAGCTTCATCACGTCCTCCAAATCACTATTGGAGGCTGAAGTTCTTGGAGTATACTTCTTATTTCCTTTACTACGGCTGGAATCTTTGGGTCCTCATGCAGTTCTGCAGCAGAATCCACACTTATGTAGGGTTTGTCGTTTTGCTTCTTAGATGACCCAGTAGCATGCTCCTTATCTTCATAATTGACCTGTTTAAAGGCCAAGTCCCTAAAGTTCATTACTGCTGAAGATTGCTGCTGTTGTGAAGTCTTTCCAGATTTGGTAGTAAAATTCACTTGTTTATTTTGTCGATTGGTCTTGATGGGTTTACTTCCGGGACAAGTCTTGCATATGGTGCCCTTTTCCAGCTGACCACCATTCGCAAAGATGTCATAGGTTCTGTAACGCTTACCTGGTATCCACGGGGACGTCACTCAGCCTGTTCGGACCTCTTACGAACTCAAACCCTTCCCTGGAGTCTACTTGACTTGAGACTGGGCCTGAAACACAGGATTGATAGAGTTTAACTCCCTATTGTCTGTGTGCTTGAACCCCTTCTTCCCCGGGGTCCAACCCTTCCCTTTGATCCACAGCTCACCTTGTTTTCTTGGAAAGTGTGCTCTCCGTCCTGCTTTCAGCGCAGGGGCGCGTTGATTGATGCGGGCTCGTTGCTGCCTAGTTACTTCACTGGCAAGAGTCTGACAGGTAAGTATAATGAGTCTTTTGAACAGTTCTCTAACTTTGTTCCTTTCCTTCCTTAGATGATGGCCGGCGTCCGGGGATGGCGACGTGCTGCTGAGATGAGTAGCGCTGAAGGTGAGTGAGAGCGCGATGCGACCCTTTCGTATTTGTATTGAACTGAGTTATTTTTCTGTGCCGCAACGTTTTCAGCGTGGATGCCGTTTATGAAGAAGAAATGCGGTGAGTAAGTGCGGTATGCGGCGCCTCTAGATATTTCCACGCTAACCTGTAGTGTCTTTTCCCCCTTGCAGATGGATGAGAAGTTCCGGAGACAGAGTCCCCCAGAGCGGCTGGGATTCAGTCTTTAAAAAATAAGCGAAGATTTGCTGAATGCTTACTAATGCCTTTCTTTCTTCAGCGGCGTGCTGGGATGGGAATGACACCGCCGAAGATGCCCGCAGAACAGAAGGAGCGATGAATGATGGGCAGAAGCGCCACAAGGTAAGGCTGTTCCTAACGGTGCTCTTGTCCTTGCAGGAGCTGAGCGCAGAAGAAAGATGCAGGCCTACTGGAGACCGATCCAAACACGGCGAGTGTCATGCTGCAGGTGCAGAAAACACAAAGCATGTCTCTCAGCCTGGGCGTGGCTTTAAATAGTCTCTGGGTATCCCAGGTGTCTCTGGGCTGAACCACTTCCAAAAGACTAGACTGCACATGCAGTTCAGGGAACCAAAATATGTGGGGGCATCCATCTTGTCCCCATCAATGCACTACAAGTCCAATCCCCAATGTTATCCTATGGGAGTGAGTGAGTCTGGTGCCACAAGCGCCAAGTCTGACTCCAAGTGGGTCTTTGGAGGGATGGAGAGGCCCTTGAGGGCCATGTAGGTGATCGTGGCCTGGCTCCAGCCTGACCTCTTGGAGGGCTGGGGACATGAGGTACAGGAATCATGACAGGTTCTTGAGGAAGATGTTGTGGGTTGCCCAATGTCAACAATCTGAATAAGGGACACAAATTTGTTAGCGGCAGTGCTCAATGTGTCATGACCCAGCAATGGATTGCTCGCCTCTGAGGGGGAGCGTGTGTCGAGGGGCTGGGTATCTGGTTATCTTGTACCCCTACGTGATTCCACGCCCCCCTTGGAGGCATTGTTAACTCAGTGGGCTCTCTTATGGGCACCATTTTTATTTGATTTTCAAATTCTCTTGTCTCCTTCGCATGACTTTGTCAGCCAGGTCATCCACTAGTGTGGTATTTTTTTAGGCCAATAGCGGATTTGTGGGACCCATAATATTTTCATTTGATCTAAGATTTCCTTTGTAGTTACAAGGGTCTGGACCCAAAATAGGACAACTATGGATGCCACTTGACAATGATACTCTTCAGGAAATGTGTGATATGTTCTTCTTGTTTGTTTTTATTATCACTAAGTGCTGAAATGAACCCTTCCCTGAAAACTATTTTTGTATGTAGCATTGCGATCAAAGTCGATTGTCGATTGTCTTTTAATTGATCTGCTTTAGACTCTTACAACTTCATGAAAGGCGTCATAGTAACAGAAAATGCAGCAATCATGTTGGAGTCCAACGTTGCACTTGATGATTTTTCCTCCACCTGTGCCTCTACCATGTCCAGTAAAAGGTCTTCATCAGATAATGCCTCATTGATACTTAATTCAGCCTCTACCTGTGTAGAGAGTCTAGGTCATTTATGGGGCAGCCCACTGGAACCCCCCATAATGATTAAATGTCCCTTTGCTGTACTTCCTCAATTGAAGGAGTGGTATGTGTTGTTTCCCGGTCAATAGCTCCTGTTCAGCATGACAAAATTGGACTTTTTCCCCATTAAGTCAATGTCAATTGACTTACTGGAACGGATTGCTGGATCTTTCACCCCCACATCCTCTGAGTAATGGTGTCCTGTTGTTTTCTTTGCACACTGTTGCACCACATGTTGGAAAATTGATGTTTGTCTTGAGCGTCCAGGCGTGTTTCCTGTTTGATTAAACAACGCGCTGTTTTACTCGTGGGCTGCTTTGTCCAGGGTTAGCTTGTGAGGTCATTGAGCACTTAAGGTATTGCCACTATACTTGTGTCGTGGGTTCCCAAGATGAGTGCCAAAGCTCAGACCACTGGGTTTCCATGCAGGGCGATTTCTGACCCTATTGTTAGGGCTTTTAGCAATATTGATCGACATAGGCGTCACCACTCCAAAAGACCTAATAGGCGTAACCTAATAGCGATTTACCTGGACTACACGGCCACAGTACAGAGTGAGAAATTCATTTGTCCCGATCAAATCTAGGCTTCGACACCTCAATATTAAATACATGCTAATGTACCCGGCACGCCTCAAGGTAATCCATAAGGGCAGAACACAATTCCTGGAAACCCCGGCTGCAGCCAACATGTGGTTGGAGCACAATGACCTAGGAGATGGGGCGGAACCCGTCACATGAGAAACTGCCTGCTGGAGTGGGGGGAGGCGCAAGAACTACAAGGAGGGTTAGTCACGTGTTTGACTGAAATTTCTGCAGGTGATATGTGCGTAAACTCTGAATGATGCCAAACTGCTTGTTGACCAATTATGATAGGGCAATGTTGGACTGCCTGCTTTGGGTTCAAAGACCTATCCCACACAGAAGTCTGGGTTGGCCTGTTGGCAGCAACTGTTAGGCCGCACCCAATGGCCTGGACAGGCACCAGAGGTGTGGTTGCGCCTGAGCGCTGCCTGCAAATTGCAGTCACTGTGCGAATGTTTATAGTTTTCTTTGTTGAGTTGTTTATAAAGTCCTCAAGTGGATGGTCACACGAGTCGATGTGAATCAGGCAGCAGGGTTGGGGGAGAAGTAACTCGGAGGGGAGGTGAAATAGGTGATACAGTGAAGGCCATAGCGCAAAGTGGGGAGGTGGTAGGGGGTGAGAGAGGCACACAAACCAAGCAAACACATGTCATCTAACATTGAGGTACTGACGTGGATTGAGAGGGGACTAGGCACATACTTGCGCAGGAACTGAGTAAAATCCTTTTTAGACCGGAAAAAGGTATCCATTGCAAGAGACCCACCTGGGGGCAGAGGATCTTGGAAAAGGTTGAGGAGAGATGTGGTGGACATGGGTATGGGGTTGCATACTCCAAATATGCTAGGGGGTTGCTCACATGGTTCCATCCTGGTGTGCTGTTTTGAATGATGGGGATGGAAGCAAATAGACGGGAGGTACTTAATACTGTGGGGTCACATAGACTAGGTTGAAGTGTGCTTAATTAACTCCTATTTCCCCAATCACAGAATCCCATCGCGCGCCAACATGATCAGCGCTAAAATTGCACAACACAGGGACTGTCATATGGGGATGGGGGGGGCGGAGATTTCAAATATGCCAGGGATCCACTTTTGGAGTGGTCAACCCCACCTAAAGGCAATGTGGGACCTGCATCCTTAACACTCAACATGGCAGTAACAAATCTAGACCTAGTGGACTTATGGAGAGCGTCTCACCACGAGGATAGGAGCTATTCTTACTATTCTTCACCTCATGGCCTCTATACCCGAATAGATTTCTTTGTGGGCAGGAGCCACATGGTGGAAATGGGTGCAGTTCACTACCTCGGTAGATCCATCTCTGATCACTCCCAGTTGGTGATGGAATGGACTATTGGAGGACCTATGCCCCCCTCAGCCCAATGTGGCATTTGCCCAGGGATGCTTTAACAGATCAAATCTTTAAAGATGAGCGGAAAGCGAAAATAGTGGAGTTCTTGGAGCACAGTGTGGGCAGCGTGAGCGAATGGGGAATGTTAGGCAAGATTGTATGCCGTACCCTTTGGGTGCAATCAAACAACCTTGACCTCCTGGCAATAGGGACCCAACCTTTGGTATAAGTCTGAACTGCCCAGGTTGGTAGTGTGGCTGAGCAGCCTGGCTGATCTCAAGAGGGGTCAATGTGAGCAGTAAGGTTGTGACATGGTTTCACAATACAGTTATCCACATTTCTTGATAAAACAATTAATTTATTTCACAGTCAGTTATATAAGCCTTCTTCAGAAAGTGAGCAAAACAGGTAACACTTAAATATACTTCAAAACACACTTTCTCTAAATCAGATGATACCTATTTGGGATGGCACACAGGCGCTTCCTACACCCTCGGGTGACTTAAATAGCTAGGACAGTGTGGACATTGATTTCTCACTGGTAAATTAAGAGTAATACTGAGTTTGGTGCAAAATATAGAATAGAGGAATAAAACAAAGGTTAACAAATAATTCATAAACAGGTAAGTACTTTTAAAAACCTTCCAAAGCAGAGTAAATTAACCATTTCCTGGGGGAAAGGACAACGCACAAAGTCAGAAGTAAAGAGGAGTCGCTCAGGGAGCCAGGCCAGCAAATGTTAATTACAAAATGTCAAGGGGAGCTGAAGATCCTCTTTGTCGTTAGGTAAAAAGTTTTGCACAATGGTTTTAGAAATGTTTGTGGAAAATTAGAACACTTGAAGGGCCACAAGCTGGGAGGCTTGTGACGGGCAAAGCTTTAGCAACTCTGCAAAGGAACTACGTGTCTCAACTGAGAGCAAGTAAGGCTTCACAACAAGAGTTAAGTTCTCTTAGACTTTACATTACCTCTGGTTAGAAGAAATGGTTCCATCTGGCTTCTGTTCCTGTACAGGTCTGCAGATCCTGTTCCTGAGCCTCAGTCATGGGGACAAAAGGTAGGACGTCTGGGGACTCCTGCTCTGCAATGGGAAGGTCCGCGGCAGCAATGGGCAAACTTCGATTCAGCGGTTCTTCAGTGTTTCAGCTCCTCGCGTCTGACAGCAAATAGCAACACTGCAGTTCTCGGTTACCACTTCAGACTTTCCTCGCTTCTGCGGTCCAGCACTCTGTTGAGGTGGCTCAGGCTTGGCCTGGAGTATCTTCCTGGCGCTCAGGTCCGACTTAAAAGCAATCCACTTGATTTGGTGTTTCTCTCTGTTAGGCCAAGTTTGTATGCAGTACTCTCTGGGACCACTACACACAACTCTGACCACAGGTCTAATCATCTCAATCTTTGCTATAAGCTTGTACTACACAGTTTTGGTAGAGTATTGAGCAGCCAGGCTTATCTCAAGAGGCAAATGTGAGCTGTAGTGGAGTTGCACAAAGATTCACTGTTACAGGTATTCAAATAAACTCTTGGATACCACTTCAAACTTTCCTCGCATCTGTGGTCCAGCACTCGAGGTGGCTCAGGCTTGGTCAGTCCTGCATCAGGGAAGTAGGAGGATTTTCCTAGCGCTCAGGTCCGACTTAAAAGCAACGCACATAATCTGGTGTTCCTCTCCCTGGAACTTCGGTTACAGCAGCAGTGGAAATACAACCAGCTTCGAGAGGATGTCCAGGCAGGCTTACTTTGGAGTTGATTAATCCCACCAACTCAAAGGGAGAAGTTGTTGTTGCAGGGCTGCTCTATTCAATGCAAATTCAGAGATTCAGCACAGCAGCAGGGCTTCACCAGGCAAACCAACGGTCCAGGACTGGTTAGGCGTCTCTTCCAAGTTCTTTTTCGGATTCCTTTGTCCAGTGGTCGACTCTGCCTTACAAGACAAAGACCCTCGCCTTTTATGAAGGTTACACCATAGCTGTCAATCACACAGCAGGGTGAATGTCCTTGCCGGACAGCCAGCGGGCCAATCACCTTTGGGTGCATTCCTGTAACCAACGGGATTAAGCACAGGGAGTTTCGGGCACCTCCCTCCCTCACTTCCTGCCCCTGCCAGACATACTGGAGCCAGATGCGGGTTTCACTCATGAAGCCCACCAAAGACAAAATGAACAAAGAGACCAAACTTGGTTTGGTGAGCAGAGTAAATCTCAAGAAGGACCTTTCTGACAAGAAATGGTGAAAAAAGACCAGGCCCATTTTGACGAAATGGGCATCCATGGGTGCGTTGCCGTGGCTGCGAACGCAGCCCGTGGTAATACAATGGTAGTAAAAGGTAAACCACTGCCACCAGCCATTAATTGTAGAAAGGGTAACATAAAAATGTTAATTGAGAAACTAGACAAAGGGGATACTAAGTAACCCCTCCAGCACCCTATTGTAAGATAATGTGTCCTGGGTCTAGAATGTTACAAACTGTAAGTAGTCCATTTCACTTCACTGCTCTTGAAAAAAGTAGTTTCACCAAGAGAAGGTATTTAAAACCTTTAGGAAATCTAAGAGACTTCCCTGTGCCACTGCACTGAAGGTACTGTGACACAATGTAAAGATGATGCTTATGGAGTATGTCAGACTCAAAAGCAGGGACGTCATTTGGGGGTCGCCAGAGGTCTCCCTTGCGACGTCTGAGGTCTCCCTTGCGACGTCTGAGGTCTCCCTTGCGACGTCTGAGGTCTCCCTTGCGACGTCTGAGGTCTCCCTTGCGACCTCTGGCTAGCTTTCTTGTTCAGGCCCCTTAAAAAAAGAAGAAAAATGAGAACATGAGGGCCACAAGTCTAACCCTTTCAGCACTCAACCTAAATAAGAAAGAATAGGAATGCCAAAATATGTGTCCTTTTGGAATTCTATACGATAATTGCTAGACTCATTAAAGGTTTATTTCAGGCACACTTCAGGGGGAGAGTCACTGATTTAGTCTGTTCTAACGCCTCAACTCAGCCTTTCATCCTTCTGAGGTCGATAAATGGGTACCAATACAGGGTGGGTGATATTGGGTGTATATTTCTTTTATGTAAAGCGCTATATAATAACACATCATTATCATTTGGTCATGGACGTCTGCTTGCAATCACAGTAATTTGGTAATATGGGCCTATACACACTGATCTTAATGATACATATGGCGATCCATTCAGGTATGAGATGTACATCACATTATAGTGATATCGTAACCATATTTTTCGTAGTGTACAATGCTATGTGATGCCACTTCCTGTTTTGTCAACATGTGAAAGGTTGTGTTCCATCGCTTCCCGCGATATCACTTTGGGGTGGGGTCAAATGACATCACTTCCTTTGATGTCATCGGGGGTCAAGGGTCGTGTGATGTCACTTCCGTTACCCCAGGTATTTTGGTGAAATGACGTCCCTGCTTCAAAGTCAAAAGAAACAGAATAAATCACATTAAAATTACATGAGATAAAAAGTCCTAAAGTCCAGCAAAAGAGCTGGAGGTTTCGAAGATAGAAGGGAATTCACACATTTCTGAGAATTGGCCCTAACGGAACCATCTGGGAAACACAAAGTGGTTGTTAGAGGTGAGGTAATGGCTAGCGCGGGAGGTATACGGAAGACTGAGGGCGGAACTGGAGAGCCTGGAGGACGAAATCCGGCAGCTAGAGTCACGGGAGACCGGACAGCAGGCTGGGGAAGTAAAACAGGCGGACATAAGGGAATGCTGCCCGGAAGCGTGGGACAGGCTATCAAAATTTTATTACAAAGTTAAGGGTACTAGGGCTTATGCAGAAGTGGACAGGCCTAGCAGTTTCCTATCATGGCTATGCAAGAGGGAACACCCTAGGCACCTAACCACAGAATTGAGGGATGGGGAAAGCTATCTGTGTAGAACGCCGCTGGGTATCAACTATGTGTTTGCTTACTTTTACTCAGTTGTACAGACACAAGAGTTTGGTTCCTCAGGAGGTGGTATTGGGCACCCTTGAATAGATAGGGCTCCTAAACTGGGAACGGTGCAGCAAGAGGTATTGGATGCAGGCATACTGTGGATGAAGTGAAAAAGGCAATCTGCTGGTTGGCCACTAGCAAAACCCCAGGTAGTGATGGTTTGCCCTCAGTTTTATAAAAACATATGCAGAGGTGGTAGCCCTAGTGTTGCACAAAGTATTCACGGAGACCTACACAAAGGGTGAGCTCCCAAATAGTATGAGAGAAACGCTGATGATCTCGATCCTAAAACCGGGGAATCCCACTGATGGTTGCGATTCTTCTCGGCCGTTAGCCATGCTCCACTATGACATGAAAAGCTTGATGACAATATTAGCGGGGCAGCTTTGCAGAGTTATTGGGGGACTAATACACGGGGATCAGAACGACTTTATCCTGGGGCGCAGCACTGCCTTAAATCTGAGATGTTTGCAACATATTGTGGTACAGACCCCTGACTGCCACGAACAGTACGCAGTTTTGTCATTGGACGCAATTAAAGCCTTCGATTTCTCTCTACTGGGAGTGGTTGTTCGAAGTATTAAGGGCATTTGGATTTGTGGAGCAATTCATCAACCGGGTGAGGTTACTCTACGCTTCGCCGGTGGCATGTGTAAAAATGGGCGGGCAGGCAGGTGTCTCTGTCTTGGGACATACAGAGAGGCACAAGGCAGGGGTGTCCGCTGTCACCCATGCTATATGTGCTGGCGCTCAAACTGATAGCAATCTATCTCTGCACTGAGTTTTTGGAGGCAGGCATATTGGTGGGAGGTGTTGGCCACCTGACCTTGTTCTACGCGGTTGATGATCTGCTCGATCTTCGGAACCCGCAACATAACCTACCACTAGTGCTAGAAGTGCTTGATCATTTTGCTAGAGTGTCTGGGATACACTTTAGCAGAGCGAAGTCTTGTTTGTTTTCGTTAGCTGGTCTGAAGGGATTAATGAGCAGCGGCCTGCCAGAATTAGTGCTCCATTGGTGCTTGAAATCCTTTAAATACTTGGGGGTGCACATTATGCACACGTCTGACCTGCACGACTGTAATACTGGGTGTGTGGTACAGGGGCTGCGAAGGTCTGTCATTCTGGTCAAAACTACCATTGTCACTGATGGGCAGGGTCGCCATAACGTAAATAATTCTGCCAAGGTTTTTATACTACTTTCAGAATGTTCATCACTATATTAAGTCTCCCTTTTTTCGCTTACTGGAAACAATGCTCAGGGGATTCCTTTGGGGTACGTCAAGACATAAACTCGCGCTAACATCATTGTGCCTGCCCTACAGGGTTGGTGGAATGCAAATGCCAGACCTGGAAAGATATATCTAGCAGCACAGCATAGCTTTGTCACCAAATGGCTCTCTGAATACATGCCGGAATCGCCGCTGCTGCTGCCGCAGCTGGTGGCTCCGGCATACCTAAAGGAGATTTTATGGCTACCATTAGGTTGCTTGGGCAGTGTGCCTGCGCTGGTAACCCTGGGCCATTGAGTGTGGCACAGAACACAGACTGCTCAAATTAGAGAACCCATACTCGCATGAGGTCCCAATAGCAGTAGATGTCTGCAAGGATGAAAATGAACTTATAGAGGCGAGCGGCTGGGGGCTCTCAGCGTGGGGGGGGGCATGTATGCAGATGGTATATCCAAGGAAATTGAGTCCTTAACTGAGCAGGTTAGGGTTACTTAGAGGTCAGTTCTTGTGGTACTTGCTGGTGAGGGCAGTGGCGAAGCGGAAATGGTCAAAATGGCCAGAGGAGTTGGCGGTAACGCCATTCTGGACCCTGATATATACCTTTGACGGTTGGAAACCAGTGTCCAGACTGTATAATAACTTGGTTGACGGGCCCAATCCTAAGAAGAGCATTGAGTTAAAAGCCAGGTGGGAGTTGGATCTCGGGGAGGAACTTGGTGATAAAGAATAGGACCTCATGCTGGGTTACTCTAGGAGGTGTCCAGAAATTCTCGCTTCCGGCTGCTTCCGCTGAATGTGCTGTACAGCACCTACATGACACCAAGCAGGGTGGCCAAGTTCAGCAGCAAGGCTCAACCACCATGTCCTTGGTGTGGTGGCATGGTTGCAGATCTCATACATATGTTTTGGAGTTGTGTGAAAGTGCAAAGCTTTTGGGCGCGGATTGAACAGGCTCGCAGGAGTGCTGGAATTACTCTGTATGACTGGACCCCGAAAGTGTGCTTGCTGGGCGCTTACCCATGAAACAGCACAAGTAAGCATGCAGTGAAATTCATGGACATGGCCTGTATCCTAGCTAAGAGATGTATTGCCAATGGCGTGGAAGTACACGGGTGGCCCACAGTACATGCGTTGGCACAAGGAGCTCAAGTTTTGGGCGGAAATCGAAACCAAAGTATGGAGAAATGCAGTAAATGGGCTGGAGGTGCTTGCCAATGCTACATATGAGTCTTGGAAAGTGCTGGTTTGCGACACGTTCCGCCCCTCACATAATAAAACCCCTTGAAAGCGAGGAACCACTTAAAACTGTAGCGCTAATAACTTAAATGGTTGAAGATATGTACCCAAACAGATGCCCACTGACGAATGATTGCTAAACACAGTTGGATTGTATATCATGGAGAGGGGGGCAAAACCAAATAGGATGTTACCCCACGGCCCTACTCTGAACACGCACTAATGGTATGTGTGTTTGGACCCACTGTGTGAGGAATTTTTTATGTTTGTTCTTTGTTGTGGTTGTTCCTTTAAAGTTGTCTCATAGAAATGACATAGCAATACATGTAGATGTGCTGAAGCAATGGCACTGTTAACTGGAAACAAATGTAATGTGTCTGTATAAATGCTAATAAAAAGACGTTAAAATAAATTGATAGACTTTGGCTAGACATAAATGTTGTTTATATGCCAGAATAGGGTGACCTCTCAATCTGTCCACAGGGCTGATTCTGAAAATCCTAACAATCGCCCAAATCGGCTAAATAATAGCCCAGTGCAGCGAAACGACCCGTTAAGGGCAGGGCTGCTTATCCAGGGGTGGTTTTCAGGATACAGTGCATAAGAGGTGCACCCCCAGCCAATGAAATCCCCCAAAAAGGGAGTATAGCACCTTTCCACAACATTGAACCTCAAGACTGAGACAATGTTATTGCCAAGGAAGTTAGGGAGGGCGAGGGAACCCGCAAAGTTGTCTCCTGGTGTCTTGATGGGCAAAGAAGGCAGGCAACACAGCAGAAAATGCGGACAAGGCTGGGGACACCTCTGGACCTACCGAGCAGATCATCCGGTGGGGTGGTGAAGTCTTGTGTCTTGGGAACACTTCAGGGGCACGGCAGCGACCCACATCCAAATGGATAATCCTGGCGTGAAACTGCAGGATGGAGAGGTAAATGGCCCAGAAAACTGTTCCACAGCAGTTATGGGGAGACGGCAAGTCTTCCGAAAGCCTGGACTGGACCTCCGAAGCAAATAACTGAACCAGCCAGTATGCGGAAGTAAGGACTTTCAACGGCAGACTCAGCAGGAAAACTCCTTATGAAGGTCTGCAAACCTTCTTTTAACCAGCAGAATATAAAACTGAGAGGAAAGCAGGGCCCAGGCAGTGACTCAAGTTGACTGCAAAAGAAGGGCTGTCCGGACACCAGCCCACTAATCACCAAAGGGGAGTTGGAGGGGGGGGGTGGGATTATGTGGGTGGGGTGTGTAAAGGGCCAGATGCCCAACCATAGTGGTTGGTCAGTAGGGCTGTCACTCAGCTTAGACCACCCCTACAGGTAGTGAGAGGAAGCTTTTGTGGTCCTAGACTTGGTCAAAACCTGTTTAAACCAATATGGAGGCTGCCATTGTGGGCTGACAAGCCCAAGTAGGCAAAACGGCCCATTTAAGGCTGCCTCCTAGTTGCCTGGTATGTTGCACCCAAGAGTGTTGCAAAGTAGCATATACAGCAAAGCCTCGTTAAACCTGCTCCACAGGACCAACACTTGCATGTCTAGCCAACATTGCCCTATACACGCTATGTAAACCGACAGCTTGGAATTCAATTCACATTTCCACTGAACACTACTTTATAGAAGCACAAGAGGCAGATTCACAAATGGGCCAGGCAATTGTTCATTTATTTGCAGCAGAAACAACTGTTCACCTGCTATAAGAGGCAAACCATGTGCACAGTAGAGAAATCTGAACAGACTGACTGCCCACACTTGGCAAAAGTTACCAACCAGTAATGGTCTTTCTAGAGCTTGTATTTGTTTGGAACAAGCTCCCGTACTGCCTCCACTCTTTGGAGCACATGAGAGAACATATTTGTAAATGTGACTGTAACCTACCTACTTTATTTTTGAAGTGATTTTTTGATCCCTTTTAGTTTTATGTATAGTACGTTTATCTGTATAACAGCCTATTGTTTTTTCCTCTTACATATAAACAATCTGAGGGCGTCCTCTTGGTCGAGCATTGTGCATACTGTGGCGTGTCCGAAGGACAGGGACTCTGGTCTTCCATGTTTAAATATGCTTTAATAAAAGAAAAGTAAAAGTAAAAACTCCTGACTTTGCCCTAAACTATGCATTTTCCCTACCTAACAAAAATTAACTAGGGTGCTTGTCAGTTGTCAGGGAGTCCAAAAGGAAGATCTGTCCAAATTGATCTAATCTGTCCCTGCCACAATCACAACAACTAAAGCACAGGAGAATGACTCACTTTTCCTGTGTGCTGCTTCTCCGCAAGTTCACTCTAGCAATGTATTTGCTTGGTAACAATTTTTATCAAATCTTGTAGTTCAGATATTAGGCTCTTCAACTTTTCAACAGTGTCTTTCTTTTACACATGGATTCTCCCTCTCTGCTTTACTTTTCTCTTGTTACTTTTGTTGTTTCTGTTCCCCTCTTTCCTAGGGCAATTCCGTTGTTTTTGTTCATTAAACCTGACTTTTTCTCTGCTCAATTTCCCATCTTTTTTGCCTTGGCCAAGTAGAACTGTTCTAATAATAATTCTCACTTGTCCAACACTTGGTATTTACTGGGACAAGTATGAGTATTCCAGTAATGATTCTCAGTCTTTCCAACTTCCTGTGATGATTGTAATGGTTCAGTAATACTTCTCACTCTTCTCCTTCAATTGGTTCTTACTGGGACAAGTATGCGTGTTCCAGTAGTGGTTCTCACTCTTTTTCACTACCTGTATTTTAGTGGGACGAGCATAAGGATTCCAGCAATGATTTTCTGTCCCCTCCCACTCTTGCGTCTTATTGGACCAGTCAGAGTGTTCCAGGAGAGATTGCCGCTCTCTCTGGGTATTTCCCGTACTCGACCCTTACTGGGATGATTGAGTTTTCCAGCAATGATTCTCCCTCTTCAACACTTGCTTCTTACTGGGACGAGTAGGAGTGTTCCAGTAGTGATTGCCACTCTCATGGGGTACTTCCCATGCGTGTTCCTTACTGGGATGAGTATGAATGTTCCACTTGTTGTTTTCGGTTCCCCACCCAGGTCTCCCGCTCTCCCTGTAACCTTTCTGCCACGGAGATTGCGTCACTCGGCTTGCAATCTGCACTGGGCCTTCAGTGGATATCAGGTTGGCTTGTCGTTTCCTCTTCATTTGGCACACACTACGTTACCTTCAGGTGAGTGGTCTCAGTGTTGGTTAGGGGTTCCCAAGTCCACCAAGCTTCGATCACACCACTACTTCTCAGTCACTCCTTGGACCTTTTTCCAGTCCTTCGGCTTCTCAGATCTCTGGTTCTCCTGAGCAGAAGATACTGGGGCCAAGCACGCCAGCTTCCCCCCTGCAACTGAAGCCGTGCATTGCCGCCACCTTCAGTGGCGCTCTTACAGCAAATTTGGATTTCCTGTGCTGCTCCGATTTATGACGTGGCTGTGGGACTTCCCTGGCAAAACGTCAAAGTTCCTCTTCTCTGTCCTGCTCACACTTTGTATTACTCAAGTGGTTTTCTTTCTCTCATTACTGAATAGGTATCCCTTTTCAGATCTACTCCAGGTTTCTACATGACCATAACACATCTCAACCTGTTCATGTTTTCTTCTGGTTGGTGTTAGTAGTGACGGTTATAGGTGGGTTCGTTTGGGAGTTCCTCATCAGAACGGGAGTCCTTGTCCCCATGGGGGTGGGAGATGGGAGTCTCTCCCGATGAGGTCCTGCTTGCCTCTACCACTAGGGAGGGTATTGCGTAGCGGGCTCGGCTCCCTAGCAGCACAGGGAACGGGTCCCCTCCTGGGAAGAATGTCCTGACTCCAGCGATTTGTCAAAGTACCCATAGGAAAGAGATAGTATGACAGAAGCACTCCTGTCAATGTGTATCTTTAATTCTGCACTACAAACCTTGTCATTGTACAAGCAAATGATTATAAACAGATAGAAGCTCCAGAAAGACTATTACTGGGTAGGTATTGTTTGTTTTTATTTATATAAATATTTTACACAAATCTTAGGCTGGTCCCAATATTCATGGACAGACACACTTTAAAAAAATATACAAAATGAGAATGCTTTGCCACTCTCTCCCCTTACTTGCAGATGAGCCAGTCAGACAGCGGAGTGGATCTGAGCAGCGACTCCCAGGTTTCATCTACAAATTGCAGCCAGCGCAGCTCCCCTGATGGGGGCCTGAAAACAGAGACTGGAAAGCGCATTCCACCACTACTAGGAGGGAGCAAACGAGAGTCAGTGAGTGGGGCTGCAGAGGAACCTAAGGAGCAGCGAAGGCGCTCTATTAAAGACAGTCACCCCAAGGAGAATAAGGTAACTGTTGCGTTGAAAAATCAGTGCAAGCATTGTAATGTGACTAAACTAGTTCAGGAAACCTAAGTACATGGTATTCTACACTTGCTCAATTGTACTTGCAAAGCCAAGGAGCATTAGGTGTACAGGTGTAGACCTTAGCTCCGGTGAACTCCTGTTTAGGATTAGCTGGATGGACCGCAAGGGACATCTCTGGCTATAGCTCCGTATTGTCAGCTTAGGCATTCTACAGAGGGTTGCTTGGTTTTGTTTTGTACAACGTCGCACATTTCACAAATAAAATAAAGAAACGACATTGATGTGACCACGAGGAGCATCTCTGGCTATAGCTCAGTATTGTCAACTTAGGCATTCTACAGAGGGTTGCTTGGTTTTGTTTTATAAAACGTCATACATTTCACAAATAAAATAAAGAAACTAGATTGGTCAAGTTTCACCAATAAAATGTTATAACACACAAAATAAAGTCCTAAATATGCTGGGCAGTGTTACAAAGTCATACTTCTAACTGAATCGCGTGGGCCAGAGGCAACTCTACAGCACTGATAATCGGACCGACCAGGGCAATCTTGCCAGAGCCTTGTCCTTCTTGGCAGGTGGTACAGGGTGGGGACCGAAGGGACCTCCACAATCGTCCCAACGATGCCCCTGACTTCAAAGTCATATGGTACATCTCTTATGTGAGACTTAAACCTATTCTATGTGGCCAACAAACTTTCCTTCATGCTAACAGGAATATAAGATGTTCCAGGAATTGTATAAAAGTCCTGTGGTTAGGGCTGTGATTAAGATGGATATGTAGAATCTGGCACGGTGGACAGATTTTAGAAGGCCACCCTAGTTATAGTGAACAGAGGAACTCTGAGAGGTAAGCTAAAACCCAATCAAGGTAGCAATAGAGAGCAGTTAAGGCAATTCTCAGGGGAGTGAGTGGGGTCCACAATGAGTCCACTCAGTGAAGCACACAATAATTCAATTTAGACAGGAATTTATAAAATTACTATGTTCCCAGCTTCAAACGCCCACTAAAAAATGAAACAACCAGGTAACACTATTGCACAACACAATAATATATACAGTCACCATAGGTTCTTAAAATGCATTCAATGACTTAAATCGTTAAAAGAAGGTAAGTGATGCAGTAACCCTGAACCAAGTCACAAGAAATATGTCCTAGTTTCAGAAATCTAATCCATTTGAAGAGTGGTGCCTTTTGCCCAAATGCCAATGCCTCTCCCCAGAATGTATCTCATGCAGGTAAAGTACTTGTTTTGGTGATTGATCGAGAGAAGAGATGCAACAAAGTTACTGGTAAGTAAACATTTCTTATCTTTCAGGTTTCACTGCTCACCAAAAAACAGTGGAATGGAAGGAAAACAAAGAGACTTGTTCTCCAAATTATCATATGGAGGACATGAGGAGACACATGCTTTGATTTTCCCGTATTACCGGAGTGGTGGTTTGGGTGTCATTAGAAGTTGGTTTTTTCATGGTTGGTTCCAATGAGAGATGGCCAGGATCTGCAGGTGCTAGTATTCTTCCTGTCTGGTTCAAGAGCAGAGTGCAACCCTTGGCGATGGAGAAGTACATAAAGCACCAGTACATCTCTGTTCAGGATGGGGGAAGAGTAGTTCCAGTGATGGCCACTGCCCACAGACAGCAGGCATTGTTCCAGTCGCAGCTGAAGGAGGATCTTCCAGAGCAGCCTCCCTGAAGCTCGGAGTCTGAAATTCGTCAGGAAGGTAATTTACACCACAAGTGGCGACTACCGAAATTCCAGTGAAAACGCGGAATGGCGACTGTTCTAGCAAGGTAGCCCACTGGAGAGCTGGTCAGTCCACCGGGTAGTGCAGGGACTCTTCTGAAGGCTAAGGACAGCTGGATCCTCGAACACACCTAGACTGGTTGGGCCCACCAGTGTAAGGGTTAAAGCACTGCTCACGGCCTTTGCAGATCAGGTAGCCCAGCAGGGCCTCACTGGGCCAGATGCAAGAAGGGATGCTGGGCCGCCTTAGGAGTTTTCCTCCGATCTTCAGTCCGTAGTTCTACGAGGGATTCTTGGCTCAAACACTGATCTAAAGAAATGTCTTAAGGAGACGTCTTCTTATCCAAAATCCAACCAGGAAGCAAGTCCATGGCCACCAATGGTAAGGATCTGCACCATTCAATGGATCTGTGTGAAAATATTGCATCCCTTCCTGCGAATGCAACACATTTATTACAAATTTCAATTGAAATAAATGCAGGGGGAGACACCTGCTGCTCCCCCGGCATCCCCCCCACTTTGATTACCCCAAGCCCAGTCTATATTTTCATTGAAATTAATTTGATGCATTGTAATCTTATTCACAGTGATGGGATTTGACTTTTTTGTATGATTACATTCAAACAGCCACTCGCAGTCCAATCCGACAAAACTATTGGTTTAATTCATGCCCCACACGCAGACTCTCTTGCTGCAGGAATGTTGAATGGGACAAGACCGTTCCTCCCACTTTCTGAGTAATGTATACACAAGGGCATCACTAGTCCATGAAAGCTGCATCTTTCTGGGGCAAGTGCATGACCATATATGGAATTTCCTGACCTGGCAAGGCAGGAAAAATGCCAAAGAACAAGCGCAAATCTTCTGGCGTGACAATTTTAGGGCACTAGCCAGGTTATGCTAGAAATAAAACAAATGATAAAATATCATTGCTGCCACCAGATGGTCTTTAAGCACATATAAAAGTAACAAAAACATACCAAGTGTACATTTGAAAGCATCCCCATTGCACTGCATTGTAAGATGCTGTGTCATGTTAGTTACAAAAGTTTAAAAATCAAAAGGGAATTGCCCCGGACTGATCAGTTTTCGCATAACAAAATGAGCAAAAGGCCAAGGGAGTAAAGCTAAAGGCTTCACTTCCCTGTATAAAGTCAGGACAGGTTAAAAAGCAAAATGTTTGGCTGTTCATAGAACTTTGGAGGGAAAGTTGCCCAAAGAGAAATTCTTTCTTACATGTGAACCAGTCATTGGTAAGTAAGATTTCCATTTAGTAAACCTGGCTGGCCATGTGTTAGCTAGACAGAGCAAATAAGGCTTCACTCTTGGAAGGGGAATACGGTGGCAGTATAGTACAGTTGACACAAGAATACAAAGGAATATCTACTCAATGTACTTCTTAAAATATTCTCGGGTTCAAAAGTTGAAAAAGCATCACTCTACACTAATAGCTAAGTACTATACGGTAAGTACTTTAAGAAATAGCAAAAAAACAGCAGGGTGTTCCTAAAGTGACACCGGAAGATAGCAAAAGCATAGCATATACATTTCAATACTTTGAAACCACTCATGAATGTTCAGAGGTTTCTTCTTAAGAAATGTACCAAAGATGATGGACGACTCCCAGTTATGGGTAAACGCTGTCAAGCTAAAAATGTTTTAGCGGTGCTGCAGAGGAGGAAGTAATCAGTTGGAGTAGCCGAGGAACCCCACTGGAGATCAGTCTAAGACAGGTTGATGTCCAGTAACTATGATTGCAGAATGCCAGCCATAAAGTTAAGATGAACTTTCAGAATCAGCCCTGTGGACAGTTTGAGAGGCCACCCTATCCTGGTGAGCATGGACAGATACTAATGTTTGGCCAAACGCTATCAAAGTAGTTTGACTGTGCAGTAAGGCTTGGACTTGGTGCGAGTGGTGAAAGGTTTAGTTAAGCGCTGTTAGAAAGAATTTCTAACATCTGGCCTGGGTGTTTAGTCAAATCAATCAAGGTGGCATGGAGATGGGACAGGGCTACGTCTCGGGAGATGTGAGAGTGGTCAGTGGTCCACAATAAGTGTTGTAGATTTATCAGTTTTATGCTTAATCCCGTCTCCTAGTGAGACACCCAGCACTTTTTGCTGGACTTCTGGACCTTTTTACCCTCGAGCATTCTTATTTGCTCTGACATTTGGAACTCTGTTCTTTAGGTTTCACCTATGTCTATGAAGAGTGATATCCTCCATTCCTTCCTTTCCCCCCATTCCGGACTTCCCCCATCCCTCCTACCACCCTGTGATCATTTATTCCATCGGAGCAAGTTAAGACGAAGCTCCAGGCCCCTCCACACTGACCTGTGTACTTTCTTAAGCTTGTAGTGCCAGGGTAAGTGTCCCCCCCCCCCCCGCCCCGCCGTTTCTTGTGTGCAGGCCATAGTTTGTTGCATTTTGGCTTAAATTGGAAGTTTCTGTGCACTCAAGCGCCATCTTGCCTCCTCTGCAGACCCGGTGTTAGGTTGTTTCCTTGTTTCCCCCTCCGGTCCTCCAATGCCCTGAGATTGACTCCCTCTCTCCATCCAATACCTCCCAGGATGGTTCCATGTCATTTAATCGTGGGATGTTTTTTTTTGCTGGCTTTTTTTACTGAAGATTTTTTCACGAAAAGACTCGTCGAATTTTGTATTTTATTTTTGGGGGGTTCCCCCATCTCTTTAATTTTTTATATATCCCCTAAAATCTACACCCAATATATATTTTTCCAAGCCCCCCAAAAAATGCGATTCGTTTTTTCAGGAAAATAAATCGCAGTAAAAAACCCCGCTAAAAAACATCCTGCGATGAAAGGACGCCGTACCCCCATGGACAGCCCTTCTGCCCAATGCAGCCCCCGAGGCAAAGGGCCACGAGGCAAATGGCATCTCCTGAAGAAGCAACGCCAGTCTGTTTTAGTCCATGTTAGCCTGTGAGACCTGCAGCCATCAACCAGCAGCTTCTGACAAGGTAAGTGCAATTCGGGCAAAGGATGAAGCCTTTACTGCACCCCATTAAAATGACCAGCCTAATCTTATCTCATCTTATTTTCTATCGGCATATAGTCTGATGCGTACAGCCCAGAGTTTGTATAGTAACCTTATCTTGCATTTTGCTTGATTGTGTTCGATAGCCATATCTCGCATTTACACTGACTGCTTTGGTAAACCATATGTTTTAAGTATTACTGCATTTACTGTTGCGCCCCCATTTTAGGCCATTCTTCCTGTATAGAGGCATCCCAAATCTAGGTGTTCCTGTATTTCTCCAGCATGGGATCTGGCATGGATTCACATGCTCATGAATATTCCCCGTCAAGCTGGGAATCCTCTGTAAAAGAAAAAAAGTTTCACTTTCACTTATAAAAAATTCTTTCTCCTATAAACCAATCACTGAGCCCTGGGTCATACTGCCCCCAGCCAATGACTGCCCTCTCCCTAAGCCCCTCCTCTAGCAGCCAGCTTCAGATTGTTATCGCACCTTCAAGTGTTGGGAGTCCTTGTGTTTTGCTCTGAGCTTTTCTACGTTTTCGTGCTTCTTTCGTTAAAAAGTTCCTATTTTTGTCAGAGCCTGTGTGCTCTTTTGCTCCTTTGACCGGCAAGCAGGGACCTGTTTGTCAGCGTCCAATGCCCCTCAAGGGCAAGAATAATCTGGAGTTTCATCGAAGATTCCAGAGGCCATCAGGCCTACACCGTATGCCAAACCATGTTGGAAAAGGATTGGAGGTTCCCTCTTCAAGCTCTGCTGCTGCTGCGGATTGAGGAATGTGTTTGTGGAGGACAAACACTCCCAGCGCCCCTACTGTCTTGTCTCCATGCGGACCACAAGGAGGTGGTTTGTGAAATCTGTCTTGGTTTCACCAAGCACACCTTCAAGGATAGTCACAGTAGGTTGGCGGTGTGGCTCAACGCGAAGGCCTCTACCCCGTATGGTAAGCAGGGGCATGGCTCACCCAGGACCGGCCGGTCCGCAGATTGGGCTTCTAAGTCCTTTGAGGGCGCTCCATTTGTGGGGGCCCAAGACGGGGCCAAGCGCTGCAAGTCGTTTCCGTCGGGTTTGCCGCGCAAACTGGTCCCGTGACCAGCATGGCACGCTCATCTTCACAGTCTGCCTCCATCTCAAGCCATCGCTCCAGCTCCTCCTTGAAGAGGAAATCGGATAACCTGGGCAAACTGCGGGAGAAGCCGGAGAAGGCCAATGCGCAGGGTATGGTATCCAACCTGCCCCTGAAGGCCCTGGTGGCCCAGACTAAATTATCCTTGATGATTGAGCTGGTGACGACCGCCCCCTCGAAGGCTAAAGGGGCTGGCGCAGCCCATTGGTCCCCAGCAGTGCCCAGAGTGGACATACCTCCCAGGCGGGAAGCTTCGGCCAAGCCAGTGGAGAAGACAGAGATCCCTGGGCCCATCTTCGACCCCCTCGGGATGCAAAGAGGTGGGGGTGGGGAGCAGTGGAGGCCTCTACTGTACTCTAGGGCACAGATATTTCTTCTTTGGACAAAGGGGACATGGTGTCAGTTCACACGGTCCAGGAGGACGTCGAGAACGATGACGGCGGTGGAAACGCTGAGGAGAACGACTGGATCGTCGAAGGGGGCGACGACGACGGAGCTGGCAACGACTGTGGGTGCTGGGCCCAGTAAGCCTACCCCCAGACACCTCCCCAGGGACGTGTCACTGGACACCCTGCCCACTCTCCACATGTTGGTGTTGGAGATAGAGAAGAGGATGCCGACGGCACCGCTGGTTTCGGGTGCACTGCCGGCAAGGAAGAAGCAGCACCCCATGATGCCTACAGTTTTTCCCCGGATGAAGTGGGATCATTCCATTCCATGGTCACCTGCGCGTCGGATCCCTTCCAGCTGACGCCAGAAGAGATCAAAAAGTAAGGGTTCCTGTACCAGCGCAGAGAGGCTAAAAGGAAGACCATTCTGGCAGTGCCTCTCGTGGATGACGTTTGGGATGAGGGTCTAGCGCTGATGAAAAAACCCAACTCGGCCCCAGCGAAAAGAAACCAGCTGGCGTCCGCACCCAAGTGCCTGTGATCGCAGCCTTCCCCAGCCTCGGTCATCTCAGCGGCTGCGAGGAAGAACTTCTCAAACCCATCGCCTTCAGCATCCATAACCCTGGACAGCGAGGGGAAGAAGTTGGACGCTGTGGGCAGAAAGGTGATCTACTCGACAGCAACGACGGTCATGGCAGCAAATGCTCTTGGAATCCTGTCCAGATACGAAGGGGAACTCCCTTCCTTTTCACCTGGTGGGAGTCAAGAACACCGTCAGACTCCCTCAGCTGGGAGCTGCGCTCTTGCCATGAGTGCGAGCTTCGGCAGGATCAAGTGAACAGCTTCTTCCTCAGTGTTGGGCAAGATAGTATACAGTACCCTTTGGGTGCACTACAACAACCCTGACCTCATGGCAATAGGAACATAACCTTTGGTATAGGTCTGTACTACACAGGTTGGTAGCGTGTTGAGCAGCCAGGCTCATCTCAAGAGGGGTCAGTGTGAGCTGTAGGAGAGTTACACAGAGATTAACAGTGAGAAGTATTCAAATAAACTCTTAGACACAAGGTTTATTGATTAAACAATTATTAATATAACAGTCAGTTAGAATAAGCCTTCTTCAGAAGGAAGCAATATAAAGCAACACACAAATACACTTCCAAAATACACACTTGGTTTTCTAAATCAGCAAATGCCCATTTGGAATGGCATAAAGACTCTTCCTACACCCTCGGGTGAGTTTAATAGTTAGGGAGCTGTTGACATTAATATATCACTGTTGCGTTTAGAATATTATTGAGAGGAGTGTCAAAGAAAAGAGGGTTCAGAATAAAACCAGTATTCACAGCATTATTCTTAACCAGGTAAGTACTTTGAATGACCCCCCCCCCCCACAATGCAAAAACAGTTAACCCTTTCCTGGAAGGAAGGCAAAACACACGGAAGAGAGAAGTCATTCAGGGAGCCTGGCCAGCCAATGTTGGCAATTGTCAAGGTGAACTGAAGCACTTCTTGCAGGTAAGTAGAAAGTCTTGTACAATGTTTCAAAAGTCTTTGTAGAATAGAAGAAATCAAAGAAGGGCCACAAACTGATTAGGCTTGTGAGGTAAAGAAGCTGCAAGCAACTCTGCAAGGGCAACCGAGACAAGTCTCCAACAAGGACAAGCAAGGTGGCACAACAAGAGGTAAGTTCTCTCAGACTTTACAGTACCTTTTAGGTTGAAGAAAATCGCAGCAGATGACGTCTGTTCTTGTGCAGCTCTGCAGATCCTGGTGTTCCTGGGCCTCAGTCGTGGGGACAAGAGGGAGGACTTCTGAGGACTCCTGCACTGCAATGGGATGGTCACCGACCGCAATTGTCAATCTTCAAACAAGTTGCACTTTGGTGTTTCAGCTCCTCGCGCCTACCGCAGATAGCAACACCACGGTACCTGGCTGTCGAGGTGTGCTTTCCTTCTGCACTCTGTTGAGGGGGCTCAGGCTCGCTCAGTCCTGCTTCCTGGGAGTCCAGAGGATCTTCCTGGAGCTCTTGCCCAGCTTAAAAGCAACGCACACAATCTGGTGTTCCTCTCCTTGGCTATTCGGTTCCAGCAGCAACTGCAGTGGAAATTCACCCAGCTTCGAGAGGATGTCCAGGTGGCTTACCTTGGAGTTGATTGGTCCCACCAACTCAAAGGGAGAAGTCGTCCTTGCCGGGGATTCTCTGACGATACTAATTTGGAGTTTCAGCACAGCAGCAGGTCGTCACGAGGCAAACCAACAGTTCAGGAGTTGCAGCAGGCGTCCTCTTCAGGTTCTTCTACGGATTCCTTCGCCCAGTGGTCGACTATGCCTTCCAAGCCAAAATTCCTCACCTTTTCTCCAGCATGGAGTCTGGCATGGATTCAGATGCTCATGAATATTCCCTGTCGTCCGGCTGGCAATCCTCGGTATAGAAAAAATCAGTTTGTTTCACTTCTGAACTATCTTTCTCCTAACAACCAATTACTGACCTTTGGGTCATACTGCCCCCAGCCAATGACTGCCCTCTACCTAAGCCCCTCCTCTGGCAGCCATCTTCAGATTTTTACCGCACGTTCAAGTGTTGGGAGTCCTCGTGCTATAGCTCTATAGCTTTTACTGCGTTTTGCAATTTTTCTATGAGTTTTGCTCTAGTCAATCGAGCCTCAAGCTCCACCTATCAACCTTCCGTTAACGGGGACCCGTTTTTGGATTCTTCAGCGCCCCTCAAGGGTAGATTTTTGTCGAGTTTCTTCTTGGAGGATTCCAGAAGCTTCTTTGAGGCCTACACCGCATGTAATGGCGGAGGGTTAGAAGGACTCGGCGCCTCTTCCAGGTTTGCCCGGCTGCAACCTACGCAACATCTTTTCAGACAATGGACATTCCCTGTGCCTCTACGGCCTGCATTCGGACCAGGCGCATGTGTAGGACGACTGCGTGTGGCTTGTTGGGAGATGGCGCTGAGCCGATCGACGCAAGCGCCTCAAGTGGCTGCAGGCCTAGGCCCCTGCGCTCAGTGAGTCCCGGCAGCATGCCTCCCCTGCCCAGAAGAAGAAAGCTGAGCGGTCTTCTATGACCTTTGAGGGTGCCTCTCGTGCGGGGGCCCAACATAAGGCTAAGCACTGCAAGTCCACTTCCTCCGGGAGCGCCGTTGCGACGGGCTCCTCAGTGGCCAGGGCGAGTTTAGCATCTCCAGCACCTTTGACTACGAGCCAACGCTCAAGTTCTTCAAAGAAGAGGAAGTTGGACCACCTGGGTAAGCTTTTGCAGAAGGCCCAGACCGGCCCGACAGAGAAGAGCAAGGGGGGGTGGGAGCACGACTCTCCCCATAAGGTGGAGTACGCGGACGTGGCCAGGACCGCAAAGGCCCAGGTGCACCAACCGAAGGCCCACACATCCATCTAAGTGGTAGCGACATCCCTCGCAAATGCAAGTGGTTCGGATTCACAGGGCACGACCCCGAAGGCGAGAGTATGCCTGCCTGCCAGGAGGGGGGAGTCCTTCCATTCCATCGAGTAGATGCCGGAGAAAGTGATGACCATCATTTCACTGAAACCTCCCTGTTCGTCGCAGAGAAAGGGCGGGAACGGTAGTCCTCCAGGGCAGAGACATTTCCTCAGAGGAAGAGCTCGCCAGCCTCCCGGTTCTCCAGGAGGGGCAGAGGCGTCGAGAGCGGGCCCTATGGGGGGGGATCCCTACGAGGGAAACGACGATGGGGACCACGAGGAGACAGACGAGGAGCCACAAGGCAGTGACAACGGAGCGGACCAGCTTAGGCCGCAAACGCCCCAGCCCCCTTCGCCTCCACCCCAGCAGCCTCCTGGGGATATCTCAGCGGACATTCTGACGGCTCTGCATACCCAGTGCTCTGAAATCCGTACGAGGATGCCCCTGGCGCCTGTGACCCCCGCCTGCAGCACTGAGGCCATCGGAGGAACCACCATCCAAGAGGAGGAGAGTTCACCCCTCTGCGCCTTTTCACCCCTCGCCTCCCTCTCCCCCGCCAAGGGATGACACAGAACCAGACACAGCGACAGCCTGGGGGGGGAAATCTCCCGTCTCCGGCGGCCAGATAATCACCGCCTGACGAGATTGGCTCGTTGCACGCCATGATCTCCAGGGCCTCAGAGCTGTTCCAGCTTGTCCCAGAGGAGAAGAAAGAGGGTTTCCTTTACCAGCGCCGGGAAGCGAAGAGGATGACTGTGCTGTCGATCCCGTTATTGGATGTCATTTGGGACGAGGGGTTGTCCCTCTTGAAGAATCCTTAGTCGGCTCTGCGAAGAGGGATCGCTACTAGAAGAAATACAGAGTGGCGGACTCTGCGCCCAAGTGCTTACAGTCCCAGCTGTCTCCAGACTCTGTGGTTTCTGCGGCGGCCAAGAAGTAGTCCTCCCCCCTGACCTCTTTCCCCCCTCCCCCCCTGCCCCCCTCCCCTCCATGGATGGTGAGGGGAAGAAGTTGGATGCCATGGGGCAAAGAGTGATCATGTCGGCGGCGACTACCATAAAGGCCGCTAACGCCCTCGTGGCGTATTACGACAGGGATCTTTGGTTCAAGATGGCCCCCCTCCTGGACTTCCTTCCCAATGACAAGAGGCCTGATGCGTTGGAGATCCTTCAGGAACGCGAGGTGGCTTCGGACCACGCAATTAAAGTGACCATGGACATTGCTGATACAGGATTCCACCAAATGGGCAACCGTGTTTGCCTTCATCGGCGAGGCTGGCTGAGGGCCACCAATTTCTGCCAGGATTTTCAGTCGAGGGTGTTGGACATGCCCTTCGACAGGGACAATTTGTTTGGAAAGACTGGACAAGTCTCTCCAGGCCACCAAAGCAGACACTGAGACGGGTCGTGCCTTGGGCACGCTTCAGCAACGACGGCCGTGCTTTCGGACTTCTGGGGGAAAATCCCAAGGTTCCTCTAAAGGATTCGTCCTACCGCCAGCACCTTCCCCCATCCCCCCCGCCCCCCCGCTCTTCTGCCCAGGAGACCTACAGGAGCCGCACCAATTCTGGAGGTGGACGTCGTCGCCAAGTCGGCGCTTCAATGTCGAAACAAGATTGAACTGGCCGTGGAGCCTGGCCCCCACCCGTGCACCTCAGTGGGAGGCCGACTAGCAAACTTAGTCAGCGTGCGGAAGACCATCTCCACCGACGGTTGGGTGCTTGACGCTCTCGCCCACAGACACACAAATTCCAATGGAAGTGTCCACGGATTCCACCAGTGGCCGGTAAAGAAAACCACATCCCTTAGCTGCTGGTGGAGTTATGGGCCATGATCAGAAAAGGGGTGATTGAGCTCATCCCAATGAGGCTCCGGGGCTCCGGAGTGTACTCTCGTTATTTCCTTGTCAGAAAGAAGACCAGCGGTTGGAGGCCCATTCTGGACCTCCGCTGTCTGAAAAAGTATATCAAGTCCCAAAAGTTCCGGATGCTGACACTTCAGCATGTGCTAGGACGGCTGGAAGAGGGGGATTTTCTATCTTCGCTGTATTTGGAAGATACCTATTTTCACATCCCCATACACAAGGGACACCAAGTATCTACTCTTTGTGGTTCAAGGACAGCACTACCAGTTCAAGGCCCTTCCCTTCAGTTTGAAGTATGCGCCACAAGTCTTCACCAAGTGCTTGGCCCCAGTGGCGGCGCAGCTGTGTCTACGAGGGATCCACGTGTACCCGTATCTGGACGACTGGCTCATCCGAGCGAACTCAAGACATCGCCATAGACCATACGACGATGACAGTCCAATTCCTGATGGAATTGGGGTTATTAAACTTTGGAAAGTCCTACTTGACTCCATCACTGGACACACTTTGTGGGAGCCCAGCTCAACAGTGTTGTGCCTGACGTCACCGTCGGAGGAGAGGAGTGCGGCCATCCTGGGCAAGGTGCAATGGCTGTTGGCCCTTGAGGTCGCAAGGGTGAGGTCCATCAAGTCGCTACCCGGCATGATGTCGTCATGCATATACCTCATTCGGCTGTGCAGGCTACGGATTCGTCCGCTGCAGGAGTTAATCAACGCCCATTGGGTACAAGTGTCAAGAAGCCTTGAGGACAAGATCACGCTCGACGAGAGTTTCTGTTGAGCATTATAGTGGTGGGGAGTGCGCACACATCTGTCCGCAGATGCGGATTTCCAGACCCAACTTCATCGGGAGACAGTCACGACGGACGCCTCCCTAGTAGGATGGGGAGCGCCAACCAGAGATCTTCATGCAAGAGGCCTGTGGCTACCGGAGGGGAAGAATTTGCATATCAACGTGTTGGAGCTGCGGTCAATGTTTTGGGCCCTCAAGGGCAAGGTGGTGCGGGTCTTCACGGACAACAGCACCACAATGTTCTACCTCAGGAAGCAGGGGGGAACCAGGTCCCCTGCGCTCTACAAGGAGGCGCAGGACCTTTGGTGCTCTGTCGTAGCCAAGGGAATGTTCCTCATCGCATTTCATCTGGTACGAGTGAAGAACGCCGTTGCTGACTCTCAGCAGAGAGCTGCGCTCTTGCCACGAGTGGGAACTTCAGCAGGACCAAGTGGATCAACTGTTCCGCAGATGGGGCATTCCCCAGATCATTCTGTTCACGACGGCGACAAACACCAAGTGCCGGAGGTTCGCCAGCAGGTTTCCCCAGCTGGGGAGCATGGGGGACGCATTTGCCTTCCCTTGGGACGGCCCGTTTCTGTATGTGTTGCCGTTGCTTCTTAGATTAGTCAATCAACTCAGACGGTCCCGGTGCAGGACGATCCTTGTCGCACCGCCATGGCTGAGGCAGATATGGTACCCGGATCTTCTGGACATGTCAGTATCTCCTCCAGTCAAACTTCCGGCGGTCGCAGATCTTCTCGCCAGGGAAGGAGGCGCAATTCTGCACCATGACCCAGGATCGCTGAACCTGAAGGTCCGGCTCCTGCAGCGCTAGAGTTTGGGGGTTACGATCTCCCAGCAGATTTGTAGGAGGTGGTCGCCAAGCCAGAGCTTTGTCTACTCTCAAATGCTACGGGCACAAATGGAACAGGTTTGCCGTTTGGTGCCGTACTCTGAAGATCAACCCTCTACGATTCACTGCTCCGCAGGTGCTTCCGTATTTGTCGTCGTTGGCCAAGGCGGGACTGGCCCACGCTTCCATCAAGGTTCATCTGGCGGCTATCTCCCGCTACATCAGATCTCCTGGAAGATCATCCTTATGGTCGCATTGATTGGTCAAGGAGTTCTTCAGAGGACTAGTTCACTCGTTTTCGCCGGTGAAGGCTCCGGCCCCGGCATGGGAGCTCAATGTGGTGCTGACTAGGCTCTTGGGTCCTCAGTTCGAGCCTATGCATTCGGCACCACTGACATTTTTGTCGTGGAAAACAGCTTTTCTTGTGGCCATCACCGCCGCACAACGAATGGGAGAGATCCAGGCCCTCTCTTGTAAACCACCTTATTTGACATTCCACAAGATGAGGGTGGTGCTACGGACGCACCCCTTCTTCATGCCCCAGGTGCCGTTGGACTTCTAAACAAGCCCTTGGTGTTACATGTATTCTTCCCGACGCCTTTGTTGCCGGCTGAGAGGACTTTGCACTCGCTGCATGTGGCTAGAGCACTGAAGTTCTATGTGGACCGCACAAAGTTTACGGAAGATTTGGGGAACTTTGGCCATGTGAGCCATGGGAAGGCCCTTCCCAAGGCTTCCATTTCCATGTGGCTCTCCGGCTGCATCACTCATTGTCATCGGTTGTCAAACCGACCGTTGCCTGCCCGTCCGAGAGCCCATTCGACCAGATCGATCGCTGCAACTACGGCGTTTCTGTGTGGTGTGCCCCTACTTGACATCTGCAGGGCTGCTATGTGAAGGTGGACGCACACCTTCACAAAGTTCTACTGTGTCAACAGGGATTCCAGGGAGAAGTCCAGGGACGGCCAAGCAGTGAGCCTGGTGAGGAGGTAAGAGATTCTTTATGTTGAGCCTTGCCACCTCCTGTGGTTGTGCATGTGTGTACTGCTATGTATTATTTATTCGTGAGCATGTGAATCCATGCCAGACCCCATGCTGGAGAAGGAGCAAGTTACTTAGCTGTAACTGTTGTTCTCCAGCATGGGTCCGGCGTGGATTCACATGCGAACCCTCCCACCTACCCCTCTGCGGCTCTTCTCTTGGTCCAACTGCCACTTCACATGCCACCAAATCTGAAGATGGCTAAGGTAGAGGGCAGTCATTGGCTGCGGGCAGTATGACCCAGAGGCCAGTGATTGGTTGTTAGGAGAAAAACAGTTCAGAACTGAAACTGATTTTTTTTCTTTACCGAGGATTCCCAGCCCGACAACGGAATATTCATGAGCATGTGAATCCATGCTGGAGAACAACAGTTACATGTAAGTAACTTGTTACTTATGCAGGTTTCTCCCATTCATTCCAGCCTAGCTGTCAGTCACCCAGCAGGTTGGCTGTTCTTGCCGGACAGCCAGCCAGCTGGCCAATCACCTAAGAGTGCATTCATGTCTCCTAGGAGACTAAGTTTCGGGCACCTCCCTTGCTTCCTGCCCTTGCTAGACACCCTGGAGATAGAGGTGGGCTTCACTTGTGAATCCCGCCAAGGACAAAATGAACAAAGGGACCAAACATGGTTTGGCGCGCAGAGTAAATCTCAAGAAGGACCGTTACACAATGAAATGGCGACCAAAGACTGGGGCCATTTTGACAAAAATGGCAACCATGGGTGCTTTAGTGTGGCTGTGAATGCAGCCTGCGGTAAAAACACCCAATAGTAGTAAAAGGTAAACCACTGCCATCAGCCATTCATCGAGGAAAGGATAACATAAAAATGTTGCATGAGAAACTAGACCAAGGGGATACTAAGGAACCACTCCAGGCAACCTATTGTAAGATAGTATGTGCTGGGTTTTGAATGTTACAAATGTAAGTAAAGCCAATTTCACTTTACTTCTCTTGGAAACAGTAGTTTATCCAAGAGAGAAGGTATTTAAACCTTTGGGAAATCTGAAAGACTTCCCTGTGCCACTGCACTGAAGGTGCTGTGTGCCACAATGTAAAAGCTGATGCCTGTGGAGTTAGTCAGACTCCAAAACCAAAAGAAACAGTGTTCAAAATAACATTAAAATACATGAGTGGGAAAATGGTCTCACTCTCGCCAGGTAAAAAATGCAAGTCCTCAAAATCCAGTAAGGTTGCTGGCGGTCTCTAAGGTAGAGAGGAATTGGCACATTTCTGAGAATTCTCCCTTACACTCGGGTGGGGCAGACCCCAGATCGATCCGTTTGCGATGGCGACGAACACCAAGTGTCGGAGTTTTGCCAGCAGGTTCCCCAGCCGGGGAACATGGGGACGCATTCTCATTCCCTTGGGTAGGCTTGTCTCTGTATGCGTTCTCTCCGTTGCCGTTGCTTCTGCGAGTCATCAATCGACTCAGCTGGTGCCAGATGATCCTTGTCGCACCAGCATGGCCGAGACCGATCTGGTACCCAGACCTTTTCGGCATGTCGGCGTCACCGCCAGTCAAGCTACCAGTGGTCACGGTTCTTGCCAGGGAAGGAGGCACCATTCTTCACCACGTCCTAGGGTTTCTGAACCTGCAGGCCTGGCTCCTGTAGCATTGTAGTTCGGTGGTTACGATCTCCGGGGGACTGCAAAGAGATTCTCGCACCTCAGCAGCATCACTGTGTTGAGGATAAGGGGGGGGGGGGTGGGGCTTCAGCATATTTCGAGGCTGCCGGGGTGGACAAAGTGCCCCGTCTGCCTTGTGAGTCTTGGGGCTGCTCCAAGAGAGTGGAGCAGCTCCCAAATTGTACAAAGGTCAAGCCACCGGCTTTGCACCGGGGGCCCAACGGAAATGCTTGGCATTTTGGTGAGGCCGCTGGAGTCCTCATCATGTTGAAAGGGTGGCTTCAGCAAATTTAGTGGCCGCTGGGGGGTGGACAAAGTGCCCCGGTGGCCTCATGCATCTGGGGACCGCTGCCGGAGAGAGGAGCGGCCCCAGAATTTTACATAGGTCGGTGGGATTGAAATGACCTTGGTAGTGGAAGGTCTGAGTGCTGGCATCCGCTGGTCCACTCCGTTGGCACAGGGAGCAAGGGAAGAACTGTTCCCTTCTCTCACTTCCTATTTCACACATGCAAAGGCTGTTTCCTTGCTGGTCAGGCTGCACTAGCCAATAAGAAAACAGCTTATTTTCGTTCTGCAACCTAGACACTGACATACTTTCAATGATTGGCTGTCATTCCCATATCATAGAAAGAGGACTTCGGCTTCAAGTCACTATTGTAGAAACTATTCTGCCGAATCACTGTTTTTCAGCTGAACTTCGGTAGAGTACTTATCGAAGCCGAAGTTCAGTACAACCCTTGTTTGAATTGCCATATCTGGTAGTTCCACAAGATACCTGTGGTGCCTCCTTGCGATCAGAATCGTCCAGTATCCTTCAACTCCAACCTCACTAGACAGTCCCCCTTTTGGAGGATGTCCCGGAAGAGGTGCACTCCCTCCATCTTTAAGTGCTGGTATAACAGCCACTCATTGAGCTCCTTCAGGTTGAAAAGAGGCCTTACTTTCCCTTTCCTGTGTACAAGAAACATGTTGCTTATGAATGCTGTCTCTGCTTTGTTGCTGAGTTCTATCGTGCCCTTGATCGCTAATTGCCTTAACTCTCTATCCAGGAGTTTGCTCTCCTCTCGCGTGAACAACTTTGGCCTGGTTAGCTGCACTGGCAGTGCCATAAACTCTAGCTGGAAACCTGCCACCGTTTGCAGCAGCCATGAAGCGCTTGAAAGCATTCGCCGATTTTGCAAGCATAAGTGTCCTGCCCCCACCGTAGGATAGGTCATTGTACTTCTCTCCTTATTGTGCTCTTGGGTGACTGTAGTAACCTTGTCCTCTGTGTCATGTAGTTGCTGCGCCCTTGCACTGGGAAGAAAGCGTCTCGTTGCCAGGACACCCAATAATGGGCTCTTGAGTACCGAACCCACCTCTGCAGGCCAAAATGACTGGACGCACAACCTCTGCTGCGACTGGTCCTATCAACAACTTTTTAGGGGAAAATCTTTTTAATGGACGTAGAGTTTGCTCGAGGGCCGTATGTGCCCATAAATCATCTCATCTCTTAAGCGAAGGCCTCGCCAAATAAAAGGCCTTGAGCGGCCTTGCTTGCCTCGTAGGACGCCAGATCCCCTAATTTCGGGTCTATTTTCAATAGTAGGCCTCTCCTCCTTTCGGACGACAGGGCACAAATTACTTTCCCTAGGAGGCGCACCACCCTTTGTGCCCAGTTGGCTAGGGTATCTGGGTCCACAGGCTCCCCCGTGTCCTTGACTCTTTCCGCCAGGTCTGTTATCTTAGCTATGGGCCTGCCATGTCTAAATTGATTTGCTAGCAACCCTTCCAGGCTCGTTCCATGCCCTTTGTAAGATCTCTGGAGGCCTTGGATAAGAATGTAATCTTTTTCAGGTCCAGCTCCGGGATCTCTGCCACCTTCCCGGGTAGTTCGGGCCTGGGACATTGAGCGCATCTGCAGTCTCGCCTCCTTTTCGATCGGCTTGCATAGCCTTTGGGTCATATATGTTGCCACTCCTGGTGATGGCAGCCAGTTTTTGATCTCGCATGCATGATTGCTTCTAGATCAAACATGTCCATTAATTCCTCTTTGGACTCCTCCAAATGTACTTAATCTTCCCACTCGGGACCTTTTTTCTTAAGGCCATCCCCAATTAAGGGCTCCTGGTCTTCCAGCCTATACTGGGGTGGGCTCACCACTTGGGGATACTCCATTGACCAGGTAGTCGCCCAATACTCTTAAAACTGGGTGTTATCTCTGAATTGTCCTTGGAAAACACCTGGTCTTGGCTCCTGTGAGAAACCAAAAGGTCTCTCGCCCGCTAGTCCTCTGGGACTTGTCATCCAGGTGGCCAGGACACGGCCCTCACTTTTGGATCTAGTTCCTGAGGGATCTTCGGAGAGTGGGGATGAGGCAACCGATGTTGAGACGTGGTTCCCCCTTTTCCCATGCCCATGCCCCATCCAACCAGGTAGGATATCTTAAGACTTCAACTCCTCCCCCACCTCCCCTTTCCTACACGAACACTTTCACATGGACAGTACGCTCTGGGGAAAGATACTCCCACCCGAGCTTTACGTTGGACATGTCCCACTAATCGGTTCAAGCACTTTAATCGCATACATCTGATACCCATTAGCCCATTAGCTCTCGCCACACGGATAAAAGGTGGAACATAGAGACACACTCAGAGCAAGGTGGAACACGAGAAGTAGCAGAACTTCTGGGGCAAAGGTGAACCTACTGGAGCAGATCAATCAAGGGACTAGAGAAAAGGTAAAGAAAACATGAAGTTCCTTGCAGGACATCGTTGCCTCTGGGAAGTCGAGAAGGAGACGTGGAGAAAGCCAAATTGCATACCAGAAGAAACCTGCATTGTGTTTCAAAAACCCCAGCTACCCTCCTGGGAGAAAGGCAGTGGTGGGGAGGCGAGTCCAAGCCTGTGTGATGAACCTTGACTTGTGAATCAAATTCGCAAATACAAAAGAATGCGCACAACGAGTGAGTTAGTGAAAGACATGAAAGGCTGGTTTGTCACAGCAAGATTGAATCCGCAACAGCGTATCTCACAAGTGAAGGTTGCTGTGGGGTAAAAAGACAGCCCCAGAGTGACAGAAATGGAGAGGCCATGGCAGGCCCCTTATATGCGAATGAAGATGGCTAATGTATAGTTCCATTGAAATATAAAAGTCAATGCAAAACCTTGTTTTCCGATATGAGGCCTGGTAAATGAACAGAAATGTGCCTATTACAACTAATGTAAATTGCAGACTGAACACTGCTGCCATACTTCCCCTTTTTTTTACATGTGAAAGTATACTTTGAAAGGACAGGCATGTGAAAAATTCCAAGGAGGAATGATACCTGACATTTAAGAAATAAAGCGACAGATTGCGTTTATCAGGAATAAAGATACTTAATTTTTGTCATATAAAATGACAGCCTGTAAAGAGAAAGGCCTATTTTGTTTTTGTAGAAGTGAACACTGGTTTCCTATGTAACTGTGGCATTAGATTAATCGTGAATCTACCTCTGTTATAATATAGTAGAAAAGAAAGGCTGTATGTATGAAAAGCAGGCCTAGATATGCTAAAAGGTTAAATGTAAGCACATCTTGTCGATTTAAAGCTGTATTTTCTGAAGCATGGGTGCAGCTGGCGTTTTCCCCACTGAAATGAAAGATCTGTGCCTTTTGAAAATGTGACCTCAAGACCTTCGGCTGAGGACCTCTAGAAGGAGAAGGTCTAGTTTTCAGTTCAAATGCAAAGATATACAAAGAAGTAGATCGCAATTATGGTATTACAGATAAAACGGCCAGCAGAAATGACTTTTAAGGTCAGGTCCCCCATTAACAGTGCATTAGCTTAGAAAAAAATCCTTTAAAGCCCAGGAGGGGAGGCCATGATAGCATGGGGCCAGCCAGATGTCCTGATCAGGTCATATGAGGGAAATGAAACCTAAGATTTGGTGAGGGACCGATTTGATGGCTTCCCATTAATTAACATTGGGCCACCTTTTCTTTAATGAAAAGAGAATCTTATGATCCAGTGAGAAGTGAGATTAATTTTAAAGGGGATAAAAAGCCTGTCTGGATCATGTAAAAATGAATTGTGTGTGATGGATATAAATTGAGTTATGAGAAAAAATTATTTTGGCCTTCCCATAATTCAGAGAGAAAAGAAAGTTGTGATAGGTTATGGAGATAAGTTTGGAATCGGGAAGGGGCAGATTTGTGACTTTCGACTCAGGAACAAATCGCAAATAACGATGGCTTTGCCCAGGAAGGGCGTGCCGACATAAAATAAATATTATCAGACTCGTCATAAAATGTAGAATCCAAAATATATGGGGACATGCAGTTATCTGTTGTGAGATTTTTCAACACAAAAAGGTCAAACCCACATGTCATTTTGAATTGATGTATTGTTCCTCCTCTCTCAGCTTCCAAAACCCATACCTCCCAACTTCTGGTCCTATAAGCAGCCAGTGTGTGTCTTGGTGGGAGGAGAAGGGAGAAAACTTGCCAATCCATAGCGTGGGAAATATGATAATAATGGAGTGTCACCAGCCCTATAAGAGCTCAGTTTTCTATCTGAGAGGGACTAACTTGCTGATTTTACTTTTTCGACTCTTGGCACCCTTCTTTGGAATTTTGATTTATCGCTTGACTTTCCCATTCTATTGCTAGAGGTAGTCTGCTTTTGGACTCTTGCAGAGACTGGCGAGCTACCAAGGCCTTAAACATTGCATGAGAGACAGAGACTGGGAAATCTAGAAGCTAGCGGGGACTGCCATTTGAGGAGCCAGAGGAAGTCGGGGTGCTGGGGACTACCCTTGACTGAAGCCTTTGACCAGATCTGTGCTGACCTCAGAGGAGACCTGCTGTTTTGCTGGATGCCCCATAACCAAGGCCTCCAATGTGAGAAGATATATCCCAATGCTATCAAAAGTGTGGGGGGGGAGAATCTGCCAGCCTTAATCTCCATCTTGCATAGCAGGTAGGGGGTGAAACCTCAGGAGACACTTGGCACATTTTATTAAATCCAACTCAAATTAATTCCACTTTTCGAAAATCACCATATCCATTTAAATTGAATTGTTGGGAAAAGCCTGCCTTCATCCTTTCCATTAAATTGTGGGGAGGGGGAAACTGTGTAGATCCTGAGCGCATTGAATTGAAGTTAAATAAATTGAATTCCAAATTAGAAGTTCACGGGTTGAGTGTATAGTTCGAAACGAACAAAGTTCATGCCTATTTATAGACAATAAAGTACTTGGGTCACTCTACCTTTCTGAAACCCCCTGTCTCCTGTACCGAAGGGGGGTGTCCATAATCCCAAAATAAGTGAATGTACAGGGTGCAAAGCGAAGTTTCCCACTTACTTGCATCGCAAAATGATTTCCCCAAATCCTGGTATTTCATGCAAATAAAAAGCCCAAAACCATTTTCCCCATTGAGTTCCTTTCTTGACTTTGCCTTTCAAATAAAAAACGATTTTGCTACTGTATCCCCACTCCCTGTACCTTGCTTTCAGATCAGAGGATTCATATATAATTAATGACTGGAGGGTGGGGGTTTTTGGGAGAAAGAGTAGTGTGCCAAACTAAGCAATTACTTTAGGTTTTGTATGTTTCCTATGGTCAATTAGCAAGAAATCTGCCACTCCTAAGTCCTCTTTTCCGCATCGACTGTAACGGACCGCTTCACCAGCGCTCCTGGGTTAGGACTCCGACCTTGTAATTACATGCGTTCTTCCCTGAAGTTTTCTGTTTTTTCTCTGTTTCTCTCCTAGCAATCCTAGATAAGACGCTGTCCATTGGTACCACGCTCCTCCCCGGCGCATGTTGACGACAGCGGTTTTCAGCAGATGTCCGGCTTGCAAGGATTCCTTCCCCATGTCGGATCCCCACAAGCTCTGCCTCCGGTGGCTTGGCCCCGACGACGACTGGGATGGCTGTTCTGCGTGTGATGCGTTGACAGGGTGAGTTCTCAAGAATCGTTTGACCAGGTGGAGGGAGCTGTTCGCGAGATCGCCTCCAGAGGACATCAAGCACTACATGAAGAGAAAGACCAGGCCCAAGCTAGCTGCCATGTTCTCCTCCGCACCCCACAAGGACGACTCCTTTGCAGGGAAGCGTCTGAGTGAGAGGGACCTTCCAGGTCCCAGGATCAACAAGGAGACCGAGGCTCTCAGAGCTACTGGCCAACTGGCCGAGGGGTTGCAGGATCCTCCCTGTTCCACCGCTGAGGGGCTGCAAGGCTCTACTACCGGGGACACCCCAGAAGAGCTTTGCTCTACTACCGGGCAAGTGCCTGCGGGGGGAGGGGCCTATACGCAGCACTACCGGCACTATGGCCGAGGGCACTCCGCCTCCCAGGTCGCTACCTGAGGTGCAGGGAAGGTCCGATCCTTAGCTTTTGAGCGTGCAGGCGTAAACTGGGCCCGGCTCTTCAGACAACACGCAGCTGGCTCAGGGAATGACTAGATGGCCGCCAGGCCAGACAAGATGGCAGCTCACCCGGAGCCACCTCCTTCTGCAGAGCAAGCATGGGGGAACGCAAGTCTAGGTGGGACTAGACCACTCCAGTGACCTGGTCCATGTCATACCCAACCACACCTTCACAGGGGCGGTGTGCAGCTCCCATCGCGGGGTGGCAAGGACCGCCAAGACCTCAGCGGCCACAGGGCCAGGCTCCTACGCCTCAAGGTCCTTCCCCTGCATGCAAGGATAGGTTCATTCGAAAAGTCCTTAGCCTCATGAAATCACTGCAGATGGGCACCTTCCTCAGGGGGGAGTAGTCATCTAGGACATGCTCCTCTGGCACCCCCCCAGGTTCCAACTGTGGTCCAGACCCCAGCCCCAGCTCAGCCCTTGGTTCCCATGCTCACTCCAGTCACGGTGCCTCTGGCTCAGCCTCCGCAGCACCCCCCGGCACAGCCAGTCAGTACACCACAGCAGCCCACACCCAGCATGCCCCCGACAGCGCCGGACCAGCAGGACACAGCGGACGACAGGAATGAGGAGGACCAGGATACTCACTCGTCAGTGAAGGCCTTTTCCGCAAGAGGCTTGAAGGGGTAGCAGAATACCTTTGTATTCCACAGCCGGAGCAACCTGAAGTGCTGGTACTAGCCGAGGAGCTGACCATTCGCCCAGCCACAAGAACAGACATCCCTCTGCAAAAGGACGTGGAAGCCCTGGCCAAGAAGGGATGGGTGAAGCCGCACTCAATGCAGCCTACCAATAAATGCCTTGATGCCAAGTATAGGCAGGCTGAGGGGGACTCCCTCATTCTGGTGGTGCAACAGCATTCATCTGTTATAGCTGTGGCCTCCATTTACTCCAAGCTGCAGTCTTCATCATCCGCACCCACCTCAGCACTCCTAAGGAAAGAGGAAAAGCAGTTGGAATTCTACGACAAAAAGATTTACTTTAGTTACTCTCTCCACCGGTGCCAGGCCAATGCTGACGCTATGCTGGCCACAGTGAATCAAAAGCTGCGGCAGGAGATTGCAGACTTCCTCCCAGAGCTCCCTACTCGTAGTCGGGCACGCTTCAGGGCCGGCTTGGCAGAGGCCAAAATCGGGGCCAAAGAAGACATGGTAATCCAGTCGCTCACATCGACACCGCAGGTAGAGCGGTTTGTATTGGCACAGATCTGAGCAACAGCTTGGCTCAGAGCGATCAAATGTATTCCTGATATCCAAAAGCACATTCTAGACCTGCCTTAGGAGGAGGCCTGGGGGGCGGGGCTTGTTCCACTAGACCATGGACGAGGAACTTGACAAAAAGAGGAATAGCTCTGACAGCAAAATCATTGTCAATCCTGACATAGTTGGTGCCCAAGGCCTATAGCCAGAGTCACAAACGCTCGGACGGAGCCCGTACAATCTGTGGTTTTAGGAGTTTTCAGGAGCGGTGCGCCAGGCAGCCCTACCAGTCTCTTAGCCAGTTCAGGCGCAAGCAGCACAGGGCTTTTTCCAGTCCCCCTCCCAGGCACCAGCTTCAGAGAGGAAAATGTGACATGGTCATCCAGATCCACAAGTCTACGGTGGGGGGTGTTAGGGAGAATTCTCATTTTATGGCTAATTTCCCTCACCTAGTTAGTCCCGCAGCAGCTTTGCTGGATTTCTGGAGTTTATTTTTTCACTGGGTAAGAGTGTGTGCTGTTCCCCCAACCCCCCACTCTTACCCAAGTTTTGCCATGTGTCTTTTACCTGTTTTTGTGATTGTGGACTCTGGAGTACACCACTTCAGTAGTCCCCTTCTTTTGTGTGTTACACAGCACCTTCAGTGCAGTGAGACAGGGTTGTCGTTCAGACTTCCCACCGACTCCATTTCTGAGGCTGACTACAGTCCAACAGAAAAGGGTAAAGTTGCCATCAACTTTACTTAGTGATTTAACCACAGATCCAGTACACCCCATCTTACATGGAGTACTGGAAAGGGTTACTCCGTATCCCTTTTTATCTGTACCTCCTAGAGCATTGTTTCACTCTTTTAACATTTAGGCCTGGCTGGTGGCAGTGGTATCTACCCTAACTTTTCTACCGCGATTATATTATATAAACGTGGTATTGTTTTAGGCTATATTAGCCTCGAACATAAACCCGCTTCACCAAATATTTTTTCTTTTGGCTCCGGTCGGGTTTATTCACCATTTCTTTTTGTTAAAGTCCTTGTCTTTTACTTTGTGCGCCAAACCAGGTTTGCCTCCTTTGTTCACTGTCTTTTGGCGTGCTTCTGCCAAGAAGCCCTCCTCCAGGCACCTGGGTGTCTAGGTGTGCTAATTGTGAGGGAGGGGTGTAGTCACACCCTGTATCCTAGGAAACCCAAGTCACCCTGCTGCGTGATTGACAGCCAGGCTGTGTGAATGGGGGATTTTCGCATAAAAGGCAGGTCTCTTTGGGCTAGAAGTCAGCCGCCACTGGAACTACAAGTGAAGACACCGAAGAGAAGCGGAGAAGAAGACGGCTGCTGCAACTACCCCATCTGAAGAGCTTCTCCTGTTTTTAAGGAGCGCACCTTTTATTCACTGTCGCTGCTGCCGGCATCATCCCTGTGTGGTGCAGACCCCTCCAGACGTCCTTTGCACCGAAGCTCCAGGAACCGTCTGTAGGAAACCAACAGGAACAACTGCCATGGCACCAGCTTCTTCATTGAATAAGGCACTGTGTTCTGCTTGAGGAATCGGGGTGAATCTCTTTTCTTCGCCTCCAAGGCTTGCCCTCGTTTTCCCTCCTCCTTATAACTTTTGCTTCCTCAGTTGACAATATCTAAGTACTCCTGGCAACTTTGAATCTTGAACGGTCAGACTGTGTGATCCTTGACAACAGGAACCCGGTTCCACTTGACACTGGCTCCGGCCTATTGACTCTTGAATTCCGTCAAATAGTGTTCTCTCATTCTGTCTGCCTTGATAAAAGTATTGCCTATAATTTTTGCCCCCAACTCTCTCTGGTTAACTCAGGTGCTGTGTTTTTGCCCCGGTGACATTTCTTGCCGCGGATACGCGTTTCTTTAGTAAGACCGAACTGTCATTACTGTCAAAAAGTGATCGCAAGTGTATTCCCGGTAACGTCTTTTGTTTCATAACACCAGTTCGTTAAAACTTAGGGTACTTACCTTGAGTTAGAGTGTACCAAAGTGAATTGGTTGGTTGTAGTGTATTTTACGCGTGGTTTTGAATTAATAGAAGTGTTGTGTTTATAACAGATGGTTTAAAAATAAATGTACTTATATTTTTTTACCTGAAACCTTGAGTAAGTGTCTGCTTGAGTCACAGTAATTGTGGTCCCTTTGTATAATCTTTGCTACTGCTCGTATACTCTTGAGATAAGCCTGGCTGCTCCGCTACTGCTACCACTTGTACATAATACAGGCTTGTACCAAAGGTAAAACTTGTATTGCCACCTGTAGTTTTAATTGTGTGTAGTGGTCCCTAAGGGCACTGCACAGGATTCTGCCTAACACTGGTACATTTAGAGAAATTCTGCTGAAGGATGTACAAAGATGGGAAAGATTGACTCTAAGCATCTGGGCAGGAATCAATGCTATCAAGATGATGCTGTTGCCAAAGATCCTGTATTTTATTCAATCACTTCCCCTTAAATTTAAAAGAGTGCTCCGGAGCATTGATAGGATTTTTATGGACTTCCTATGGGGAAAAGGTAATAGGCCAAAAATTCCACGATTTATTTTGGTGCGGGGAGTTAAAGTTGGGGGCTTTGGTTATCCGGTATTGGAGAATTATTGTAGGGGATTTTTTATTGAAGGTTTCTTATTACTTTGAGGAAGGGTGGGGATCAGACCCATATTGGCTTTTAATGGAAAAGGAAATGCTGCATCCCTTTTCCCTGGACTGTTTATATTCGTATGGGAGGTTGGCAAATTCTGGTACAAATTGGAGACACTAGTGACTTCTAAGTCAGTTTTGGTTAATTGGATTCTGGGGTGTGGGCAATCCTTGTATTTGTATGATTCGGCCTCTATTTGGCTGAATCCGGGTTTAGAAATTAATAATAAAATGCTTAATTGGAGGGGCTGGGCTAACGGGCATTCTGAAAATAGGGGATGTATGGGGAGGATGGTTCCGTTTGAAGAATTAGCTAATCGTTATAGTCTGCATAATAGAGAGGCGGGTAGATATGGGCTTTTGGAGCGGTTGCTGATGGAAAGATTGCAAATGTTGAGCGGACCTCTGCGTGGTAGACCTCAGATTTGTGAGATTTTTGCTGCGTATCCTAGGACAGTTTCTACATAGGTTAGGTTGATGCCTTTGCAGTAATGTATGAGGAGTTCCTGGGGTCAGTTGCGAATGAAGTGGGTGTCTGAATTGGAAACTGATCTTTCTGATGGCTTGTGGGATAATAGCTGGAGGGCTTCGTGGAGGGCCAAGGTTGATTTAAATCTGAGATATATTCACCAACGTCTTTTAGGCCGTATTTATTGGACACCAGTGAAAATGAAGGAGAGGGGCTTGGCTGATGTAGATCTGTGCTGGGGGTGTGGGGGCTCGAGAGGGACCTATCTACATATGCTCTGGGAGTATAGTAGAGTGCTGGACTTTTGGAGAGAAGTTTTGGATTGCATTGATATGGTAACTAGTATGACACTGCCTCGTACTTTTCTGTCAGTGATTTTCCTTTCAACTGATAGTCGAAGTGTGGAGATGTGGGATTGTTCGGAATGGATTGATAGAGCATTGTTGATGGCCACATTGCGAGAACTGGGTGTCGGATATGTGGACGCTCTCTTGGTATGAGAAGACTCGGGCAGTTCAACAACATCGGGAAACTGAGCACGAGGAGAGATGGGGGTCATTCAGGGATTTATTTGGATGAGGTGTAGGCTTTGGTTTATTTTGTGGATATTGAGGTTGGGGATTGGTAGGGGTGTATGTTTTGTCCTTTATTTTTTTTTTGTGTTGTCACGTCTTGCCATGAGATAGGAGGGCGGGGATGTTTTCGGATTTCGTTTTGAATAGCTGTTACTTTAGTAGTAATTTGCATTTTGTTGCACTGATGTATATGGAGTAATCTTTTGCTTGTTCCCATTCTGTTGTTACTCAGTTGTATTATGTTTTGTATAATTATTAAATAAAGTTGATAAAAAAAATAAAAAAATACAAAAAACATAGGGAACTTACCTTGAGTTAGAGTGTACCAAAGTGAATTGGTTGGTTGTAGTGTATTTTACATGTGGTTTTGAAATAATAGAACTGTTGTGTTTATAACGGATGGTTTAAAAATAAATGTACTTATATCTTTTACCTGAAACCTTAAGTCAGTGTTTGCTTGAGTCACAATAATTGTGGTCCCTTTGTGTAATCTCTGCTACTCCTCATGTACTCTTGAGATAAGCCTGGCTGTTCCGCTACTGCTACCACTTGTACATAGTAGTACAGGCTTGTACCAAAGGTAAAACTTGTATTGCCACCTGTAGTCTTAATTGTGTGTAGTGGTCCCTAAGGGCACTGCACAGGATTCTGCGTAACAGGGGCTAGGCTTGCCCTTCTCTTTCATTCCCGGAATTCAAGGTTCGCAGACCCACGGATCCTCAGTGGTTTGCACATGCTTCCGTCTACACTTTTTTTCCATTCCCTCTTGCCAACCCTCCACTCCCACAGATTGGGGCGGCAACCCTGTTGACAGAAATCCGTTTGCTCATTGAGAGTCAGGCGATGGGGGAGGTTCCAGCTTTACAGCGAGGCATGGGCTTCTATTCCCAGATATTCCCCATTCAGAAAAAGAACCAGGCTGGCCTGAGATTTGTTGTAGACCGATCTTCCTTGAAATTTTCCCTACTCCTTCAAAAGTTCAAGATGGTTACTCCAGCACTCATAGCGGAGACACTGTGTGGATGAGACTGGATGTGCTCCCTGGATCTGAAGGATGCTTACCTACACGTCCCGATATGGGAGCCCCATCGATCATTCCTGCGGTCCAGGATCATAGGCTTCCAATTTCAATATAAGGTCCTCCATTTTGGTCTCATTTTGGCTCAGAGGGTCTTTAAAAGGTTAATGAGCTCCGTAGCAGCTCTGATCCGGGTGGAGGGCTACCATCTTTATCCATACCTTGACAACTGGCTAGTCCGAGCAGTCTCACCCGAGGCGGTGCAGAGCAACAACTTCAGCACTTATGCACATATACTATTCCATCTGGGGTTCTCTAGCAACCTCAAGAAGTCGCAGTTACACCGCACTCAGTCATTAACATTCCTGGGGCTAATTTGGGATACAAGGGCAGAAAGGATCTTCTCCTCGGCAGACAAGATCACGGCAATCAGGAAGGCCACCAGGCATTTTCTCTGCAGACCAGTGACCTAAGCATGGGGGTACCAGCACTTGCTCGGAATTATGGCGCCTGTCTCCTGGCTTTGCCACACATCGGTCTCAAAATGAGGAGGCTGCACCTGCATTTCTCAGCCTCTTGGAACAGAGACAGGCTGCTGGGCAGCTCTAATCGGCATACCACAGCACCCACACCCGGACCTGGAGTGGTGGCGTGCAGATACCAACCTGTTGTCGGGCAGACCTTTCAGGCAGCCTTTGCCAGAGTTCACTATTAACACAGATTCGTCCCTAGAGGAATTTGGGGGGGTGGGGGGGGGTGACACTGGACAACCAATGTCCACGGAGTATGGTCACAACAGGAACAGCTGGAACACATCAACTGGCTCGAGATGATGGCCATCTGGCTGGCACTAAAAGCTTTCCTACCCATGTTTAACAGCAAGTTGGTCTGCATCCAGACACAGCTCCACCTACATTTTTTCATCAATAAAGAGGTTTGTACCAGATCCCCTGCGCTCTGCTGACTGTCCATTGACATTTAGGAGTGGGCCCTGTCGAACAACATTCATTTGTCCGCAGTCCACCTGCTGGGGGGAGTCCAACATGGAGGCGAACAGGCTCAGCAAGGTGGGTATCAACAACTGAGTGGCAGGTGAACGAAGCGGTCCTGAGCGGGATCTTCGACACGTGGGGTCATCCTCAGGTAGACTGTCAGGGAGAGTTATAAGAAATGTGCTAATTGCTTTCTACCTTAGAGACCCCCAGCTCTTTTTGCTGGACTATGGGGCTTTTAATTTCTAACTTGGAGAGAGTAAGACTTTTTCCCACTCTCATTTAATTTTGTGACTTGGACTCTGTGTTTCTTTTGACTTAGGAGTCTGACAAACTCCATAGGAATATCTTTACATTGAGATTCACACAGCAGCTTCAGTGCAGTGGCAAAATGAAGTCTCTTAGATTTCCCAAAGGTTTAAATACCTTATCTTGGTGAAACTGTTTCCAAGAGCAGTAAAATGAAATTGACTTTACTTACATTTTGTAACTTTCTAGACCCAGCACACACTATCTTACCATAGGATACTGGAGGGGTTACTTAGTATCCCCTTTGTCTAGTTTCTCATGTAACATTTTTATGTTGCCTTTTATTCAATTAATGGTTGGTGGCAGCGGTTTACTTTTTAATACCATTGTGTGTTTTTGCCACGGGCTGCAATCGCAGCCGCAGTTAGGTACCCATGGGTGCCCATTTTGTCAAAATTCCCCGGTCTTCTTTTTTCACCATTTCTTGTCGGAAAGGTCCTTCTTGAGATTTACGCTGCATGCCAAACAAGGTTTGGTCCCTTCGTTTGTTTTGTCTTTGGCGCGATTCACGAGTGAAGCCAGCCTCTTGCTCCAAAGAGTCTACCAGGGGCAGGAAGTGAGGGAGGTGCCCGAAACTCCCTTGATCACAGGAATGCACCCAAGAGTGATTGGCTGGAGGGCTGTCCTTGGAGGGCAGCCACCCTGCTGTGTGATTGACAGCTAGGCTGCGATTGAATGAGAGAAACCTGCATAAAAGGTGAGGTGTTTGCTTGGAAGGCAGAGTTGACCACTAGACGAAGGAATCCGAAGAGCTTTGGCGAGATGTCTGCTGCAACTCCTGGACGGTTGGTTTCCCTGGTGAAGCCCTGCTGCTGCTGTGCTGAAACTCCATATTCACCTAGACTAGAGAAGTCCGGCAAAGGACTTCTCCCCTTGGGTTGGTGGGACCAATCAACCCCAAGATGAGCTCATCTGGAAATCCTCTGAGCTTGCTGTACTTCCATTGCTGCTGCAGGAACCGAAGTGCCAGGGAGAGGAACTCCAGAATCGAGTGAGTGTCTTTAAGTCGGACTCCAGCTTTGGGAAGATCCTCCAGACTCCCTGGAAGCAGGACTGACCAATCCTGAGCCACCTCAAGAGTGCTGGAACCCAGATGCGAGGAAAGTCCAAAGTGGTATCTGAGAACCGCAGTGTTGCTATTTGCTAAAGACGTGAGGAGCTGAAACTGCGAAGTGCAGCTGATTTTAAGTTTGCCCATTGCTGCCGCTGACCTTCAATTTGTAGTGCAGGAGTCCCCGGACGCCCTGCCTCTTGTCCCCACGACTGAGGCCCAGGAACAGAATCTGCAGACCTACACAGGAACAGAGGCCAGCTTGAACCAATTTCTTCTAACCAAAGGTACTGTAAATCTGACTGTTTTGTAGCCTTGCTTGTTCAGTTGAGACTTGTTGGTTGCTTTTGCAGAGTTGCTTGCAGCTTCACTCCTCGCAAGTCTCCCAGCTTGTGGCCCTACAGTAATTCTATTTTTCTACAAAGACCTCTGAAACATTGTGCAAGACTTTTACTTACCTGCAAGAAGTACCTCAGTTCACCTATCTGTTTTTTCTCAATTTAACATTGGCTGAACTGGCTGCCTTAAATACTCTTCTTTCCTCTGACTTTGTGTTTTACCTTTCCTCCAGGAATAGGTTAATTTACTTTGCATTGGAGGGTTAAAAAGTACTTACCTGCTTCAGAATATTTGTTTAACCTTTGTTTTATTCCCAAACACTTTTCTTTGACAGCAAACTCAGTATTGCTCTAAATGTACCAGTGATGTATTAATGCCCAGTGTCCTAGTTATTCAAGTCACCTCATGGTGTAGGAGCCATCTGTGTGCCATCGGAAATGGGTACTTGCTGATTTAGAAAAATTAAGATGGTGTACTTTGAAGTGTAGATTTGTGTGTTGCTAATGTATTGCGCCCTTCTGAAGGATTATTGAACCGACTGTTAGATTAATAATTGTTTAATCAAGAAACCTTGAGTTTAGGTGTTTATTTGAATACTTGTCACTGTGAATCTGTGTAAAAACCCTACTGCTCACATTGACCCATCTTGAGATACGCTTGGCTGCTCAGCCACACTACCAACCTGTGTAGTACAGACTTCTACCAAAGGTTGGGTTCCTATTGCCAGGAGGTCAAGGTTGCTGTAGTCTCCCAAAGGGTACTGCACACCATTTTGCCTAACAGTGAGGCTCCTAGAGTGAAAAGCAAGTCGACCACTGGAAACTGAAGTAACCGAAGCAGACGACGACCGGAGACCGCCTGCAGACCCTTTGTAACGCTGTGAAGAGACCACTGCTGCCCTGACCCAGTTTTCTATGCGATAGAGGAACTCTGAAGGGGATTACTCCTTCATTTTCACTGGTGGGAACAACCCGTCCCAAGACAAACTTTAATTTGAGCCAACTCCTGAGGTTATGTGAGTTTCCAGAGCTGCAAAATCTCAATACCAGGAGACCTGCTGCCCATTTCAATTGCATTGTCATGGAAAGGCTGAATCCGTCCAATTTTATTATGTTTAATTCTATTTTGGAAATTCACTGTCTATTGATAATAAAATGATTCACTCAGGAATTGCAAGATATGAAGTTATGAGAGTTACTGTTCAATAGAAAAACTATTGAAGATGTAATAAGCATATTAATTGTTTACTGACCGTGTCAGTATATGTGGTGTGCAGGGGACGGAAGTGTCAACCAATTGAGAATAGTTTACTTTTTCGTGATTCAGAATTATTGACTTCTAGTGCCAGTCGGATTATCTTCCATGTACCCGTGAAACATTATTAAGAATTTCTACCATCATTAATTACTTTTTTTTAAACAAAGGTGTGTTCTCCCTACATTTCCTATATATAGAATGTCAGAGCAGTCAAGCTTATCATAGCAGGAAGATGTGAACCCAGTTAGTACAGTTGTCCAAAGAAACACTTAGACCAATAAAGTTATTACAATATATATTATATTTACACAAGGAATGTCTTAAATTAGTTAAGTCACTTATTCAACATATATAGGAATACTTATAAACAGTTTTCAGAGGCCACTGCTTATTTGATAGTTGCTTGTGATACCATTTTTAGAGTTTGACACCAATGACAGTTCTACCGTATTATTGGTATGGCTGCGCACTCGTATAAGACAGAAGAAATACGGTAATTACCTTATGTGGTTTTGATAACTTAATACAAAGTCTTGCAGGAAGGAAAAGGGTTGATTAGTGATGCAGTAGCAGAGTAGGGAGGGAGCGAATGAGGGAGAGGGAGCTAGCGAAAGAACAAGGACGCTTGGCACGTATTTCTTCAGCTTATCTGGTTAGTCTGCAGTTTTGACACCTTTTTCTCAACACTAACAAAGGATGGTATTTGCCCAGTCAATCTTGTTCAATTCCTGGAGTCCTACAGTCTGGTGCGGGGACATGGATGAGTCGGATCGTGTCTCTGGATGTTCACATGGAGCGCAGCAAAGACTTGCACGGATTCGGCCTTTCAAAGATGATGCAAGCAATTTGGTTGGAGGTCTTACTGTATTTGCGATCTGCAGCTCTGGAGAGGCACAGCACCTCGGGAGATGGCTCAAATTGTAATTCGTCTCAGGGCTGGTTGGTCCCCCAGCCAAAGGGAAGGAGTCCTCTTCGGAGCTCCTCTTTCGAGTGGAAAACAGTCAGGACAGCAGTGGTTGCTTCACGGTGTTGCAAAGAGTCTGCATGCATCTCTGGTAGTCTTCTCCTGTTCAGTTTCCAGTGGACGACTTGCCTTTCACTTCAGGAACCTTTATTACATTTCAGCACATGCTTGTTAGGACTGATTTTTTTGTACTTTGGCCTGGGGGACAGATGCATAGAAGGACAAACTATATTGTGACTGGGACAACTGTGGAAGCTATAGCCAAACCAGTTCAAGGTAGCAGTGATGAGTGGTCTAGGTGAAGTCTCAAGAGATGGTTAGCTTGTAAAGGGTCCACAATGAGTACACACAATGGGAGTAACACATTGCACTAAGAAAGGATGTATAAAAATAGCTTTTTATTTATGGCCAAACACTATGAAAAATTACTACTATCCGGTAGAAGTATCACACAGCACTAAAAATAGAATACATATGTACAGTCACTTGTGTAGGTATAATATAGATCAAACCATTGTAAAGGCAAGTATAAATTAGTTTATGCACTACAGATCCTCAGACAATTAGTCCTACCTTCAAAAGTCCTTCCCCAAGTTGTCTGGGGCCTTACGCCCAAATGTTCAGGAAAAGTTCAGACACAGTTTATAACGCTGGAAAAAATGAAGGTACAATTTTTGGGGTCCAGTGAACAATTCCAAGGGTTAGAGGACAAGTTATACTAGTTAACTAAACTGTCCCCAACTTTCGGAAGGCTGGCTGAAGCAAGCAATGGAAAAGCCAAAGTGTTATAAAAGTTTATAAAAGTTAGCAAACCTTTTAAAGGGAGTTTAGGGGCAGCTAAGAACCACTGTAACTCACCCACCATACTCTGATTGATCACAGGACTTGGCAGGTCGATGGAAGGTCTGAGGTCACTTTTCCCGCCGTCAGCCTTAGCCCTTGATTCACCGGGGTTGCACGTTTGTGCAGATCTCTGGTCTGTGTCTTTGGCTGGTGCAAGGACTCTCGTGGCAGAATGTAGCAAAACATGATGCAAAACATAATGCAGGACCCCTCTCAGGACTGGACTCTACTCGAGTGAGCTGTTTCGGATGATGGTCACCGCAGCACGTCAACGCAAAGGGACTCGCTGGTCGCAGTCTGACTATCCCTCCTATCTCTGTGTCCACTTGACGCTAGGACTCTGAGATTTCGGTCAGTTAAGTCTTGTAGGACAAGCTGAGGATCCCACATGTTCCAGGCCTCCACTTGGAACGGTGATATCAGCTGCATGATAGACCAAAGTCAGAGTTGGTCAGCCCCAGTGCGATACCAGGACACATCTGAAGGCTCTTCACAGGCACTGAGCAGACGTCTGGAATGGATGGCCCCTGCACGGGTCGCAGCTCCCTCGCAGGGCTGCTGAAGATCAATGGCAAGACAGGGGTCTTTCAGGACAGCAGCAGATGGCTCTCCAGTTTCCTCAATCTTGGCTCCTTCAGGTTTCTTCAGGATCTCTCTAGAGTAGGTGCATGGGTCGTCGTCTTACCCCAAAAGCCAGGTAAGCACAGAAACTCCCAATAGCAGAACTAGCCCCACACACCTTAGCAGTGGTCCAATCGGGACCACTGGCAGAAACACTCGTGCTTAACACTCGGGCACACTGAAACCAGTTTGTGGATTGGGACATGACAGTCCCAGCCCACGTCCTGCCAGCAAACGCACATAGCCCCCCAGTAGCCTGCCAAAAACCTCTTCTATCCCAGGCACTGGAAGTCTAGATAAGAATTTTCCTGGCCTCACAGTCCAGGAAGAAGGCGAAAAGACAAGATGCCCAAATGACCAGCAAAAAACCTAGCCACAGTTAGTAGCCAAATGCAATAAACGTGGTAAGGCTCAAACTAAAAGCACCAAAAAATGGTTAAATGTCACTGCTGCCACCTGCTTGTCCAATTAGCACACCTAGAGTAACCAGAAATCCTCAGTGTTCCAGGGCAAAAACAAAAGGGTACCCCATTGTACTGCATTGTAAGATGCATGGTACAATGATAAATTACCACCAGTGATGACAAGTTACTAAAAGTAGTAACTAAGTAGTAAGAGTAAGGGAAACAGTGTTTCCCAGTACTAACAGCCTGAAGCCCATGTCAGTTTACCCATAGCAGATGAGCAAAATACAGTGTAGGAGTCAACCACTGGACGAAGGAATCCGAAAAAGCACTTGGAAGAGACGTTTGCTGCAACTCCTGGGCCGGTGGTTTGCCAGGTGAAGCCCTGCTGCATTGCTTAAGCTCCTAATTCACCTTGACTAGAGAAGCCCTGCAAAGGACGACCTCTCCCCTTGGGTTGGTGGGCCCAATCGACCCCAAGACGAACTCATCTGGAAATCCTCTCCGAGCTAGCTGTACATTCATTGCTGCTGCAGGAACCGATTGCCAGGGATAGGAACCCCAGAATACAGTTCAGCTTTAAGTCGGACCCGAGTTCCAGGAAGATCCTTCGGACTCCCATGAAGCAGGACTGTCCAAGCCTGAGCCACCTCAAAAGAGTGCGGGACCCCAGATGCGAGGAAAGTCCATAAAGTATCTGAGAACCGCAATGTTGCTATTTGCGAGAAGCTCAAACCGCGAAGTGCTGCTGATCTGAAGTTTGCCCATTGCTGTCACCAACCTTCAATTCGTAGTGCATGAGTCCCCAGACGTCCTCACTCTTGTGCCCACGACTGGGGTCCAGGAACAACCAGATCTGCCATACTACAACTGGAACAGAAGCCAGCTGGAACCAATTTCTTCAGACCTAAGGTTCTGTGAACTACCTCTTGTCTGTCGTGTTGCCTTGCTAGCTCTGTTGAGACTTGTTTTGGTTGCTCTTGCAGAGTTGCTTGCTGCTTTGCCCCTCGCAAGCCTCCGAGCTTGTGGCCCAACAGTGATTCCATTTTCTACAGACTTCTAAAACATTGTACAAGACTTTTTACCAACCTCCAAGAAGTGCTTCAGCTCCCTTAGACTTTTGCTCAATTAACATTTGCTGTCCTGGCTCCCTGAAAGACATCCTCTGACTTTGTCCTGAACTATCCCTTCAAATGTCACACATTCTATAACTTGTGTAGCTGGGAAAGGGTTAATCTACTTGGCATTGGGGGGTACACAAGTATTTGCCTGTTAAGAATATTTGTTAACCATTGTTTTATTCCCTAACCTTTTCCTTTGAAGCCAAACCCAGTATTGCTCTAAATGTACCAGTGATATATCGATCTCCACAGTGTCCTACTTATGCAAGTCCCCTCAGGATGTAGGAAGTGTCTGTGTGCCATCCCAAATGGGTATCTACTGATTTATTGAAACTGAGTGTATTTATTTTAAGTATATGTTTGTGTTACATATATTGCTCCCTTCTAAGGAAGACTTATTCGACAGACTGTTAAATTACCTTGAGTGTAAGTTTTTTTGAATTCTTGTCACACTGAAGCTCTATGTTGCAACCCTACAGCTCACATTGACCCCTCTTGAGATAAGCCTGGCTGCCCAGTCACTCTACCAACTTGTGTAGTACATGCTTATACCAAAAGTTGGGTTAACTATTGCCAAGAGGACAAGGTTGGTGCCGTCTTCCACAGGGTACTGCATACAATCTTGCCTAACAGGTTCCATTAAAATGGAAGGGAAAGGTGGAGTAAAGATAAATCTTTCCTAACCATACTCCTCTGCATTCTCTCAGCAGTTTACAGAAAGAGGCACGTGGCTGTCCAATTAGGACAGCCAGCCCTTCAGTGGGCACTGGTTCCATTCAGGCACTCAAGCAGACAAAGGACAGGGGAGCGAAAAACTCCTCCTCACACTTCTTGAATATGGGCAAAAAATTATTTCAATATCTGACTCCCATGAACTGGCCCCCATCAATGTAACAACAAAGATCAGTTAGTAGCCTAACGCAGTAAAGCTAAAATAAAATACAGTAAAAATAGTGAAAAAGTAACTGCTGCCACAGCTGGTCTGTAGGCACATTTAAAAGTAACCAAAAAATCCTTTGAGGGAAGTCTAGGGTCATACAAGAAAAAACCCATTGAACTGTTTTGGAAGATGCATTGTGCAAAGTTAAAAAGTTACCCAAACCGGAAACAATGTTACAAGACTAAGTACTTATGGTCTGAATGACTAGCCAGTTTCCCTATAACATATGAGCAAAAGGCCAGTGGGGCGAAGCTGAAATCTTCACTTCAAGAAGTCAGGACAAAGTGCAAGAACAAAACCGAAAAAGTTGGGGGGTCCATAAAATGTGGAGGAAAAGTTGCTCCAAGAGAACTTGCCTAACAGTCACACCACTGTGAACCACGAAGCCACACAAGGGACTGCATCACTGCTCTCGCAGGGGAAAAATATTGAGAGCATCACAAAAACACAGCAGAAAGTACAAAGGGCTACCAAAAGTGTAGGACTTTCTTTTTAACACTTAGCTCGTATCCCCAGGTTGGCATGCCATGCATATGATGGAAAAAGGAATATGGGCTAGGAAGTACAGTAGTCACTTGTTCTGACCTGCCCATCCACCTCCAACTCAATTGCAGAACTTTCAGATTGAGAATGTTTTCAGGTGTACAAAATCATTTGTATGTGACTGTTTATTCCGACCTAGCATCTCACTTTTTCTTTTTTTATGTACAGGAGTCTGGACAAACAAATGATCACCCGAGAGATCACCTGCCCGAACCCATTGGAACAGAGCGATCCCATCGAACGTTGGTGTGCGATTCTGGAAAACCTAAAGAAGTCCAGAGCTTCCGGGATTCAAAACTTGCTCTTCATACATCTCTGGAGCCTGAGCTTGCAGTATCAACACCATTGACTGTGCAGTATGTCGAGAAGGTGTGTTGAAATTGTAGCACTAGGCCTGTTTGCTTGAATGCCACTTGCTTTGGGGGAGTAACATTTTTGAAACATCCGTACGGGGCTTAGGAACCCATTAGCGGTTGGCTGAGTTTTCCTTGCATACTTCCAGAGCATGTGTGTATATATTTAAAATTCTGTTTATTTTGAAATTGGCTTTTTTCCACTGTTAGGGAAAATATCCCCATAGCTACTTAACCTCAACCCCCGTCTCCCCAAACCACACCTAGCCCTTTACCCTGTTGGAACAGAATCCCATTTTAGGGTGCTGTAGTCTCATTTTATTGGACCCATTCTCATTTTGCTTATTTCCCCCTTGGTTTTTAATTCTTATTTGTGATAGTCAGAGGGTCTTCTGCCACAACATACCTGTTAGGGGAGTTTTCCTAAAGTCGCTCTTGGAGGTAGGACTTTAATAAGAAATCCCAGTGGTTTGTGGAGCCCCCCAACTCTTAGTATCAATCTGTACTACTCAAAGACCTTGCTAGAGTGGCAGAGCAGTCAGGTGTATTTTAAGAAGATGATGTGAGCTGTAGGTAAGTACACTGAACCCAGTCAGTAATGCACATCAAAGAAACGCATATAAATGTATGGTAAAATATAGATTTATAATTTATACACAGGTCACTGTTAAATGCTTGGCACAATAAACCAAAACACACCGGTATACTTTTCAATACTTTCAAAGGGGTCACTTCGAATGGATTGTGTCCTCTCACATATTCCTCATCTTATGATATTCGTATCCTGCCAGCTTCACTGCTTCGGGAAAAAATTCGCTGTTGGCTTCAGTTCAGTTTTTCCGATTGCTTTGCTCTCGAAACGGCGCGCTTCTAAAAAAAAAAAAAAAAATTCTGAAAATGTGGTCGTCTTCTACTCCTAAGACAGGGTTCAAAAAATGTATCGACTGCAGATCGAAGATGTCGATTACAGATCCTCGCCGCGTTTGTCTTTGGTGCCTAGGTTCAGACCATCGAACCGGCGACTGTGGCTCCTGTTAGTCTGATGGAGAAGGCCCTTCGTGGGAGGAAAGGTAAACTGTCGGGAAGCTTCTAAAGCTTTCTCGAAGGCCTTGTTGAAAAGACACAAGAAATCGAGCGAGTCTTAGAGAATGCGGCCTCGACTCCCCCCCACCACCCTTTCAAAGAAGCCTCAAAAGAGCCAGAGCCCGGTCGCTCCGTCGGATGACACAGGGAAGTCAGGAACTACTGAAGTAAAAGCCAGTAGTATGGGTGAAACTCGTAAAACTCGAGTCGATGCCAAGTCATCAAAGATTGTTTCCCCGGCACCGTATAAAAAACAAGTCGTTGAAAACATCGGTGACTTTGTCGGCGCCAAAAGCTTCAACATCGAGGCCAACAGTTTCTTTGACACCTTTGTCGAAGATATCATCGGTGTCCTCGAAGACTCCTTCGATACCATTGACCAAAACTTATGAACAGGAAAGGAGATTTACTCCTTTACCTAAATCGGACTTCTTTAAGTCTGTCTTCTATTTTTGAAGAAAGTGGCCTTGAAGAAGGGGTTTCTCCTTTTGGAGTACAATATGGTACTAGAGAGGTCCCAGAAGAATTAATCGATCAAGAATCGAAAATGGGAGACCTGTGTGACACCCTCCACTCTGCTAGTGACATTGATACGTCACCTGAGCTGGAGTTTGCGAAACCTGACCCTGCAGATTCAGGGTACAGGAGTTTAATGAATAGAGTGGTGGAATACATGGGCTGGGGTAGAGCCTCACCCACTTTTGATCAGGATGATATGACTGACATACTTGATCAGGGCCCCCAGAAGGATCCAGTTCTCCCCTTCCATAGGGCACTTCAGAGAACAATAGAAAAAAACGGGGGAAGTTCCTGATACTATTGCTGCAGTAAATAGTAATTTTCCTAGGAAGTATAGAACTTCTAGTTCTTATCCTGAGTATTTAAGCGGGCATCACACTCCAGAAAGTCTGGTTATTCAAGCTGCAACTTCCTCAAGACAGACTAAATATCCATCTATCCCTCCGGATAGAGAGGATAAGAAGGTGGATGCTTGGGCCCGTAAGGTTTTTACTTTGGGTAGCATGGCTCTCAAGTCAACTAATGTCACCTGTACCCTTGCCAAGTTCACCCATACCCTGTGGGACTGCATTTCGGCGGCGGCTGAACATATTCCAGAAGGAAAGGGAAGGCTTCCTGAATATTGTCAAAGACAGAAAGGGGGCAATGGGGGTATGTCTCCAGTCAGGACTGCATACTGCTGATAGTATCAGCCGATCCATGGCTGCAAGCACAGTGCTACGCAGATTTGCGTGGTTGAGGAAGTCTGGGTTTGCACCAGATGTGCAAGCCAGACTTCTCAACATGCCTTTTGATGACTTGAGGCGGTTTGGTAGTAAAGCGGATGAAATCCTAGAGAAACTACAGACCTCAAAAAAGGCAGCTAAATCTCTTAGCGCCTCCATGCGGCAGCCTCAAACCTTATTGGGGCTCATGTTCCTGGAGAGGTTGTTCTTTTCGGTACTACTCTTTTTGTAGAGGAAGAAGACAGGCCCATCAAAGAGGCAAGAGAAACGTTGCGGTGGTGGACGAGCAAAACCAGCCTTAGGAACAGCATCTTTGCCCTCAGCCGCTCCTACAGCCGCCTCCAAATCACTCTGAGGCCTTATCACACAAAACCCTGATGGGAGGCAGAATCTCTCAGCATCTGAAAGAATGGCGGGGCATTACTTCAGATGCTTGGGCACTGGAAACAGTAGCTCAAGGTTACTGCCTTTCCTTCCTAAAAAGGCCTCGGGACCATCCACCGGGAACAAACTGTCAAAACTCCAGATCCGCTCCGGTTGCAGGACATTTTAACCCTGCTAGAGAAAGGTGCAATAGTACAGGTACCTGTAGCGGAGAGGAAAAAGGGTTGGTACTCCACATACTTTCTCATTCCAAAGAAGGACGGAGCATTGAGACGAAACTTGAACAAGTTCCTCAGGAAGGACAAGTTCAAGATGGTAACCCGTTCTCAGATCTACCCCTACCTGGACGATTGGTTGATCAGAGCACATTCTCCCAAAGAAGCTCAGAAACATCTATCCATCACCTGTCACTTCCTTCACAAACTGGACTTCTACCTCAATTTCAAGAAGTTCTCACATGATACCATCCCAAAAGCTCAATTTATCGGAGCAGTTTTGGATACTTCCTCGAGTGAAGCCTCGCCTCCCGAGGTTTGTTTTATTTATTTATAGTGCGCACCAGACCCTGGGACATCAGGGCGAAAGACACAAGAATATATTCAGCTTAGTTACATAGGTACATGGGATACATCATGGATAAGGCCAATGTAATTTACATGAGACTAAATGCAAAGTAATAAGGGTAAAATACTATGTGGACTAAAACACAGTAAACAAATCAGTATACAGAAGAATGTACAGTGAAGAAGAGTATTAACAGTCAAGTGGTTAGCAACATACTAGGGCTAGTATCTATGTAGCGTCTATGTAGTAGAGGCGGCTGTGGTATGCCACTGTAATATATGCTATAGCATGGCAATTACTTGTCATTTTCTTTCAGCCAGTCAGTCATGTTCTGTCTAAATTTGGCGAAGGATTGATGCTCTTAGGCAAGGAGTTCCACAGTTGAGCTGCCTTAACTGGGAAGCTGTGTCCCCCAAAAGTGGTTAGTTTGAAGCGTGGTACTAGGAGGCAGTTGGAGTTTGCTGATCTGTTCGGTCTTTGGGATGTTTTTCTGATAATCATATCAGTTAGATAAGGCGGTGCTTTATTATTTAGGCTTTTATAGGTAAGGTAGACGATTTTAAGTTGAATTTTGTCAAAATTCGATAGCCATTTGTATTTTCTCTTGGTGGAGGAGCTATGTTTATTTCTATTAATCTTGAGTGCTGCTCTCAAGGCGTTATTCTGGAGTACCTGTATTTTTTGGGTGATATGTTTACTCGCACCAATGTAAAAGGCATTACAATAATCCAATTTACAGAGTATGAGGGCTCTATAGAGAATTGGACAACTGTTGGTGGAAAGAAATTGTTTGCTTGCTCTGATTAGTTTACACGTATATGCAGAAGCAGATGTCAGAGAGTTGACTTGTTTGGTAAAGTTAAGGGTGGCATCTAGGTAGAAACCTAGGGTTTTCACCCCCTTAGCTACTTTGTCATTACCATCGATGGTGAAGCGGGCATAGTCTAGGCTTAATTTAGATAGGTGAACCATAGTGCCTAGGGTGATGAGCTCAGTTTTATCATCGTTCAGGCATAGTCCATGGTTGGCCATCCATGCCTGAACTCTATTCACCAAAGCCAGGTCCAAGGAGTACTCTCCAGTAAGAGGTAGGAGGATTTGGGTAGCGTCTGCATACTTTGTGTAGGCAATACCCAAATGGTCCATTTCGCCCAAGAGGGGCTTGGTGAATATATTATAGAGGGTCAGGGACACACAGGATCCCTGGGGTACACCACAGGTTATAGGGATAGGGTCTGCTGATGCCGAAGGTGAAAAGACTCTCATAGTCCTATTGCACAGGAATGGCTCGATCCATGTTATAGCTTCCTCAGAGAAGTGTGCTACGGAGTCTAGGTGGCTACATAGGACTTTATGGTCTACCAAGTTGAATACAGCCGAGAGGTCTAGGAGGAGGAGGAGGAGGAGTAGGGCTGATTGGCCCTTGTCTCTAAATTCATCTATTTGGGCCTTAAGATCAGTTAGTGCTGTTTCCGTACCATGTTGGGGACGGAAGCCAGATTGGCGAGATCCTAGTAAGAGGTTGGATTCCAGGAAGTTCTGGATTTGAATGTAAGCCACTTTATCTAGAATTTTGAAGAGAAATGGCACAGTCGTGATAGGTCTGTAATTAGTGGGTATGGTTGGGTCAAGGGTTTGATTTTTGAGGAGTGGTAGTACCCAAGATTCTTTCAGATTATGGACAGTACCAGATGTGAATGAGGAATTAATACGTTTAGATATAAAAGGCGCAAGTTCTCTAGCAGCGTACTTAATAACTTGTGCAGGGCATTGCTCACCCTTACAGTTGGATGGTTTGAGTCCAAGTATGACCTGCTCCACCTCAATAACAGACTTTTGAGAAGCTGAAACGTGTTTTTGTGATGTGGCAACGGTACTATGCTAGGAGTAGTATGGGGTGCTAGTGAGGCTTTCTTATGGGCAATTTTGGTTTGTAGGTTAGAGACTTTGTTAGCTAGGGCGTGCTGAATGCTGGAACACCACATTTTATCTTTAGTACATTTTTCTTATGGTGAGATGGGTGTTTCTAGTTCTTTAGGATAGAGAACAGTTCTCTTGTGCTAGATTTAGACTGTGATATTCTGTTATTGTATGTCTCCTGTTTGGCTCTTTCTTATATTCGGTTGAGATATTGGTGAGGTTTATTTTATTTTCCGCTGATGGTGAGTCTCCAGGCAGTTTCACATTTTCTTTTGAGTAATCTTAGATTCTTTAAGTGAGGGCTGAACCAAGTGTTGAGGTGTTTTTTGGGTTTACTCTTCCTTAGTTTGAGAGGTGCAATATCGTCGGACAGTATTCATGACTTTTATAATGTTCAACTAGAGAGTTAGGGTCCAAGTTATCAGGTAGGGAGTTAAGATTAGGTAGTACGTAAGGAAGTAGTTTATCAGCTGTCATGTTTTTTTTGTTCCTCGTGAAAGTAGGTGGGGCAGGCCGGGCAGTCTGAGCTGTGGCCGATTTCGTTGCTAATGTAAATGCCAGAAAATAATGGTCAGTCCATATTTGAGGGGCAATGGTCGTGATAGTAACATTGCAGTTGTACTCTGCGATCCAATCGAGAGTTCGTCCCTTGTTATGAGTGGGTAGGTTCACTTTCTGGGTGAAGCCTAGTTCTTTCAAAGTATTAGCAATGGCAGTAGATTGGGTATCCTTGGTATCGTTGTAGCGTAAATTAAAATCACTTAGCACTAAGGTTTGAGAAGTGTTTTTTAGGTTATTGGACAAGATCATGGATATGTCTTCAGGGAAGGTTCCAATAGGACCTGGTGGTCTATAGATAAGATGAATATTCAATGTTTGGGAGTTGGCAATGAGTTGGCAATGGGTAATTTGACTGGAAGGCATTTTCAGGATTTCAGAGTAGGTGTAGTAACTAATCTCATAGCGAGGTTGATTTTAGCAATAATTGCTATTCCTCCTCTTCGAGAGGTATGTCTGTCCACTCTCAGGATGGTGTAATTATCTCGGACTGCCAGAGAAAGAGAAGGACCTGCGGCATCATGTAACCAGGATTCAGAGATGTCCAGGAAGTCAAGGTTGTCTGTTAGGATGATGTCAGATATTTCGGTTGCGTGTGCAACTAAGAACCTTGCATTTATCAGAGCTCCTTTAAGATTAGGTAGAAGGCTTTCTGATACATAAGGTATATTGGAATTAGGTTTGTCTATAATAGTCTGCCTAGAAGAGTTTGGTTTAGGTCTTTTATAGTTGGTGAAGCCTGTATTAGGCTCTGAAGCTACTTTGTGGGTGGGCTCTTTTTTTTAGGTTGTTTAGTTGCTCTACTTTTTTAGCTGGTAGTTCATGCAATTTGGATAAGCGTGCGCGCAATCTTAGATTTCTATAGGCCGTATTACATGATGCCTGTGAGATAGAAGGTTCTTGCTGTAGGCTGAGTTTGTGTGCAGATGTTTCTGACATGATGGGGTGAGTAGGAGTACTGTTTAGGGTTGTTGTAAAAGTGAACCTAGTAATCGGGGTGCTGGTCTGTGATACTGAGAAGACGATAAGGGCAATGTGTAACGTTAGCCACACTGTCTTGGATAAAGCACCTATTAGGAGTCTAATGGGACATCGAAGGTACATAATGACAGTAGGTTGTAGGCAGTCCAAGTTAGACATAAAGGGCTGATGATGGGCTAGTTCAGGAGTAGGCACAGTGAAGTGCAGTCATTATATGGCACATCAGATAGCATGGCATATGGCCAGGCTACTACGGTAGGGCACAACAACTAACATAGGGCTAGGTAGGGCTTAGTACAGTAGGGCACAACAACTAACATAGGGCTAGGCCAGTGCAGTATGGCACAACTATCATAGGGCTAGGCTAGTAGAGAGATGAGAGCTCTCCACGTTCTGCAGATGGTAACAAAGTTCCAGAATGCCCAGCATCTGCCGGCCTTCGATTTTCTGAGGTTGCTCAGCCTCATGGCATTCTGAATTTTTCTGGTGCCAGAGGACAGGTTGAGAATGGGATCCCTTCAATGGGCCCTCAGAACTCAGCGTTGCCAGTTCTCAGGGAATAAGTCGGATCTTCTGCGAGTCCCGAGCGCAGTTGCTCAGGATGTAATATGGTGGGCTTGCAACGACAACATCCTCAAGGGAGAATCTTTTTGGCAACCATGGCTGGAGATAACGGTAGTAACGGACGCCTCACTCACGGGGTGGGGAGTCCACACCAACGATATAACAGTCAGCGGTCGTTGGTCTCCATCGGAGTCCAGACTACACATCAACCTATTGGAGCTGAGGGCAATTTGACTAGTGCTGAAAGCCTTCCTGCCCTCTGTACAGGGAAAGAATGTCCTGATAATGATGGACAACGCAGTGGCTATGTACTACCACAACAAGAGAGGAGGCATAGGGTCACTACCACTGTGCAGAGAGGCAATGCAGCTCTGGTTCTGGGCAATACGAGAAGGAATCTCTCTATCAGCAGTTCACCTAGCCGGAGAGCAGAACACGCCGGCAGACGCTCTGAGCAGGCAGAGCACAGTCTCCCACGAGTGGGACTTGCTCAGGAAGTCCTTCTGGAGATCTTCGCCCTTTGGGGAACCCCTATAGTGGATCTGTTCGCGACCACGGTAAACCGGAAGTGTGAACAGTACTGCTCAAGGGAATTTCCTCCGAGAGGAGCTCTAGGGGACACGTTTGTGGTGGACTGGAAGTTTCCACTTCTGTACGCATTTCCTCCAGTCCCCGTGAATCAGTCAAGTAATCAGGAGGTTGAGAAAGTTCAGGAAAACCATGATCCTAATTGCCCCGCATTGTGCCAGGAGGACTTGGCACTCAGGCCTTCTGGACATGTCCATCTGCCCTCCAATATGTCTTCCGCAAAGAGGATCTTCTCTCACAAGAGGAAGGTCTGGTTCTCCATCCAGTGGTCAAAACCCTCAACCTTCATGCATGGTTTCTGAGAGGTTGAGATACAAGGATTGGGATCTTCCAGATGACGTAATGGAGATTTTGCTTTCGGCCAGAAGGCCAGCAACAAAATCCTTGTACCGGTGTCATTGGAACAAGTTCAGTAACTGGTGCAAAGATAAGGATATGGACCCTTCTCAATGTGGAACCCCAATGGTGCTCTCTTTCCTATTGCATCTAGCCAATCTGGGGCTCCAGATCGGAACAATTAAAGGATATCTAGCGGTGCTGTCCATTTTCAAGCACTCCTCGGAAGAGGTTTTTTGCTTCAAAATTCCATTGATAATTCAATTCATGAAAGGGCTCACTAATGTGTACCCTGAGTCCCCTTTTATGTCCCAACTTGGGATTTAAATCTAGTGCTTAAGCTTCTATCTTGTATACCTTTTGAGCCTTTGCCCTCCTGTCCCTTGAGGCTTCTAACATTAAGGACTGTCCTTCTTGTGGCCTTGCCTTAACATCAGCCTGCAGGGTTGATAAACAGGCTCTCTCATGTAAACTTCCATATACTACTTTTGGCAAGGACAAAGTGGTTCTTAAAGTTAAACCCTCTTTCTTGCCAAAAGTAGTTTCTGACTTCCATTTGTCACAAAAAATCATATTACCAACATTCTATCATCCTCATTTGGGCAAAGAGGAGAGACTGCATAGACTGGACCCCAAAAGGGCTCTCAGTTTTTACATTTCAAGAATGTCAAAATTACGTCAAGGTGTCCAACTTTTTGTAGGTTATACAGATCATAAATTGGGATTAGCAGTGAAAAAACGAAGCATATCCCGCTGGATCATTCTGGCTATAATTGGGTGCTACAGATTGGCGGGGAAGGACCCACCAGATGGGCTTCGAGTCCATTCCACTAGGGGGATGGCTACTTCTGCGGCTGTGAAGAGGGGAGTCCGTGCAGCAGATATTTGTTAAGCTGCAACATGGGCATCAATGCTTACTTTAATCAAGCATTATTGCTTAGATGCCTCTTCCTCCAATGAGGGTTTATTTGCCAAGGCGTTACTTCATTCCGTCCATGAAAACCATAACTAGTACGCCCACCTCCAAAATTACCACTGCTATGGGAGTCTATCATAAGATGAGGAATACGTGGGAGGACACAATCCATTTGAAGAACAAGTTACTTACCAACTGTGACGTTCTTTCGACTGGTTGTTCCTCCCACGTATTCCTCATCGCCCCTCCCATCCTACCCCACAGTACAGTTTGCGTTTCTTACACATTCCTCTCACGAAGAGCATCAGTCATGAGGCTCGCCTGGGTGTTCCTCGAATATTTTCTCAAAAACAGAACTGAAGCCAACGGGCGTGGCATGAGCTATTTATACTGATGGTGACGTTGACACGGTACGGAGCCCGTCGAGGGACATTAACGCCACGACCTCGTGCACATTGCCCTCTGGCAAGAATTTTTTTTTCCAAAGCAGAGAAGCTGGCAGGATACGAATATCATAAAATGAGGAATACGTGGGAGGAACATCCAGTCGAAAGAACGTTACAGTTGGTAAGTAACTTACTCTTCTTAGTTGGTAGTTGCTTAACATATACCATTTTTACAGGAGTTTGAGAGTTCATCGGTAATACCGCAATTGTATTTAGTCTGCATACACATACAAGATATATTGATTTTTGGGAAGGAAACAATTGGTTAGTGTTATCCTAGCGGAGCTTCAGGTTCTAGAGGCAGCGGTACAGCAAATCTTTCAAAGTCATTTGCAAAGCTGAAGAAATCAAAAGTTCCTGTGGATGCTTTCTAGTCTCTAGGAAGGAAGATACAAGAAGGCTTAACCAATGTTGGAGACCCTGTTAAAGGACTCGCAAGGTACTCGAGCAGCGACTTGAGTAGGCAGTCGGAAGGGATTGCCCAGGGCACCTCAATGTGCACCCCAATGCTCTGGAGTGACTTTCTGGAATCTGGTAAGCAATACCTTTTTCCCCACAGTACTTTAGGTTAGTAGAAAATGTTCATGGTGGATGCTCTGCGATGTTGCATCTCTGGACCTGACCTCCGGATTCCTTGGTGTGACGACAAAAGGCAGGACAATGGATGGTGATCTCTCAGCAGCAGTCTCAAGGGAGGAACTCTGGCACTACTTTCAGCAACTTCTCTGGTCACTTTGCGGTTTTTGCACCTTTTCTGCAGCACCAACAAAGGACGCGATTCGCCCAGTTTATCTTTTTCCCTTCTTACTGCCCCACACTTTGCTGAGTGGGTCTGTGCAGGTTGGATCGGATCTCTGGCGTGTCCTTGAGGGCTCGGCAAATATTTGGATGGATTCAGCCTTTCCACCACGATCTACTCTAAACGTGCAGCAGGTCTCCTGGTGTTGGGGAGAATTCTCAGAAATGTGCTAATTCCGCTCTACCTTCGAGACCCCCATCACTTTTTCTGGTCTCTAGGACTTTTTGATTTTTAACCAGGAGAGAGTGAGACATTTTTCCCCCTCTTGTGTATTTGACTGTGATTTGAACTCTGTTTCTTTTTGGTTTTGTAGTCTAACAAACTCCATAGGCATCATCTTTGCATAGTGACGCACAGCACCTTCAGTGCAGTGGCACAGGGAAGTCTCTTAGATTTCCCAAAGGTTTAAATACCTTCTCTTGGATAAACTTTTTCCAAGAGCAGTAGAGTGAAATTGATTTTACTTACAATTTACTTTCTAGACCCAGCACACACCATCTTACCATAGGGTGCTGCAGGGGTTACTAAGTATCCCCATTGTGTAGGTTCTCATGTAACATTTTTGTTATCCTTTCTACAATTAATGGCTGGCTAGCAAAAAGAGCTGGGGGTCTCTAAGGTAGAAGGGAATCAACCCATTTCTGAGAATTCTCCCTAACACTATGTGCCAATCTCTAGGACTATAACAATTTTGGAGTATCCTTAAGAACTTTAGTCACTCAAGGATAAAGAAAATTATCTCAAAAGAGGACCCTAAGGGTCTCCAGCAACACTGCCCATAAGGACCTGTATGCTGCAATTGTAAAATACAGATGCCTTTTAGAGCTATGGAGAAAAATAGACTCCATAGTAGAGGTAAAATTCAAAGAATAGAGTTCCAAAAGACCGATTCAGAAGAATGAATGAGTGGAAAAAGGCTCCACTCATTCAAGAGTTCAGGAAAAGGCCCAGAAGTATGTGCTGGGGGTCTCACTAGGAGAGTGGGTGAAGCATAAAATTGATAAATCTCCCTAACAATACTTTTTTATGGAATGGTCATATGATGGTTAAGTCACCTAGAACATGGTTGCCTTTTAAGAACCCCATTTTGGCCTAGGTTATTTTATCACCCTAAATTGATTTTCAGGAGCGTCTGAGGGCAGATACCATTTTAAAATTGAATTCACCAGGGGTACAATTTACTGCATTAGCAACTGTTAAAATGGAGTTATAGAATCTGGCCTGGTGGACAGATTTAAGGAGGCCACCCTAGTTAGTGAACAGAGGAAATCTGAGAGATTAGCCAAACCCAATCAAGATAAATATGGCGTGGTCAAGGCTATTCTCAGGTGTGTGTGTGTGTTTGTGAGGGCTGGGAAGCGGGGGGCCGGGGGGTTTGTGGGTGCATAAGGAGTCCACACAGTGAAGTGCACAGTAATTCAATTTAGACCGGCAAGTACAAAAATACCATATTTATTCTAGGCCCAAAACACACACTCCATTACAAACACATATACAGTCCGCTTTAGGTTCTTAGAAATGCATTTAATAACTAAGACAACAAAAAGGTAAAGTGATGCAGTTGAATGAAACCAGTTCACAAGAATGATTGCCCTAATTTTATAAGCCTAATCCCTCTGTTGAATGGGGCCTTGTGCCCAAGAGTCACAAAGCTTCTTCTTAGGAAAAGAGGATATAGGAAGAGTTCTTTGTGGTGGTGAAAAGTTCCAGAAGATATTCAACAAAGTTAAAGGTAGGTAAAATAATCCTATCTTTCAGATACAAGCTTTTAGATCAGATGACCAAAAAGTGATGGAATGGAAAACCCCATGTTTATTCCTAACAGTTTATTGTAAGAAGAACAGAGGGTGGTGAATGTGTTGCTGTTATTTACCTTGTGACTTCAATTATTCCCAGATGACTAGGTGGGTCGACTGGGGGTCACTGGAGGCAGGTTTTTCCGCTGTTGATTCCAGTGAGCTACAGGTGCAAGGATTCTTCTGGTCGGTTCCCAGAGCAGAGTTCAACCCTCTATGAAGAAGAAATGCAGAAGGCACTGTTGCAGACCTCTTCAGGACACTTCACCAGACGGTCAAAGTTGTTAGGCGAGTTTTCCTAGTCTACCTGGTGGTGTGACTCTATAAAAGTATCCCTTGATATACAGGTTCCCAACTCTTAGTAGTCTGAACTACCCAAAGGATTGAAAGAACGGCAGAGCAGCCAGGCTTATCTTGCGAGGAGGATGCGAGTGTTGACAGTTTTTCTGAAGTCCAACTAAGAAAAACCATATGTTAAACACAATTGTATGCAGTACCCTTTTGGGTGCACTACAACAACCCCAACCTCCTGGCAATAGGAACCCAACCTTTGGTATAAGTCTATACTACACAGGTTGGTTGCATGTTGAGCAGCCAGGCTTATCTCAAGAGGGGTCAATGTGAGCTGTAGGGGAGTTAGAGATTCAGTGACAAATATTCAAATAAACTGTTACACCCAAAGTTTCTTGATTAAACAATTATTAATTTATTTAACAGTCAGTTAAGGTAAGCCGCCTTCAGAAAGGGAAATATAATTGTAACACTCAAATACACTTAAAAAATAGACACCCTTAAGATGTCTAAATTACCAAGTACCCATTTTGGGATGGCCCACAGACGCTACCTACACACTCGGGTGACTTTAATAGTTAGGGTGCTGGGGACATTAATATATCACTGTTGCATTTAGAATCAGATTTAGGAATATATCAAAAGGAAAAAGGTTATTGGAACACTCATTCTAGATCTGATTCTCAGGTGGGACAAGCAGTATTAAGACATCTTTTCACTACTGTTCCTTCTCATAACCCACCGCCAACTCCGGGTACTGCTCGCTAGTCTATGCACAGCATGTGATTCTAAGTAGATTAACAAGCATCAGAGGACGTGCATTACTCATCGGAATAGCATTTCTGATGATTGTATCTGCTTAGATTCACATGCGCCCCCCCTCCCTCCCCACGCGGGTGGAAGAAACAGACGTCTTACTACTTTCTCTCTTTATGTACTCACTCAATAGCCTTGCGCACCCCCATGGCAGAAAAAATAAAATCGGAGGAACCTCGGCGCGTGATGGATTTCGGATACACTGCACGTCACGATAGGGATAGTGTTTTATGCCGACGTCCCCTTTTGGTCCCTGAAAGACGAGATGCAATACTCTGTGGCTACCCCTGGATGTCAGACTATATGCACAGCGTGTGAATCTAAGCAGATACAATCATCAGAAATGCTTTTATGTGAGTAATGCATGTCATTCAAAGTAGGGCACAAGCTGATTAGGCTTGTGAGGTAAAGAATGTGTTAGCAACTCTACAGAGGCAACCAAGACAAGTCTCCAAAGAGGACAAGCAAGGTGGCACAACAACAGGTAAGTTCTCTCAGACTTTACAGTACCTTTAGGTTGAAGAAAAGTGCAGCAGATGACTTATTTTCCTATACAGCTCTGCAGATCCTGGTGTTCCTGGGCCCCAGTCGTGGGGACAAGAGGGAGGAATTCTGGGGCTCCTGCACTGCAATGGGATGGTCACTCCTCGCAACCGGCAATCTTCAAACAAGTGGCACTTCAGTGTTTCAGCTCCTCAGGTCTACCGCAAATAGCAATACTGCGGTTCCTGACTGTCGATCGGCTTTCCTTGCATCTGGGGTCCCACACTCTTGTTGAGGGGGGTTAAGGGATTGGTCAGTCCTGCATCCTGGGAAGTCCAGAGGATCTTCCTGGAACTCTTGGCCAGCTTAAAAGCAACGCACACGATCTGGTGTTTATCTCCATGGCTATGCAGTTCCAGCAGTGACTGCAGTGGAAATTCAACCAGCTCTGAGAGGATGTCCAGGTGTCTTACTTCGGAGTTGATTGGTCCCACCAACTCAAAAGGGAGAAGTCGTCCTTGCAGGGGCTTCTGTCTATACCAATTTGGAGTTTCAGCACAGCATCAGGGCTTCACCGGGCAACACAACGGTCCAGGAGTTGCAGCAGGCGTCCTCCAAGTTCTTCTTTGGATTCCTTCGCCCAGTGGTAGACTCTGCCTTCCAAGTCAAATACTCGCCTTTTAAGCAGGTTTCTCCCGTTCATTCCAGCCGAGATGTCAGTCAACCAGCAGTGTCAATCACTGCATTCCTGTCTCCGAGGAGAGTAACCACAGTGAGTTTCGTGCACCTCACTCTCTTCCTGCCCTCGCCAGACACCCTGGAGCCAGAGGCGGGCTTCACTTGTGAATCCTGCCAAGGCAAAATGAACAAAGGGCCCAAACCTGGTTTGGCGCGCAGAGTAGATCTCAAGAAGGACCTTTCCACAAAGAAATGGCGAAAAAAGAAGAAATGCACCCTTGGGTGCTTTACTGCAGCTGCGAATGCAGCCCACAGTAAATGCACACCAAAGTATTTAAAAGTAAACCACTGCCACCAGCCATTCATCGAGGAAAGGGTAACATAACATTTTTACATGAGAAGCTAGACAAAGGGGATAGATACTAAGTAACCCTTCCAGCACCCTATTGTAAGATAGTGTGTGCTGGGTCTAGAAAGTTACAAGTGTAAGTAAAGTACATTTCACTTTACTGCTCTTGGAAACAGTAGTTTATCCAAGAGAAGGTATTTAAACCTTTGGGAAATCTGAAAGACTTCCCTGAAGGTGTTGTGTGACACAATGTAAAAGATGCCTATGGAGTTTGTCAGACTCCACAACCAAAAGAAAGAGTTCAAAATCACATTAAAATACGAGAGTCGGGGGGGGGGGGGGGGGAGGGTCTCGCGCTCTCCAGGTTCAAAATTCAAGTCCTCAAAATCCAGAGAAGTTGCTGGGGGGGTCTCAAAGGTAGAGAGGAATTAGCACTTTTCTGAGAATTCTCCCTAACTCCATAAACTGGGACAGTACAAAACTCTACTTAATATAAGGCTGTACCACCTGTGTATGGGATAGTGTAGACTGAGCAGCCAGGCTTTTCTTAGGAGGGAGAGATGGCTGTAGGAGGATACAAAGAACTTGTAGTATACCAAGGGTTCGCTTACAACCAGAACAATTGTAAAAAATGTAAGTGTTACTCATTGGAGTGACTAACGTACTCCTAGTCCATAGTCCCCTTTTCTCCATCCTGTATGGGCGTCCCTCGTTAGGGACGGGAACAGAACCTTTTTTCACTAGAAAAATAACACTTTCCCTTTTAAATTTATAAATTTATACCTGGGGCGTGGCCCTGGGAGCATGCGCTCTCCTAACCCTGCCCACCGACGCCACACCTCAGTCCTCTTTGACGCATCTTCTGTATTGAACTTTTCAACCTCTGCTCTTTTTTTTTTATTAGGAGAAAGGATGGTGGGACATGTGGAGAAAAGTGGACTTTGAACTAGGAGTAAGTTATTCACTCTGTTGAGTAACCCTTAATTCCTCCTATGTCCCGTCCCAGTTCCTCCATCCTGTATGGGTGACTACAACTGATAATACCGGTTATTGAAGCTTTGGACGCTTGCTGTCCCGGCCTTGAGCCTCCAAATGTGACAAATAAGGTCTGTCTTGTGAAAGTCCTTTGTTCTGTCAAGATGGAATTTTAAAGTTCTTCCGATGTCTTAACATTGGAAAGCCTTCTCAGTGTCTTCCTTGGGGTTTGGAAAGAAAGTGGGGAGCACAATATCTTCTTTAATGTGTGGAAGGAGGAGACCACCTTTGGTAGGAACCTGGGAGGAGTGCGGAGCACAACCTTGTCCTGATGATGTCATGATCTCTGCTTCCAAAAGGTCAGGGTTTTCCCAACTCCCTTGGAAGCAGATCCATAACCCAGGTTCCGAGTGCCAACCAGTCCCAATTGGGACCTTTTGGACCCAGTCCTGGCGCCAGTGGCACCAGGCTCATAAATATGCCCAGTCCCAGCGCTGGAAGCGCCGGGCTCATAATGCTTGGGTGGACTTACCTGCAGCAGACCATGCTGCTTACTTGCCTGCCAGTTGAGCCTTTGATCCTCTTCTGTTTGGAACTACTTTTCCTGTTGGGTGGGGCAGGAGCCACTCCCTAGATTCAGAACACTGGAACTCTTCTGGAAAGCAGGAACTCTTTTCTTACCTAGGCGTGGCTGTGGAAGGAGACTACTAAGCACTACAGGAGGCTATTTAAACCACACCCGATGGATGAATCTTGCTTTGCGTTATTCTGCATCCTCTGCAGCAGAACGCTCATCGTGTCTTCTGCATCTGATCCTGGGCCTAAGGAAAAAGGCTTACCATCCTGAATCCAGTCTTCAGCAACACCTATAAAGACAAGAAAGAACAGGTTAGCATTACGGTCTTCAGTGACAGCTCTTCACTTACCTGGTCCATCGGCTGTCACCAACGCCTCGCGCTGCATTCCGGCATCTGAAAGACAAAGGCTTACCTACTCTTCGTGCGCTCCGGAGGTCTTCACACTGCATTCCGGCATCTGAAAGACAAAAGCTTACCAACTCTTTGCACGCTCCGGAGGCCTTCGGCGCTGCATCCCGCATCTGAAAGACAAAACAAGGGAACTTTAATACTCAAGTGCCATTACTCCTTTCCACATCTAACCCAGTGGGTATTCCGGCACCCTGCAGCCGCTCCGAACTTGTACCTGCAAAATAAAAAGACAGTTAGAGCGCATCGTGAAGCAGGCAACAAGCGCTTACTTACGTGCTTCCAGGCGCTTCTATTCATCACACGGGCTCCATCTTCAACTCACTTCAGCCCGTCATCTGCCATCGCCGGAACCCTGCAAAACAAGAAACATCATTACTAAAGACTTTAAAGACATTAGAATTACTCGAAACTTACCGTTCGTGCAGTAAACGACGGACAGCAGTCCTCTGAAGTCAAGAGGCCTGCTCCCCTTATCCAGTGAAGAAACTGGTTACAGCACCCTGCCCCGATGCAGATGGAGAGCACGGCGTTCACTTACCTAAGGTGAGAGCGTTAACCTTTGGGGTTCTACAGGAGAAGAGAAAGGGAAGAAGAGAGAGACATTCAATAACCCAGTTCCTTAATCCCATATTTTCTATCTGCAGACATCTTACCCTTCGAGTCAGACATACAGTGCACAGAGGTCCAGCCCAAAGAGCCAGCCGTGTGTTACACATCACCTTTGAAGATACGGTATACGCCCAGTCAAGACCGGCGCCTCTACGGGAATCAGGTGAGCGTTACAGAACGCAAAGCCTACCACAAAACTCCCGTCCAGGCGCTATGGAAACCTCGGATACCGACCAGCTAGCCCAGTTACTTGGGGAACTAAGGGCAGAAGTGCATGCAGCCCGTCAGGAAACGAACGCTCTAAGAAGGGAACTGATTATTTCCAAGGAGCGAACAGATGATCTCGCTAGACAATTGCTACAGTCACAAGCCGGACAGACCCCGTTACCCGCATCTGGGGGAAATCTTCCTTCTACATCCTCTATGAATCCAGTGCAGATCAACCTACATGGGAATGTACCTCTGGCTCCGCCCGAACGATTTTTTGGTGACCCAAAGAGGTTTGCAGTATTTATCAATCAGTGCCGGTTGCATTTCTTATGCCGGCCAGCAGCCTTTCCAACTGATCAAGCTAAAGTAGCTTTCGTACCTTAGTGGCAATGCGGCAGACTGGTCGATCCCTCTAGTAAATCAAGATGATCCGGTCCTCCATGATTTTCAAGCTTTTCAGCTCAGTATGGAAAAACTGTTCGCAAGACATTCACAGGGGCAGGCCTTGGACAATGAGCTTCTTTCGTTGCGACAAGGTAATCAAGACCTTTTGGCTTATATTGCGTCTTTCAACAGACTGATAGTGGAAACTCAATGGCCTGAGGACAAAAGGATTACGCTGTTTTATAGAGGTCTACGTGGAGAGCTCAAAGATGTGTTAGCCCAAGTAGTGAATCCCCCACAAGATTGTTCGGACTATATAGACTTAGTCGTTCAAATAGATCACAGACTGCAGAACAGGAAGGCCGATCGTTCCAAGTTTGATGCTCGAGTATTTTCCAAACCGCCAACTCCTTCCAAAGGAGTAGACTCCGGGGAACCCATGCAAATAGGGGGTCTGAAAGGTCCTCTAACACAAAAGGAGCGGGAAAGGAGAAAACAGTTGCAATTATGCCTCTATTGCGGAAACTCAGGGCACTTTCTTCGAGACTGTCCGGTGAAACCTGCCAAGAAGGCAGTAGGAGCTGCAGTTACCAAAGTTACAAACTCTGAGCAGGGAAACGACCTCGCCCGACAAGAATAGAGGTCCTCTTGCCGAGCGTGAAAACCAGTTCCGTGACCTCGCATTTCGTGATACCTATGGTCCTCCTTAGCCCTGATAATCCGGATCGATTACATGCAATTGAAGCTTACGTCGACAGCGGTGCCATCGGCAATTATGTGGATCATGAAATGGTTTTGAGGATGAATCTAACTCTTTGTCCCAAGGCTGTAAAGGACGTCATTACTACGGTGGATGGTACGGAGATAGCCTCCGGGCCAGTAACGCATACCACTCAAGAGGTGACGCTAGTAAGTCGAGATGGACACCATGAGAAGATCGTGTTCGATGTGATCAAGGCCCCGCAGTTTCAGATTATTCTAGGAATACCTTGGTTAGAGAAACACAATCCTCTGATCGATTGGCGAGCAAGAACGGTCCAGTTTCCAGAATGTGTCTCTACTTGTCACCCTCCACCTGGTGTTGCACTGGCAGCAATTTCTTCAGAGACTCCCCAGTTCTCCAGCATGGGGTCTGGCATGGATTCACATGCTCATGAATATTCCCCGTCGTCAGGCTGGGAATCCTCGGTAAAGAAAAAACCAGTATCAGTTTCGTTTCTGATCTGTCTTTCGCAGTAATAACCAATCACTGGTCTCTGCGTCATACTGACCACAGCCAATGACTGCCCTCTACCTAAGCACCGCCTCTGGCAGCCATCTTCAGATTTTTACCGCACGTTCATGTGTTGGGATCCTCGTGCTATTGCTCTCGAGCGTTAGTGCTTTTTTTCGCGCTTTTTCACAAAAAGCTTCGATTCTTTCGGTCAAAAGAGCCTCAAGCTCCACCGATCCTACATCCGATCAACGGGGACCCGTGTCGGATTCATCTGTGCCCCTCAAGGGTGAAGATTTCGTCGAGCTACACTTCGGAGGACTCCAGAAGCTTCTCAGGCCCGGTCTCGGAGATGGCCCAGGAGAAGGGAAGCTCGACGCCCGGAAAGCTGTTCAGGGTCTGCCCTGGATGCCAGCTGCAGAACGTCTTCAAGGAGGACGAACACTCTTTCTGCCTTTACTGCCTTCATGAGGACAAGACGCACGTGGAGAAGGACTGTGCGTTTTGCGGCAACATGTCGGAATGGACCATGAAGGACCGCCATCAACGTCTCGCCAACTGGCTGGAGGGTAAGAGCCCGTCTGGCGAGAAGAAGAAGAAATCCGAGCGGTCTTCTAAGACCTTTGAGGGCGCCCCGGCGACGGGGGCCCAACATAAGGCCAAGCACCGCGAGTCCGCTGGCACCGGGAGCGCCGAACGGTCGGGCTCTACGGGCGCCAGGCAGGGCGCACCCTCCCCGGCACCATCAACCACGAGCCAACGCTCTGGGTCGGGTAAGAGGAAGGCCGAGCACCCGGCGAAGCTCCTGGAGAGGCCCCGGTCGAGCTCTAAGGCAGAGGAGGAGCGTGGCAGTGCCCCCTCCCTCAAGGATAAGGCGGTGAGCGCACCTAAGGTGGTGAAGGCCTTGATCCATCCGACCAAGCCCTCTATCGAAACGGTCGCGGCGGCCCTGGCTCAGCCTGTGGTGGCTGCACCAGTGGTGGCGACCTCAGGGCCCAGAATCTCCCTGCCTCCTCGGAGGGAGTCTTCCTTTGTGCCCATCGATAGGACCCCCGTGAAACCCTCCGTGGGGAAGAAGAAGGGGGGGGGGGCAGGGCGTCGTCGTAGATTCGGCCTCAACCTCAGAAGAGGAGCTGATCGAGGTCTTAAGCCACGGCCTAGGCGTGGAAGAAGGCCAGCCCGTCGGAATGGACCCCGACGCAGGTGACGACGACATCGTCGAGGATACCGACGGGGCCCCTGCTGGCCCGTCGGATTCCCCTCTGCCAGCGCCGCAAGACAACTCGGCGGCCATTTTGTTGGCCATACAGTCCTTATGCTCCGAGATAAGGACGAGGCTACCGTTACCGACGGAGGAACCTCTCCCGTCGGGGGATCCAGAACCGGGACCTTCTGGTGTTCCCCCTACCAAGAAAAGAAGGATCCATCCACCACCTCCTTTTCAACCGTCGCGCCCCGTCCAGCCCTCCTCCCCGTCCACCCGAGGGGATGATACGGGGACTGACACGGCAGCGACGGGTACGGACGACGAGGCATATGACGAGGATTTTCCGTCGTCGCCTCCCACCAGGGCTTCTCCGCCCGACGAGATCGGATCTTTCCACTCCATGATCTCCAGGGCTTCCGAGCTTTTCCAACTCTGCCCTGAGGAGAAGAAAAAGGAAGGCTTCCTTTATCAGCGGCGCGAGGCCAAGAGGAAGACGGTCCTCGCAGTGCCTCTGTTGGACGACATTTGGGATGAGGGCCTTTCCCTCCTCAAGAACCCTTCCACGACGCCAGCTAGAAGAGACCGGTACGAGAAAAAGTACCGGGTCCCGGACACGGCCCCCCTATGCCTCCGGGCGCAGCCTACCCCGGACTCCGTCGTCTCCGCGGCAGCCAGGAAGAAAGCGGGGGGGGGGGGGTGCGGCCTCCACATCGACTTCCCCGCCGGACGGCGAGGGAAAGAAATTGGATGCTATGGGACGTAGAGTCATCTCGTCGGCAGCGACGACGATTAAAGCGGCCAACGCCTTGGCTATCGTGGCCCGCTACGACAGGGAGCTCTGGTACAAGATAGCTCCCCTGCTGGATTTTCTGCCGGACGACAAGAGGGCGGAGGCCCTTGAGATCCTGCAGGAAGGTGAGGTGGCGTCGGACCACGCCATCACCGTGGCGACGGACATCGCCGACACTGGGTTCCGCCAGCTGGGCAACGGCGTTTGCCTTCGACGTCGTGGATGGCTCAAAGCTACGGACTTTCGGCAGGACGTCCAGACCAGGGTCCTGGACATGCCCTTCGACGGGAACAACCTGTTTGGGAAGACAGTGGACGATTCCCTTCAGGCCATCAAGGCGGATACTGAGACGGCCCGGGCCCTTGGAGTCCTGCAGCAACGACGAACGCCCTTTCGGAGCGGCGGAGGCAAGGGCGCCTCCAAAGGTTCCGGCGGCGGTTTCGCTTCCTACCGTCAAGCGGCATGCTCGTCGTCGCAAGAGGCCTACAGAGGACGAGGCAAGTCTAGCGGACCCCGCCGTCGTCGCCAAGGAGGTCAAGGCGGCAAGGCCGCGTCCAAGCAGGATTGAACCGGCCGTGGGGTCGGGCCCCCACCGAAGCACCCCGGTGGGAGGCCGGCTGGCGGGCTTCGTCAGCGTGTGGGAGTCCATCTCCACCGACCGTTGGGTGCTGGACGCCCTGGCCCGGGGCCACGCGCTCGAGTTTCAAAGAAGGTGCCCGCGCGTCCCCCCCGTGGCCAGGAAAGAACTTCACGTCCCTCAACTTCTCCTGGAGGTAAAGGCGATGCTCAGAAAGGGCGCCATCGAACTCGTCCCAAAGAGGCTTCGGGGCTCCGGAGTCTACTCGCGATACTTCCTCGTGAAGAAGAAGACGGGAGGATGGCGCCCCATCCTAGACCTGCGACGTCTGAACAAGTTCATCAAGGCGCAGAAGTTCCGGATGGTCACCCTCCAGCACGTCCTGGGTCAGCTGGAGGAAGGAGACTTCCTATCGTCGTTGGATTTGGAGGATACCTACTTCCACATTCCCATCCTAAAGGGGCACCGAAAATTCCTCAGATTCGTGGTCCAAGGGCGTCATTACCAGTTCAAAGCCCTTCCCTTCGGACTACGGTCGGCACCCAGGGTATTCACCAAGTGCCTCGCACCGGTGGCGGCGCAGCTGCGCCGCGAGGGGATTCACGTCTACCCCTACCTGGACGACTGGCTCATCCGCGCCAAGACGAGGGAGCTCGCCGTGGTCCACACGGCAAGGACCGTCCAACTCCTCACGGACCTGGGATTCTCCGTGAACTACGCCAAATCCCACCTGGTGCCCGCGCAAGTCGCACTGTTTCTGGGAGCGAGGCTCGACACAGTGTCCCTTCTGGCCTCCCCGTCGGAGGAGAGGACCAGGACCATCTTGGGCAAGGTGCAACGGATGTTGGTGGCCGACGCGGCCAAAGTGAGGTCCATCAAGTCCCTCCTCGGGATGATGTCTTCCTGCATCTACCTCATTCCCATGTGCAGGCTCCGGATGCGCCCGTTGCAAGAATTCCTGGATGCGCGCTGGATCCAGACGACGGGCAGCTTCGAGGAAAGGATCAAGCTCGACGAGAGTTTCCGACGAGCGATACGGTGGTGGGGCACCCGCGCGCATCTGACGGCGGGCATGGACTTCCAGACCCCAGCCCACCAGGAGACTGTGACCACGGATGCCTCCCTGGAAGGGTGGGGAGCGCACACCGAAAATCTGCACGCAAGGGGACTCTGGCTCCCGACGGAGAAGTCCCTGCATATCAACGTCCTGGAGCTCCGTGCAGTGTTTTGGGCCCTCAGGTCCTTCCTTCCGTCCCTCAAGGGCAAGGTGGTGAGGATCTTCACCGACAACACCACCACCATGTTTTACATCAGGAAACAGGGCGGAACCAGGTCCCCAGCGCTGTCCAAGGAGGCGCAGGACCTGTGGCATTGGGCCGTCGCCCAAGGGATTTTTCTGGTGCCGTTTCATCTGGCAGGGATAAAAAACACCATCGCCGACTCACTCAGCAGGGAGCTGCGCTCGTGCCACGAGTGGGAACTACGGCAGGATCTGGTGGATCGCCTCTTCCGACGGTGGGGCACACCCCAGATCGACCTGTTCGCGACGGCGACGAACACCAAGTGCCGGAGGTTCGCCAGCAGGTTTCCCCAGATGAGGAGCATGGGCGATGCTTTCTCGTTCCCCTGGGAGGGCCTGTTCCTCTACGCGTTCCCTCCCTTGCCTCTGCTAATCCGGCTCGTCAACCAGCTCAAGAGGTCACGGTGCAGGATGATCCTCGTCGCACCTGCGTGGCCGAGGCAGATATGGTTCCCGGACCTTCTGGACTTGTCAGCGTCCCCGCCGATCAAGCTGCCGGCGGACGCGGATCTACTCTCCAGGGAAGGAGGCGCCATCCTCCACCACGACCCGAAGTCGCTGAACTTGCAGGCCTGGCTCCTGCAGCGCTAGAGTTTGGAGGATACGACATACCGGCCGATTGCAGAGAGGTTCTTGCAAAGGCCAGGGCGTCCTCGACTCTTAAATGCTACGGACACAAATGGAAGAGGTTCTCTGTCTGGTGCCACGCACAGAAGATTAACCCTCTACGGATTACGGCTCCCCAAGTACTGCTGTACCTGCTGACGCTGGCCAAAGCTGGTCTGGCACACGCGTCCATCAAGATTCATCTTGCTGCGATCTCCCGATACACCAGAACCACGGGGCGGACGTCCTTGTGGTCTCATCGTCTGGTGAAAGAGTTCATGAAGGGACTGTTCAGATCGTTCCCGCCGGTGAAGGCTCCGGCCCCGGCGTGGGAGCTCAACGTGGTGCTGACCAAGCTCATGGGACCTCCGTTCGAGCCTCTGCACTCGGCCCCGTTGAAGTTTCTATCGTGGAAAACAGCTTTTCTTGTGGCCATCACCTCCGCACGACGAGTGGGAGAGATCCAGGCCCTTTCCTGCAAGGCCCCGTACTTGACTTTCCACGACACGAGGGTAGTGCTCAGGACGCACCCCTCCTTCATGCCCAAGGTACCGTCGGACTTCCATCTCAACGAACCCTTGGTGTTACCTGTGTTCTTCCCGTCGCCTTCATCGCCGGCTGAGAGGACTTTGCACTCGCTGGATGTAGCTAGAGCGCTGAAGTTCTACGTGGACCGCACGAAGGGTTTTCGGAAGACGTCACAACTCTTTGTGAACTTTGGACCTGTCAATCAGGGGAAGGCTCTCTCGAAGGCTTCCATCTCCAGATGGCTCTCCGGCTGTATCATGTGCTGTCACCGGTTGGCAAACCGACCGCTGCCTGGCCGTCCGAGAGCCCATTCCACCAGAGCGATCGCAGCTACCACGGCGTTCCTATCTGGTGTGCCCCTGCTGGACATATGCAGGGCTGCTACGTGGAGGTCGACGCACACCTTCACGAAATTCTACTGCGTCGACCGGGATTCCAGGGAGGAGTCCAGGGTCGGCCAAGCAGTGCTACGCAACCTGTTCGCCTGAGGTGAGCCTGGTGAGGAGGTAAGATGCTTAATGTTGAGTTGATCTGATGCTTAATGTTGAGCCTTTGCCACCTCCCGTGGTTGTGCATGTGTGTACTGCTATGTATTCTTTATTCATGAGCATGTGAATCCATGCCAGACCCCATGCTGGAGAAGGAACAAGTTAATTAGCTGTAACTGTTGTTCTCCAGCATGGGTCTGGCATGGATTCACATGCGAACCCTCCCGCCTACCCCTCTGCGGCTCTTCACTTGGTCATACTGCCACTTCACGTGCTTCCAAATCTGAAGATGGCTGCCAGAGGCGGTGCTTAGGTAGAGGGCAGTCATTGGCTGTGGTCAGTATGACGCAGAGACCAGTGATTGGTTATTACTGCGAAAGACAGATCAGAAACGAAACTGATACTGGTTTTTTCTTTACCGAGGATTCCCAGCCTGACGACGGGGAATATTCATGAGCATGTGAATCCATGCCAGACCCATGCTGGAGAACAACAGTTACAGGTAAGTAACTTGTTCCTTACCTCCCGAATACCAAGAATACCAAGATGTTTTCCGGAAGGATCAGGCTAACTCTCTACCTCCTCATAGGTCTTATGACTGCCAGATAGACCTGATACCTGGATCTACTCCTCCTTGTAGTAGAATTTATGCCCTCACCGAGCCTGAGAACCTGTTAGGCAGAAACCTGTGCAGTTCCCTCTGGGACCACTGCAAAAGATTTAAGACTACAGGTGTTGGCAGTAAACCCACTTGGTAGCAGTCTGCACCACACAGATTCACAGTGGTAGCTGTGGCTGAGCAGTCAGACTTCCCTCAAGAAGAGTTAGACAGTATACAGAGGATACACAATAGGTACAGAGGCACAGTAGTACAAGCAAACACTGACCAGAGCTAGGTGTAAAAGTATAAACTTATTTATTAAAGATACACTCATAAATTACACTAGCACAGAAAAAGGTAAGTAAGTCAAAACACAGTTACTATTACTCATATGTACATCCCTAATCATTTGTTGGACAATTCTAAGTTAACACCACTTATTTCCAACCAGAGGTGAGCGCTTAACGTTAGATGGTACTCCAACAAGTTATTAAAAAAGGGAGGGAAAAGGCAGAAATAAAGAGAGCAGTAAGCTAAAACACTTTTCACATAAGGTTAGAAAAGGCAGTCAATTGTGGAACAAGGAAAATTAGTTCGGGGCCCACTTTAGAGGGAGCCAGGCGAAAATATGCCCAAGATCACACAATGTCACAAGTCTTTGCAGGCGAGTAGAAAAGGTTTTACTACGTTTTCGAAAAGTTTAGTCAGGGTGTCCCAGGCCTACCCAGGTTCGAGAGCCGAGGACTAAATCTACCCCCTACAATCGGTGGCAAGGGAGGCCGGGCGGAACACAGTACCTTTAAAAGTGGAAAGGATCCTCCAGCGGTGGTAGTCGTTCCTGGTAGTGGGTGCAAGTCGCGGCGTCGTCCAGAGGAAGAGGTGATCTCGACGTGGAGGAAAGCTGAAGGTCGTTGCACTACCAGGGATGAGGCCAGCCGTGGAGTTTTCCGCACACAAAGGGTTTTACCCCTCTTTCGCGGTTCAGGTAAAAAGTGGTATCCCGGTTGCCGGGGTGCTTGGCACAGGCAAGGCGGCCACGAGATGCTTCGGGACGGCGAAAAGAAGGCAGCAACTGGTTGTCCCCACCAGTTAAGGGAAGAAGACTCTCCGGCGGGAGATCTCCTCTGTCGTCGGGAAAAGTGGTTTAGTTTAGTTTATTATTTATAATGCGCAGTTATACCCAGGGGTATCAGGGCGCAGCATGTACAAGAATATGCGAAACTTGGTTACAAGGTGTAAAAAGTACAAATTGGCGTAGGGAGAATGTACAGAACAGCAGAGAAAACAATCAATATATACAATATATACACAATAGGAGTGGCAAGCATACAAGTGCGGATCACATGGGGAGTAACCTTGGCCTTTAGTTGTCTGGGAGGTCCTTCATTTTCAGCCATGAGATGACCTTAGAGCGGAAGTTCAGGTAGGGCATGTCTGCTCTAAAGTTAGGGGGCAAAGAGTTCCAAAGTTTGGCTGCTTTTACCGGGAAGCTGTTACCTCCTATGGTGGCAAGTTTATAATTTGGGATAGAGAGGCAGTCTTTGTAAGCCGTTCTGAGGGGTCTCGCGGAAATTTGTCTCTGGAACCTGTTGATCAGGTAGATCGGGCCGGCATTGTTAAGGGATTTGTAGGTGAGTGAAGCCGTTTTTAGGAGAATTTTATCTCTGGTGGAGAGCCAATTGTTCTGTTGACTGAGTCCTGATATATGCTCTCTTCTGGGGATACCTAGAGCTGCTCTCAGGGCATTATTCTGGAGAGTTTGTATCTTGCTAGTGGTAGCCATGGAGGATCCCAGGTAAAGGGCATTACAGTAGTCAAGGCGGGATAGTATGAGGGCTCTAGCGATTGTAAGACAGCTGGTATCTGACAGAAATGGTTTAGCTGAGCGGATAAGTTTGCACGTGTATGCAGATGAGGATGCCAGTGAACTCAATTGTCTTTTGAAGGAGAGGGTAGAGTCTAAGTAGAAGCCCAAAGTTTTAACCTCCTGTCCAACTTTAATGTTGTTCCCATCTATCTTGAAAGAGTTGTAGGCCGGGCTGAGTTTCCTTAGACTGTGTGTTGTGCCCATGATGATAAGCTCTGTTTTCTCATCATTCAGGCATAGTCCGTGGGTGGCCATCCATGCCTGGATGATGATGTACACCCTATTTAGCAAGGCCAAATCCTTTCCATAATCTCCAGAAAGCGGAAGGAGGATCTGAGTATCATCTGCATAATTAGTGTAGGTGATACCAAGATGATCCAAATCATCGAAAAGGGGCTTGGTAAATATGTTGTACAGTGTAGGGGAGACGCAGGAGCCTTGTGGTACACCACAGGTGATGGGTATGGGATCTGCTGCAGCTGTGGGCGAGAAGACCCTCATAGTCCTACCGTTAAGGAATGAGGTGATCCAAGAGATGGCCTCGGGCGAGAAGTGTGCTGCTGTGTGGAGATGTGAGCATAGGACAGAATGGTCGACCAGATCGAAAGCAGCAGAAAGGTCAAGGAGGAGGAGCAAGGCAACTTGTCCTTTGTCCCTGAGTGTGTCAATCTGAGCTTTCAAGTCGATGAGTGCAGTCTCAGTCCCGTGTAGTGGGCGGAAACCTGATTGTCTGGATCCTAACAGGTGGTGTTCTTCGAGGTGTCTCTGTATTTGAACGTAGGCGACCTTGTCCAGGATTTTTAGTAAAAAGGGAACAGTTGTTATAGGTCGGTATTTGGTAGGTATGGCTGGGTCAAGAGTGGGTTTTTTCAGTAATGGAAGTACCCAGGATTGTTTTAGATTCGTGGGGATGGAGCCAGTGGTGAAAGAGGCGTTGATCAGTTTCGTAATGAAGGGTGAAAGATCACGAGCAGCGTCTTTGATAAGCTGTGCTGGGCAAAGGTCTCCCTGGCAGTTAGAGGGTTTCAAGGACAGGATAATTTTTTCTATGTCGAGAGTATTGACTTTTGAAAATTTGAAGCGGGTGGGGTCTGTGGTTGCGCACTTGTCTGGTCTCCTAGAGGGGGGCAAGTCTTTTAAGGTCGCTTTTTTGCTAGAGATTTTAGTTTGGAGGGTCTTGATCTTATTGGCCAGGGCATTCTGAATTTCTGAGCACCAGTTTTTATCTTTGGTGCAGGTATCAATGGGTAGTATGGGGGTTTCGACTTCTTTAAGAATGGAAAAGAGTTCTTTCATATTGGACTTGGCAGATGATATGCGAGAGTCAAAGGAAGTTCGTTTGGCTATATAAATTTCTTTTTTGTAGAGTGCAGTTATTTTAGATAGATTGAGTTTGTTAGCAGCTGAAGGACATTTTTTCCAAGTAGTCTCACAGTTTCTCTTTTGTTGCCTCAAATTTTTGAGGAATGGTGTATACCATTTGTTGAGGTGTGATTTCTGTTTGCTGGGTCTGAGTTTGAGAGGGGCGATAAGGTCCAGTGCTGTTGCCATGGCTTTATTATATTCCTCCACTAGGATCTCTGGGTCTGTGTTGTCCGGAAGTGAATCAAGTATGGGGAGAAGGTTCGGGATGAGTCTTCCTGCGGTAATGTTTTTCTTGTTTCTGGTAAGAATAGGTGGGGCTGTTGTGGTAGGAGTAGGTGTAGGTCTATCGGTGGTTAGACAGAACGAGACTAGGTGATGGTCGGACCAGATTAACGGTGAGATATTGGTGATGTTTGCTACACAGTTGTAATCAGCCACCCAATCGAGTATTCTGCCTTTCGAGTGAGTGGGGGCCATGCTTCTTTGCGCGAAGCCTAGTTCAGTAAGGGTGGTGGCAATAGAATTGGATATAGGGTCTGCTGGGTCGTTGTAGCCTAGGTTGAAGTCCCCCAAGGTGAGGACTTGAGATGAGGTTTTAAGATTGCTAGTTAAGATGGCGTTGAGGTCTTCATCGAAGGTACTGATGGGTCCTGGCGGACGGTAAATTAGGTGTATGGTAAGTGTTTGGGTGTTGTTGAGTGGGACTTTGACTGACAGGTTTTCGCAGGATTGGACAGTGTTGAGTGTAGCAAGTCTCATGGGTAGGCTGAGTTTATGTATAATAGCGACACCGCCTCCTCTGGAGTTAGGGCGATCTTGCCTCAGGATGGTGTACTTATCTGGGACTGCTAGCATGATCATGGGGCCTGCTGCAGGATGTAACCAAGTCTCGGTGATAGCCAGGAAGTCTAGGTCGTCTTTGAGGATCAAGTCTGCTATTTCTATAGCATGTGCTACTAAGGATCTAGCATTGATCAAGGCTCCTTTGATTTTAGGGCTGACTGTGTTTGTAGTGGTAGTTGTGTTTTCAGTAGTACTTGTGTGTCGTTTATCTTGGGTAGGTCCAGGTGTACTCTGGCAAGGGTGTATGAGTATGGGGCTGGAAGTGTGGTTGTGATGTAAGTTAGCAGTTTTAATATTGGGGCTGAGTTGGGTCGACTGCTTAGAGGATTTATGTAAGGTAGGCAACGATCGGGCCAGTGGCTCATAAATTTTGGCTAGTCTAGCTCTAAGTGTTAGGTTTCTGTCTATGGTAGTACGGGGGAGACTAGGTAGTAGCAGAAAGTTGGCTGGCTCTGTAAGGGGTGGAGTCTGGTTGGTGAGGCTAGAAGGAGGGGGCAGTGTGGACAGTTGTGGTGCCATCTTACAATAAGTAGCGAGGTTCAGGAGGATGAGGATGGAGGCGTGTAAACTTATGGTAGGTAGACGCATTTTAAGTGGAATTGGAGGTGAAGTCTTGACTGAATAGGTGCTAGAAAGGCAGTGTGTGTAAACCCTTTGAGCTAGGGAGAGAGGCTACACTAGGCAAGTGTGGAGAACTAGCTGGGAAGTGTCACCTAAGTGTGTCAGGGCAGCTGGAAGCACAATGATGTATATAAAGTAGCTAGGGCAGTGTTATGCCTAATGACAACCCTAGGGCCAGGCACAGGTCAGGGCGCAAATCTGGTGAAGTCCTATCTGCAGTAGCACAGAGTGGGCATAGGTCAATTGTGGTCTATTGACGACCATAAGGCACAACACAAATAGGCATAGGTCAATTGTGGTCTATTGGCGACCATAAGGCACAACACAAATAGGCATAGGTCAATTGTGGTCTATTGGCGACCATAAGGCACAACACAAATAGGCATAGGTCAATTGTGGTCTATTGGCGACCATAAGGCACAACACAAATAGGCATAGGTCAATTGTGGTCTATTGGCGACCATAAGGCACAACACAAATAGGCATAGGTCAATTGTGGTCTATTGGCGACCATAAGGCACAACACAGATAGGCATAGGTCAATTGTGGTCTATTGGCGACCAAAAGGCACAACACAAATAGGCACGGTGCAGAAGCCCGCCAAAAGTGGAACAAAGGCTCGACTCGGGTTCAGGGTTACTGAAGTGAACCTAGACGCCAATTTGGCAGCGAGTTTTGGCAAATAATCCCAACCGGTGAATTTATATTAAATAAATAAACCGGCGGTATCTTTAACATTGCATCAAAAAGTGGTGCTTTAAAAACAATGGGAAATCCCATTGGGAAATATTCCGGTGGAATATTTCCGTGGTATCCACTGCCACCAGCCAGAACTCGGCGAGGGGGGACGGGACAGTACCCCCTCGACAACAGACCCAGGGGCAATCTAATTGCCCCTACCAGTACTTCCACAGTAAGATGGTTTGTACTGGTTAAGTTCCTAAGTTAAGACTAGTAAAGTCAATGGTAACTTTACTGACCCAGGGAGACGGTAGTCAGTCCCAGGGTGTGGAGTCTATGATTGGGGGTCTCTAAGACACCCCTGTGTTACTGCACTGAGGGTGCTGTGTAACACACATTCCAAAAACCAATGATGGCCTATGGGGAAAATTACCCCCTAGCCCATAAGCACATAGCAAGTCACAGAAAACACTCTCAAGTCATGTCCAGGAGTGAGGGTAAAAGAGTCTCACTCCTGGCAGGAGAAAAAATAAACCCCAAAAATCCAGCAAAGCTGCTGGGGGGGACTCACTAGGTTTAGGAAATTCAGCCTAAACAGAGAATTCTCCCTAACAGAACCTTCACCTTCGACAATACCTGGATCAATACCTGGCAAATGGGTTTATTCGTCCTTCCAAGTCCCCTGCTTCTTCAGCTTTGTTCTTCGTTCCAAAAAAGGAAGGAGACCTTAGAACTTGTATAGATTATCTCTCCCTGAACCAGATCACCGTTAAGAATAGATATCCGTTACCTTTGATCCCTGAACTCCACGACCAAGTCAGAAAAGCATGCATATATACAAAGCTGGATCTTAGAGGAGCTTACCACTTGGTACGAGTAAAAGAGGGCGATGAATGGAAGACGGCCTTCCGCACCAAGTATGGGCTATTTGAATATCAGGTCATGCCCTTCGGACTTTGCAATGCCCCGGCCGCCTTTCAATATTTTATGAACGATGTCCTCAGAGAGCTCATAGATGTGTGTGTTGTTGTTTACATTGACGACATCCTCGTTTATTCTTCATCGGAATCTGAACATCGGAAACACGTGAAAATGGTCCTCGAAAGATTGCGTCAACACAAACTTTTCGCTAAGTTGGAAAAATGTGTTTTCAACGTGACTGAAGTTGAATTCTTGGGATTCATATTATCACCTGGCGGAGTGCGTATGGATTCAAAGAAGGTCGATGCAGTTCTCAAATGGCCATCACCATCCTCCGTAAAAGGTGTGCAAAGCATGTTAGGCTTCGCTAACTTTTACCGCAGGTTTATCCCCGAATTCTCTCGAATAGTCCAGCCCATCACAGCCTTGTTAAAGAAAAACAAACGTTTTGAATGGTCTACCGAGGCGGAACAAGCTTTCCAGGATTTGAAGACTAAATTTATCTCTGCACCAATCTTAAAACACCCTCGCCCCTAACTCCCCTACATCGTGGAAACTGATGCTTCAAGCCTTGCCATGGGGGCAGTTCTATCACAAAAGGACCCGGTAACCAATCAGTTGCATCCCGTGGCATTTTGGTCCCGCAAATTCTCGCCTCCTGAAATCAATTACACGATTACTGACAAGGAACTTCTGGCTATCAAGTCTGCCTTTAAGGCTTGGCGGCATTATCTGCTGGGGGCCTGACACACCGTTACTGTGATTACGGATCACCGAAACCTGCAATATTTGAAAACCGCAAAAGCCCAATCCTCTAGACAACTCCGTTGGGCATTATTCTTTGCCGAGTTTGACTTCATAATTACCTATCGACCTGGTACAAAGAACGGTAAAGCTGATGCCCTTTCTCGGATGGGAGTGGAAGAACACTTGATCAACCCTAAACCTGTACCAATCATTCCCGAACAAAGAATTCTGGGTGTAATCGCCACAGAATCCATAGAGGAAGTTAAGGATAAAGCCAGGCAACTTGTAACTCCAGCAGACATACAGAATTGGCATCTGCAGGGAAAGGACTTTGCAGTAAAGGACAACTTATTGTATTTCCAAGAACGATTATACCTACCCAGCACCGATTTACAGAAAAAAGTAATCTCTTGTTATCACGATTCTTTAATGGAAGGACATCCCGGTATGGCCAAGACCTCAGAGAAGATCAAGCGCTACTTCTGGTGGCCGTCTTGGAAAAAAGATATCAGAGACTTTATAATGTCCTGTGGAGTATGCGCCCAAAACAAGAGTCAAAAGGAAAGACCAGCAGGCCTCTTACGCCCTATTGACATCCCACCTCGCCCTTGGCATACGCTTTCTATGGACTTCATCACCGATCTACCTCCATGCTCCGGATACAATACGATTCTAGTAATCGTGGACTTATTCTCCAAGATGGCGCATTTCATTCCGCTCAAAGGCTTGCCAACAGCAGCAACTCTGGCCCGAGAATTTCTCAAACATCGTCCGACTGCACGGTTTTCCTTCGGTTCTAATTTCGGATCGAGGTAGTCAATTTATTTCTCATTTTTGGCGAAGTTGCTGTCGGTCGGCTCAAATTGATGTGAGACTATCGACCAGTCACCACCCTCAGACCGACGGACAAACCGAGAGGACCAATCAAACTCTGGAACAGTATTTACGCTGCATGCTGCAACAAACTGAAAAAACTTGGAAAGACATCCTTTGGATAGCCGAATATGCCTACAATAACTCTGTCCATTCGGGAACTGGGAAAACCCCGTTTTTTCTTTTGTACGGCAGTCACCCTCGAACCTCTGAGTTGGATCCCCTCCAAGATCTTGAAACACCAGCAGTAGACTACCTGCATTCTACAATCACCCAAGCCTTTAAGGAAGCTGTTTCTCACCTTCAAAGGGCTAAAGAACAATACAAGAAAGGAGCAGATCAACATCGGAAGGAAGCCCCTCAATATCAAGTAGGGGATCAAGTCTGGTTATCCACCAAATATCTACCTCTAAAAGGGCCACGCACATTCAACCCAAGATACCTTGGTCCCTATTCCATCACTACCATAGTAAACCCAGTAGCGGTCAAGTTGGACTTGCCCCCGCACATGAAGATACATCAGGTCTTCCACGTCTCTCTATTAAAACCCGTGCAACCTCAAACCCGACTAACTAAATCTCCAAAACCTATCCTAGTTGATGGAGAACTCGAGTTTGAAGTCAAAAGCATTCTGGACTCCAAGATCTCCAAATCTAAACTATTTTACCTAATTGACTGGAAAGGCTACGGCCCCCAAGAGAGATCCTGGGAACCTGCTGAATATGTCCACGCTCCTCGCCTAATCAAAAGATTTCACCGAACATTTCCTGACAAGCCAAAATCCCCAGAGAAGCCCGGTTTGGGAGGGGCCTTGAATGTGTCCGGAGGGGGGGTACTGTCATGATCTCTGCTTCCAAAAGGTCAGGGTTTTCCCAACTCCCTTGGAAGCAGATCCATAACCCAGGTTCCGAGTGCCAACCAGTCCCAATTGGGACCTTTTGGACCCAGTCCTGGCGCCAGTGGCACCAGGCTCATAAATATGCCCAGTCCCAGCGCTGGAAGCGCCGGGCTCATAATGCTTGGGTGGACTTACCTGCAGCAGACCATGCTGCTTACTTGCCTGCCAGTTGAGCCTCTGATCCTCTTCTGTTTGGAACTACTTTTCCTGTTGGGTGGGGCAGGAGCCACTCCCTAGATTCAGAACACTGGAACTCTTCTGGAAAGCAGGAACTCTTTTCTTACCTAGGCGTGGCTGTGGAAGGAGACCCCTAAGCACTACAGGAGGCTATTTAAACCACACCCGATTGATGAATCTTGCTTTGCGTTATTCTGCATCCTCTGCAGCAGAACGCTCATCGTGTCTTCTGCATCTGATCCTGGGCCTAAGGAAAAAGGCTTACCATCCTGAATCCAGTCTTCAGCAACACCTATAAAGACAAGAAAGAACAGGTTAGCATTACGGTCTTCAGTGACAGCTCTTCACTTACCTGGTCCATCGGCTGTCACCAGCGCCTCGCGCTGCATTCCGGCATCTGAAAGACAAAGGCTTAGCTACTCTTCGTGCGCTCCGGACGTCTTCACACTGCATTCCGGCATCTGAAAGACAAAAGCTTACCAACTCTTTGCACGCTCCGGAGGCCTTCGGCGCTGCATCCCGCATCTGAAAGACAAAACAAGGTGCGTTTAAAGACATTGGGGAACTTTAATACTCACGTGCCATTACTCCTTTCCACATCTAACCCAGTGGGTATTCCGGCACCCTGCAGCCGCTCCGAACTTGTACCTGCAAAATAAAAAGACAGTTAGAGCGCATCGTGAAGCAGGCAACAAGCGCTTACTTACGTGCTTCCAGGTGCTTCTATTCATCACACGGGCTCCATCTTCAACTCACTTCAGCCCGTCATCCGCCATCGCCGGAACCCTGCAAAACAAGAAACATCATTACTAAAGACTTTAAAGACATTAGAATTACTCGAAACTTACCGTTCGTGCAGTAAACGACGGACAGCAGTCCTCTGAAGTCGAGGCCTGCTCCCCTTATCCAGTGAAGAAACTGGTTACAGCACCCTGCCCCGAGGCAGATGGAGAGCACGGCGTTCACTTACCTAAGGTGAGAGCGTTAACCTTTGGGGTTCTACAGGAGAAGAGAAAGGGAAGAAGAGAGAGACATTCAATAACCCAGTTCCTTAATCCCATATTTTCTATCTGCAGACATCTTACCCTTCGAGTCAGACATACAGTGCACAGAGGTCCAGCCCAAAGAGCCAGCCGTGTGTTACACATCACCTTTGAAGATACGGTATATGCCCAGTCAAGACCGGCGCCTCTACGGGAATCAGGTGAGCGTTACAGATGAAACCTAGTGTAGGGCTCGGCAGCCACCGGAGCCTGAATCTTGCTAACTCTATGAGCTAAAGTAAGCCCCACCACCAGTAACGCTGTCTTGAGCGTGACCAATTTGATGTCCACAGTGGCCATGGTTAACCCTGCTAGATGCCTCTTTACTACTGGATTGGCCGAGAAGAAGGTAAACCTGTCATTGCACCAATGGCCGCTAGGTATGTTCCGCAGGTGTCGACCTGAACCCCTGACTTGGCTAAATACGCAGAGAAAGACCACACTTGGTCCAGAGTGCAGGATAGAGGGGCCACTCAGTTTTCCTTGAAGCAGAACTGGGTCCATTTGCTTTCATACTGCTTTCGAGTAGTCTGACTCCTGGCTCCTTGGATGATTTAGAGGTTTTCCTGAGACAGCTGGAGATGTTGGAGAGTCACCTGCTCAGGTAGCAGGCTGCTAGGGTTATCCTCTCTGGGCAAGTGACTTACTGTCACCCCCCACCCCCTGCTGCATCAGGAGCGGGCCCTTACCGAGCAGGAGAGGGACTTCAGGCTGCCAAAGGTCTGAGAACCATGGCCTGGCCATCCACTACAGATAAGGATGAGACGCAGCTGCTGGCACTATCTGATCGTGCAAACAATCTTGTGGATGAGCAGGCTATGAGGAAATGCGTACACCCACATCCCATCCAAGGGGATCTGGCGCACGTCCTCTAGGGAGCTGCACCCCCTTGCCCTCCATGATGTGAACTGCTGACAAGTCCTGTTGCTCTTTGTCGTAAACAAGTCTGTGACCGGGTGATCCCACCTGGTGAAAATCTCTTGGACTCTCGTTCAATTGCCACTCGTAGTTGCTTGAGCCCATCCGACTGAATCTGTCCGCCTCCAGGTTTGTCTCCTGGCAGATGCACCGCTGAGATCCAGATGTCCTGTACTGTCACCCACTCCCAGATGCTGAGGACCAGCCTTCATGGGAGCTAGAATCTGGTGCCCCTTGCTTGTTTAGGTAATACATGCAGGTAGAGTTGTCCGTCCGAATGCAAACAGCCCAGCCCTGCTCCTGTTTAATGGGAGGAATGCCTTGAGTGCAAGCCAAATAGCCATCATTTCCAGTCAGTTAATGTAATTTTGTTGGTCGGTCTTGGACCACAGGCCGTGTACTAAATGTGAGCCCAGGGTAGTGCCCCAACCTTGAGTGAAGAGTCAGTAGTCCTAGTGGGATCCGCAGGAGGCGGTCTGAATGGCCTACTCACCATGAGGTTCACATCCTGCTACCACCACGTGAGGTCCTGCCGTAGGTGTGCCAGTATTGTGACCGGTGCTCCTTGATGACCCGACTCCTGTTCCCAGGTGTCGGGGAACGTATTATCTGGAGGTCCTTAGGAGCTGCTGAACCCCGCAGTCCCTAAAGGTGTTGCACCCTCAACCTAGTTTAAACAAGCTAAGTCCGAAACACCCCCAAGGGAAAGGGGATAAAATAACCAACTGTTCAGATTTCTGGCCTTGACTATGGAGGATATCTGCATACGGACGAGAAGAAAGAACATATTACAATGTACTTAAAAGACTTTCCTCAACCTCTCTTCTCTCCCCAAGAATTCCCACTGTACCTGAACTCCCTCTGCTTCGGTTGAGAGAGTGATCTAATGAAGAGTCCTCTTGGGTTTAATTTCTTTTGCTAAAATACTTTTTTACACAAATACACTTTTATTTGAAGCTGGACTTCCTCCAAAGGTTCTATGAGTAGAAATCGGTTCAGTACTCAAATGGGTCTTTGCAGGACCGTTCACTTTCTATTCATTCACTTCTGCAATTTCAGGCAACCCCTTATGGGAATAGGCACATGAAGTCTATGCTCCCTGTCCTTCCACCAACTCCTCACTGTATGACTAAGTGTGTTTCCATTACCTGTACCTGTCTTGTACTTGCAACAGCGCCTCAATGCCTCAGGTTTTTTGTGCGCTTTACATATAAAATAGTCTTGACTTTAATTTGTGTCTGAGGACTTCTCATATTGACACCATTTGTGCAAGTCTTTCTCCTTAGTAGAATGACTTAAAAACTGCACTCTTCAATGTTTAATTTAGATTTTAAAGTCTAAACTTCTAAATGAACTGTTCTGCTTAAATCCACGCTAACTGCGCTCTTAAAAAATGCTGTTAAAAAGAAACTAAAGAAAAAGGAAAGCTTGCACGCGTGCAGTGCAAAAAGGCGCCACTAGAGGGTCAAACTACCCGGATGTCTTCTTTCAGTAATAGTCACCGCGCAAGCCGTGCTAGTGTCTCCTGGGGGAAAAATAATCAATACAAGAAGCTCCTTTCAGCTTTTGTCAGATTTCCACGCGGGGTGACAAAGCAAAAACAAAGAGGTGATGGCTGGAAGGTTTAGACTGAATCTTAAAGGAATGGTTCGGTCAGAAATGTTTGTCCCTACGGGTCGGCCATGTCGGTCGATATTAGAAAAATTTCCTATGGACCTTAACCGAGTTTTCGTTCATTAAACACACGCGAAAACCGGCAGTAGGGCACTGCCATTTTGTGATAAACTTATCACTTGCCGCATCGCCCTGTGTGACCTGCTTTTGCGGCACTAAATCATATCCCCCGCCCCTGAGCCTGACATTATCAAAACATTCATATTCCCCGCCTCTCTCTGTGACGTTACTGCGCTGTGTAGGCAAACGCGCTCAGTCTTCTACACGACTTCACACAGAACCCGGAAACCAACACAGATCAACTCACAACACAGCGCGCCACAATTCGGAATATGAAACTGTACTTTAAAATCAAACAGCAATACGGTACATTTGGTAAAGTACATTTATTTGACATTAAATGTTTAGAGAATATTCAGCAATTGGCATATTAAATCGGAATGGATTTTTTTTCTTTGCTCTCGATCCACAAATTCTCTAAAGTTTATTGTGAGTCACGCGCTGTTCCTTTATGGTACACAGGGTGTTGGTTTTCGTTAAAAGAAGCACTTTGGTCGCACGGTGAACCGCAAGGCTGTTCCATCAACTAGGCACTAGGCCACCGTAAAGGTTGATATGTTGCTTCTAGCCGCTAGTACTGCGTAAGGGCATATCGGCCCTTGGCGATCGTCCCATAAGATAATCAATGTAGTGCAGTTGTTTACAAGAAGCTGCAGCTGGCGATTGAAGAAACCATCGGCCGGGGTCTGGAATAGGTGGCATTCGCAGTACGGTAGGATGTTCCTGTTTTGAAAACATAAAAATTTAAATTAGTCTCACCAGCCGATCTTTATTACTATTATTCATTTTATTTATTAAGGCCGAGGTGAAACTATTTGCTTGCGAGGATAGTGCAATGGAGTATGTTCGGCTCTAAAAGCAATGCGAAAACTGACGAAAGAAATCGAGGTTAACACACAAAGTAATGATTTATTAACGTTGAACCACTGAGAAACGACTATTTGTCTACATGCATGTCGAATGGGCAAATGCATGCCCATGTGCCCGTTACAAAAACAATCCCACAAATGTTTTACTTGCTCTTCATTGTAATATGCCACAAAGAACGAACAAGTACAACTTAACCTGTCTTTAACTGAAAGCTATTGTTGTTATATTCCGGGATAAAATCATCTAAAGAGTTACTAACATAATATTTGCCATTTCCATTGTCTGAGTAATGCAGTCCGTAAATTGCACTCTGTTTGTGGCAACGATTTTTCATATACTGAACTAACATGAAACTCGGTGTAGTTTCAGAATTTTCAGCCTTATCGTCTTATGTTATTGCACCCCTCCTTCAAATGAAGTCCTTTCAGCATGGTCCCTGTCTCTCAAGGTCAAAAAACAATAGAACCTTCTTCAGCCCGCGAGCAAAAAATCAAAGCCGCTGACCTTCACTCTGCATGAGCTTACATTCTTACTTTGCAACATCCCATGTAAAGCCATCTGTGAGAACTTGAATTTTCGACTCCAACTTTCTACTAGGCCTCAATGTGCTAATACGAACTGGCTTCTCCCCCATCTGCAACGCCTCGCTTGGCGCGTTCTAAGGTCCCCAATTTTGTCCTTGTTGTACGCGAGCTTTGCAGCCCTAGAGAAACATAATTATGGAGACATTGACTTTTTGGGGGAAGGTCAAAAAAGTATAAAGTACCCGAGGAGTTGAGTTGAAAGTGAGATTTATGGTTTGTTTTATTATTTGCAATGCGCAAGCCTCCCCTCAGTTAACAGTGCGCAGCATTTACATGAGATTGCGAAGCTTAGTTACAGCAACAAAAATATATACATGGACATATTGACAAGGTCAGTGATATGAGATGAATATAGAGAGAAGTCAAAGATGACACCCAGGTTGTTCGCCACCCAGGATGGTGAAGGGAGGGGTTAGGGTTAGCATACTTTGTATGTACACTGTACAATAACATTTGTTTCAAAAAGACAATCAGATTACAATGATTTAAACCGGGATTTGTACTTCTCAACGAGCTCTGCTTTGGGTGGACATGGCACAGTGGCAATGTTTGGTGGCAATGCATCAGTGCTCTGCACAGAATCACTCATTGTGGAACACCTCCAAACCTCCTGTGTGACAGAATTCTGTCAGTCCCCTCAAATCTCTTGAGAGTTTTTATCAAAAACAATCTTCTCAATGGCTTTGTGTGAAGGTGAAGATGGAATCAACCACTTCTTCTTCCGTGCTTCCTCTGGGGACAAAGGGCCATGTTCACATTGGTGGAAATGTTGGTTTTCTGTCCAGTGGTGAACGTTGGTACAGTGGTGCATCAGTGACCGCCATTTTTCAAGTAGGATTTCCACTGACCCTTCACAAGTTTTGGAGCTCCACCAAAGATGGTTGCTGATAGACTGGGACCACTGTGAAATACTTTCCAAACCCTTTTTTTTCCCCTGCAGCCGAGATTGTCTTATTGATTGATTTAGCAAGATGCCATACGTCAAATTGATGTTTAATATGTGGGAACTGCTCTCTCATTGTCTTGGCTATTGAAACGTGTCTGTCCGTGGCTATGAGATCGATGTGCATTCCCCTCGATTGTAGATATTCCAATGATTTTATCAATCCTAGTTTCTCCATGTCCACTGAGGATTTACATTGGGACACCTGCACGACCACCGAACTCACAATTTTCTTACTATCCATGTTCTGAAAGTGGTAGGTGCAGTACTAGGCAGAAAATCCAGGGCTGTCGCACTTTCCATTGCCGGCTAGCCTGAATAGTTTGCTTTTGAATGTACTTTCTAGAGACAATTGTTCAATTTTCCAAGCATCACTAATGGCCGGAAATAGATAATCATGTTGGAATTTGTAGTGCTGCGTTTTAGAAATGAAATGGAGTCCCACAAACTGAAAGAAATACTCTAACTTTCTAAAACTGGACCCACTAAAAAGTGAGGCAGCTGCACACAGTAGATTGCCTGCTGGCAGTTTCCCCAGCATCGGTTGTGCGGACCATGAGAACGTATGATGTATTGTACAGGCGGCATGTATTTTGACGTTACTGCCTTGTGCTTGACGAGTCACATGAATCAATGGCTTCCCACATACTTCCCCTCTAACTGAATGCCCACATTTCAGCATACTTATAATATCCATCAAACAACTGTCCAATACTATGTATTTGCCCTCTTTCATTAGACTGTCATCCTGCATCACAGTTGTTTCGGACTGCATCGTTGCAGACATATCACCATAATTGAAACTAATATCGCTGATATCAGGTTCTGATGCGTCGGTGAATAGTGCTGCTGGTTCATTCTGTTATTTTCACATCTATTACTTGAACATTGATGGGAGAACCCAACAATGTCGACAGCTTTTTGGGTGGCATTTTTTTTGCTGGTGTAGATTCTGTCAATTGATCTACGACTACTTCAGAGCTATCTTCAATACATCCAGTATCATCATCATCTTGTGGTGGTGCAGTCGCACTGTAGCAATGGTCCAATAAAACTTTACTGGATTCTCCGGACACATTCAATTCATGTTCTGGCCATTGGACATGAGCATCTTGAGTCTGAACACGCCACGCCTGAATTAATAGTTCCTCCATAGTGTAAATGGTCTGGCAAGCAACATCTCTCATTTGCTTCACTATCTGTGTATGTATAGTTTGTACACCCACGGATAACTAGAGGACAGATTGGAAAAGGGATGTTCAGTTTAAACACAAGATAAAGTATAGTACAATTGACAGAAAAAAAATATAGTCCCCAGCACAAAACAATTTCTAAAAATATGAACTGTTTGTAACTAACCTTATTTTTGTTTCTTTTCTTTGCAACTTTATTGACTCGAACTTCAACATCTGCACGCTGTTGCTCCGATTCGTTTCCGCATGTCTTCCCTTAATCTTGAGCTGCAATGATTATATTTTCTGGATCTGCATAGACAGCACGGAATGACGCTCCATGGACTCCCTGAAACATAGTACTTCCATTACTATGTATCACAATATTGAAAACATAAAACACACGTGAGGACGACCACACAGGTATATCTCAATAGCTAAACACTAATTAAACATTGTGTAGAACAATCAAGCGACAAGTATTCGAGCTCTGATGATCTAGTTCGATGGAACAGTCAGTATCCATACCTCTGGCTCTGCATGGACTGTCATGAATGATTTTATTGGAGAGGACGCCTCAGCAACTCCCTGAAACACAGTACTTGCATTAGTATGGTTTTCAATATTGTAAACATAACACACACTTGGGGTCGACGGCACAGGTACATATAAATAACCACAAATGATCCATTGTCTAAAAGAATCAATGGATATCCAAATATGATCCGATTTATCTCGACTTATTTCTCTGATTTATTTACATCTGCATCAACTACAAAGGATGTTGTGATTGTAGAGGAAGCTCCGTCGTCTCCCTGAAACACAGTACTTGCGTTAATAAGGAAGAAAGTATAGCAAACGAAATCACTTTATATGATCTCGCTCGATGGAACAGTCAGTATCCATACCTCGTGCTGATGAATATCTAGGGATGTTGTCAATGTAGTGCGCACTTCCGAAAGCTGCTGCACCGATTCGTATACGCATGGTCCCGCTTCCACTTCCCCTGGAATTACTTGAATGTCAGGCTCCGCATCAAGTGCAGGTGTTGACGCTCCATCTACCGCCTGAAACATAGTACTTGCATTAGTAAGGATTACAATATTGAAAACATAACACACAGGTACATTTCAATGGCTAACCACGAATGAAACATTGTGTGGAACAATCACGCTAAAAGTATACAAAATCTGATGATCTCGCTCGATGGAACTATCAGTATCCATACCTCCTGCTGCTGAAGAACATATAGGGATGTTGTCAATGTGGTGGACGCTTCAGCATCTCCCTGAAAGACAATACTTGCATTAGTATGGATAACACTAATTATAACTGAAAACTAACACTAGGGGACGACAACTAAGGTGTATATCAATTGGAAAGCACTAACCAAACATTCGGTAAAATAATTACACGATACATAAAAACTATTACTTGACATGCATAAAACAAGTCTGTAGTGGAATAGCAAAGTAAGATTACCTGATACACGGTAGAAGTGGTTGATAACTGCAGGCACGTCACGGATGTATAATGTTCTTGCTTCAGATTCAGTGGATAGTCAAGCAGTTGTAAAGGTAAATTGTTTGGTAATGAAATGCCAATATTAATAATTGCCATGTAAGGCGACAGAATACTTGAGAATTATGCTATTGAAAATGCGCAAAATAGCACGGTTCCCTGTGCCCATAAATAGATTTCCTTTGAGGGTTATAAAATAAAAAAATAATTTGATAAATGTCATTATTCAAAAAGCTATACTCATATCAATATCGAAAGTATTACAAGGGACAGAACACCTAAAATATCAATGAATCCATTCGGCTACCTACACACTACCGCAAGGCCTAAAGCTAAATCCGGACACTTGACTCACCCGAGGCGGAATGTGGACGAATAGAGTGGGAATAGCGTTTGCGAGCAATTTTCGTGTCATTCGCCGTTTATCCTTCTTTGTTACCCAAGATGTGGCATACATGTTCGAGGGAAAGTGCCGGCTGCAGATGCGGTATCAATCACCCCTCTTGTCCTCAAAGACTTGTTGGACTCTACTTTCAAGCTCTTCCGGTGGATTTCCGCAATCTCTAACCCATTCTCTTATTTGATCAACAGTTTTAGGGAATACATGCATTGTAGTGCCTTCAGATTTAGCATGGGTCTTCGAAGGGCAACCGCTAATCGAACAGGCAGGCATTGTTGAAAATTCTGAAAAGTAAATATCAACATTATTTTAAATTCTTGATGAATAAAAATGTAATAAAAAAAGTAAATGAACCATACAATGTTCAATGCAAGGTTTGTTTTGGTCACGGGAACTATACCAGTTCATCAAGTGCGGCTTGGTATTTGCATAACTTTCACAAATTAATAAATGATGTGACTCGTCCCTTGGATGTACTGTCTTGCACGAGAAGGAAACATGCTTACATTATAGACAGGACCCGCGAAGGATGCAATACGATGACAATTGACACAGATGAAAATAAATAGATCGATTGATAGCATAACAATTGAAACTCAAATCAATAGCAATGAGCCAAATGAACATAGCACTATCTGAGTACTCTACTCGCAAATAGAAAGAAATTTAAAAATTACCGAACTAGGACTGTGATACATGGCCTTACCTTGACCCACAAACAGTTAGATTCAGCAAGCCCAGTAGTTTGAGGCAGGAGAACAGGTAGATGGCTACAGGTAGCACACTGACGAGTTTGCTCGAAGCGGTCACAGAAGTTCACAGATGGCACGACGACGAGCTGATTAGCATCGATCTCAGTGTTTCTTAGGTAGCACGTTCAGGAGTTGACTTGCAAAGCACAAAGATGTTCTCATGAGACATATCAAGTGGTTTATAAAGTATTAGAAACAGGGTTGTGTTTGTGAATGAATGACATGTATATATTTCGTGGTATTATGTGGATTGCAGGGGGGCGGCCAGCGTCAGGGGAGGCCTGCCTGGAGACACGGGGTCTGAGGAGGCCATGTGAGCGATGGCCCCTGGGCGTGGGATACCTTTTGAAGTGTACATGCTGTTTGGCACCTTGGCCGTTTGTGCCCCTGACAGCCCCACATGGCAGCGCGCATCCACTGGCGCGAACCACCTTTGATAGAGGGGGGGTGGGTGGGATGGATCGGCCTGCGGCGTGCAAATAAGGCACAGGAAGACTGCTGAATGGACACACACTTATGTGGATTGCAGGGGGCGGCCAGCGTGACAGGGTCTGAAGGTGGACATGGGAACAATCACCCATGAACGATAGACTGCTTTGAAGTGTACATGGTGTTTGGCACCTTGGCAGTTATTGCCCCTGACAGCACACCATGGCAGCGCTCATCCCCCGGGTGCGAATTGCCTTTGATGGGGGGGTGGGGGTGGATGGGCCGGTGGGCATGCAGGCAAGGCACAGCACAGGAAGACTCTTGAATGGAGACACACTTGATTCATTTAAAAAATCGAAACAACCGTTAAAATATATGCAGTGTTTTATTTTGTTTCTTATTTTGATGGCACAAAAATACAGAACTTTACACATTGTACAGGTCAGGTTGCAGCACAGCGAGGGAAAATCCCCTGTACTGACCGCTGTCACTGGGGAAAGTTGTCTTATGGCAGCAACGGCACAGGTTGGGTATTACTCTTCGAACGCGGTTTCCAAGCCTCCCGTGAAGCCACCATGTAAAGGAACGATAGGCCACCAGCCTGTACCACTTGTGAAAAAGAATGATACAAACTGTTTTTAAATGACCAAGATAAGTTTATTAAACCTTTGTTGTCAATGACAATTCTTGTAACCAATGGCATTCTGCTTGGACAAATGCTTTCTAGACACTGCACACTATTGAACGACTTTCATGCATTACAATGAAATGTAGATTTAATTTTGAATATAGGAGACGATCATGAAATAGTAGCGCCATCACAACCAGAGTATACTTACCCGTTACTCGGATTACGAGGACGAACAGTTGCGGGAAGTTCGTGCATAAGCACCATCATTATCCTCAACACGGACCGTGTAAGGCAGGCTGCCCTGAAGTCTGGCAGCTTGGTGATGCATTGCGGCCGTGGCTCGCCTTCCGAAATGTAGGCCACGCATCCCGAGTTTTCACAGCAGCAGCAGTTCTCGTCCATGGTTGGCATTAGCTTGCCACGATTGCATGTGCACCAAGTGGAAGCACCGTCCATGCGACTAGGTCCAGTGTCTTCATCCGTTGATTCGTCCTGCCAACTGCCGTCCGAAGCCCCATCGTTTTCGCATGTTTCCCTTTCCAGTAGTTCCTCCTCGGTATACTCGGGCTAGTACATGTAGGGCATTATTGTAGCCATTGTGTGGTAAACTAAAATAATTTATAGCGATGGTACAGCTGTTCACACAGGCTACAAGTGGCAAAGGTAGCTGACCAGAGCACAGAAACGAGTCACAGAATACTCAAAGTAACACAGAGAGGAATGGAATCGAAAATCTGTGTTGTCAAACGGTCTGTTTATACTTATTGAGTAAAGGGGCGTCCTGCCATTTCCATGGCGACAGGTCATTAGCTGAAGCGCAGCGAATGTTGACACAAGACGTGCTTTGGCGTTGTGAAATGGGCGGTACGCATCTGCTGATGACAGGCTCAGGGGCGGGGAATATGATTTAGTGCCGGAAAAGCAGGTCACACAGGGCAATGGGGCAAGTGATAGGATGATCACAAAATGACTGCGCCCTGCTGCCTGTTTTCACGTGCGTTTTAATGGACGAAAACTCGGGTAAGGTCCATAGGAAATTTTTCTAATATCGAGCGACTTAGGCTTAAAAACACATGACCGATCCGTAGGGCCAATAAAAATTTCTGACCGACCCATTCCTTTAACCACTGGCGTTGCTCTGGGCAACCTTCCAGACCATCGTTCTTTGCCTGCCAAGCCATTACAGAAGGGGAAAAACCATATGCAAATAAGGGCCATCCAGCCCGAACTGCTAGGTCACATCACTTCTGCACAAGACCACAAGCATCGCCAAACATGTTTCGGCCTTGTTGGGCCTCTTCAGTGAGGAGTAGCTTGGGTCTATAGGCCCAGCAGGCACAGGAACCACGTCTGGGCATACCCGTCCCACTCGCGGTGACAAAGCAAAAACAAAGAGGCGATGGCTGGAAGGTTTAGACTGAATCTTAACCACTGAAGTTGCTCTGGGCAACCTTCCAGACCATCGTTCTTCGCCTGCCAAGCCTTTACAGAAGGGGAAAAACCATATGCAAATCAGGCTTGGTCCCACCCCAAAAGGAGCAGTCCAGCCCGAACTGCTAGGTCACATCCACGCGAGCCACACAAGTCTCCAGGGAGATCCTGGCTTGTAGCTAGCTGTCTGGGGCTACATAAGAATGTTGCAGAGAGAGCAAGTCGTATTGGTGAAATCCACTTTCCGGATGACAGCAGCGTAGGGTAAGGCTCTCCTAAGCGATCAAACTGGCAACTGTCAAGAAGTGTTTGCACGCATGCTCTCTCTCCTACTGTTTAAACACGGAGTTCAACGCTGCTTCTGAAAATATACACGCTGACTGACAATAAACATATCAATTGTCGTACAGAAAACCGGGTCGGGACAGCAGTGGTCGCTTCACGGTGTTGCAAAGATCCTGCTGGCTTCTCTGGTAGTCTTCTTCGGTTACTTCAGCTTCCAGTGGTTGACCTGCTTTTCACTCCGGAAGCCTTATACAGTTCCAGCTCACACTCCTCTACAATCTCTATCAGCATTTTACAGAAAGCGGCTTTTGGCTGTCCAATTAGGACAGCCAGACCCCTGTGGGAGATGGACCTCCTCAGGCACTCTGGCAGACAAAGGACTGGGGGTGGAAAACTCCTCCCGTACTTCCTGGCTGCTCAGGCCCTCTGGACCCCATGCAGGGGATACCCAAGGGTTCCCGCCAAAGGCAAAACACACACACATAGGCCTCCCCTCCCAGAATGGTGGAAGGGCTGACCAAGAACAACCACGCTAGTAATGGCGAAAAAAGGAGGGTCCCAAGTTGGTACTTGGGTGCCCTTATTGTGCACCACTGAGGCTATGGGCATAGCCTGCAGTACCGAAAAATACACAATAGTTGGTAGAACACATCCACTGCCACCAGCCATAACTAGGTGATTGTCTATGTGACTAAAAAGTCACAGTATCAGACAGAAGGGGGATACCCGGTATCTCTTTGCCACTCCACTGAAGGTGGTGCGTGCCAATCTGTCTATAAAGTTTTGGGAGAGATACTAAGCATCTTTCTATCCCTGAGAACTGTAGTTACTTGGGTATAGTAAAAAAGAATCTTAAAGGAGGACACAAAGGGTCCCCAGCAATACTGCCCATAAGGACCAGTCAAACTAAGTGTTTAGGTGGATGGCGTGCGCAATGACCCTAGCCATTGACCCTAGTTTGAAGAAACCCCAAACCATTCTAATCACTAAAATGCAGAAAATTGGCTAATGCTGACAACTTGCACTGTAACACTTTACATTCATGCTCTTAATTTCAAAGGCAATTAAAAACATTTTCTATAGTATATTATACATTTTAATTCTGGTATCGATCACAGCCGACCAGTGTTTCCACCCTTGGTCGTCCTCAATGCAACTTCTTCTGTAGATTGAACATGTGAGACTTGAACTAAATGGTGGTTTCCTTATTCATCTTGCACTACCTCCAGATCTAAATATCGTTCTAATCTTGTTCACTTCATGAAAATATACAGGTGTTCACATCAGTAATTATTTGCTTGTGATCTCAAAGTGAATATGCGTCGGAAGATCTGGATCCGCTCCTCTTGGCTTTAGAGGATATGTTCCAAATTTGTAGTGAAATAAAGGTTCAAATACCTCTTGTGACAAAATTCAAACTGGCTTAGAGACTCTGTATTTAAGCCAAAGACACAAACAGCCTTAACACGCCCATCGAGGAGGATCTCCTCTTTGGCAAATTGGACCAGCTGGAGACAGCAAAAAAGAAGCATGAGACCATCAAGACCCTTGGTCAGATTTCCAGCAAACCCTTTTCCCCAAGGGGAGCGTTTAACACACACTGAAACTTTCAGACGCAAGGCTCAGGAAAACAGGGCCAGGCAAGCATGTCTGGCTCCTCCTCCTATAGTCCTCACACACAGGCGTCTTACCTGTACAAGCAGCGTGGGTTTCGCCACTGGAAAGGACGAGGCAGGACTCCAGCCTCTAGAGGCACAGCAGCCCTTGCCGCCAAATGACGTATCGTTCTACGTTCCCTCCCATGCGTCGCCTGTCGTGGTCGCATAACACTCTTCGCCCAGTAATGGGCGGGAATAACGTCAGACCGCTGTGTCTTGGATACAGTGGCCAAAGGTTACTCGGTGGAGTTTCTCAAAACACCTCACCACCAGCCACCTTGCGTAGGACTCATGTCCTCTGCACATTTCATGTCTTCCGCACATCTCGGCATCCTCAAGGAGATCGGAATCCTGTTATAAAAAGGAGCCATCAAACTTGTGCCCTTCATGGAACAAAATTAAGGTATTTATTCAATGTACTTCCAAAGAAAGATTGTACAATGGGCCCAGTGCTGGACCTGCGCCCTGCATATACATATGTCAAAACTCAAATTCAGGATGACAATGTTGCAGGAAGTCATCCCACTATTAAAAAATAGGGGATTACATGGCAAAATTGGATAGGAAAGATGCATACTTTCATATTTCAATGTTGCCAGAGAACAAAAAATACATCGGATTGAAATTGGGAGACGAGCAATGCCAATTGAAGGTGCTACCATTGAGCATAGCATCAGCCCCCATGGTATTCACAAAGGTCCTAGCAGTGGTAGCCACCCCCTTGCAAAGGCAGTCCATTCCAGTGTCCCCTTACATAGACTGGCTAATTAGTGGGGACCCTATTTAAAGCTGAATTCAAAATATTCAGCAAACTATCAATCTGCTGTTCCAATTTGGCTTCTCCATAAACGAAAAGAAGTCCAGTCTAGTGCCCAGCCAAGTAAAGCAATTTCTGGGGGCACTAATCGAAACAGACATCTGACTACTCTATCCCTCCGAAGAAAGGGTCCAAAACATGCTGTTTCAAACACCTCAGTACATAAGTGGTCATCAGGTGACGTACGAAAGGCAGTGAGCCTGCTAGGAATGATGGCTTCCTGCATCTATCTAGTGCCTCATGCCAGGCTGCACATGCCTCCAATGCAAGAGTGGCTAGCGAAACAGTGGTCGCAAGTAAGCAGGTTGTGGGACAATTTGGTGGTGGTTTTGCAATCTTGGTTCAATCGCTATAGTGGTGGAACAGAGACCATCTTCTAAAGGGACAACCTTTCCACACACCACCAATCGTGGCTGTTAGGGAGAATTCTCAAAAATGTGCTAATTCCTCTCTACCATAGAGCGCCCCAGCAACTTTTCTGGGGTTTGCGGACTTGAATTTTTAACCTGGAGAGAGTCTGACCCTTTTTCCCACTCTCTTGTGTATTTTAATGTGATTTTGAACACTGTTTCTTTTGGTTGTGAAGTTTGACAAACTGCATAGGCATCATCTTTTATATTGTGTCAAACAGCACCTTCAGTGCAGTGGCACAGGGAAGTCTTCCAGATTTCCCCACGGTTTAAATACCTTCTCTTGGATAAACTGTTTCCAAGAACAGTAAAGGTAAATTGACTTTACTTACATTTGTAACTTTCTAGACCCAGCACACACTATCTTATAATAGGGTGCTGGAGGGGTTACTTAGTATCCCCTTTGTCCAGCCTCTCATGTAACATTTTTGTTACCCTTTCCTCACTGAATGGCTGGTGCAGTGGTTTACTTTTAACTACCATTGTGTTTTTACTGCGGGCTGCGTAGCCACGGCAAAGCACCCATGAAAATGGCCCTGGACGTCTTTTTTTGCCATTTCTTTGTGTAAAGGTCCTCCTTGAGATTTACTCTGTGCGCCAAACCAGGTTTGGTCCCTTTGTTCATTTTGCCTTTGGTGGGATTCTGGAGTGAAGCCCGCCTCTGGCTCCAGGGTGTCTGGTGGGGGCAGGAAGCGAGGGAGGTGCCCACAACTCCCTGTGCTTGGTCTCCTTGGAGACAGGAATGCACTCTTAGGTGATTGGCGGGCTGGCTGTCTGGCAAGGACAGCCACCCTGCTGGGAGACAGGCAGCTCGGCTGGACTGAAGGGAGAAACCTGCATAAAAGGCAAGGCTTTTTGGCTTGGAAGGCAGAGTTGACCACTGGACGAAGGAACCGAAGAACAACGTGGAAGAGGACAGCTGCTGCAACTCGTGGACCATTGGTTTACCCGTTGAAGCCCTGCTGCTGTGCTGAAATTCCAAATTCGTATCGGCAGAAGGAGGTGCCCGAAACTCCCCGTGCTTTGTCTCCTACGAGACAGGAATGCACTCTTAGGTGATTTTCCGGCTGGCTGTCCCCGCAAGGACAGCCACCCTTCCGGGTGACTGACAGCTAGGCTGGACTGAAGGGAGAAAACTGCATAAAAGGCAAGGCTTTTTGGCTTGGAAGGCAGAGTCGACCACTGGCTGAAGGAACCGAAGAACAACGTGGAAGAGGACACCTGCTGCAACTTGTGGACCATTGGTTTTCCCAGTGAAGCCCTGCTGCTGTGCTGAAACTCTAAATTTGTATCGACGGAGAATCCCCTGCAAGGTCTCCTCCTCCCTTTTGAGTTGGTTGGACCAATCAACTCAAAAGTATGCCACCTGGACATCCTCTTGGAGCTGGTTGAAATTCCATTGCAGTTATTGCTGGAACCGAATAGCCAGGGAAAGGAACACCAGATCATGTGCGTTGCTTTTAAGCTGGCTAGGAGCTCCAGGAAGATCCTCTGGACTCCCAGGAAGCAGGACTGATCGAGCCTGAGCCCCCTCAACAGAGTGCAGGACCCCAGATGCAAGGAAAGTCCATCTCGGCAGCGAGGAACCGCGGTATTGCTATTTGTGGTAGACGCGAGGAGCTGAAACACTGAAGTGCCACTTGTTTGAAGATTGCCGGTTGCAAGCAGTGACCATCCCATTATAGTGCAGAGGTCCCCAGAAGTGCCCCCTCTTGTCCCCACGACTGATGTCCCAGAACACCTGGATCTGCAGAGCTGCACAGAAACGGAGGTCATTTGCTGCACTTTTCTTCAACCTGAAGGTACTGTAAAGTCTGAGGGAACTTACCTCTTGTTGTGCTACCTTGCTTGTCCTCGTTGGAGACATGTCTCAGTTGCTCTTGTAGAGTTGCTTGCAGCTTCTTTACCTCACAAGCTTAATCAGCTTGTGGCCCAACTTAGATTATTTTTTTTTCTATTCTACCCAGACTTTTTAAACATTGGAAAATACTTTCTACTTACCTGCAAGAAGTGCTTCAGTTCACATTGACTTTTGCTAACTTAACATTGGCTGGCTTGACTTCCTGAATGACTCTTCTGACTTTGCATTGGGGGGTTGTTTTGAAAGTACTTGCCTACTTAAGAATAGCTGTGTGAATACTTGTTTTATTCTCTTTAACACTACTCCCAAGTATATTCCAAATCAACAGTGATATATTGGTTCCATGTAATAATGTCCCCGCAAAAATATCGCCTGGCCGAAAAATGGCAGTTTTTTGTGGGGACTTATTACATGGAACATGCAGGGGACACCCCCGCAACCCCCAAACCATTGCACCTGTCCCTATACATATATATATATATATATATATCTGATGTTTGTTAATCTGCTTAGAATCACATGCTGTGCATAGGTCCGACATCCAGTGGTCACTGCGGAATATTGCATTTTGTTTTTCGTAGTCGAAAAGGGGACGTCGACAAGGCGTGTCTGTAACACTATCCTTATAGTGACGTGCGTTGTACCCATAATCCCTCACGCGTCGAGGTCCCTTAGATTGTTTTTTTCCGCCCAGCTTCTGGTCGCCTTACGCGGAGCTCCTAGAGAGACATTGCAAATACTTACTACGGACCTCGGTCCTTAATTATACTTATTATATTGTTAAAGATCCCTCCCCTCGACGTTAGCTGTGAAGCTGTTTCTCCGCCGAGCAAGTTTTCGACGGAGGGGAAGAGACGGAGGAGATCCTTCGGCGCTGCCGAACACGTGGCCTGGCCTCGCCGGCCAACATACAGTAGGGAGAGTGGGGGTTTGAACTTTTATCTTCTCTTTGAGAATGTCTTTCTTTCTCCCTTATCTTTCCCTTGGGGTTGTTATCACCAGTTATTATTGCCTCAGCTATGGAGAGGACACCTTTTAAGTTTTGCCCACGCTGTAGGGGCAAATACACTTGGAAGGACAAACACAAGCTCTGTAATCGTTGCTTGCCCCTCGATCATAAGGAGGACAGCTGCGCAGCCTGTAAGCTCTTGAAACCAAGAACTCTTAAAGAACGCAAAGTTAAGAGGTGGGCGGACTACTCTATGTCAAAGTCAGTTTCCTCACCCGCCGCTGCTGTTACAGAAAGTGACGAGGAGGGTGATAACTCGACGTCCATTACGGAAGTCATTAACCCCCAGAAGGAGCGCTTGCGCTCCTCGACGTCCGTCCCCGGCCCCGACGGGCTCGGCTCACGCCCTGCTCATGGGGATGAACACCCCGGCGACAAGGACGCACACAGACCCCATAGGCCTAAGCACACAACCCACGGCTCTTCGTCGAAGACGAAGGATCCATCAGCGCCGAAGGGGACGCAGGGCACTCCGGCGTGTACCTCAGACCGTAAGGGTCTCAAGCCCCACCCGCAAACGCAGTCGCGATTGGGCTTTCATCAAACACGGGCGCTACCCCAAAATCGTCCGACGTAACTCTCTATAGAGCGGCCGTCGAGGAACAACGCGGAACGCAGGCAACGTCGACACCAGAGTCCTCTACTGACAACCTCGTTGTCGAGAGCCTGGCGAGAATTGTTTCCGAAGACACACGTAAGCGGACGACGAAACAAACGTCGAATACCGCACAAAAAGCTATGGAAACGCCGAAAAAGCATAAGAGTAGCCAGGAAATGCCCCTTTCATCTACCGGAGGGCTTTTCAGATGGCGATGGAAACCTTTCTTCGACGTTGTGGGAGCGTTCTAAGCGTTTTGAAGGTGAAAACACTGATTTCCCCCCTCTAGACTATTCAGGGGTCCCCCATGAGACCCTTGAAAGACTCAATTCTTGTATGGAGAAAATGGAAAGGTTTTTGGGAAACCAAAACCCACCCACACCCAAAAGACCAAGAGAATGGCCCCAGGATGAACCTAGGGTCAAAATTCCTAGGCTGTTTCCCCCCTTCTACAGACGTATATGACCTCACTGAAGAGGAGCAATACCTCCAGGAAGATGATGGGTGTTTGGGTGGAGAGGAAGAACATGAGGAAGAGGGGTTTGAAGAAGATCCTTACACTAGTGCAGGAGCTTTCGAAGAAGATACAGCTACCTCGCAGCCCTGGCAATCCCCATCAGTGCAGCCTTGGCAATCCCCATCAGTGCACTCAGACCCTGATGTCTTTCACCCTTCTCCTCCCAAGGATTCACCTATTGGAAACACCTCTCCCATAGATGACCAACCTTCACTTAATGCACTATTGCGCAAGGCAGCAGCGCATTTTGAAATAGACACAGGGGAGACTCTTCCTGACATAGACTTTGTAGAGAAAGTTATTAAAGAAAAAGCCCCTGTTAGTCAGTCTATTCCGCTCCTGGCTTCTATAAAGAGAAGAATAACTCCTTCCCATTCCAATCCTGCCTTAGTCAGAGGGGTCAACCCTCGGATAGAAAAGCTCTTCAGCCCTTCGCCCTCTGACCCGTTGTACATCAGAGGCCATTCTATTCCGGACTCCCTCGTAGTCACTAATACAAGGAAAAGAGCAGGGGTACCACTATCGAGGCACCACCTGACAAAGAGGGCAAAAAGCTCTACGCACTTGGGAAGAGAATCACGACGTCCGCCGCCTTTTCAACTAGGATTGCAAATAACAATTCCCTACTAGCTAGCTACGCAGATGCACATTGGAGCAAGCTGCGCAGCGAAGCAGAGGACGCACCAGAACCCCTGCGTTCACACCTGTTCGCTACAATCTCAGAGGGAACTCTTGTAAACCAGGGCATCGTAAAGAACTCCTTAGATGCCGCAGAGACGGCTGGCCGTTCCCTGGTTCGGGGAATACTTCTCAAACGTCATGTCTGGCTGCGCAATTCGGGATTTAAGCCGGAAACCCAGGCTTCCCTGATAAATAAGCCCATAGAAGAAACACAACTGTTTGGGAAAGCAGTTGATGAGGCCCTAGAACATGCGAAGAAAGAGTTTGATACCATCAAAACTCTTGACCAAATTTCTAGGCCCCCTAACAGACGCGGCTATGGCAATAGACGCTCCTTTCGTGGCCAACGCCAGCAGCAAAACCAACAGCAATTTTACTCTGCTACCAACTGGCCCTCTAACCAGGGTAACAACACCCAGTTCAGTCAAAGAGGCCAACGCCGTGGCAGGGGAAGAAGTCGCAGCTCCAGCCCCAAAGGTTCCACGCCCAATACCAACAAATGACCCGAAGATTCGGGTCCCCTCCCATGCATCACCGGTCGGGGGCCGGCTAACATCGTTCCTTTCAGCATGGGAGGGAATATCGTCAGACCGCTGGGTATTATCCACCATAGCCCACGGATACTGCATCGAATTCAACGGTTCCCCGAAGTACAGACCCCCACGGAACCGACGCATGACACCGGAACACCTCACCCTTCTTCTACAAGAAGTAGAAGAGCTACTGAAAAAAGAAGCTATAGAGGCTGTCCCTCTATCTCAGGTAACAGAAGGTATTTATTCAGTGTACTTCCTTGTACCCAAAAAGGACTTAACCATGCGCCCTGTATTAGATCTGCGCCCAGCGAACAAGTTTGTCAAACCCCAAAAGTTTTGTATGGTCACCTTGCAGGAAGTAATCCCACTGTTATCACAAGGGGATTGCATGACAACACTGGACACGAAAGATGCATACTTTCATATTTTAATATTGCCAGCGCACAGAAAATACCTCAGGTTCAAGATAGAGAACAAACACTACCAGTTCAGAGTACTACCCTTCGGGATAGCATCTGCACCAAGGGTATTCACGAAAGTACTGGCAGTGGCAGCGGCCCACCTGCGCAGGTTATCCATCCCGGTATACCCTTACCTCGACGACTGGCTCATAACAGGGGATTCTTACGAAACATGCTTCTCCAATACCCAAAAGACTGTAGACCTTTTGTTCCAACTGGGCTTCTCCATCAACGAAAAGAAGTCCAGCTTAGACCCCAGCCAAATCAAACAATTCCTAGGGGCTCTAATTCGAACAAAGGACGGCCTCGTCTTCCCCTCCAATGAGAGGGTCCAAAACATGCTGTTTCAGATCCCCCATTATGTGGCAGGTCGAGAGGTGACGGTACGCAAAGCAATGCGCTTGCTAGGAATGATGGCGTCATGTATTTATTTGGTACCTCACGCGCGCCTGCGACCAATGCAAGAGTGGCTCAACAGCCAGTGGTGTCAGGCCAGCGGACAATGGGACGATCTAGTGGTGGTCTCGCAGGCCTTGGTTCTCTCGCTACGGTGGTGGACAAAAGAAAACCTGTTATTAGGGAAAACCTTTGCCACACCCGCAGTGGAAGCCACTCTAACCACAGACGCATCCCTTACAGGATGGGGGGGGGCTCACCTATCCCATCAGACTGCTCACGGAGCGTGGACTCCGAGCTTAGCGTCCAAGCATATAAAAAAAAAAGCACTGAAAGCCTTTCAGGAGCACCTACAAGGAAAGACAGTGATGCTCCTCACAGACAGCACCACAGCCATGTACTACCTCAACAAGCAACGGGACACTCACTCTCCAGGACTGTCCAAGCTGTCCCAGAACATCTGGAAGTGGGCTCTCAAACACAACATGTTCCTACTATCACAACATGTACCAGGGGAACTCAATCTGCTAGCAGACAAACTCAGCAGAGACTTCCCCCTGCCCGTAGAGTACGAATGGCGGTTACAAGAAGACATCGTCTTCGATGTCTTCACACAGTGTGGTTTCCCAGAAATAGACCCGTTCGCAACTCTGGAAAACTCTCAATGCCAAGATTACGCCTCCAGGTACCCCCAGAACCAGTCCAAGGGGAACGGTCTATCGATTCCATGGTCAGGGAAATTTGTTTACGCTTTTCCCCCGACTCCCCTTCTCAACAAGCTAGTGCACAAGATGCACCAGGAACAAGTTACCATGATACTGGTGGCTCCTATGTGGGCCCGACAGCCATGGTTCGCTCACTTGTTGAAGATGTCTCTATCTCCTCCAGTGAAACTGCCCTGCCCGTACAACATGCTGTCACAAGACAGGGGCAGGACACTGCACCCATGCCCTCAGACCATGAACTTAGCAGCCTGGCTCCTGAGGTCATAGAATTTGGACATTTACAACTTCCACAGAGGTGCATGGACATCCTCAGAGAGGCCAGAAAGCCTAACACTCGTCACTGCTATTCTAGCAAATGGAAAAGATTTGTCATCTGGTGTAGAGGGAAGAGTATCAACCCCGTTGACTGCTCTCCCACACAAATTATTCTGTACCTGACCCATTTACTGGACTCGGGTCTAGTATTCAATTCTATTAAAGTACACCTGGCATCGCTTTCGGCTTACACCACTTCACAACTCAAAGTATCGTGGTGGAAGATCCCAGTAATCAAAGCCTTCATGGAAGGGGTAAAGAGAATACACCCTCCAATAGCAAACCCAGCTCCTGTCTGGGATCTAAATATGGTACTCACCAGGCTCATGGGGTCACCCTTTGAACCTATGCACAAGGCAACTCTTAAAGATCTCACTCTTAAGACTGCTTTCCTAATCGCTATTACCTCCATTAGGAGAGTAAGTGAACTACAGGACCTTTCGGTTTTAGACCCCTTTGTAACAGTTCACAAGGATAAAGTGGTTCTACGCACACACCCAAGTTCGCACCGAAATTCATCTCCAAATTCCATGTCAACCAGTCTATAGAACTACCAACGTTCTTTCAAAATCCTTCAAATCTAGGAGAAAAAAGCCTGCATACACTTGATGTGCGCAGAGCTGTCATGTTTTACATGGAAAGAACTAATCCACTGAGAAAGACTAATCAGTTCTTTGTCTCGGTGGCAGCAGGAAGAGAAGGAGATGCAGTTTCAAAATCCACTATATCTAGATGGATTGTACAATGCATCACTCTGTTACACTCTTGCTAAGAGAGAACTACCCTTCAAGCCAAGAGCACACACTACTCGAGGCACTGGGGCATCCATAGCATTCATTGCAAATGTTCCCCTTGAGTCCATCTGCAAAGCGGCAACCTGGAGTTCTGTACACACCTTTACAAAACACTACTGTCTAGATGCCCACTCTAGATCTGATTCCCAGGTGGGACAAGCAGTATTAAGACATCTTTTCTCTACTGTTCCTTCTCACAACCCACCTCCAACTCCGGGTACTGCTCGCTAGTCTATGCACAGCATGTGATTCTAAGCAGATTAACAAACATCAGAAGACAATGCATTACTTACCGTAAAAGCATTTCTGATGGTTGTATCTGCTTAGATTCACATGCGCCCACCCTTCCTCCCCGATCGGATGGACATCCTTTTCTATATCTCTCTTTTCTGTACTCACTCGCGTCTAGAAGGCTCCCTCAGGGCAGAAAAATACAAACAGAGGGACCTCGACGCGTGAGGGATTATGGGTACAACGCACGTCACTATAGGGATAGTGTTACAGACACGCCTTGTCGACGTCCCCTTTTCGACTACGAAAAACAAAATGCAATACTCCGCAGTGACCACTGGATGTCGGACCTATGCACAGCATGTGATTCTAAGCAGATACAACCATCAGAAATGCTTTTACGGTAAGTAATGCATTGTCATATATATAAATTTTCGCCGACCATATATATATGGGGATAATATTACCTGATAGTGATATATTAATGCCAGCAGCACCCTAGCTATTGAAGTCACCTGAGGGTGTAGGTAGTGCCTGTGTGTCATCCCAAATAGGTATTGCTGATTTAGAAAACTGAGTGTGGATTTTTGAAGTGTATTTGTGTGCTGCTTTATATTGCTCCCTTCTGAAGAAGGCTTACTCGAACTGTTAAATTAAAATTGTTTGATCAAGAAACCTTGTGTAAGAGTTTGATTACTTGTCAATGTGAATCTGTGCGACTCCCCTACAGCTCACATTGACCTCTCTTGAGATAAGCCTGCCTCCTCAACACGCTACCAACCTGTGTAGTACAGTTTTACGCCAAAGGTTGGCTTCCTAATGCCAGGAGGTCAGGGTTGTTGTAGTGCACTCAAAGAGTACTGCATACAATCTTGCCTAACACAATAGGTAACCCAACCTTTGGTATAGGTCTGTACTACACAGGTTGATATTGACTGGGCAGCCAGGCTCATCTCAAGAGGGGTCAATGTGAGCTGTAGCTGTGCAACATAGAGATTCACAGTGACCGGTATTCTAATAACACATACTCAAGGTTTCTTATTAAAATAATTATTTATTAATTTAATAGTTTTAAAATAAACCTTCTTTAGAAAGGGCAATAGGCAACAATAAAGTACACTTCAAAAATGCACTCCTTCAGTTTCAGTAAGTAAGTAGATAACCTTTTGGGATGGCACACACACTCCACCTACATACACACTGACATGACTTCAATAGCGAGGACACTGTGGACATTGATATATCACTTTAACACGTTATGCAATACTGATGTTGTGGAAAAAGGAATAGGTTAGGGAAGGAAACAAAGGTTAACAAGCTTTTCCAAACAGGTAAGCACTTTTCAATCCCTCAATGAAATGTAGGTTAACCCTTTCCCAGCTATACAAGTAACTCATGTCTGACTTTTTGACAGACAGATGAACACAAAGTCTGAGGGTGAGAAGAGTCTTCCGGGAGCCAGGACAGTCAATTGAGCAAAGTGTAGGAGAGCTGAGACACTTCTTGAAGATAGCCCAAAAGTCTTGCACAATGTTAAAGAGAGTTTGTGGTAAAAAGAATCACTTTTGGGCCACAAGCTGGGAGGCTTGTGAAGAGCAAAGATGCAAGCAACTTGGCAAAGGGCAGCAAATGCAAGTCTCCAGTGAGCGCAAGCAAGCTACACACAACAAGAGGTAAGCACCCCTAGTTGCACAGTACCATGAGTTTTGAAGAAAAGGTTCCAGCTGGCTTCTGTTCCTGTTGTAGTCCTGCAGATCCTGTTGTTGCAATGGACTTAATCCAGATCAGCGGCACTTCGCGGTTTCAGATACTAGCTAATAGCACCACCGAGGTTCTTGGACACCTTATAGGCTCTCCTTGCTTCTGGGGTGCAGTACTCTGTTGAAGTGGCTCAGGCTTGGATAGTCCTGCTTAGAGATAGTCCTTGGGATCTTCCTGGAGCTCTGGTCCAGCTTAGAAACGAGCACTCGATTCTGGTGTTCTTGTTCTCTGGCACTCAGTTCCAGCAGCAGCAAAGGAGAACAGCCAGCAGGGAAAGGGGTTCCAGTCAAGTTTGTCTTGGAGTCAGTTGGTCCCACCAACCCAAGGGAAGAAGTAGTCTTTTCCGTGCTTCTCCAGTCGATTCGAAATTTGGAGCTTCAGCACTGCAGCAGGGATTCACAATGGTCCAGGAGGGTGCAGCATGCTTTTCTTCCAGTTTCTTCTTCAGTTCCTTCGTCCAGTGGTCAACTCTGCCTTCCTTGCAAAAGATCTTCCCTTTTATGCAAGTTTCTACCATTCATTTGCAGCTTAGCTGTCACCCACACAGCAGGGTAGCTGTCATCAAGGACAGCCACCCAGCCAATCACCTTTTGGGTGCATTCCTGTATCCAAGGAAACTAAGCACTGGGTTTCAGCCACCTCCCTCGCTTCCTGCCCTGTCAAACGCTAGAGCCAGAGGCGGCCTTCACCCATGAATCACACCAAAGACAAAATGATCAAATGGACCAAACCTGGTTTGGCGCGTAGAGTAAATCTCAAGAAAGACCTTGCAAATAAGAAATAGCGAAAAAAGATTACCAGGGCTATTTTGACAAAATGGGTACCCATGGGTGCAATACTGCAGATGAGGATTCATTCTGCGGTAAAACGCACAATGGTAGGAAAATTAAACCACTGCCACCAGCCATTAATTGTAGTAAGGGTAACAAAAAAATGTACGTGAGAAGGTAGACAAAGGGAATACTAACTAACCCCCAGCACTCCACATAAGATGGCGTGTGCTGGGTCTACAAAGGGAAAAAGGTAAGTAAAGTCAATTTCATTTTACTGCTGTTGGAAACAGTAGATTATCCAAGAGAAGGTATATAAACATTTAGAGACATCCAAAGGACTTCTCTGTGACACTGCACTGATGGTGCTGTGTGTCACAATAAAAAAGATGATGCCTATGGAGTTTGTCATACTCCAAAACCAAAAGAAACAGGGTCCAAATCAGTGAAAAATACTTGAGGGAGTGATAAAAGGTCTCACTCCAGGATAAAAATTAAGTCTTAAATTCCAGCAAAAGAGCTTGGGGTTTCTAAAGTAGACGGCAATTAGCACAGAAATGAGAATTCTCTTTAAAAGCCAACCACTCGAATAGTCTGACAGAGGATCTCGGTTTGTATCAAAGGTTTGGACAGCATTTTGTCAGGAACTGGGAATGGAAGTGAGCGCATCTTCCGCTTATCACCAACAAACCAAGGTTTAATTGAGAGAGTAAATCCAGCAATTAGAAAAGCTTTTGAGGCATTTCCTTAAATCAGATGGTAGTTGGGTGGATCTAGTTTGGCTGGCTGAATTCAGTCGCAATAGGTTTTCAAAAGACTCAACTAAGATATCATCTTTCTTTTGCAACCAGGGCTATAATCCCCGGTACCTAAGGTCTGACCCTCCTTTTTGAGGTAACTTGCCCTCAGGTTAAAGAAAGACTTCAAATTATGAGGAAGAATTTGGAACGGGCTAGGGTGGCATTACAATGCAGCAAGGCGAGTATGAAGTTTGCTGATCAGCATACGCGGGCATTTATTGGGTACCCGTTAGGCAAGAATTGCTGTAGTAACCATGTGGGAGACTAAACAACACTTGTCCTCTTGGTAATAGGTAACCCACCTTTTGGTATAGGCCTGTACTATACAAGTTGGTAGGATGACTGAGCAGCCAGGCTTATCTCAAGAGGGGTCAATGTGAGCTGTAGGGGAGTTGCACAGAGATTCACAGTGACAATTGTTCAAATAAACTCTTACAAACAAGGTTTATTGATTTAACAATTATTTAACATTCAGTTTGAATAAGCCTTCTTCAGAAGGGAGCAATATAAAGCAACACACAAATATACTTTATAATACACACTTATTTTTCTAAATCAGCAAATACCCATTTGGGATGGCATAAGACACTTCCTACACTCTCAGGCAACTTCAATAGTTAGGGTGCTGCAAACTTCTATATATCACTGTTGTATTTAAAATATCATTGAGAGGAGTGTCAAAGAAAAGAGATTTCAGAATATTGTTAATCGGGTAAGTACTTCAAAAGAAAGAAAACAATGCAAAGTCTGTTAACGCTTTCCTAGAAGGAAGGCAAACACATAAGCAGAAGAGAGAAGAACCATTCAGGAAGCCATGCCAGCCAATGTTAAGTTACTAAAAGTCAAGGTGTACTGAAGCACTTCTTGCAGGTAAGTAGATAGTATTTTCCAATGTTTAAAAAGTCTTTGTAGGATAGAAGAAATTAAACTAGGGCCACAAGCTGATTAGGCTTGTGAGGTAAAGAAGCTGCAAGCAACTCTACAAGAGCAAACAAGACAAGTCTCCAACAAGGACAAGTGCTAGGCAAGGTTTGTATGCAGTACCAGTTGGGAACACTACAAACTATGACTACAGGTATAGTCAACCCAACCTCTGGTGTAAACTTGTACTACAGTTTTTGTAGCGTGTTGAGCAGCCAGGCTTATCTCAAGAGGGGAAATGTGAATTGTAGTGGAGTAACGCAAAGATTCACAGTTACAGGTATTCATATAAACTCTTACACTCAAGGTTTCTTGCATAAACAAATCATGTATTTATTAGTCAGTTATAAAGCCTTCTTCAGAAGAGAGCAATAGAATAGTAAAACACAAATATACTTCAATACTGTACACTTTGAGTTTCTGGATCAGACAAGGAAGGCCCTTTTGGGATGGCCCACAGACACAACCTACACTCACAGGTGACTTCAGTACCAAGGTTGCTGGGGACCTTAATACCATACTGTTGGCATACAGAATACTCTCAATAGTTTGTAAAAGGCAAAGGCTATTTGAACACAAGAAATTACAAATATTCTTAAACGGGGCAAATACTTTCAGATAGCAAGAGAAGAGTCATTCAATTCAATAGGCTTAGCCAAAGTCAATGGGCAAAAGTCTTTGTATAGGATGCAGCACTTCAGGGTTAGGCAGAGTTTGTATGCAGTACCCTTTGGGACCATTACACACAACTAGGACTACAGGGGTAAGCAAACCAATCTTGATATGATATGGCATCCATAACGTGCCTATACATAAGTGTTTCAAGGAGCAATTTGGTCTGAGTCTGTACTGCACAGTTTTAGTAGTGTTGCTGAGCAGCCAGGCTTATCTCAAGAGGGGAATGTGAGCTGTAATGATGTTACACAGAGGTCTACAATCACAAGTATTCAAATAAACTTACACTCAATGTTTCTTGGTAAAACACTTACTAATTTATTTCAGAGTCTGTTATAAAACATTCACTAGAAGGAGGCAATCTATATTACACACAAATATACTTCAGTAATTTACACTATACATTTCTGAGGCATTTAAACTACTTTGAAATAGAAGCAAAAAGGCATAGGCTAATAAAGATTAGTTACTCTTAAACAGTGATAATACATTGAGTTCACCAGAGGAGTTAATTCAATGCAATGGGTCAGGCCAAAGTCAATGGGCTAAAGTCAAAGTTCTCAGAAGCAGTTCGTAACAGAAATAATCATATGTTGGGTCACAAGCTGATTAGTCCTGCAAGTTGGGAAAGTTTCAAGCACTTTCACTGCGAGAGTTAAGTATTGTCGGTCTCGTTTCATAGTACCTTACAAATGAAGAAAAAGGTGCAGCTGAATACGTCTGTTCCTGGCAGTCCTGCAGATCTTGCTGTTCCTGAGCCTCAGTCGTGGGGACAAGCGGGAGGATGTCTGCACTGGGACTGGTCGCAAAGCTTGCCATCCCCCTGATTATTTGGTTGCCTGCTGTACTCTGAGGAAAATAGAACCAGCTCCGAGAATGGTATCCAGTTGGCTTAGTGTCGAGTTGATTGGTCTCACCAACTCAAAGGGAGAAGTCGTCCTTGCAGGGCTTCTTTGTTGAGGTGAACTTAGCGATTCAGACCTGCAGCAGGGCTTCACCAGGCAAACCAACGGTCCAGGAGTTGCAGCAGCAGTCCTCTTCAAGCTCGTCTTCAGTTACTTTGTTCCAATGGTCGATTCAGCCTAACAAGCCAAGAGACTCACCTTTTATTGAGTTCTCTTGCATTCATTCCAGCCTAGCTGTCACTCACCCAGCAGGGTGGCTGTCCTTGCCAGACAGCCAGCCAATGAGTGTATTTGGGTCTCCTAGGCAACTAAGCACAGGGAGTTTCGGGCACCTCCCTCACTTCCTGCCCTCCCCAGACACTCTGGCGCCAGAGGCGCTCTTCAGTCCTGAAGCCTGCCAAAGGCGAAGGAACAAAGGGACCAAACCTGGTTTGGCGCGCAGAGACAAACTCTAGAAGGACCTTTCCTAAAAGAAATGGCGAAAAAAGAAGACCGGCACCTGTTTAAACAAAGGGGGCTCAGACACCATCTTGAAAAACATGGCTCCCGCGATTTAATGCTACCGGTGTTCACGGTCGGGGAAAAATCATGGTAGTTTGTTGTAAAACCACTGCCACCAGCCATTTCGAGAGGAAAGGGGAGCATTTGACTGCTACATGAGTTTCTAGACACAGGTGATACTAGGTAACCCATCCAGCACTCTATAGTAAGATGGGGTGTGCTGGGTCTAGGAATTTGAAAAGGCTAGTAAAGTCAATTTCACTTTACTTTCTCTGGGAAATGGTAGTTTATCCCAGAGAAGGTATTTAAACCTTGGGAAAGCCTGAAAAGGTTTCCCTGTGCCACTGCACTGAGGGTGCTGTGTGACACACATGAAAAGATGATGCCTATGGAGTTGTCTAAAAATTCATAACCAAAGAAAACACGAGTAAAACACGTTCAAAATACATGAGTGGGGGAAAAAAGGCTCACTCTCTCTCCAGGTAAAAAAAATCAAGTCCTCAAAATCCAGCAAAGTTACTGGGGGCCTCTTAGGTGGACGGAATTGCCACATTTTTGAGTATTCTCCCTAACAACAAGCAAGATAGCACAACAAGAGGTAAGTTCTCTCAGACTTTACAGTACCTTTGGTTAAAGTAAAGTGCAGCAGATGACTTCTGTTCCTGTGCAGCTCTGCATAGCCTGGTGTTCCTGGGCCTCATTCGTGGGGACAAGAGGGAGGACCTCTGGGTACTCCTGCACTACAAAGGGACGGTGACTCCTCGCAACCGGCAATCTTCAAACAAGTGGCACTTCAGTGTTTCAGCTCCTCACGTCTACCACAAATAGCAATACCACTGTTCCTGGCTGTCTAGATGGGCTTTCCTTGCATCTGGGGTCCCGCACTCTGAGGGGCTCAGGCTCGGTCAGTCCTTCTTCCTGGGAAGTCCGGAGGATCTTCCTGGAGCTCTTGGCCAGCTTAAAAGCAATGCACACAATCTGGTGTTCCTCTCCCTGGCTATTCGGTTCCAGCAGCAACTGCAATGGAATTTCAACCAGCTCCGAGAGGATGTCCAGGTGGCTTACCTTGGAGTTGGTTGGTCCCACCAACTCAAAGGGAGAAGTCGTCCTTGCAGGGGCTTCTCTGTCGATACAAATTTAGAGTTTCAGCACAGCAGCAGGGCTTCACTGGGAAAGCCAATGGTCCTCAAGTTGCAGCAGGTGTCCTCTTCCACGTTGTTCTTCGGTTCCTTCAGCCAGTGGTCGACTCTGCCTTCCAAGCCAAAAAGCCTTGCCTTTTATGCAGGTTTCTCCCTTCAGTCCAGCCTAGCTGTCACCCACCCTAGCTGTCACCCAGAAGGGTGGCTGTCCTTGCGGGGACAGCCAGCCGGCAAATCACCTAAGAGTGCATTTTTGTCTTGTTGGAGACTAAGCACGGGGAGTTTCGGGCACCTCCTTCTCTTCCCGCCCCCGCCAGACACCCTGGAGCCAGAGGCGGGCTTCACTCCTGAATCCTGCCAAAGGCAAAATGAACAAAGGGACCAAACCTGGTTTGGCGCGCAGAGTAAATCTCAAGAAGGACCTTTACACAAAGAAATGGCAAAAAAAGAAGACGGGCAATTTTGACAAAAATGGCACACATGGGTGCTTTACCGTGGCTGCAAACGCAGCCCGCGGTAAAAACACAAAGGTAGTTAAAAGTAAACCACTGCCACCAGCCATTCAGTGAGGAAAGGTTAACATAAACATTGTACATGAGGCTAGACAAAGGGGATACTAAGTAACCCCTCCAGCACCCTATTGTAAGATAGTGTGTGCTGGGTCTAGAAAGTTACAAATGTAAGTAAAGTCAATTCACTTTACTGCTATGGGAAATAGTAGTTTATCCCAGGGAAGGTATTTAAACCTTGGGGAAATCTGAAAGACTTCCCTGTGCCACTGCACTGACGGTGCTTTGTGACACAATGTAAAAGATGATGCCTATAGAGTTTGTCAGACTCCACAACCAAAAGAAACGCAGAGATCAAAATCACATTAAAATACATGAGAGAGTTGGTAAAAGAGTCTCTCTCTCTCTCTCTCTCTAGGTGCAAAATTCAAGTCCTCAAAATCCAGCACATTTGCTGGGGTATCTAAGATAGAGAGGAATTGGCACATTTCTGAGAATTCTCCCTACAATACTGCCAAGATGACAAGGCTGGTGTAGTCTCCCACAGGGTTACTACATAAAATCTTGCCTAACAGTAGTCTGTGTAATCTCATGACCTCTTAGAAAAATGTTTTGGCCAAACTAGTAGCAGAAACTGTTCCTTTCATTGAATAAAATGCCCAGCATTTGACAAGTGATCCACAAACACTAAAATGGAGGAGCATCCTTGATCTCTAGGAAAATCTAAAATAAAATCTAGCGAAATCGTATGACAGGGTCTGGGCAGAACTAGTAACTGCTACAGAAAACCGGCTGGTCTACTGCATTCTTCTTCAGCTTGTGCATAAAATTAGCATGTTTTCACATAATTTAACATATAATTTCTCATTCCACTCCACCAGATGTGACTTCGCAATAATTCCAATGTTTTTCTATAACCTAGATGTCCTGCTAAACTCTATTTGTGGCATTCTTTTAAGGCCTCTTCTCTAATCTCCTCACTTGCCAAATAGAGGCGTGCATCCACGTTGGGTAAACCATCCTGAATGGTTTGTGTAGGATCTCCACAAACCCATTCTTGCAGCTGTTCTTCTGTCATTTGTTGCTTCACTCTTTAATGAATGAGCTTCAAATCCAATTTTTCTGTCGAGCCGGCTAAAGCAAAATGTTCTTAGGCAGTCAAGGGTGTCAACTTATCCTCCTACATCTTCAAACTACCTGGGAACTGCCTACAGAGCGGGTCTGCCTTGCCATTTTGTCTTCCTGGTTTAAAGGTAATAATAAAATCGAATTCAGAGAGTGACCATCTTAATTGTCTCTGGTCAATGTCTTGGCCGATTTTCAGAAGACGTAAAATTCTATGATCCGTGAGGACAGTAACTGTGCGGCACATACCCAAAAGATAGTAAACCAATTCCTGAAATGCTACCTTAATATCTAGCAACACATGATCTGTCATTGTGTAATTGATCTCTGCTGGCGCCAGTTTCTTGGAAAATTATGCCACTGGGTGCAATTGGCCCGTCTCCTTATGCTGCTGGAATAGTACTGCTCCAACAGCCAGATGGGATGCGTCTGCCTCCAAGAAAAAAGGTTGAGCCGAATCCGGGTGAATTAGAATTGGTCCTGAGGTGAAATTTGCCTTTAAGTCTTGAAACGCCTGCTCAGCCTCGCTGACTAAACAATTTTCACCCCCTTCCTGAGAAGTCTCGTGATTGGAGCAACCCTTAATGAAAGATTCTTGATAAATCGCTGATACAAATTGGCAAAACCCAAACAACTTGGCGTCTGCCAATAAGCTACTGCCTGCACCTTTCGAACGTCCATCTCCAGTCTGTGTGGCAAGATCACCCAACCCAAAAATTCATCCACGTCCATATGAAATTGAGACTTCTCTAGTTTAGCAAAAAGGTTATGCTCTGCAGTTTCTGTAAAACCTTTTTCACGTGCTCCTGATGTCAGATCTCGTCCAGAGAGTAAATTAAGATGTCATCTATGTAGACCATTACAAACACAAACAGGAATTTGCGAAGGACTTAATTGACGAAGAACCGAAAGGCCGCCGGTGCATTGCACAGTCCGAAAAGGCATCACTAAGTATTTGAATAATCCACGTTTCTCCAGCATGGGGGTCTAGAATACGGGTGTCGCAGTATTAGTTTTTACGGTATAGCAGGTAGTTAACTAATCTTCACAAAACCAGGCACCCAGGGCCAGAATTGGGCTTTTCGCAACATACTTTCCACTGAAATGCCACCCCTTGCTTCCACCAAACAACAAGGAGGAAGAGGAAGAGGAGGAGGAATTACCCTTTAGTATGGCAGCAGGGAATACCCGCAGAGATGAGTGAATTTTGTGGTGTGGCTTATTATATGTAAATTCAATGATAGAACCAGTGAAATCCCCCATTGTCTTATGTTTAGAAAATATCCATTATAAATATATAAACCCCAAAGCCGCCAACCCAAATTAAATCCTTTTCCTTCTTGGCACTGTATCTCTTCTTCCTATTGCTAACATATTGATTTTGTGTCAAGCACGTGTGGTTTACGGAATGGTATTAAAAACTGCTCCAACTGAAACTACTTGTACCAAAAAAAGACTTTTTTTTACATTGCCTTTTTAAATTTGAAGTTCTTTAACTGACCATTAAGTCAATGTTTTTTGGTTAACTTGCGAATACGCAGGCAGGATTTTCCAGCTTTAGCAACGTAGCATTTTGAAACTTGTCTCTGCACGTATTTAGCTGATCCTCCAGGAATCTAAGGCGGCTGCAGAATTGGTCTTTCATGGCGCTCACTCGTTGATCGCCTTGAATGAAAGAGTGACTAGTGGAAGTGTTATAATGCACATTTTGAGCTTGCTGCTCAGTCACAGGTCATCGCTTTGAAAATTGGCCTTGACTTGCATTTTTTTTGGAACCACATGTCATGGGCATCATGACCCCTCGCTGCGACAAAGTTTATTTTGGCAACTCTTTATCACATTAAAGAGAAAAAGTCACTTGTGCGGTCTGAAAGCCCATGTCATTGTGTTTCTTTTGTCAAAATGTAATTTCCAACACAGACCCACCGAAAAGTTGGATAGTGATCTAATCACTATAGCTTGTTTACCATTTGCCTGGTGTATTATGAAGGTCTGATGTCGGAGTCACCACTGACCATGTAATCCTGAAAGGACAGCGTTCAGTGGGCGCTGTTGATTTCTTTCTAGGTTCTTGCAATACATGTTTATTTACCTTCTTAAAGTGGCAAAAGAAAAAACTTGGAAAATGACAAAGTTCAAATACATATTGGCACAAATATGGCCTAGACCACCTCACCACATCCCCATCATTACCGTTTTCCCAAGGTCTAAATGCATTAGGACCCTTGTGATGCAAGTTCAGAGGGAGGAATGCTTTCATGGGTGGTGTTAGAAATTGAGAATAGACCCATGCCATATTTCACCTCCATTGCTCTGGATACTTCAAATTGAATGTAGAATCTGTCCTGCCTGCCTGAGTCCAGTGCCATATGCAGAAGGCAGGTAGGTGAAGGATCAAGCGAAGCAACAACTCTAGTGCCAATGTGCAAATCTACACAGAGGACAGTGGGGGGGGGGCAGTTATTTACTAGCAGAAAGCACCAATAGGCCCAGTGTTCACACAGTCTAGAGCCGGGTCGGACTGGGTCATAAAATTGTCTCGGGCACCAACATAAAAGTGGCACACAGTTGCAAATGGGAATTCATTCATTTTGGAACACTGTTTGAATAGTATCCAAGGGGGATATTTTTGATAAAATGTGATGCAAATTGTACTTTTAAAAGAATATTTATTCAGCAACAATGGTCAAAACTATTAGCCACATAGTGAAGTCACTCATCAAACTGGCCCACTTTGGCCAAAAAAGTGCCCCACACAAGTATTTCACGTTTTTGGTTCCTTTTTGGTTTGACCATGGACCTGTTGCCCTAAAGGCCAGTCCATGCCTGGTCTACAGAGCTAAAGTTGTTTGTGGACATGCATCAGAAGGGCATCCAGTTCATTCCCACCTTTGAATTCTGGGATGTGTAGTTCCCCATCTTTCAAATTGGTGGGAAAACTACAAAGTTCCTTGAATCTAAACCTTGGGGAGAGTAATTTGATATGCATGACTTCACTGGCTGTTCCTTTTTTTACAATTTTCACAGAAAGAGCTGTTCCAATGTGTGTTTGCTCAGTGCTGTAGGACCTTAACTTGCTGAACTAATGGCACATGATGCCAGGCCATGCTGAATCGATACATTTCTGCACCTGCTGGCTGCGTGGTTGCTAAGCAAATTGCTCCTGGCTCCACTGTTTTGCAAGTCACTGAACGTTTTATTACATTTGTTTACATACGAACCAAAGGAAAAATAAAATGCTCACTTTTAGTTCAGGCCCTCAGCTCACCCTTGTGATGTCCCTGTGGTCTTACTAATTGCAAATTGAAAATTGGGACAATCACCATAGAAGATCGGACTTATAGCGCGGAGCAGCATGACTGTGTGAAAACATTTAACATCTGTATGCTGCATTTCAAATAAATAATGCCTGAAACAAATTAACTTTTCTAGTTTGCCCATGAAATCTGGGTCTGTCGGAGTCTATGAACTCGAGTCTCCGGTATGCTAATAGAACAAGTCAGTCAGCTCATTGTTACCTGCTTTGCATGGGGAACACAAAGGTTCAGCCGCTGGGCAGCTTTCAACACAATTTGCGCAAAGTCGGCTGATCTTTGACCCGACTCTACTGATCAGATCAAGAACGGTCACAGCAGCAAATCTGTATTTACTAATGCGGCCTCACTTTCCCTATGCTCTTGTCTGCCAGACGGCACATCCAGCGGTGCAAGACCAAGACTGCGCAGCACTTGCTTACTGCAGGCTTTCCAAATCAGATTGAAAAGCACACTTAACGGTATACACAACGTGGCGGTTATTGTTCAATTAAATTGTTCACTGTATCTTTAACGGTATACCGTTGTATCCCTAGCCTGGAATGGATTCACATGCTCATGAAGAAGAAAAAAAGTTTCACTTACAAACTGTCTTTCTCCTCTAAACCAATCACTGAACTCTGGGTCATACTGCCCCAGGCAATGACTGCCCTCTCCCTAAGCTCCTCCTCTGGCAGCCAGCTTCAGATTTTTACTGCACGTTCAAGGGTTGGAAGTCCTCGAATTTTGCTCTGTGAGCTATTCTGTTTTTTTTCATGCTTTCTTGAGAAAAAGTCCTATTTTTGTCAGAGTCCGGTTGCTCTTTCTCTACATCGGCCGACAAGCGGGGATCTGTTTGTTTGTGAATTTGGGCTGCCCCTCAAGGGCAACGATCGTCGAGTGTTCATCGAAAGTTCTAGAAGGCCATCGGCCTGTGTCCTCCCACTCTTTTAAAAAAAAATAATAAACAAATCGCTCGACCCTAACATCCCGACCAATTGCCGCCCCATTACTACCATTCTCTTCCTCCTGAAAATCCTAGACCGAGCTGCCTACCTTCAGATTCAAGAACATCTAGAAACAAATAACCTCTTAGGCCTATGCCAATCGGGCTTCCAACCTAGGCATGGCACGGAAACAGCGCTCCTCGACCTAAAAAACCAAATGGACGTCATCAACAATGGAAACCTAGCCATCTTACTTCTCCTCGACCTCTCTACAGCCTTTGGTTTAGTGAACCACAAAATGCTGTGCTGTCACCTAGCTAGCGCTGCCCAATTCTCTTCGAAAGCCATTACCTGGATAGAATCTTTCCTCTCAGAACACACACGAGTTTTCTCCAACATAGCAGACGCCTACCCAGCCCCAGTTCTTTGTGGCGTGCCCCAAGGATCCTGCGTGTCACTCGCACTATATAATATGTTTACCTGTTTGACCGTCTAGATGAACTCGAAGTGTCCTATACTAACTGTGCAGATGACTCGAATCCTACTGCACCTCTCAGGAAACTACGATATGGACTCCACCACACTCAACATTATCTATCAGACCATCCAAACGTGGATGCCTCAACATGAACTTTGTCTAAACGACGCTGAAACTGAGTTGCTACTGGTTGGTACCCAAATGTGCCTTAAAAAAACTTGACCCTAAATACAAAGCCTTCAAAATAGACTGTAATACTATCACCATCTTGAAAGAGGCAAAAATCCTGGCCGTGTACCTGGACTCCTCACTAACCCAGACAGTTTGAGCACCCCTGAAATAGGAGTCAAATGGCAGTTCAGTTACTTAGAAGTGAGCAAAAAGGCACATAGTAAGTAGAATAGATCACATATACTTGTTAAACAGTGCAAATAGTTTCAGTTCACCAGAAGAGTTCAATTCAAGTCAATAGGCCAAGGCCAAAGTCAATGGGTTAGTGTTCTGGATAGGAAAGGGCGTTTCTGGTATCAAATGGTAAATTTTTGGCAAAAGTTCTCAGAAGTAGTTTAGGTGAAAAAGAATAGTTTGTTGGGTCACAAGCTGATTAGGCCTGCAAGTTGGGAAAGTTTTGCAAACTTTCACTGCGAGAGTGGCGGGTTGGCACAGTACCTTAGTATGAAGAAACAAATACAGCACAAGTTGTTGGTTCCTGGCCGTTCCTGCAGATCTCACTGTTGCTAAGCCTTAGTCGTGGGGAAAAGAGGGAGGACCTTGGGGGACTCATGCACTGCACGGGGTCGTCGGAAAACGCAAACAAAATGGAGTCACTTCAGTTCCAGTAGCTGTTCTTCCCCCTGGTTAATCCTAACCAGGTTCGAGAATGGTATCAGGTGGCTTATGAGTTGATTGGTCCCACCAACTCAAAGGAAGTAGTCGTCCTTGAAGGGGCTTCTGTCAATCAGACCTGCAGCAGGGCTTCAATGGGCAAACCAACTGTCCAGGAGTTGTAGCAGCCGTCCTCTTGAAGCTCTTCTTCGGTTCCTTCGTCCAGTGGTCGACTCTCCCTTCCCAGCCAAAAGACTCTCCTTTTATTCAGTTCTCTCCCAGCCTAGCTGTCACTCACCCAGCAGGGTGGCTGTCCTTGCCCGACAGTCAGCCAGCCAATCACCACAGAGTACATTTGGGTCTCCTTGGAGACAGGGAGTTTTGGGCACCTCCCACATACACTTCCTACCTACCCCAGACACTCTGGAGCCAGAGGCTGGTTTCACTCCTGAAGCCTGCCAAAGGCGAATGAATAAAGAGACCAAACCGGGTTTGGCGCGCAGAGAAAAATTCTAGAAAGGCCTTTCCACAAAGACCTGGTGAAAAAAGAGCGGCACCATTTTAACGATGGCTAGACACCATTTTGAAAAAGATGGCTGCCGCGGTTAACGTTACCGGGTCTGCGAACGGTCGCGGTAAATGTAAACCTTGGTAGTTCAAAATGAAACCACTTCCACTAGCCAGTCAATTAAGATGTTACTTGAACATTTAGACACAGGTGATAGTAAGTAACCCCTCCAGCACTCTATTGTAAGATAGGGCGTGCTGGGTCTAGCAAGTACAATGCTAAGTAGTCAATTTCACTCTACCGCTCTGGGAAACAGCAGTTGATCCCAGAGAAGGTATTTAAACCTTGGGAAATCTGGAAGACTTCCCTGTGGCACTGCACTGAAGGTGCTTTGTGACACAATTGTAACAGATGATGCCTATGGAGTTGGTTAGACTCCATAACAAAAAAGAAACAATCACAGAAAACATATGGAATTGAAAAGTTCAAAGTCCCAAGGTTTAGCAAAAGAGCTGGGGGGTCTCTAAGGTGGGAGGAGTTAGCACATTTTTGAGAATTCTCCCTAACACTTAAATATCCCTAGAGAGAGCACATCTCTAAAACAAAATGCAAAGCACGCTGGCTTCCGGTCCAGGACAGAATTAGATTCAAAACCATGGCGATTACTCATAAATGCCTTACCAACACGGCACCCAAATATCTCACCAACCTACTCACCCTGATCCAAACCTCACTGTGTCCAAATTCGAGAGAAACCAAGCCGGGGGCCTTAGTTTCCTGGTAGTAGCGGCTAAAGATTGGAATACCCTCCCACGACCCATCAGATATGACTCATTCCGCAGAAAACTTTAAACCTGGCTCCTAACATTCAAACAGTAGCATCGCACCTGGCACTCTTCCTCTTATCTTTCGCAAATCACCTGCATACCTGAACTAAGCACTGGTTGCCTATATTTTAAATTGTAAATATTGCAAATGTGTATAATTGTATGTTGGCTCCTCTATGTAGCTTATGTAAAATACTTCTGATTGTCCAGCGCCCAGATACCTACTGGTTAAATGCGCTCTTCAAAAGCTAAATAAATAAAAAGGGAATAAAAAGGGGACGTGCTGGACGATGGAACAGCAGACAGACTACGGCAGAAACGGGGACGGCAACGAAAATGCTGGTGCCGCAGGGCCTATTATGCCTGCAGAACGAGCTCTGGAGATGTTTCTTTGGACATACTCTCGTCCCTGCACACGCTGGTGTCGGAAATTCATAAAAGAATGCCCCTGACTCTGGTGGCTCCAGCGACCCCAGTGGCCCCGGATCAACCTCAAAAAAAAAAAAAAAGAGGAAGCCCCACCGCCTTATCAACCTCCACACCCCACTCTTCCCACCCTTTCCGCTGCCTCCCGAAGGTCCAGGACACAGGAACAGACAGGGTGACCTTATTTCATGCCATGCTCGCGATATTGTCTGAGTTCTTCCAGCTGATGCCCGAAGAGACCAAAAAGGAAGGTTTCCTTTCCAAGGCAAAGAGGAAGACCATCATGGCGGTACCCCTCCTGGACGACATTTGGGATGAGGGTCTGGCCCTGATGAAGATCCGGGCCCCAGCCAAGCAGGATAGGCTAGAGAAAAAATACCAGGTGCTGGAGTCTGCACTCAGGTGCCTATGGTCGCAACCGTCACCGGACTCTGGTGTCGGCATCTGCGAGGAAGAGATCTAACCCCTAGTCTTCATCCTCCATCCCTTCGGACTGCGAGGGCAAGAAGTTGGACGCCATGGGGAGAAGGATCATCTATTCCGGGGTCGGCAGTGAAGGTGGCCAATGCACTGGTGATTCTGGCCAGGTACGACAGAAAACTCTGGTACAAACTGGCCATGATTCTGGACTTCCTGCCTGACAAATGGTTAGAGGCGATTTCCCTACTCCAGGAAGGGGAGATGGCATCGGGCCATGCCATTACAGTGGACATTGCCGTCCACTGTAATGGACATTGCCGACACAGGTTTCCGACAGATGGGAGTCAAGATCACCATTGCCAGCTCCTTCAGCAGAGAGTTGTGCTCCTGCCACAAGTGGCAACTCCGGCAGGATAAGGTGGGCCGCATCTTCCTCAAGTGGGACAGACCCCTAATCTATTTGTTTGCGACGGCGGCAAACTTCAAATGCCAGAAATTCGCAGCAGGTTCCACCAGCCGAGGAGCATGGGGGGGCGTGTTCTCCTGCCCATGGGAGGGCCTGTTCTTATATGCGTTCCCTCAGTTGCCTCTCCTGCTGCGAGTGATTAATCGGCTCAAACAGTGCCGATGCAAGATAATACTCATCGTCCAGGTGTGGCCGAGGCAGACTTGGTACCCGGACCTTCTCTTGTCGGCGTCGCCTCTGATCAAGCTGTTGGTGGTCGCAGATCTGTTCACCAGAGAAGGAGGCACAATCCCGCATCACGACCCAGGGTCGCTGAACCCGAGAGCTTGACTCTTGCAGCCATAGAGTTTGGAAGATACGATTTGCTAGCGGTCTGGACGGAGGTCCTTGCCAAGGCCAGAGCGTTGTTGACTCTTAAATGCTACGGTCACAAGTGGAAGCGTTTATCTACGTGTTGCCTGTCACAGAAGATCACCCCTCTGAGTGTCAAGGCCCTGCGGATTCTTCCATATTTGTTGTCCTTGGCCAAGGCAGGGCTGGCGCACGCCTCTATCAAGGTGCATCTGCAGCTATCTCCCACTACTCCAGGTCTCCAGGACGATCTTCTTTGATCACACTGTCTCGTCAAGGAGTTCCTCAAAGCACTGTTTTGATCATTTCTGCTGTGGAAGGCTACTGCCCTGGGAGCCCCCTTTGAGCCTATACATCAAGCCCCTCTCAAGTTCCTCTCATGGAAAACTGCTTTCCTCGTGGCCATCACCTCTGTCTCGAGGATGGGTGAGATCCATGCCCTATCCTGCAAGCAGCCTTATCAGACTTTCCACGAATCGAGGGTGGTGCTTCGGAAGCACCCCTTCTTCATGCCAAAGGTGCCGTCAGAATTCCATCCCAATGAGCCTTTGGTGTTACCTGTATTCTTTCCGAAACCTTAGTTGTCGGCTGAAAGAACCTTGCACTCGCTGGACGTGGCTCGTGCTCTGAAGTTCTATGTGGCACGCACAAATAGTTTTCGGAACACGTCTCAACTATTCATGGACTTTGGTACTGTGAACCATGGGAATGCCTTGTCCAAGGCTTCATCTCAAGGTGGCTCTCTCGCTGCATCATGTACTGTCAGCGGTTGGCGAGCCGACCACTGCCCGGCAGTCCGAGAGCCCATTCCACCAGAGTGTTTGCTGCGATGACTGTGTTCCTTTCAGGTGTGCCTCTGCTGGACACCTGCAGGGCTGCTACGTTGAGATCCATGCACAAATTCACGAAATTCTACTGCGTCAACCAGAGATTCCGAAGAGGAGTCCAGGATCGGCCAAGCAGTGCTACACAACCTGTTCGCTTGAAGGTGTGCCTGTTCCGGAGGTAAGAGTATTTGCTTATGTTGAGCCTTGCCAACTCCCGTGGTTGTGCAATGTTGTACTGCTGGGTATTCTTTATTCATGAGCATGTGAATCCATGCCACACCCATGATGGAGAACAGCTACAGGTAAGTAACTTGTTCCTTCGCCAGCATGGATCTGACATGGATTCACATGCAAACCCTCCCGCCTACCCCTCTGCGGCTCTTCTTGGTCATACTGTCACTTTACGTGCTACCAAATGTGAAGATGGCTGCCAGAGGAAGGGCTCAGGAAGAGGGCAGTCATTGGCAGAGTGCAGTCATTGGTTTAGAGGAGAAATGCAGTTTGCAAGTGAAAGTGAAACTGTTTTTTCTTTTACCGAGGATTCCCGGCCTGGTGGCAGGGAATATTCAAGAGCATGTGAATCCATGCCAGACCCATGCTGGAGAACAATAGTTAAGTAACTTGTTTCTTATACTATTCAGAATTGCAGAACATTTCCAAGGTAAGTAAAATACCCTTACATATACTTTCCCAAGTGACGGAACAATTTCAAGGTAAGTAAGAATGTTTGTAACTGTTCGCTCTCACTAATTCAGTTATAAGTAAGTAAACGTTTCAACACTTTAACCTTTCAAGGCCAACCCCTTTTCTTATCCAGCCCTTCCCTTTTCTATGACATGGGTTCTCTCAGAGGCAGAAGAGGGACCGTAAACTCAAAGGATACGCTTACCAGTTGAGAAAGGAAATTGACCAGTTTCTTGGAGCAACATAACACAGGGTGTAAAACCACTGCTGCACAAGAAGACACTCTTCATAGTGCTACACCAGAGGTCTCATCTAGCAGAGGGGGAGAGGTGTTTGACCCGCAGTGCCACACTTGGGGAGCACGAGCCAATCGGACTCCTCTTCCACCCCTCCACCCCATAGTCAAAGAACCCAACATTGTCGTAGGCCAATATCGTGCTCAAGCCATAGCCTAGGAAACAGCCCCTTATTTGGTCTCCCTCCACCAAGTGCCCCTAACCAACTTGGCCTATGTACCTTGCCCACTATTGCCTTGCCCACTAAGGAGGCATGTTCTGTTCACAAATGGAATTGAAAGCAAGTTTGGTTGCAGACATAAAAAAAGCTGCTATTCGTTTTGATTGACGTCTGAGGGGGGTGGTGCACAAGGGCGGGCTCCCCGTTGGTCCCATAAGGCTTCACAAACCTCAAGAGGAGCCTAGAATACACGCTTATAAAGCCCCCCTGGTTGTTGGAAATAACAATGGTACCCACATATGTTCTTGCAATAGAGCGTCCCAAGTCTGAATCGAGTGTGATTCTCATGTGCCCATTTCAAGGCCCTAGAACCGAGATCAGCTCGCCCGGCAACCTTCATGCATGGGAACTAATAAGCTACCCAGTGCCAAATAACTTGCATGATGGGGGACGCCAGCGCTAATAACTATGCGAGAAACTACGCCCCTAGCGCTGATCATAATGGTGCACCCAGATTTCGAACCCGGGAGGGCTTGCCCAATAGTAAAGATTATGGGGAACAAAAGAGGTGTACTATATTTTCTCAGAGTTCCAGGTTACAACCTAATCAACGAGAACCAAGGGATGCACTCCGAAATAAATGCCTGCATTGGCTCCGTACAGTAAGTGGTTGTCTTTTTGTAACTCACAAAGCTATAGTGAATTCCTCCAGACTGCTTTAGGACGGTGACACGAGTGATTTAGTGAGGATGGAATTGAGGGACCAGTGGGTGGCCAACTGTGTACTAAGCAGTAAGGTGAATCAAGCTTGGGAGACAAACATCAAGTTTTTATTAGCCCCCATCCCTTTCATGGCACAATCTATTCCTTAGAAACCCATAACAATTCTTTCCTTTCTGGTGCTAATAATATAACCCCATTAGGGAAAAGGTCCATGGGCAACCACTATTGCACCAGGATTGAGGGTCCTTTATTCTGCAAGTCAAAATGCAAAGGGGTTTGCATTGTTTATTTTTGATAAATGTACATTAGTGGTTTGTCTTTTTGTATTGTGTTAGGGTGTACTTTGATGGCCTGACGGTCGAAAAAAGGTATGTAATGAAAATGTTCTGGGGTTGACACAGGTCAAGAAGATTGATCAGTAATATGAAAATCTTATCTAGCACCGCCAAAGACATAACTTCCACAAGAAATGGCGAAAAAAAGGAGCCAAATATTTTTGCAAAATGGTGTACCTTCTGTGCATTACCGAGGCATAGTTAATAGCCTGTGAGTAATAAAGATTAAGTCATAAAGGTAAAACCACTGCCACCAGCCATTCATGTAAACTCTCAATTGTAACATGAATGTTACCCGGAAAGTAACAAAGGGGCATACCTTGTATCCCCCAGCACTCCTCACAAGGTGGGGTATGCTGGCTCACTTAAAGGGTATGAAAATCCCTCTTACTACTTGGGAACAGTAGTTCACCCAAGTTCATGAAAGAGAAATTAACAGGGGAGCCCAAAGGGGCAACCCAGCCTAAGCCCAAAAGTTATAGGTAACTCTAACTCTAACCATATACTATGGAGAGACATCAAAAGGTCATCCATAAAAGAGTAAAAGACTAGGTGAGTGGGGGAAAAGATTCACCTTCACCTAGGGACAAAGTAAAATAGTTAACCAGTCCAAGCAAAAAGTTCTGGGATTGATTGACCGTTCAGGAAGATGTGTCATAAATATGAAAATCTTACATAGCAAGTACTGAACATAACCTTCAAAGTTCAAGGCACAGTACAGGCATTCAGGGACTGGGGTCCTCCCAACGCCATTACCCCTTTCTCTGGGGTCGGACTGGCTCTGGCATACTCTTTGTTAGGCCTCTTGGGCTAGGCTGAGGGGGCTCCCTATACACTGCTGACGGGGGTCAAACCCCTGACCCCGTCACAATATGCATGGGAAGTGACGAAGTCTGGATCTCCCATTTGATTAACATTTTCTCTACAGCACTTCTCATCAGGGTGCCCTCCAATTAAACATTATGCTCCTTTCTGTGTATTTAGGATTCAGAGTTGCATCTTCAGACATCTGACTCTCCGAAATGTGAAAAGCAGGAGGTCGGTAGTTCGCTGCAGGAGTCCAGAATTGTGGGGGTAAGTGGCAGTATTACTTCACAAGTCTCGTAAGAAGGTTTCAGACTGTCTAGCTTTTCAGTTAATTTCCGATATGGCATATGGAAGCACAATTGGGTTATTAGTCCTGTTTCAGTATATACTTGTCTTTAACGCATACATAATGTCACTAGTTGCATATGACTTTTATAATTGTATGTTCCTGTTTCTAACAAATTTGCATGAGATTGAGGTGGGCCTAACTTTGTACATTAGGAATTTAATCTAGCTTGATGTCTTCATTCATCAGTGTTAAGATGTATGGTTCAGGTTATGAGAGCCACTCACCCAAATTTAAATAACAGGATGTCCCTTAGGGTTTCTCTTGCTCACCTAGTGAGCAAAGCAGTATGTTTCATGATACAGTGTAAAATTATGTTGGTGGTTTTCTGAATGCTTTATTCAGAAAGGCCAACCTGTTGCCTGTGTGGGGGCGGGTTAAAGCTGAATTCAATTTTTGGGATGTGCTTCCCCTAAATGATTTTCTTTTTTGGCTGGAGTTCCTGTTTTTTTCTTTTCTTTACTTTTGTGGCCAGAGGGACTTGTACTGAAGTCTCCCTGCCACTGAAACCCTTTTTGGTGTCCTTCCCTAGTGGGACATGTGGCCACCATTGCAGGGGTATTTTTTTTTTTTTTTAATCGGCCCATTTTGGTCCCAGGATGATTGTTTGTTGGGAACTAGGTGGTTGGCCCTCGTTAATTTGGGTTTGAGTTCACAATGGATACAGTTATGTGTACTGTTTGTAGACCAATTGAGCAAATACAGTATCCATTGGGGGGAGGGAAAGGGGGTGTACTACACATTTCTTTTTAAGACCTACCCCCGACCATTTTATTTTAGGCCATTCCTTTGTGTGGATGAGTTGGATGGGCCTAAAATGCCTGTTGTACGAACATTAGCTCACTCAGAGCTCAGGTCTGCACCCTCAAAAATAATTTAAACTGCGTAAGCCTGGTGTTCTGCCCTAAACAAGCCCCAATCATATTAATGGTTCGAAATTGAGGGGAGCTGGCAGCTATTTAACTCCTACTTCTAACCTAGGAGAGCCTGGTTAGCTTAAAACTAATAGATACCAGGAGCTAATTTTAGCTCCCCACGCCAATTGGTGCCTTATGTAAGGGTGCAGAAGTAAGAGTCTGACACAACATTGTGGTTGGCAAAGACGTTTATTCAGGCCAACATGAAGAGAAAACCTACCTCTCCATAAGTCTGAGGGGTTTCCCTGCCTCTATTAAGGAATTGCTCTGAATATCCAGGAAAATAGTCCACTGATTTGTCAAAAAGCCTACTTCTCCAGCATGGGGTCTGGCATGGATTCACATGCTCATGAATATTCCCTGCCGTCAGGCTGGGAATCCTCGGTAAAGAAAAAATCGGTATCAGTTTCGTTTCTGATCTGTCTTTCTTAGTAGTAACCAATCACTGGTCTCTGGGTCATACTGCCCCCAGTCAATGACTGCCCTCTCCGTAAGCCCCGCCTCTGGCAGCCGTCTTCAGATTTTTACCGCACGTTCAAGTGTTGGGAGTCCTCGTGTTTAGCTCTCGAGCTTTTGCTGCGTTTTCATGCTTTTTTTCAAAGAGAATTTCTCATTTTTCGGTCAAATAGAGCCTCAAGCTCCACCGTCTCTACATCCGATTAATGGGTATCCGTGTCAGATTTTTTTCTACGTTCCTCAAAGGTGAAGATTTCGTCGAGTTATGCTTCTTGGGGGATTCCAGAAGTTTCTGCGTCCTACCCGGACATGGCCCAAGAGAAAGGAATCTCGACGCCCGAAAGCTGTTCAGGGTTTGCCCTGGATGCCAGCTACAGAATGTGTTCAAGGAGGACGAGCATTTGAAATGTCTCTACTGCCTTCATGAGGACAAAACGCACGTGGAGAAGGACTGTGCGTTTTGCAGGAACATGTCGGAACAGACCATCAGGGACCAACACCTTCATCTCTCCAACTGGCTGGAAGGAAGGAGTCCGTCAGGTGAGAAGAAGTCCGAGCGGTCTTCTAAGTCCTGTGAGGGCGACCCGGCGACGGGGGCCCAACAGAAGGCAAAGTACCGCGAGTCCGCGGGCACCGGGAGTGCCAAACGGTCGGGCTCTTCGGCTTCCAGGCAGGGCGTGCCTTCTCCGGCACCATCAACCACGAGCCAACGCTCTGGTTCGGGAAAGAGGAAATCCGAGAACCCGGGTAAGCCTCTGGAGAGGCCCGGGTAGATCTTGAAGGATTCGGCCGAGGGGGAGCGAGACGGTGACCCTCCCCCAAGGTGAAGGCCTCAAGCAAGCCTAAGGCGGTGTGAAGGCCTTGATTCACCCGGCCAAGGCCTCTATCGAGGGCGTCTCGCAGGCCTGGCGCAGCCTGTGGAGGCTACTCCAGTGGAGGCGACCTCGGGGCCCAGAGTCTCCCTGCCTCCGCGGAGGGAAGCCTCTTTCAGACCCATCGGAAAGACCCCCTTGAGGATCCTGGCGGAAAAAGAGGGGGCGGGGGCGGTGGCCATTGTGGACACGGACACAACATCCGAGGAGGACCTGGCAGAAGTCCTAGAGGGCCTCGATGAGGGTGTCGAAGAGGCCCGTCTCCACGGGAGGGATCCTGACGAGGGTGACGAGAGTGACGGCGGCACCGGCGAGGGTCCTAATCAGCCGTTGCTTCCAGAGCCGCAGGATAACTCGCCGGCCATTTTGTTGGCAATACAATCCTTATGTTCAGAGATGAGGACGAGATTGCCCTTACCACCGACGGAGGACCCGGTACCAGGTCCTACGGAGAAACCAGAGATGGTCCCGGCGGGAAGCCCCCCAAAAAAGGGAAGACGGATCCACCCAGCCCCGCCTTCTCAGCCCTCGCGGCCTTTACCCACGTCCCCCGTCCCTGGGGATGACACGGGAACAGACACGGCCACGACGTGTACCGACGACGACGGCAGTGACGGGACGGAGCTCCCATCACCAGCCCGGGCCTCCCCGTTCGATGAGATCGGATCTTTCCATGCAATGATCGCCAGGGCATCCAAGCTTTTTCAGCTCTGCCCCGAAGAGATGGAAGGTTTCCTTTACCAACGGCGCGAGGCCAGGAGGAAGTCAGTCCTCGCCGTGCCTCTGCTGGATGACATCTGGGACGAGGGTCTCACCCATCTTAAGAACCCGTCTACGACGCCTGCCAAGAAGGAACGGTACGAGAAGAAGTACCGGGTCCCCGACGCGGCCCCTTTGTGCCTTAGGGCACAACCTACCCCGGACTCTGTCGTCTCAGCGGCGGCCAAGAAGAAAGCGGAGGGGGGGGCATCGGTCTCGACGTCAACTTTCCCGCCGGACGGCGAAGGGAAGAAGCTGGACGCAATGGGACAAGTTATCTCGTCGGCAGCAACAACGATTAAGGCGGCCAACGCCCTCGCGATTGGGGCCCACTACGACAGGGAGTTATGGTACAAGATCACCCCCCTGTTGGACTTCCTACTGGATGACGAGAGGGCCGAGGCCCTGGAGATCTTGCAAGAAGGCGAAGTGGCGTCGGACCCCGCCATTACGGTGGCAATGTGCATTGCCAACACCGGTTTCCGCCAGCTAGGCAACAGCGTTTGCCTTAGACGAGGTTGGCTCAAGGCGACAGATTTCCGCCCGGATGTACAAGCCAAGGTGCTCGACATGCCGTTCGGGAAAACGGTGAATGAGTCCCTCCAAGCCATCAAGGCGGACACAGGCTGCTAGGGCCCTAGGCATTCTCCGGCAACAGCGGCCGTCCTTACGGAGCACCGGAGGCAAGCAGGGTGCCTCCAGGGGATTCGGCGGTGGCTCCTCTACGTACCGCCAAGCGGCCCGCTCCTCGTCGCAGGATAGAGGACGAGGCAAGTCGGGGGCAGAGGGGGTTCCCCACCGTCGTGGTCGCAAGGGAGGCCAAGGCGGCAAGGCGTACTCCAAGCAAGATTGAACGCACCGAAGCACCCTGGTGGGAGGCCGGCTGGCGAAGTTCGTCAGCGTGTGGGAGTCCATCTCAACCAACCGTTGGGTGCTGGACGCCCTGGCCCAGGGGCACGCCCTCGAATTTCTAAAAAAGTGCCCCCGCATTCCACCCGTGGTCAGGAAGGAAAATCGCGTCCCTCAACTACTTTTGGAGGTGAGTGCGTTGCTCAGAAAAGGTGCCATCGAGCTTGTCCCGAAGAGGCTCCGGGGGTCCGGAGTATACTCGAGGTACTTCCTAGTAAAAAAGAAGACAGGAGGAGGGTGCCCCATCCTGGACGTGCGATGGCTGAACAAGTACATCAAGGCACAGAAGTTCCAGATAGTCACCCTCCAGCACGTGCTGGGACAACTGGAGGAGGGCGATTTCCTGTCGTCGTTGGATTTGGAGGATGCGTACTTCCACATCCCCATTCTGAAAGGTCACCGAAAGTTCCTCAGGTTCATGGTCCAAGGACGGCACTACCAGTTCAAGGCCCTCCCGTTCGGATTGAAGTCGGCACCCAGGGTGTTCACCAAGTGCCTCGCACCGGTGGTGGGGCGGCTGCGCCTGCAGGGGATCCACGTCTACCCCTACCTGGACGACTGGCTCATCCGAGCAGGGGCAAGGGAGCTCGCAGTGGATCACACAGCAAAGACTGTCCAGCTGCTCGCGGACCTGGGATTCTCCATCAACTTTCCCAAATCCCACCTGGTCCCGTCGCAAGTCGCACTGTTTCTGGGAGCAAAGCTCAACACAGTGGCGCGCCTGGCCTCACCGTCGGAAGAAAGGACGAAGGCCATCCTGGGCAAGGTGCAGCATCTGCTGGCCACGGACGTGGCCAGGGTGAGGTCCATCAAGTCCCTTCTCGGGATGATGGGCTTCTGCATACATCTCATGCGCCTGTGCAGGCTTCGGATGCGCCCTCTGCAAGAGTTCCTCGACTCCTGCTGGATCCAAGCGACGGGCAGCTTCGAGGATGAGATTCCGCTGGACGAGACTTTCTGACGAGCGATCCGGTGGTGGGGCACCCGCGCTCATCTGACGGCAGGCACATACTTTCAGACCCCATCCCACCAGATAACGGTGACGACGGATGCCTCCCTGGAAGGGTGGGGAGCACACACCGGAGATCTTCACGCAAGAGGCCTTTGGCTCCCGGAGGAGAAGATGCTCCACATCAACATCCTGGAGCTCCGTGCAGTGTTCTGGGCCCACGGGTCCTTTCTCCCGTCCCTCAAGGGCAAGGTGGTGAGAATTTTCACCGACAACACCACCACGATGTTCTACATCCGGAAGCAGGGAGGAACCAGATCCCCAGCCCTCTCCAAGGGAGCCCATAAACTGTGGCATTGGGCCGTCGCCCAAGGGATGTTTCTGGTGCCCTTTCATCTGTCAGGGATAACGCACACCATTGCCGACTCACTCAGCAGGGAGCTGCGCTCGTGCCACAAGTGGGAACTACGTCAGGATCAAGTGGATCGACTCCTCCGACGATGGGGAAAACCCCAGATCGACCTGTTCGCGACGGCGACGAACTCCAAGTGCCAGAGGTTCGCCAGCATGTTTCCCCAGCCGAGGAGCATGGGCGATGCTTTCTCGTTCCCCTGGGAAGGCCTGTTCTTTTATGCGTTCCCCCGTTGCTGATGCTGCTCCGACTCGTCAACCAGCTCAAGAGGTCCCGGTGCAGGATGATCCTGGTCGCACTGGCGTGGCCAAGGCAGATCTGGTTACCGGACCTTCTGGACTTGTCGGCGTCCCCACCAGTCAAGCTGCCGACGGATGCGGATCTTCTCTCCAGAGAAGGAGGCGCCATACTTCATTACGACCCGGAGTCGCTGAACTTGCAGGCCTGGCTCCTGCAGCACTAAATTTTGGAGGGTACGATATCCCGGCTGACTGCAGAGAGGTCCTTGCAAAAGCCAGGGCGTCCTCAACTCTCAAGTGCTACGGACATAAGTGGAAGAGGTTCTGTCTGGTGCTGTGCACAGAAGATTAACCCTCTGCGGATTACGGCCCCTCAAGTGCTGCCGTTCCTACTGTCGCTGGCCAAGGCTGGACTGGCTCACGCCTCCATCAACATACATCTGGCTACGATCTCCCGATACACCAGAACCACAGGACGGGCGTCCTTGTGGTCCCATCGCCTGGTGAAGGAATTTATGAAGGGACTGTTACAATAGTTCCCGCCGGTGAAGGCCCCTGCCCCGGTGTGGGAACTCAACGTGGTGCTGACCAGGCTCATGGGGGCGCCTTGCATTCAGCACCGTTGAAATTCCTGTCATGGAAGACTGCGTTTCTGGTGGCCATCATCTCCGCACGGCGAGTGGGAGAGATCCAGACCCTACCTGCAAGCCTCCATACTTGACTTTTCACGACACAAGGGTGGTGCTGAGGACGCACCCCTCGTTTATGCTCAAGGTGGCGTCGGACTTCCACCTCAACGAGCCCTTGGTGTTAGCTGTTTTCTTCCCGTCGCCTTTTCCTCCGGCCGAGAGGACTTTGCACTCGCTGGATGTGGCTAGAGCGCTGAAGTTCTACGTGGACCGCACAAAGAGTTTTCGGAAGACAACACAGCTTTTTGTGAACTTTGGACCTGTGAACCAAGGGAAGGCTCTCTCGAAGGCTTCCATTTCCAGATGGCTCTCCGGCTGCATCGCGCACTGTCATCGGTTGGCAAACCGACCGTTGCCTGGACGTCCGAGAGCCCATTCGACCAGAGCTATCGCTGCTACCACGGCGTTCTTGTCTGGTGTGCCCTTGCTGGACATCTGCAGGGCTGCTACGTGGAGGTCGACGCACACCTTCACGAGATTCTACTGCGTCGACTGGGATTCCAGAGAGGAGTCCGGGGTCGGCCAAGCGGTGCTGCGCAATCTGTTCGCCTAAGGTGAGCCTGGTGAGGAGGTAAGAACTGCTTAATGTTGAGTTTTGATGTAATGCTTAATGTTGAGCCCTTTTTTCCACCTCCCGTTAGTTGTGCATGTGTGTACTGCTATGTATACTTATATTCATGAGCATGTGAATCCATGCCAGACCCCATGCTGGAGAAGGAACACGTTACTTACCTGTAACTGTTGTTCGAGGGGATTGGGTCCTCCGACGTATTCCATATCTATGACAGGTAATGTCCACAGCTGTGCTGCTCTGGAAAATCTTGGCTCCTGCGTCGATGACGTCGATGCGCCGTCCCCGAGGACCTCCGCCGACGTCACCCGATGTGATAAGTAGGACGCACGACGCCCATAGCCTCAATTCCTTTTTTTTCTGCGAACGTGTTCGCTTCGTGAATCTCGGTACGCCTCGACTCGTTGGAGTTTGCTGTTTTCGAATTCTCGGTTCGTTGAACCTGTTTGGTTTTTTGTGAAGACCTGTTCGTGGCGATGTCTACTTCGTCTTCAACCTCGAGTCCGGGCTTCAAGAAATGCGGGGACTGTGGGTCCAAGATGTCGGTCACGGACTCGCACGACGCCTGCCTCTGGTGCCTCGGGGAGGCCCACGATACGGACGACTGTGTCGACTGCCAGTCGCTCACGGCAAAGGCCTTGCGGGAACGCAAGAAGAAGCTGTTGGTAGGCCGGGTGTCTAAGCCCCGGAAGTCGAGGTCTGCGGGGCTTTTGACGGATGACTCGAGGGGCGACTCTCCGTGTCGTCGGAAGTCCAGTGGGTCTCCTTCCAGGAGTCTGTCTCGCCACTGCTCCGCCTCTTCGAGGCATTCCCGGAAGCGCCGGCATAGGTCGCCTTCCCCGTCCTCTTCCGAGGACTCCGCCTGTCGGCGGGTCGCTTATCCCTCCATGCAAGCGACACCGGAGGAATGGGCTTCCTTCGGGAAGCAGATGCTAGCGATTCTTGAATCGCAGGGCACCGGTCCGTCCGTGCCTCCGAGTGGGGTCAGTCGGCACCGGTCCAGAGACACCGCTCGTACGCCTTCGGGCTCGGGTGGTCGGCACGGCTCACGGGAGAGGTCCCGCTCAGACAAGGGTAGCCGTTCTCGCCATGCCCGTTCCAGGTCCCGTTCCTCGGCGCGCTCGAGACCGTGTGATCCTGTGCCGTCTTCGAAGAAGACGTTGACGCCTGTGGCGCCGAGGTCATCGACGGTTTCTCTCGATGCTCCGCCTCCGAGGGGGTCGTCAACGCCGTCGGCGCCTAGGTCGTCGAGAGACCCGCTCGGAGCTCAGGCTTCGAGGCATGTGTCGACGCCGCCGATTCTGGCGGCGCTGCAGCTGACGTCGATGCCGATTCGCTCGACGTCGACGCCTTTTCTGTCGACGCCGGCGCAGAGTTGTTCAGCGCCCTTGACGCCTTTCGAGGCGGTGGTGTCGGAGGGGCCCCGTGCACTGGGCTTGCCCCTAGAAAGGCTCTGGCTAAGGTCAGGCACTGCTTTGGTCCCCAGAGGTCTTACTCTCCACGCCTGGAGTACATTTCAGAGGGTGATGAAGGCTCTGATGTGGGCTTGGTTCCGGTTACTGTTCCAGATGAGCTTATCTCAGGCCATAGCCAGTTTGATGACCTGAGGCAGTCACTGCATGATGCCAGTGGATTGGACACACCTCCGGAGGTGGAGTTTTGTAGGCCGGAGCCTGGCACTCATGCCGATTCTTCATATCGGCGCCTTATGTCTCGGGTCACTGAGTATTTGGGTTGGTCAGCTCCCCCAGGGGAGTCCGTTCAGGATGATCTCACGGACATCCTTGATCTCGGTCCCCCCACTGACCAGGTTTTGCCGTTTCATATGGCTCTGCAGAGAAGGGTGGCAGCGGCTTGGACTGCTCCGGAGAGTCTCCCGGCAGTGGGCAAGTCTTTGTCGCGAAAATATCTTCCAGCCAGTAGCGACCCCTGCTACTTGTCCAGGCACCCCACTCCGGAGAGTTTGGTGGTGCAGGCGGCTACGGCCCCGGCAAAGCAGGCGTCGTATCCTACCATCCCTCCGGATAGGGACGCTAACGTTTTGACGGCTGGGCGAAGAAAGTGTTTTCTTCGGGGGGGTATGGCGCTTCAGGCGGCCAACTCCATATGTGCTTTGTCTCGTTTCACACACACTCTGTGGAACTGTGTTGCATTAGCGGCTGAACATATTCCCGAAGGGCATGAACAGGATGGTTTCCTTGCTATGGTTCAGGATGGCAAGGATGCCATGTGTGAGGCCGTTCAGTCGGGTTTGGACTTGGCAGATTGTGTCAGCCGGTCCATGACGGCGAGCAACGTAATGCGCAGGTTTGCGTGGTTGCGGAAGTCTGGGTTCGCTCCTGATGTGCAATCCCGGCTCCTCAACATGCCCTTTGACGGTGAACACCTTTTTGCGAGCAAGGCTGACGAGAGCCTTGAGAGGTTGCAGACCTCCAAAGCTGCAGCGAAGTCGTTGGGTGCTGCAGTTCGCCAACCTCAGCCTTTTCGTCCTATGGGGACAGCAATGTAGGGGAGGTTCCATTTGCTATTACTCCTTCAGTAAAGCGAGGGGAGCTAGCAGTCAAAGAGGCCATCGTAAGTGTGCCAGAGGTGGAAACAAAGGTACTAGAGGTGCCAAGGCCGCTCAGGCAATTGCCTCTTTTCCCTCAGGCAACGCCGCAGCCGCTACCACTCGGTCATGAGGCCAGGTCCCATGGTTTGCCGGTCGGGGGAAGACTGGCGCAGCATCTTGTAGAGTGGCAAGCCATTACTTCGGATGTGTGGGTTCTGGAGATCATAACCCACGGCTACTGTCTTCCTTTTCGGCAGAGGCCTCACGACAATCCACCAGGGAACCTCTCTTTGAAGTGTCCGGATCCGCTCCTTGCGCAGGAAATTCAAGCCCTGCTGGAGAAAGGTGCCATAGAACTGGTGCGTGTAGCGGAGAGGAACAAGGGATGGTATTCCCCTTATTTTTTTATTTAGAAGAAAGACCGGGGAGTGAGACCCATCATGGACTTGCGCGGATTGAACAAACTCCTCAGGAAGGACAAGTTCAAGATGGTGACTCTTTCTCAAGTCCTCCAGGCCCTTCGACTTCAGGACTGGTTGGTGTCTCTCGACCTCAAGGATGCTTACTTCCATGTGCCGATCCATCCCAAGCACAAGAAGTACCTGAGGTTCGCGGTTGGCGACTCACACTTTCAGTTTCGGGTCCTGCCGTTCGGATTGACCTCCGCCCGAGGGTTTTCACCAAGCTCATGGTGGTGGTGGCAGCGCATCTCAGGAAAGGGGGATTTACTTCTACCCTTACCTGGACGATTGGTTGATCAGGGGGAGCTCTCCCGAGCAAGTCCTGGATCATCTGTCCGTCACCTGCCACTCCCTTCACAGGCTGGGCTTCTCCCTCAATTTAAAGAAGCCCCATTTGACACCAACGCAGCGGCTCCAGTACATCGGAGCAGTGCACGACACGTCTCTGGGGCAGCGTTTTCCTCCTCAGGTGAGGGCTCTTCACATTCAGCAGATGGTGAACAAGTTTCAATTTGCCCAGGATCTCCCAGCGTCCGAGTTCTTGAGACTGCTCGGTCTTATGGCATCCTGCATTCTTCTGGTGCCAGAGGCTCGTCTGTGGATGAGATCTTTGCAGTGGGCACTCAAGCTCCAGTGGTCTCAGTCCTCTGGCAGGCTGTCGGACCCTGTTCAGGTGCCGCCCTCAGTAGCCCAGGACCTTCTGTGGTGGGGCGTCGAGGGCAATCTGATGAAGGGGGCCCCATTTTGGCTGCCCTGGCTGGAGGTGACGATCGTGACGGACGCATCCCTCACGGGATGGGGAGCTCATGCCAACGAGTTGACAGTCAGCGGTCGTTGGTCTCCGTCGGAGTCCAGACTCCATATCAATCTGTTGGAGCTGAGGGCCGTCGGTCTAGCCCTGAAGGCTTTTCTGCCGACTGTGCGTGGAAAGTGTGTCGTGATTTTAACGGACAACACCGTGGCCATGCACTACCTCAACAAAAGGGGGGGGGGCAGGGTCACTTCCGCTGTGCAGGGAGGCGATGCAGCTCGAGTTCTGGGCCATCCAGTAGGAAGTTTCGATCTCGGCTGTTCATCTGGCCGGAGACGACAATGAGACGGCGGATGCTCTGAGCAGGCAGAGCACGATCCTCTCACGAGTGGGAGCTGGCTCAGGAGATTCTCCTGGAGATCTTCGCCCTTTGGGGGACCCCTCAAGTGGATCTCTTCGCCTCCAGTGTCAACCGGAAGTGCGAAAAGTTTTGCTCGCAGGAATTTCCTCCAACAGGAGCCTTAGGAGACGCGTTCGCGGTGGAGTGGTCATTCCCACTGCTGTACGCGTTTCCTCCAGTCCCCGTCATCCCGCAAGTGCTGCGTAGGTTACGGACCGTTCGGTTCCCGGATGATCCTCATAGCTCCGGCGTGGGCCCGGAGGACGTGGTACCCGGACCTTCTCGACTTGTCCATCTGCCCTCCACATCGTCTTCCCTACCGAGACAATCTGCTCTCACGGGAGAGGGGTCATGTTCTCCGTCCAGAGGTCAGATCCCTCAACCTTCACGCTTGGCTCCTGAAAGGTTGAGGTATAAGGATTGGGACCTCCCTGAAGATGTGATGGAGTTGTTGCTCTCGGGCCAGGCGGCCGGCAACAAAGTCTCTGTACCGTTGCCATTGAAGAAAGTTCTGCGACTGATGCAGAGTTAAGAATGTGGATCCTTTTGAATGTGACATTCCCAAGGTTCTGTCTTTTTTGCTTTCCTTGGCCCACGGGCTTGCAAGTGGGGACCATTAAAGGTTACAGGTTACCTGACGGCGCTGTCCATATTTAAGCGCTCGTCTGAAGAGTGTTCCTATTTTAAGATTCCTTTAATTTCTCAGTTTTTGAAAGGGCTCGCTAATGTGTTCCCTCCGTCACCTTTTCTGGTGCCCGGTTGGGATTTGAACCTTGTTCTTAAGTTTCTTATGGGTGCTCCGTTTGAGCCTTTACATTCTTGCCCTTTGAGGCTGTTAACTCTGAAAACTGTGTTTTTGGTTGCGGTTACTTCCGCTCGCAGAGTGAGTGAGTTACAGGCACTTTCAGTTAAGCCACCCTTAACTGTGTTTCATAAGGACAGGGTTGTCCTTAGAGTTCGTCCTTCTTTTCTTCCGAAGGTGGTTTCGGAATTTCATTTGAGCCAGAAGGTGGTTCTTCCGGCGTTCTATCCTCCTCCACATCCTGGTAAGGAAGAGGCGCGGCTCCATAGGCTTGATCCTAGGAGAGCGTTGAGCTTTTATATTTCGCGCATGTCCCGGGTCAGAGTGGACGATCAACTTTTCATTGGTTACGCTGGAAAGCGTTTGGGACAAGCTGTGACGAAACAGACTTTGTCTCGTTGGATTATTTTAGCTATCTCTGAGTGTTACCGTTTGGTGGGTAAGGATCCTCCGGCTGGCTTGCGGGCCCATTCTACTAGAGGTGTGGCTGCGTCTACTGCCCTGCAGAGGGGTGTTCCTATTCGTCACATCTGTGATGCAGCCACCTGGGCTTCAGTACATACTTTTGTACGTCACTACTCCCTCGATTCCATCAGAGGGCAAGATCTGGCCTTTGGCAAGGCAGTTCGCTATTCCGCAATTTGATTGGGCATGCTAAATATGTATTCTAAATTCTTTCCCACCTCCTTGTTTGGTACTGCTTTGGGAGTCTGTCATAGATATGGAATACGTTGGAGGACCCAAATCCCTCAAGGAACAAGTTACTTTCTTACCTGGTAACGTTCTTTCAATGGGATGGTCCGACGACATATTCCATATCGCTCCCTCCCTGCCTTCCCCGCTGCAGAATTTCTTTTGCGATTGCAGCTTGCGTTCCGCAAGGCCTTGTGTGTCTGACTGGCAGAAAACTGGTGGCACACGTTCTGGGAAAAAACTATAACTAAGGCTATGGGCGTCGTGCGTCGTCCTTATCACATCGGGTGACGTCGGCCGTCAGAGGAGGTCCTCGGGGACGGCGCATCGACGTCATCGACGCAGGACGCAGACTCCACGATTTTCCGGAGCAGCACAGCTGTGGACATTACCTGTCATAGATATGGAATACATCGTCGGACCATCCCATCGAAAGAACGTTACCAGGCAAGAAAGTAACTTGTTCTTCTCCAGCATGGGTCTGGCATGGATTCACATGCAAACCCTCCCTCCTGCCCCTCTACGGCTCTTCACTTGGTCATACTGCCACTTAGCGTGCTACCAAATCTGAAGATGGATGCCAGAGGCGGGGCGTAGGGAGAGGGCAGTCATTGGCTCGGGCCGTATGACCCAGAGACCAGTGATTGGTTACTACTGAGAAAGACAGATCAGAAACGAAACTGATACTGATTTTTTCTTTACCGAGAATTCCCAGCCTGACGACAGGGAATATTCATGAGCATGTGAATCCATGCCAGACCCATGCTGGAGAACAACAGTTACAGGTAAGTAACTTGTTCCTTCTCCAGCATGGGGTCTGGCATGGATTCACATGCTCATGAATACTAGGCCAAAGTCAATGGGCTTAAAGTCTTGGATAGGATAAAATGGTTCTGGTAAGTAAACGGTAAAGTCTCTGTAGAAGTTCACAGAAGCAGTTTGTAACAAGAAGAATTGTATGTTGGGTCACAAGCTGATTAGGCCTGCTAGTTGCAAAGGTTTCAAGTACTTTCACTGCGAGAGGCAAGTACTCTGTCTCGTTTCACAGTACCTTACAAATGAAGAAAAAGATGCAGCTGAAGACTTCTGTTCCTGACAGTTCCTGCAGATGGAACAAGTTAGTTACCTGTAAATGTTGTTCTCCAGCAGGGTTCTGGCATGGATTCACATACTCATGAATATTCCCCGTCGTCAGGCTGGGAATCCTCTGTAAAGAAAAAATCAGTTTAGTTTCTGAACTGTCATTCCCCTTACAACCAATCACTGATCTCTCGGTCATACTGCCCCCAGCCAATGACTGCCCTCTACCTAAGACCCTCCTCTGGCAGCCATCTTCAGATTTTTACCGCACGTTCAGGTGCTGGGAGTCTTCGTGCTTAGCTCTCAAGATTTTACTGCATTTTTGCATTTAAAAAAAAAAGAATTTATGCTATTTTTTTCAGTCAATCGAGCCTCACGCTCCATCTATCTACCTTTCGATTAACGGGTACCCGTTTTTCAGATTCTTCAGTGCCCACCAAGGGCGAATTTCGTCGAGTTTCTTCGTGGAGGATTCCAGCAGTTTCTTCAAGGCCTACGCTGCGTGGACATAATGGAGAGAAGGATTCCGCTCCCCTTTTCAAGATTTGTTCTGACTGCGGCTTGCGGAATGTCTTCTCAGACAAGCATTCCAAGTGTGTCTACTGCCTGTACCCGGACCCAACGCACGAGGTAGAGGACTGTGTGTTTTTTCAGGAGATGGTGCCCCCGCACGCTGAAGGATCGGCATCGGCGACTCGAGGAGTGCTACAGGCCAAGGCACCTGCTCTGGGTTGGTCCCAGCAGCATGCCTCCCCTGCCACCAAGAAAGCTGAGCGGCCTTTTAAGACCTTTGATGGCACTCCTCCCACGGGGACCCAACAAAAGATGAAGCGCTGCGAGTCCACTGTCACCGGGAGCGCTGTTGCGACAGGATCCTTAACAGACAGGGGGAGTACAGCGGCTTCAGTCACCAGCCAACACTCTGGATCTTCATCAAAAAGGAAGCCCAGGACCGGTCCGACGGGGAAGGCCTAGGGGGAGCGGGGTGGGGACCCTCCCCCCAAAGGAGAAGGCTGCAGGTCCGACCAGGGGGCGTGAAGACCAGGTGAATACGACTAAGGCCCTACTGTCCATCGAGGGGGTGGTGGCGTCACTCACGCAGGCCGCGGTGCCATCCCGCAGGGCGCACCCCAGAATGCTGATCTCTCCCTGCTTGCCAGGAGGGAGTCCTATTTTTAGCGCATGGAGGTTTGGGGGACCTCCCAGATCTTTGCCTCCTGACGAGATAGGCTTGTTTCACGCCATGATCGCCAGGGCTTCCGAGCTCGTCCCTGAGAAGAAGAAAGGTTTCCTATACCAGCGCCGCAATGCCAAGAGAAGACCGTCCTGTCAGTCCCACGCCTGGATGACATTTGGGATGAGGTGTTGACCCTCATGAAGAATCCTTCCACTGACCCAGTGAAGCGGGACCGTTATGAGAAGAAGTACAGGGTGCCGGATGCTGCACCCAAGTGCTTGTGGACCCAATCTTCACCGGACTCGGTCGTTCCGGCATCAGACAAGTCTTCGGGCGCCTCCTCTTAGGTGGCCTCCACCCCCCACCCGGACAGTGAGGGGAAGAAGTTGGATGCCATGGGGCGACGAGTTATTTCAATCCGCGAAGACCATCAAGGCTGCCAACGCTCTCACCATTGTGGCCTGCTATGACCGGGAGCTGTGGTTCAAGATCGCTCCCCTCCTGGACTTCCTTCCCAATGACAAGAGTTCGGAAGCTTTGGAGATCCTGCAAGAAGGCGAGGTGGCATCAGACCATGCCATCACGGTAGCCACGGGCATTGCTGACACAGGCTTCCATCAGATGGGCAACAGCGTTTACCTTATTCGGTGGGGGTTGGTTGAAGGCCACTAGCTTCCGCCAGAATGTACGGTCGAGGGTGTTGGACATGCCCTTCGGGTACAACTTATTCGTCAAGACAGTGGACGAGTCTCTTCAGGCCATCAAGGCGGATACCGAGACGGTTCGGGCATTGGGCACGCTCTAGCAGCGATGGCCATCCTTTCGGGCCTCCGGAGGAAAGTCCCGCGGATACTCCAAAGGTTTCGGTGGTGGCTCGTCATCGTATCGTCAACCGTCCCGCTCACAGCAAGTCCAGAGGAGGTTGCGGTCGTCGCCAAGGTCCCCAAAGTGGCACCCCCATGGCAAAGCAGGATTGAACTAGCCGCAACGTCAGGCCCCTACCCGCGCACCCTGGTGGGAGGCCAGCTGGCGAACTTTGTCAGCGTGTGGAAGTCCATCTCCACCGACCGTTGGGTGCTGGATGCCCTGGCCCACGGACACACCCTGGAATTTCAACGGAAGTGCATGCGCATTCCACCAGTGGCCAGGAAGGAAAAATGCATCCAACTTCTGCTGGAGGTATGGGCCATGCTGAGCAAGGGTGCGGTGAAACTCGTCCGAAAAAGGCTCTGGAGCTCTTGAGTGTACTCCGGTACTTCCTCGTCAGATAGAAGACTGGCGGTTGGCGACCCATACTAGACCGCTGCCTCAACAAGTACATTGGGTCCCAGAAGTTTCTGATGGTCACCCTTCAGCACGTGCTGGGACAACTGGAAGAAAGGTATTTCCTATCGTTTCTGGACCTGAGGATGCCTATTTCCACATCCCCATTCAAAAGGGACACCGCAAGTTTCTGTGCTTTGTGGTTCAAGGGCAGCATTACCAATTCAAGGCCCATCCCTTCGGATTGAAGTCGGCACCAAGAGTTTTCACCAAGTGTCTGGCGCCAGTGGCGGCGCGGTTTCGCCTGCAGGGGATTCATGGCTACCCCGACCTGGACGATTGGCTCCTCCGAGCGAAGTTGAGGGAGACTGCCATCGAATACACGGCGGGGACCGTCCGGCTACTCGCGGAACTGGTGTTCCTGATAAACTTTGCCAAGTCCTCCTTGGTGCCATTGCAGGACGCGCTGTTTCTGGGGTCCCCGGCTCAACACGGTGTCGTGTCTGGCATCCCTGTCGGAGGAGAGAATAGCTGCCATCCTAGGCAGGTACAACAGCTGTTGACCGTGAAGATTGCAAGGGCTAGGTCCCTCAAGTCCCTCCTCGGCATGATGTGCATTTACCTCGTGCGCTGGTGCACGCTGCGGATGCAACCACTGCAGGAGTTCCTCAACGCTCGTTGGATCCAGGTATCAGGAAGCTTCGAGGACAAGACCGCCTTCGACGAGAGTTTCCGTTCAGCGATTCGGTGGTGGGGGGTCCGTGCGCATCTATCGATGGTGTGGATTTCCAGAGCCCCTCCCCTCCCACCCCCTGCACCAGGAGACGGTCACGACAGATGCATCTCTAGAGGACTGGGGTGCACACACACACGGTTGTCTCCACACAAGAGGCCTGTGGCTGCTGGAGAAGTCATTGCACATCACCGTTCTGGAGCTACGGGCCGGGTTTTGGGCCCTCAAGTCTTTCCTTCCGTGCCTCAAAGGCAACGTGGTGCGGATTTTCACAAACACCACCACAATGTTTGACATCCTGAAGCAGGGGGGGCACAAGATCCCCCAGCGCTCTCCAAAGAGGCGCAGGACCTCTGGTGATAGGCTGTCGACCAGGAGATGTTACTCATCCCGTTTCATCTGGCAGGAGTGAAGAACACCGTGGCCGACTCTCTCAGCAGTCCACGATTGGGAGCTTCGGCAGGACCAAGTGGATCTTCTATTCCGACGATGGGGGCAATACCCAGATCGATCTGTTTGCGCCAGCGATGAACACCAAGTATAGAGGTTTTCCAGCAGGTTTCCCCAGCCGGGGAGCATGGGGGATGCATTCTCCTTCCTGTGGGATGGCCTGTTCCTCTGTGTTTCCCCCGTTGCTGTTGCTTCTCCGACTCATCAATCAACTCAGACGGTCCCGGTGCAGGATGATCCTTGTCGCACCAGCGTGGCCGAGGCAGATATGGTACCCGGACCTTCTGGACATGTCAGCAACCCCTCCAGTCAAGCTTCCGGCGGACGCAGATCTTCTCGCCAGGGAAGGAGGTGCGATTCTGCACCACGACCCAGAGTCGCTGAACTTGCAGGCCTGGCTTCTGCAGCGTTAGAGTTTGGTGGATACGATTGTTAGGGAGAATCTCTTCAAAGGCTAATTTCCCTTACCTTTAGAGTCCCCCAGAAGCTTTGCTGGATTTGAGTGGTTTATTTTTTTCTCCTGCTAAGAGTGACTTTTTTTCCCACTCTTAGACAGATTGCTGGTATATGTTTTAGGCGATCTTGTGTGCTTATGGTCTATGGGGTTTTTCTCACCCTCCTAGGAATCCTTTGTAACATGTGTAGTACACAGCACCCTCAGTGCAGTACCACAGGAGTGTCACAGTGACCCCCAAACATAGACTCCATACCCTGGGACTGACTACTGTCTCCCAGGGCATGTAAAGTCCCCATTGACTTTACTAGTCAAGAATTATGAACTAAACCAGTAACACCCATCTTACTATGGAAGTACTGGAAAGGGTTAGTAATTTTTCCCTGGTGTTCATTTTCGAGGTGGTGCCGTACAGTCCCTCTCTCAAAAGTTTCTGGCTGGTGGCAGTGGTTAATACCGTAAATATTTGACCGCAAATATTTCCCTATGGGATTTTCCCATTATCCGAAGCTACCACTTTTACTGACAGCCTCTAACATACCGCTGGTTTATTTTAATATTAACTTTAATCTGTGGGTGTTTTTTTTTTTTTTTGCCAAAACTTTAATATTTCTTTCTCGTGTCTTTCTCTGAAATCCTAACCCAGGTCGGGGATCCTTTGTTCGTCCTTTTGGCGGGCTTCTGCACAGAAGCCCTCCTCTCTGTGCCAGTGAGTCTGGGTTAGACTGGATGTGTGGGAGGGGGAATAGGCACCCTGGACAGGGTTGCCTACGCAATCCAAGTCGCACTCTGCCCTGATAGGCTGGGGGGTTCTCAGTCACACTACTAACTTGTGTGGTACAGACCTATAACAATAGGTGGGTTACCTACTACCAAGAGGACAAGGGTGGTGTAGTCTCCCACAGGGTTACTACTCCAATTCTTGCCTAACAGCTGCCAGCACACAAAGTACCTCAGGCTCATGATAGAGGACACCCACTATCAGTTCAAGTTTCTCCCCTTTGGCATTGCCTCAGCCCCAAGGGTGTTCACAAAGGTACTGGCGGTAGTAGCGGCTTACCTGCGCAGGCAGTCCATCCCAGTCTATCCTTACCTCGACGACTGGCTCATAACAGGGGATTTGTACAGAACATCCCAGAGGACGGTAGATCACCTCTTCAACCTAGGATTCTTGATGAACGAGAACATATCCAGTCTAACCCCCAGCCAAGTCAAACAATTTCTGGGGGCTCTAATTCGGATACAAATGGGATGGTCTTTTCCTCAGAGTTCAAAACCTGCTGTTCCAGATTCCTTACTATGTAGCCAGCCATCAAGTGACTATGCAAAGCCTTGCGACTGATGGGGATGATGGCTTCCTAGTTCTCCAGCATGAGGTCTGGCATGGATTCAGATGCTCATGAATATTCCCCGTCGTCAGGCTGGGAATCCTCGGTAAAGAAAAAACCAGTATCAGTTTCGTTTCTGATCTGTCTTTCGTAGTAGTAACCAATCACTGATCTCTGCGTCATACTGACCACAGCCAATGACTGCCCTCTACCTAAGCCCCGCCTCTGGCAGCCATCTTCAGATTTTTACCGCACGTTCATGTGTTGGGATCCTCGTGCTATTGCTCTCGAGCGTTAGTGCTATTTTTTCACGTTTTTTCTCAAAAACTTCATTTTTTTCGGTCAAAAGAGCCTCAAGCTCCACCGACTCTCCATCCGATCAACGGGGACCCGTGTCGGATTCGTCTACGCCCCTCAAGGGTGAAGATTCGTCGAGCTACGCTTTTGGAGGACTCCAGAAGTTTCTTAGGCCCATCTCGGTCATGGCCCAGGAGAAGGGAAGCTCGACGCCCGGAAAGCTGTTCAGTGTCTGCCCTGGATGCCAGCTGCAGAATGTCTTTAAGGAAGACGAACACTCCTTTTGTCTTTACTGCCTAGATGAAGACAAGACGCACGTGGAGAAGGACTGTGCGTTTTGCGGCAACATGTCGGAGCGGACAATGAAGGACCGCCATCAATGTCTCGCCAACTGGCTGGAAGGGAAGAGCCCGTCCGGCGAGAAGAGGAAGAAATCCGAGCGGTCTTCTAAGACCTTTGAGGACGCCCCGGCGACGGGGGTCCAACATAAGGCCAAGCACCTCGAGTCCCCTGGCACCATGAGCGCCGAACAGTCGGGCTCTACGGGCGCCAGGCAGGGCGCACCCTCCCCGGCACCATCAACCACGAGCCAAAGCTCTGGGTCGGGTAAGAGGAAGGCCGAGCACCCGGCGAAGCTCCTGGAGAGGCCCCGGTCAAGCTCGAAGGCGGAGGGGGAGCGAGGCAGTGTCCCCCCCCCCTCAAGGAGAAGGCGGTGAGCGCACCAAGGGTGGTGAAAGCCTTAATCCATCCGGCCAAGGCCTCTATCGAGACAGTCGCGGCGGCCCTGGCTCAGCCTGTGGAGGCTACGCCTGTGGTGGCGACCTCGGGGCTCAGAGTCTCCCTGCCACCGCAGAGGGAGTCCTCTTTTATGCCCATCGACAGGACCCCCGTGAAACCTCCGACGGAGAAGAAAAAGGGGGGGGCAGGAGGTCGTCGTGGATTCGGCCTCAACCTCTGAGGAAGAACTGATCGAGGTCTTACGCCACGGCGTTGGCGTGGAAGAAGACCAGCCCGTCGGGAGGGATACCGACGCAGGAGACGACGACATCGTCGAGGGTACCAACGGGGCCCCTGACCGCCCGTCGGATTCCCCTCTGCCAGTGCCGCAAGACAACTCGGCGGCCATTTTGTTGGCTATACAGTCCTTATGCTCAGAGATAAGGACGAGACTGCCGTTACCAGTGGAGGAACCACTCCCGTCGGGGGACCCGGAACCAGGCCCTTCGGGCAGCCCCCCTCCTAAGAAAAGAAGGATTCACCCTCCACCTCCTTTTCAGCCGTCGCGCCCCGTTCAGCCCTCCTCCCCGTCCACGACTCGAGGGGATGATACGGGGACTGACACGGCCGCGACGGGTACGGACGACGAGGTGTACGACGAGGATCTACCGTCGTCTCCTCCCACCCGGGCTTCCCCGCCCGACGAGATTGGATCTTTTCACACCATGATCGCCAGGGCATCCGAGCTCTTCCAGCTCTGCCCTGAGGAGAAGAAGGAAGGTTTCCTTTATCAACGGCGCGAGGCCAAGAGGAAGACGGTCCTCGCGGTACCTCTACTGGACGATATTTGGGATGAGGGCCTCGCCCTCCTCAAGAACCCATCCACGACGCCGGCTAGAAGAGACCGGTACGAGAAGAAGTACCGGGTCCCGGATGCGGCCCCCTTGTGCCTCCGGGCACAGCCTACCCCGGACTCCGTCGTCTCCGCGGCGGCCAGGAAGAAAGCGGGGGGGGGGTGCGGCCTCCACGTCGACTTCCCCGCCGGACGGCGAGGGAAAGAAATTGGACACGATGGGGCGCAGGGTCATCTCGTCTGCAGCGATGACGATTAAGGCGGCTAACGCCTTGGCTATCGTAGCCCGGTACGACAGGGAGCTGTGGTACAAGCTGGCTCCCCTGCTGGACTTCCTACCGGACGACAAGAGGGCGGATGCCCTGGAGATCTTGCAGGAAGGTGAGGTGGCGTCGGACCACGCCATCACTATTGCGACGGACATCGCCGACACTGGATTTCGCCAGTTGGGCAACGGCGTGTGCCTTAGGCGGCGTGGATGGCTCAAGGCTACTGACTTCCGTCAAGACGTACAGACCAGAGTCCTGGACATGCCGTTCGATGGGAGCAACCTGTTTGGGAAAACAGTGGACGATTCCCTTCAAGCCATTAAAGCGGACATGGAGACGGCCCGGGCTCTCGGGGTTCTCCAGCAACGGCGGCCGCCCTTTCGGAGCGGCGGAGGCAAGGGCGCCTCCAAAGGTTCCGGCGGCGGATTTTCCACCTACCGTCAAGCGGCCCGTTGATCGTCTCAGGAAGCTTACAGGGGACGAGGCAAGTCAGGCGGACCCCGCCGTCGTCGCCAAGGAGGTCAAGGCGGCAAAGCCTCGTCTAAGCAGGATTGAACCGGCCGTGGGGTCGGGCCCCCACCGAAGCACCCCGGTGGGAGGCCGGCTGGCGAGCTTCGTCAGCGTGTGGGAGTCCATCTCCACCGACCGTTGGGTGCTGGACGCCCTAGCCCAGGGCCACGCGCTCGAGTTTCAAAGAAGGTGCCCGCGCATCCCCCCTGTGGCCAGGAAAGAGCTTCACGTCCCTCAGCTTCTCCGGGAGGTAAGGGCTATGCTAAGGAAGGGCGCCATCGAACTCATCCCAAAGAGGCTTCGGGGCTCCGGAGTTTACTCAAGATACTTCCTCGTGAAGAAGAAGACGGGAGGATGGCGCCCCATCCTAGACCTACGACGGCTGAACAAGTTCATCAAGGCACAGAAGTTCCGGATGGTCACCCTCCAGCACGTCCTGGGTCAGCTGGAGGAGGGCGACTTCCTGTCGTCGTTGGATTTGGAGGATGCCTACTTCCATATTCCCATCCTAAAGGGGCACCGAAAATTCCTCAGGTTCGTGGTCCAAGGGCGTCACTATCAGTTCAGAGCCCTTCCCTTCGGTCTACGGTCGGCACCCAGGGTATTCACCAAGTGCCTTGCACCAGTGGCGGCGCAGCTGCGCCGAGAGGGGATCCACGTCTACCCCTACCTTGACGACTGGCTCATCCGAGCCAAGACGAGGGAGCTCGCCGTGGAGCACACGGCAAAGACCGTCCAACTTCTCACGGACCTGGGATTCTCCGTGAACTACGCCAAGTCCCACCTGGTACCCGCCAAGACGCACTGTTTCTGGGAGCGAAGCTCGACAGTGTCCCTTCTGGCCTCCCCGTCGGAGGAAAGGACCAGGGCCATCCTGGGCAAGGTACAGCGGATGTTGGTTTCCGACGCGGCCAAGGTGAGGTCCATCAAGTCCCTCCTCGGAATGATGTCTTCTTGCATCTACCTCATTCCCATGTGCAGGCTCCGGATGCGCCCGTTGCAGCAGTTCCTGGACGCGCGCTGGATCCAAACGACAGGCAGCTTCGAGGAGAGGATCACACTCGACGAGAGTTTCCGACGAGCGATCCGGTGGTGGGGCACCCGCGCGCATCTGACGGCGGGCATGGACTTCCAGACCCCAGGCCACCAGGAGGCAGTGACCACTGATGCCTCCCTGGAAGGGTGGGGAGCGCACACCGAAAATCTGCATGCGAGAGGCCTTTGGCTCCCGACGGAGAAGTCCCTCCATATCAACGTCCTGGAGCTCCGTGCAGTGTTTTGGGCCCTCAGGTCCTTCCTTCCGTCCCTCAAGGGCAAGGTGGTGAGGATCTTCACCGACAACACCACCACCATGTTTTACATCAGGAAACAGGGCGGAACCAGGTCCCCAGCACTGTCCAAGGAGGCACAGGACCTGTGGCATTGGGCCGTCGCCCAAAGGATGTTTCTGGTGCCGTTTCATCTGGCAGGGATAAAAAACACCATCGCCGACTCACTCAGCAGGGAGCTGCGCTCGTGCCACTAGTGGGAACTACGGCAGGATCTAGTGGATCGCCTCTTCCGGCGGTGGGGCACACCCCATATCGACATGTTCGCGACAGCGACAAACTCAAAGTGCCGGAGGTTCGCCAGCAGGTTCCCCCAGCCGAGGAGCATGGGCGATGCTTTCTCATTCCCCTGGGAGGGCCTGTTCCTATATGCGTTCCCTCCATTGCCGCTGCTGATCCGGCTCATCAACCAGCTCAAGAGGTCACGGTGCAGGATGATCCTCGTCGCACCTGCGTGGCCGAGGCAGATATGGTTCCCGGACCTTCTGGACTTGTCAGCGTCCCCGTCAATCAAGCTGCCAGTGGACGCGGATCTGCTCTCCAGGGAAGGAGGCGCCATCCTCCACCACGACCCGAAGTCGCTGAACGTGCAGGCCTGGCTCCTGCAACGCTAGAGTTTGGAGGATACAACATAACCGCCGACTGCAGAGAGGTTCTTGCAAAGGCCAGGGCGTCCTCGACTCTTAAATGCTACGGACACAAATGGAAGAGGTTCTCTGTCTGGTGCCACGCACAGAAGATTAACCCTCTAAGGATTACGGCTCCCCAAGTACTGCCGTACCTGTTGACGCTGGCCAAAGCTGGACTGGCACACGCGTCCATCAAATTCATCTTGCTGCGATCTCCCGATACACCAGAACCACGGGGCGGACGTCCTTGTGGTCTCATCGTCTGGTGAAAGAGTTCATGAAGGGACTGTTCAGATCGTTCCCGCCGGTGAAGGCTCCGGCCCCGGCGTGGGAGCTGAACGTGGTGCTGACCAAGCTCATGGGACCTCCGTTCGAGCCTCTGCACTCGGCCCCGTTGAAGTTCCTGTCGTGGAAAAGTGTTTCTTGTGGCCATCACCTCCGCACGACGGGTGGGAGAGATCCAGGCCCTTTCCTGCAAGGCCCCGTACTTGACTTTTCACGACACAAGGGTGGTGCTCAGGACGCACCCCTCCTTCATGCCCAAGGTGCCGTCGGACTTCCATCTCAACGAACCCTTGGTGTTGCCTGTGTTTTTCCCGTCGCCTTTGTCGCCGGCTGAGTGGACTTTGCACTCGCTGGATGTGGCTAGAGCACTGAAGTTCTACGTGGACCGCACGAAGTGTTTTCGGAAGACGTCACAACTCTTTGTGAACTTTGGACCTGTCAATCAGGGGAAGGCTCGCTCGAAGGCTTCCATTTCCAGATGGCTCTCCGGCTGTATCGTGTACTGTCACCGGTTGGCAAACCGACCGCTGCCTGGCCGTCCGAGAGCACATTCCACCAGAGTGATCGCAGCTACCACGGCGTTCCTATCTGGTGTGCCCCTGCTGGACATCTGCAGGGCTGCTACGTGGAGGTCGACGCACACCTTCACGAAATTCTACTGCGTCGATCGGGATTCCAGGGAGGAGTCCAGGGTCGGCCAAGCAGTGCTGCGCAACCTGTTCGCCTGAGGTGAGCCTGGGGAGGAGGTAAGATTGCTTAATGTTGAGTTTGATGCGATGCTTAATGTTGAGCCTTTGCCACCTCCCGTGGTTGTGCATGTGGGTACTGCTATGTATTTATTCTTTATTCATGAGCATGTGAATCCATGCCAGACCCCATGCTGGAGAAGGAACAAGTTACTTACCTGTAACTGTTGTTCGAAGGGATTGTGTCCTCCGACGTATTCCTCATCTTAGATATATCCTTCCAGCTCTGCTGGCCTCGGAAAATTTTTTCTCCAGAGGGCGCTGCGCGTCGACGTCCCTCGAGTCGATGTCCTTCGACAGCCGCCGTATCGACGCTCGACGTCATCCTGCCTATAAAGGCCGCGCGCAGCGTCCGTTGCTCAGTTCCGTTTTTCCGCGCTACTCGGTGCCTCGGAATACCGTTGCTCAGTTCTTAGTCAGATAATACCTATTTACCTCGAGTTATTCGATCCGTACTCGATGGCTTCCTCGTCGGAACCGACAACTCCTCGATCCGGCTTCAAAAAATGTCGAGATTGTGGGAAAAAGATGTCGTTGACCGATCCTCACAGAAATTGTCTGTGGTGCTTGGGAGCCGAACACCATTGTTCGGAGTGCGAGGACTATATGTCCATGACAGCTAAGGCCCTGAAGGAGCGTAGGGGGAAGCTGGAGAAAGGTAAGACTTTTAAAGCTTCTTCTTCGTCGACGAAGTCGAGACATTCGTCTCCTCGTCACCATTCACGCTCCAGGTCTCGGAGTGGGTCTCATCACTCCTCGAGATCGAAGCACTCGAAGAGGAGACGTCGATGATCCCCTTCTCCGTCTTCCTCTTCCTCTGTTTCGCCAAAAAGAATCCCTTGCCCCACGAAACATAGTTCCTGGGCTGAATGGGAGGAATTCAGGAAAAATATGATGAGCGTCTTCGAGAAAGCGGCCTCGACCCCCTCGAAGACTGCCGAGAGCGATGCTCTGGTCGAAAGACCCGACGGTCAAAAACGCCGCGAGTCGCAGTACCCGGCGAAAGAAACCTCTCGAGCGCGTCTCGAACCCTCGAGTAGGACTATGACCTCCAAACCTTCCTCGAAGGTTCCGTCGAGGTCGATGTCTTCGACGCCGTTGTCGAAGGGACCTTCGACACACGGGTCTGTCGACTCGACGCCGGCCTCGACGTCGACGCCGAGAAAAGTCACGGTGACCACACATCCAGTGACGATCCCCAGGCCCTCGACGTCGATGGCGTCGATATTGTCGAGTAGAATTCCAATTCTGTCGAGGTCCTCGAGGCCTCCACCTCTGTTTTCGACGCCACGCTCGAAGCCTTCGACGTCGACGACATCGTTCTCGAGGCCAATAATGACAAGTTCGGCACCCTCTGCCTTGGAAATGGGATTTACTCCCTTTATGAGTTCAGAACAATTGAGAACTATATCCTCAATTTTAGAAGAGGGTGATTTGTCTGAACAAGACACATTTGAGTTACAGGGACCTGTAACCCCAGTTAGAGAGGAATTTTCCTCTGAAGAGCGCAGATTAAAGGATCTTCATGATTCTTTACATGAGGCAAGTGGGTTAGACACTTCCCCTGAGGTGGATTTTGCTAAGCCAGACCCGGGGGAGCATGCTGAAACCCCCTACAGAGCCTTAATGGCCAGGATTAACAGAGTTCATGGGGTGGTCTACACCTTCACAATCTTTCCAGCAAGATGACCTCACGGATATTCTTGACAAAGGCCCACAAGAGGATCCAGTGGTGCCCTTTCATAAAGCTCTTCAGAGAAAGATCATGACAAACTGGGAAACCCCAGATGTAATACCAGCAGTAAATAAAAAAAACTGTCTGCAAAGTACAGGGTATCTTCCACAGACCCAGAGTTCTTGTCTAAACATCCTTCCCCAGAAAGTCTGGTGGTACAAGCAGCATCCTCTACCGATGTCAAGACGGCTTATCCTACAGTCCCACAGGACAGGGACGATAAAAAATATGATGCTATGGCAAAGAAAGTCTTTTCAGCATGTAGCATGGCGTTAAAGTCTGTTAATGCTACTTGCACCCTTGCTAGGTTCAGCCATACACTTTGGGAGTGTGCTTCTACAGCGGCTGACTGCATCCCGGAGGGAGAACAAAGGGATGCGTTCCTGAATATTTTACAGGACGGTAAAGACGCTATGTGCGAATCCCTCCAGACGGGCATTGATTCGGCTGACAGTATCAGCAGAGCAATGGCGGCAAGTACATCAAACAGGAGGTTCGCTTGGTTGAGAAAGTCGGGTTTTGCCCCAGATGTGCAAGCCAGGCTCTTGAACATGCCATTTGATGGCTCTTCTTTGTTCGGGAAAAAGGCGGATGACAGTTTAGAGAAACTGCAAACTTCAAAAGCAGCAGCAAAATCCCTAGGAGCTGCAATCCGTCAGACTCCTTTTTGTCCCACGGGAACCTCTGCGAGGGGCAAGTCCTTTCGCTTCTACTCCGCATTCGGAAGAGGTAGAGGACGACCGGCTCAAAGGGGTCAAAGAAGAACTACCCGAGGTGGACGGGGTAGATATTCTAAAGCCGCAGCAACAGCAGGTGCCTCTTTACCATCGGCATCTGCATCAGCCGCCCCAAAACCACTCTGAGGTCTCCCCTCACAGGACACCTGTAGGAGGCAGGTTGACTCAACATCTGACGGTATGGCAGGCTATCACGTCAGATGCTTGGGCATTGGAAACAGTCGCCCAAGGTTACTGCCTGCCTTTCCTACGTATACCTCAGAGTCATCCACCGGGGATCAGCTCTCAGAAAGCTCCAGATCCGCTCCTCTTGCAGGAAATTTTGGACCTGCTAGAGAAAGGTGCCATAGAACCGGTACCTGTAGCGGAGAGGAACAAGGGCTGGTATTCCCCTTACTTTCTCATTCCGAAGAAAGACGGAGGACTGAGACCCATCTTGGACTTGCGAGAATTGAACAAATTCCTCAGGAAAGACAAATTCAAGATGGTCACTCTTTCTCAGATCCTCCAGGCCCTTCAGTTTCAGGACTGGTTGGTATCTCTGGACCTTCAGGACGCTTATTTCCATGTGCCTATCCATCTCAAACACAGGAAATACCTGAGGTTCGCAATTGGCAACTCTCACTATCAATTTCGAGTACTGCCATTTGGGCTGACCTCCGCCCGAGGGTCTTCACCAAGTTAATGTCGGTAGTGGCTGCAAGTCTAAGGAGGGAAGGGATTCACGTCTACCCCTACCTGGACGATTGGCTGATCAGGGCTGTTTCTCCGGAGCAAGCTCAGATCCAGCTAAATCACGTGTGCTACTCCCTTCACAAACTGGGCTTCTCCCTCAATTTAAAGAAGTCTCAAATGATACCATCGCAGAGACTCCAGTTCATAGGAGCGATCCTGGATACTTCCCTGGGAAAAGCCTCGCCACCAGAGGTGAGGGCTCAAGATATTCTACAGATGGTTACCAAGTTCCAACATGCCCAACGTCTCCCAGCCTTCGACTTTTTGAGGTTGCTAGGCCTCATGGCATCCTGCATTTTCCTTGTGCCAGAGGCTCGCCTGAGAATGAGATCCCTCCAGTGGGCACTGAGGACTCAGTGGTCACAATTCTCAGGGAGAATGACAGATCTTCTTCAGGTTCCCGGCAGGGTGGCTCGAGACCTTCAGTGGTGGGCCTGTCGGGAGAACATTCTGAAAGGAGAACAGTTTTGGCAACCCTGGCCGGAGATAACAGTAGTCACGGATGCCTCACTCACGGGGTGGGGAGCCCACGCCAACGACTTGACCATCAGCGGTCGTTGGTCTCCATCGGAGTCCAGACTACACATCAACCTGTTAGAGCTGAGAGCCATCAGACTTGCGTTGAAGGCTTTCCTGCCAGCTGTACAAGGGAAGAACGTCCTGATAATGACGGACAACACGGTGGCCATGCACTACCTCAACAAAAGAGGAGGCGTAGGATCACTACCCCTGTGCAGAGAGGTGATGCAGCTCTGGTTTTGGGCAATCCAAGAAGGAATCTCTCTATCGGCAGTTCACCTAGCCGGAGAGAAGAACTTGACAGCGGACGCTCTGAGCAGGCAGAACACAGTCTCCCACGAGTGGGAGCTAGCTCAGGAAGTCCTTCAAGAGATCTTCGCCCTTTGGGGAACCCCTCAGGTAGATCTGTTCGCCACCAGCCTAAACAGGAAATGCGACCTGTTCTGCTCAAGGGAATTTCCTCCGAGAGGAGCTCTGGGAGACGCGTTCATAGTGGACTGGGAGTTTCCGCTTCTGTACGCGTTCCCACCGGTCCCTGTCATTCCTCAAATGATCAGGAGGTTGAGAAGATTCCGGCGAACCATGATCCTAATTGCCCCGGATTGGGCCAGGAGAACGTGGTACCCGGACCTTCTAGACTTGTCCATCTGCCCTCCAATTCGACTTCCGCTCAGAGAGAACCTACTCTCACAGAAGGGAGGTCAGGTTCTCCATCCAGACATCAAAACCCTCAACCTTCACGCTTGGCTTCTGAACGGCTGAGGTACAAGGATTGGGACCTCCCTGATGATGTTATGGAGGTGTTGCTTTCGGCAAGGAGGCCAGCAACAAAGTCTTTATACCGCTGCCGTTGGAACAGATTTTGCAGCTGGTGTAGAGAACAGAAAATCGACCCATTTTCATGTGGTACACCAATGGTTTTGTCCTTCCTACTATATTTGGCAAATTCAGGCCTTCAAGTTGGCACCATTAAGGGCTATCTCGCAGCGCTATCTATCTTTAAGCGTACTGCGGAGGAACCATCCTATTTCAAATTACCCTTGGTAATACAGTTTCTAAAGGGGTTAACCAATGTTTATCCCCCAAGACCATTCCAAGTTTCCCCTATGGGATTTAAACTTAGTACTAACTTTCCTGATGGGTACACCTTTCGAACCTCTCCATTCTTGTTCGTTAAGATTCCTTACCCTTAAAACTGTTTTATTAATAGCACTTACATCTGCTAGAAGGGTGAGCGAATTACAAGCTCTTTCTTGTAAACCCCCTCATACAATCTTTCACAAAGACAAAGTTGTCCTGCAAGTGAAGCCTAATTTCCTCCCAAAGGTGGTTTCTGAATTCCATATCTCTCAGAAGATTACCCTACCATCTTTCTATCCTCCTCCTCACCCGGGGAAAGAGGAAGAGAGGTTACACAGACTAGACCCTAGGAGGGTTTTAAGTTTTTACATTAGTAGACTAGCCAGGATAAGACAGGCAGACCAGCTGTTTGTAGGTTACGCAGGTCACAAGCTGGGGTTACCAATAACTAAGCAGACCATTTCCAGATGGATCATTCTAGCCATTCTGGAATGTTACAAACTGGCAGGGAAAGAGCCCCCTCAAAACCTTAGGGCTCATTCGACCAGAGGTATTGCAGCTTCATCGGCCCTCAAAAGAGGCGTGCCGATTAAAGATATATGTGCGGCCGCTACATGGTCGTCTGTCCATACCTTTACACGTTTTTACAATCTGGATTCCTCCTCTAGTCAAGAGACTAGGTTTGGAAGGGCTGTACTGCATTCTATTCATCAATAGAAGACAGCGTGAAGTCAGTACTCCCTCCTCCGAATATAGAATACTGCTATGGGAGCCTATCTAAGATGAGGAATACGTCGGAGGACACAATCCCTTCGAAGAACAAGTTACTTCTTACCTTGTAACGTTCTTTCGACGGGATGTTCCTCCGACGTATTCCTCATCGACCCTCCCATCCATCCCCGCAGTTCTACTTCCCTTGTTGTTGCAGCTTACGCTCCTTCAGGCTGATTAGTCTAGTCCAGACAGTAATACTGTGGGCTACAAAACTGAACTGAGCAACGGACGCTGCGCGCGGCCTTTATAGGCAGGATGACGTCGAGCGTCGATACGGCGGCTGTCGAAGGACATCGACTCGAGGGACGTCGACGCGCAGCGCCCTCTGGAGAAAAAATTTTCCGAGGCCAGCAGAGCTGGAAGGATATATCTAAGATGAGGAATACGTCGGAGGAACATCCCGTCGAAAGAACGTTACAAGGTAAGAAGTAACTTGTTCTTCTCCAGCATGGGTCTGGCATGGATTCACATGCGAACCCTCCCGCCTACCCCTCTGCGACTCTTCACTTGGTCATACTGCCACTTCACGTGCTTCCAAATCTGAAGATGGCTGCCAGAGGCAGGGCTTAGGTAGAGGGCAGTCATTGGCTGTGGTCAGTATGACGCAGAGATCAGTGATTGGTTACTACTACGAAAGACAGATCAGAAACGAAACTGATACTGGTTTTTTCTTTACCGAGGATTCCCAGCCTGACGACGGGGAATATTCATGAGCATGTGAATCCATGCCAGACCCATGCTGGAGAACAACAGTTACAGGTAAGTAACTTGTTCCTTCCTCACACTCTTCTGTGCATTCGCCCCATGCAAGAGTGGCTCTCGAGCCAATAGTGTCAGGCCAGCGGGACGATCTCTTGGTTGTCTCTGCAGCCCTCATTCAGTCTCTGCAGTGGTGGTCAAGGGAAAACCTTGTGCATGGCAAGACCTTCACCTTCACCACCCCTGCAGTAGAAGCCACTTGCACCACAGACACATCTCTGACGCGGCGGGGAGCTCACCTCCTTCAACCGACGGCGCAAAGCGGGTGATCTCCAGCAGTAGCATCCAATCACATCAACCTGTTGTAACTGCTAGCAGTGTTCAAGGCCGTGAAGGCCTTCCAAACACACCTCCAGGGGAAAACAGTTCTAGTCCTCACAGACAGTACTGCATACATATATTACTTAAACAAGGGGGCACTCGCTCTCCAGGGCTGTCCCAAAACATTTGGAGATGGGCACTCAAAAACACATGTTACTCCTTTCACAACATGTTCCAAGGGAACTGAATCTTCTGGCAGCCTTACTCAGCAGAGACTTCCCCCCCCTACCCGTAGAGCACGAGTGGCAGCTACGGGAGGACATTTTACTCGGCTTCGTCGCAGAATGGCACTTCACAGAAATCGACTTCTTCGCCACTCTGGAAAACGCCCACTGCCCAGATTACACTTCCAGGTACCCACAGACCGCTGTTAGGCAAGATTGTATGCATACCCTGTGGGAGACTGCACCATCCTTATCCTCTTGGCAATAGTTAACCCAACCGTTGGTATAAGCATGTACCACACAAGTTGGTGGAGTGACTGAGCAGCCAGGCTTCTCTCAAGAGGGGTGAGCTGTAGGATTGTAACATGGAGATCCAGTGACAAGTATCCAAATAAACACTTACACACAATATTTCTTGATTAAACAATTATTTATTAATGTAAGTCAGTTGAATAAGCCTTCCTTAAAAGGGAGCAATATATGTAACACAAAAATATACTTTAAAAACACTCAGTTGCAATAAATCAGTAGATACCCATTTGGAATGGCACACAGTTCTCCAGCATGGGGACTGGCATGGAATCACATGCTCATGAATAGTCCCAGTTGTCAGACTGGGAATCCTCCGGAAAGAAAAAATCAGTTTGTTTCACTTCTGAACTGTCTTTCTCCTAACAACCAATCACTGGTCTCTGGGTCATACTGCCCCCAGCCAATGACTGCCCTCTACCTACGCCCATCCTCTGACAGCCATATTCAGATTTTTACCACACGTTCAAGTGTTGGGAGTCCTTGTGCTATAGCTCTCTAGCTTTTACTGCGTTTTGCGATTTTTCTAAGAGTTTTGCTCTATTTTTTCGGTCAATCGAGCCTCAAGTTCCATCGATCCACTTTCCGATTATCGGGGATACGTTTTTGGATTCTTCAGCACCCCTCAAGGGCGAATTCCTTTGAGTTTTTTCATGGAGGATTCCAGAAGCTTCAAGGCCTACGCCGCGTGCACATGGCGGATGAGGAGGAGGACTCAGCGCCTCTTTTCAAGGTTTGCCCTGGCTGCAACCTACGGAATGTCTTTTCGGACGATGGACATTCCCTGTGCCTTTACTGCCTGCACTCGGACCCGATGCACGTGGAGGATGGCTGTGCGTCTTGTCAGGAGATGGTACTGTGCGCGCTAAACTATCGGCGCTGGCATCTCAATGAGTGGCTGCAGGCCAAGGTCCCTGCTCTGGCTCAGTCCCGGCAGCATACCTCACCTGCCCAGAAGAAGAAAATTGAGCCGTCTTCTAACACCTTTGAATGTGCCCCTCCCGTGGGGGCTCAACATAAGGCTAAGCACCACAAGTCCACTGCTTCTGGGAGTGCCGTTGCAACAGGCTCTGCGGCGGCCAGGATGAGTACATCGTCTCCAGCGCCTTCGACCACGAGCCAATGCGCAGGATCTTCAAAGAAGAGGAAGTCGGACCATCTGGGCAAGCTCTTAGAAAAGACCCAGACAGGCCCTACAGAGAAGGCCAAGGGGGAGCGGAGCTCATGCCCACCCCATAAGGTGAAGGCCTCAGGCTCGACCAAGGCTGTGACGGCCCAGGTACATCTGACGAAGGCCCAACCTTCCATCAAAGGATTGGTGGCGTCCCTCGCGAAGCCGCCCATTCGGATCTGCAGGGCACGGACCCGAAGGCAAGAGCATGCCTGCCTGCCAGGAGGGAGTCCTCTTTTCTGCCCATCAAAAAGACAACAGAGAAGATGCCTATCATTTCATCGAAACAGTCTCCCTTGATCGCAGAGAAGGGGGCGGGCACGGATATCTCCTCAGAGGAGTTTACCAACCTCCAGACCTTCCAGGAGGAACAATGCGTCAAGAGCAGGCCCTAAGGGAAGGATCCCGACGAAGGTGACGACAAGACCGACTAGCAACAGGCCGTTGAGGGCGTGGAGGACCAGCCTAAGCCGCAAACGCCCTTGCCTCCTCCACCAGAGCCACCTCGGCAACCACCTGAGGATATCTCGTGGACATTCTCAATGCTCTTCATACCCTATGCTCTGGGACCCAGACCAGGATGCCTCTTGCGCCAACGGCCCTACTGTTAGGGAGAATTCTCAAAAATGTGCTAATTCCCTTCACCTTAGAGACACCCAGCAACTTTACTGAATTTTGAGGACTTTTTTTTTACCTAGAGAGTGGGAGCCCTTTTTCCCCACTCGTGTTTTTGAAATGCGTTTTTTACTCTTGTTTTCTTTGGTTATGGAGTATTAGACAACTCATAGCCATCATCTTTTCATGTGTCACACTGCACCCTCAGTGCAGTGGCACAGGGAAACCTTTTCAGGCTTTCCCAAGTTTTAAATACCTTATCTAGGATAAACTACTCTTTCCCAGAGAAAGTAAAGTTAAATTGCCTTCACTGGTCTTTTTTTTTTAAGACCCAGCACACCCTATCTTACTTTAGAGTGCTGGAGGGGTTACTTAGTGTCACCTGTGTCTAGATACTCATGTAGCAGTCAAATGCTGCCCTTTCCTCTCGAAATGGCTGGTGGCAGTGGTTTTACAACAAACTACCATGATTTTTTCCGACTGCGAACACCGGTAGTGTTAAATCGTGGGAGCCATGTTTATCAAGATGGCGTCTGAGCCCCCTTTGTTTAAACAGGTCCCGGTCTTCTTTTTTCGCCATTTCTTTTAGGAAAGGTCCTTCTAGAGTTTTGCTCTGCGTACCAAACCTAGTTTGGTTTCTTTGTTCATTCACCTTTGGTGGGCTTCAGGACTGAAAACCTCTTCTGGCGCCCGAGTGTCTGGGGTGGGCAGGAAGTGAGGGAGGTGCCCCAAATGCACTCTGTTATGATTGGCTGGCTGACTGACCGGCAAGAACAGCCACCCTGCTGGGCGATTTCCAGCTAGGCTGGAATGAATGGGAGAGGACCGTTGGTTTGCCTGGTGAAGCCCTGCTGCAGGTCCAAATCGCTAAGTTCATCTCGACAGAGAAGCCCTGCAAGGACGACTTCTCCCCTTGAGTTGGTGGGACCAATCTACTAGACACTAAGCCACCTGGATACCATTCTCTGTGCTAGTTGGATTTTCCTCAGAGTGCTGCAGGAAACAGAATAACCAGGGAGAAGGACACCAGTTTGTGTGCGTTACTTACAGCCACCTGAATTGAAGATTTGCCAAGTGCCAGTTTTTTCACCAGTCGCAGTGCATTGCAGGAGTCCGCCGACGTCCTCCCTCTTGTCCCCACAACTGCGGCTCAGGAACAGCGGGTTCTCCAGCATGGGGTCTGGCATGGATTCACATGCTCATGAATATTCCTTGTCGTTAGGCTGGGAATCCTCGGTAAAGAAAAACCAGTTTCATTTCTGAACTGTCTTTCTACTAGTAACCAATCACTGGTCTCTGGATCATACTGCCCCCAGCCAATGACTGCCCTCTACCTAAGCCCCTCCTCTGGCAGCCATCTTCAGATTTTTACCGCACGTTCATGTGTTGGGAGTCCTCGTGCTATAGCTCTCGAGCTTTTACTGCGATTTTTCGAAGTTTACTCATAGTTTTTCGGTCAATCGAGCCTCAAGCTCCACCGATTCTACTTCCGAACAATAGGGACTCGTTTTTGGAACTTAGAACGCCCCTTGAGGGCATTGTTTCATCGAGTTTCCACTTCTCGGAGGATTCCAGAAGATCTTTGAGACCTACCCCGCGTGGACACGGCCCAGGACAAAGGAAGCATGACGATCCGAGCTGTTCAGGAGCTGCCCTGGATGCAGACTACAGAACGTCTTTGAGGATGAGCACTCTCGGTACCTCTACTGCCTTCACAACGACAAATCGTACCTGGAGAAGGACTGTGCTTTTGGTAAGAACATGTCCGAACGGACAATGAAGGATTGTTGTATTCGACTCACCAAATGGCTGGAGGGCAAGAGCCCAGCAGTGGGTGAGAAGTCATCTGAGCGGTCTTCTAAGACCTTTGAGGGTGCTCTGGCGACGGGGTCCCAACAAAAGTCAAAGCACCATGAGTCTGCGGGCACCGGGAGCGCCGATCGGTCGGGCTCCTCGGCTGCCAGGCAGGGTGCATTATCACCGACGCCATCAACCACGAGCCAACGCTCTGGCTCGGTTAAAAGGAAGTCTGAGAACCCGGGTAAGCTTCGGGAGAAGCCCCGGTCGATCCTGACAGACAGCCGAGGGGGAGCGAAGCGACGACCCTCCCCCCAAGGTGAAGGCTTCAGGCACGCCCAAGATTGTGAAGGCCTTGATTCACCTGGCTAAGGCCTCGATTGAAGTAGTAGTGGCGGCCCTGCCAAAACTTACGGAGGCTTCCCCAGTCGAGACGGCTTCAGGGGCTAGAGTTTCCCTGCCACCCCGGAGGGAATCATCTTTTCTGCCTATCAAGAAGACCCTTGTGAAACCCCAGTAGGAGAAAGATGGGGGCGGGGGGGGCATGGTAGCCATAACGGACACGGATACCACCTCTGTGGATGAGTTGGCTAGCGTCCAAAGGATCCGGGACAAGAAGTCTGAGGTATCCGGGCCCACAGGAAGGATCCCGACAAGGCCGACGAAGAGAGCGACGGGGGGAGCCAACGAGGAATATAGGGCCGCGGAGGGCCCCACGCCCCAGCCTTCGGTCCCGTTGCAGCCGGTGCCCGCACCATGGGACAATTCAGCAGCTATCTTGATGGCCATACAGGCTCTGTGTACGGAGATAAGGACAAGGATGCCCTTACCCCCCACCGACGACCCAGCGGAGCCTGGACCATCGCGGAGCCCGCCTAACAAGCGGAGACAAGTCCATCCTCCTCCTCCTCCTCCTCCTTCTTTTCAGCCTTCACCCCATCCCTTCCTCCGAGGGATGAGACGGGAAAGGAGACGGCGGGAACGGACGACTACGATGGTGGTGACGGAATGGACCTCCCATCGCCACCTCCTCGGGGGACGGGGCCCCCCCACTGAAGAAATTGGCTCCTTCCACGCCATGATCGCCAGGGCATCTGAGCTCTTCCAGCTCTGCCCCGAAGAACAGGAGGAGGGCGGCTTCCTCTACCAGCGAAGGGAGGCCAAGAGGAAGACTGTCCTGTCAATCCCATTACTGGACGACATCTGGGACGAGGGGCTGGTGCTCCTGAAGAACCCGTCCACGGCTCTCGCTAAGAGACCGGTACGAGAAGAAATACTGGGTCCCGGACTCCGTCCCTATGTGCCTCAGAGCACAGCTGTCCCCGGATTCAGTGGTCTCTGTGGCGGCCAAGAAGAAATCGGCGGGGCGACGGCTTCACCTCCCTCGCCACATGGGGAAGAAGCTGGATGCGATGGGACAACGGGTCATCACGTCGGCGGCGACGACTATTAAAGCGGCCAACGCCCTTGCGATCGTGGCACGCTACGACAGGGAGCTGTGGTTCAAGATCGCTCCCCTCCTGGACTTCCTCCCGGACGGCAAGAGGGCTGAGGCCCTGGAAATCCTACAGAAAGGCAACGTGGCTTCGGACCATGCCATTACGGTGACCACGGACATCGCAGACAAATGCTTTTGCCAGATTGGCAGCGGCGTTTTCCGGCGCAGTTGGCTCAAGGCCACTGATTTCTGCCAGGACGTGCAGACCAGGGTCCTGGACGTGACCTTCGGCAGGAAAAAACTGTTCGGCAAGACAGTGGACGAGTCACTGCTTGGGCTTTGGGTGTTCAACGACGACGGCTGTCCTTTCAGAAACGCCGGAGGCAAGCAAGGTGCCTCCAAAGGATTTGGTGGCGGTTCCTTATCGTACCACCAAGCGGCCTGTTCCTCGTCACAGGAAGCCTACAGAGGACGCGACAAGACCGTTGGATCCCATCGTTGTCGCCAAGGCGGCAAGGCAGCGACAAAACTGGAATTAACCGGCCATGGCGCCCGGCACCCACCCGAGCACCCCGGTGGGAGGCCGGCTGGCGAAATTAGTCAGCGTGTGGGAGTCCATCTCCACGACAGTTGGGTGCTAGATGCCCTGGCCCGCGGGCACACTCTGGAGTTTCAAAAAAGGTGTCCCCGTGTTAGGCAGAATCCTGTGCAGTGCCTTTAGGGACCACTACACACAATTAAGACCACAAGTGGTAATACAAGTTCACCTTTGGTACAAGCCTGTACTACTGTTAAAGTGGTAGCAGTAGCGGAGCGGCCAGACTTAACTCAAGAGCAAATGAGCAGTAGTAGAGATTACACAAAGGACTACAGTTACTGTGACTCAAGCAAACACTGACTCAAGGTTTTTGGTTAAAAAGTAAAAGTACATTTATTTTAAACCATCTGTTCACAAAACACTTCACTTCTATTAAATTAAAACCACGCTTCAAATACACTACACACAACCAATTCCCCTTGTGCAGAACAATTCCAGGTAAGTACCTTTGGTTTTGACAGACCGGTGTTCTAAACAAGACGTTACCGTGGGTACATATGTGATCACTTTTTGACAGTAATGACAGTTTGGTCTTACTAAAGATAAGCGTACCTGCCGGAAGAAATGTTACCGGAGTTAAAACACACTTGGTACATGAATCAACACAAGAGAGTTGGGGATAAAAATCCTAGGTAATACTTTTGTCAATGCAGGTAGAATCAAAGGACATTTTCCTACAAGTGGATAAAAGTCAATAGGCCTGCGCCAGTGTCAAGTGGAACATGGTTCCTGTTGCTGAAGATCACATGGTTAGTACAGTTCATGATTCGAGATTGCCAGGAGTACTTGGATATTGTCAACAGAGGAAGCAAAAGTTATAAGAGGGAAGGTAGACTAGGGCAAGCCTTGGGTGAGAAAAAAGGGTTCACCCCAATTCCTCGAAGCTGGACACAGTACCTTATTCAAAGTGAAGAAGAGCTGGTGCTATGGCAGTTGTTCCTGGTAGTTCCTGCAAACTCACTGTTCCTGGAGCTTCAGTTGTGGAGACAAGGACGACGTCTGGAGCGATCTGCACTACCCAGGGTTGAAGCCAGCAACAGTGAATAAAAGGTGCACTCCTTTAAAACAGGAGAGGCTCTTCAGATGGCTATCCGGACTACTACAGCAGTGTGCAGCGATTTCGACCAAGAAGAGGATCATCTGACTGTCGAAGGTGAGCTGGTTGATCCCACCAGGCTCAAGGGAAGAAGACTCTGGGCTGGATCTTCTCGTCGTTGAAGGGTAGATAACTCAGGACTGCAGCAGGGCTTCACCGGGACTCGGTAGTTGCAGCAGCAGTCTTCTTCTCCGCATCTTTGGTTCCCTGCAGTTCCAGTGGCGACTCTGACTTCCAGCCGAAGAGTCCTGCCTTTTATGCGAAAATCCCCCATTCACACAGCCTGGCTGTCAATCGCACAGCAGGGGGGTTGTCCGGCCAAGACAACCCCTCCAGCCAATGGGCGCAAATTGCGACTTGGGTTTCCAAGGAGACCCTGTGCAGGGGGTGACTACACCCCTCCCTCACATTCAGCCCACCTAGACACCCAGGCGCCAAAAGGAGGACTTCTTCAGAGAAGCCTGCCAAAAGATGGTGAACAAAGAAGGCAAACCTGGTTTGCTGCGCAAAGTAAAAGAAAATGAAATGGCGAATAAGAGCCAAAATGGAGTATTTGGTCAAGCGGGTTTATGTCCGAGGCTAATATAATAGCCTGCAACAGTATCACGTGTATATAGTATAATCATGGTAGAAAAGTTAGGGTAGATACCACTGCCACCAGCCAAGTTTAAATGTTAAGAGCAGAACAAAACTCAGAGAGGCACAGACAAAAAGGGATAGGAATTAACCCTTTCCAGTGCTCCATGTAAGATGGGGTGTACTGGGTCTGCAGTTTTAAATGACTACATAAAGTAAATGGCAACTTTACCTGTTTCTGGGGGACAGTAGTCAGCCCCAGAAAAATGGAGTCAGTGGGAAGTCTCAAAGAAGGTGCTGTGTAACGCACAAAAAGTGGGGCTCATTGAGTGATGTACTCCAAAGCCCAAGATCACACAAACAGTAGAAATACACATGGCAAAACCCATGTAAGATTGGGAAAAAGGCTCACACTCTTACCAGTTGGCAAAGCTGCTGGGGGGCTCACTAGGTGAGGGAAATTAGCCATAGAATGAGAATTCTCCCTAACATAGCCACGCCCCCCCTTCTCTCCCATAATCTTTAACTCTTTTTATGGTGGTCATTTTTAAGACTCTCCATAGTGTCATTTTATTTTTATTTTTTTTCTTTTTGTTATCCTCTTTAACAACGTATTGGCAATAAGACCTTGGTGTTGCTGGCTTGCCCTATGGGTTCCCCCTTTTAACTTTCTTGTGCTAACCTTGAGTGAACTGCAGTTCCCAAGGGTAGAAAGGATCTTTGGATCCCTTTTACATTTTAAGTGAAACCAGCATACCCCACTGTATGTGGAGTGCTGGGGAGATGCAATGTATCCCTTTTCACATTAAAACTGTAACAATTCTGTTAGTGACAAGCTTACCTTCAATGGCTGGTGGCAGTGATACCTTGTATTCATTTGGTGCACCTTTACCGAGGGCTGTGTTCACAGCTGCAGTAAAGGGACCTAAGGGTGTCCATTTTTACCAAAATGGCCCCCCGTCTGCTTTTTTCGTCGTCGTAGTGTGTGTTGTCGTTTCTTGTTCCTTCCCTTACATCCAGGGTGGGAAATTCCTTTGTGTGATTTCTTTTTTTATATATTTTTTTTAAAACATTTTTTTTTTTTAATCAACTGTTTATTTTCAGCAGAGCGAATTACAAGTAAACATATAACAAGGAAATATCAAGTATTGATGTCGCCAGCATCCCTCTCGCCAAATACCCCATTAGGGGTGCAATTTGCTGCTGAGATTTAACTAATACAACAATACAACTCCCTCTCCCCCCCGCTTCAATAACACTTTTGTGTGGAATATAGCATCTACAGTCAACCACCTAGAAGAACCCCCTCCAACTCCAAACCATCTCGCTACTCAGGCGTCCCCAGTTACAGGATAGAGACATTGCGAAGCAACCTGGGTTTAAAGTACATTTGATCCTTGTCCATGAATTCATGTAGCGGTGCCCAGGTATTGATGTATTTCAAGTAGGAGCCTTCGGCAATAGCTGTCACTTTCTCCATGGCCATCACCCCCCAGAGTCTTACCCACCACAGGTCCTTGTTTATTCTTCCACGCCTGCGTTATGGTGATTCTTGCTGCGCTCAGCATGTGAGTGATGAGGCCAGCCCTACATCCAGAGTTAGCGTAACTCCCCTCCACTGCATCGCCCAACAGGCCGACCACCGGGTCAAATGGCAACTGGGTCTCGGTTATATCCTTTATATGGCTTAGGACCTCCTTCCAATAGATCTCCACCACCGGGCACCTCCACCACATATGGATTAAATCCCCGGGTTGCTCACAACCCCTCCAGCAAAGGATGGAATAGCCCGCATTGATGGAATGCATTAGTTGTGGAGTCATGTACCAACAAAGGCAGAGCTTGTACGTCCCTTCTTTAATTGATGTACATTTGGAACCCTTGGCATTCCGGCGCCATATGCGGCCCCATGATTCCCCGAAATAGGTCTGCCCACGTCTTCAGCCCATTTTTGCATATATGGAAGAATCTCCTCATGCTCCGCTCCCCCTATCAGCCGATATAGTCTCGACACCCCTTTCTTGTCCTTTCCCTCTTGTACCGTAAGCAACAGCCCTGTGGGGGCCCTTACAGCTCTCTCTCGTACCTTCCCATTAGTGATCCAGTGTCGGAGTTGGACGTAATGAAAACATTCTGTCTCCGGTATCTGGAATTTAGCTTTACAACTTTCAAAGGTCAACGGCTCACCCTCCGAATACAGGTCCCCTAATACCAGAGCCCGTTCCTTCCCTCCCCAATGCTTCCAAAACATTTTCTGCAAACCTGGCGTGAAATCTGGGTTATGAGCTACCAGGGTAAGCGGGCCTCCCCCCACTCCCACCTTATTCCCCCGAAGTGCTTTATCCCATTACCACACGGTGGCCCTGGAAGACTCCAACAACGTGCCCCCTTTCTCTCCGTCGACTTGCGAGGAAGCCCAAGGGTTTCCAGAGGCATCCTTGAGGCTGCTTTCTCCAGGATCACCCACCTATTTTGACTGTCCCTAGGTGGCCATTGCAGCATGGGGGCCACCTGTGCTGCCCATAGATGCCTGCGGAATCCCGGAAGCCCCAACCCCCCCAGAACATGCGGTCTAAATAGGACTTTCTTGGGAACCCTCCGTTTCTTCCCCTTCCAGATGAAGGACATCACCTCTGCCTGCAACTTTTTAATTGCTGGGATTGGTATACGTATCGGCAGGGCACCAGTCACGTATACAAACCTGGGAAGCAGGTTCATCTTTACCGCCGCTATACGTGCCAGCCATGACAGTTCCTGCAAGTCCCATCGTTTGAGGTCTTGCGACAAGGAGTTCAAAAGGCCTGGGATATTAGCCCCAATTAGCCTATTGTAAGTGAGGGTTAAATGGACACCCAAGTATTTTATAGCTTTCTGTTCCCATTTCAAAGGATAACAAATCACCCACTCTAACACCTGTTCGGCAGCCTCTGTAATATTAGGTGCCTTAGATTTAGAGTAGTGAATGCGGAACCCCGAAACTTCTGCAAATTTATCCAGCAACTCTATAGAACTCAGGAGGGAACTTGTCGTGTCTTTCATGAACAGAAGGATATCATCTGCGTATAGGGCCACCTTCTGGGGCCTATCCGTCCCAACCTCCACCCCCAGGATACCCTGGTCAGCCCGGATCCGTTGCGCCAGCGGCTCCATGTCCATGGCAAAGATCAATGGGGACAATGGGGAACCCTGCCTCGTGCCCCTGCGGATAGGAATGCTATCTGTGAGCCGTCCGTTGAACATCAGCCGTGTTGACGGGTTCACAAAATTGGCCATCACCATGCATATAAATGCCGGCCCGCACCCAAACCTCTCAAGGGCAAGTTGCAGATATCCCCAGTGCAAGCTGTCAAAAGCCTTGGAGGCATCTAATGCTAACACGGAGAATCTCTGCCCAGTCCTCCGCCCCCACTCTATCGTGTCCACGGCCCTGTGTATATTGTCATATGTATGCCGGCCTTTTACAAAGCCTGCCTGGTTCGGGTGTATTATTTTGGGGAGGATTCTTGCTAACCTACGGGCTAATACAGTGGAGTAGATTTTTGCATCCCCGTTCAATAGTGAGATGGGGCGATAGCTGGAACAATCCAGGGGTCCCTATCCGGTTTTAGCAGGAGGACCGTGGTGGCCGGGCCCATATCCCCTGAGATTCGCCCAGAGTCCCTGATGAAATTGAACAAATTCGTTAGAGGGCCTACCAAGATCAATCTGACGGTTTTATAGTACGCGTTACTTAACCCATCCGGGCTTGGGGATTTATGAACCTTTAATGCCCCTATTGCCTCCCCAACTTCCACTGATATGGGTTCTTCTTCTGTCTGCCTCACTAAGTTGTGGCAGAGTCACCCGATCCAGGAAGGCCACCTGGGCTTCCTTTGCTAGGTTCTCCCCCTTTAGGATACTGGTATAGTAGGAAAGCATGACCCCTTTCAGTTCCCTCTCCCCCCTCACCAAGTTCCCATCCTGGTCTCTGAGCTGTACAATACGATTCCGGGCTTTCTGCCGCCTTAATTTAGCCGCTAGAAAGCGGTTGGCTTTGTCCCCATGTATATATAAGATTGCTTACTCCGTAAGGGGAGTTGTGCAGATTCGTCAGCAAGTAAAGTTCCTAGGGTGGCTCTGGCCTTTTTTAAATCCCTCCAGGTTCTTTGTGAGCCTTTGTTCTTATACTCCACCTCTGCTTCCTTAATCTTGGCCTCCAACTCCCGCCTCGCCCCCTCTTTTCTCTTAACATACCCCACAGTATGCGCTATAAACTCGCCCCGTACCACAGCTTTACTTGCGTCCCAAATTGTGGCCCAGTCCACTTCCCGTGTGACATTGTTTTGAAAATAGTTCCTCAGGACTCTCTATCTGTTCTCAGGGCTAGATCTTTTAAAATCACCTCATTTAGACGTCAAGGCCTACGAGTTGGCGGCTGCAGGGTAAGGGGCTCCATCCTTAGGGAAACCGGGGCATGATCTGAGAGGCACCGCACCCCAATCTCCAGACCTGTGACCTGCGGAACCAGAGAATCCGAAATCAAAACCATGTCAATTCTAGAATGCCCTCTGTGTACTGCCGAGTAGTGGGTGTACGTTCTTTCCAGGGGGTAAAAGAATCACCAGGTTTCTAGTAACTGCAAGTCCCTAAGGAATTTGGAGGTGGCGGGGAGAGTGTTGTCCAGAGTCGCATCCATTACCCCATTGAAATCGCCCCCAATCATGATCTGCCCCACTCCCGCCTTTGCAATTTTAGGTAACAACTCTAATAGAAAGCGATCTTGCATCTCATCGGGGGCGTAAACTGCCACCAGAGTGACTTGTTGGCCCATCAACAATCCCCCCAGCATCAGATAACGGCCCTCTGGATCCCTCTTTACAAACTGTTTCTCAAATTGGAGCCCTTTAGCCAAGAGTATGCCCACACCCCTTCTTTTTGTACCACTAATAGGCAAAAAATGATGCCAGGAAGGCCCTACTCCGCAACCTGTGTTCATCCTCCGGGAGCAAATGTGTCTCCAGTAGCCAAACAACCGAGGCCTCCATGTCCCTGAGTCTAGTCAAAATCGATTTTCTTTTAACCGGGGAATTAAGCCCCTGGACATTGAATGTGACGAAGGTTAGTTCAGCCATTCATGCATTATAACAACACGCCCAGTGCAACAGCCTCCAACTGAGTCATTCTCCTAGGCGTCGCGATCCTCCCATATAGAAATTCCATCACAAAAGGATACTCAACCATTCCCCCTTCAACACCCCAACATAATTTAACCCCTTGAACTTCAACAAACCCAGTCCCCATAATTGTACCTCGGAGTATCACCAGGGGTATCACCCCCTGGGAAATGTAGGGTCTGGTCTCCTCTCCCGCCCCCCCCCCCTTTTTCACAGGCCAATACAACCATTGTTCTCATCTCCAATACCCTCAAAGTGTGTAGAATCAAAACCAAAAAAAATCCAGTGCTTAATATAAAATGCTCCAGCCAGTTTATGGGGAAGCATCGCCCTCCCCACTCAGACCGGGTCCCCGGCTCTAGGATCCTTCCTGTGACCTCTTTGGCGAGAGCGCACTGATTTCCATTGTTCCTTTGCCAAAGGATCTTCTCTACCCTCACTCCTTTGCAGGGAACTTGCTTGGTCCTTGCCCCTGTTGCCTTCCGTCTCTCCGATAAACTCGTCCATCTCCTCCTCTTTTGTGATTGTAAATCTTTGTCCCTTCCACTCAAAGCGCAGACCCGTCGGAAACACCCAGTGGTAGCGAACCTTCCTTTTCCGTAGCCAGTCCGTGACGACCCGCAGCAGTTTTCGCTTGTTCAAGGTGGCTTGGGAAAGATCTTAAAACAGATGATTGGATGTAGAGCGGAAACTTATAGGTTCATTCTCCCGTGCGGCTCGCATGATGAGTTCTTTCAGCTGAAACGTATGCACTCTGGTTAGGACGTCCGGGATCAAATTTTTCTTTAGCTGGAGCGATGAGTAGACCCTATGAGTCTGATCCAGGACAATGTCCCTCTCAATATCTGGGCCCAGGATATGGCGGAACAACTCCGTCACATATTGGTGCAGGTCTCCATCGGGAACAGATTTCGGAATCCCCCGGATATGTATATTCCGCCGGGATCTGTTTTGTGCATCCTCCTGTCTGTCCTGGACCCGCTCCATTTGCTGTTCTAGGATCCGGACCCTTTGTGCTAACGCTTCATGCTCATGGCTGCGTTCAGCTACTGTTGTCTCCATCTCGTCTACCCTCTCAACGGCCACAATTCCCTTATTAAGATCACCAATAGACTTGGCTAAATCAGTGGCGCTATCCTTAATGTCCTTCTTTAACTCCTGTAACATTGCTAAGAAGTCCGATCTGCGAATCGGTGGGTCTGCACAGTCCTCCAAGACCCCCGGAGGGGGTGAGTGGACCTGAGCCTGCGCCCGTTGATTACGCTTCTGAGCCTCCACGGACTGCATCATGGACTTAATGTCACCAGAACCTTTGGGCTTTCCCGTCTGTCCAGACATTCTGCGACCAGTAGTAAGTAGAATGGGACGCCCAAGGCTCGCGCTGTCCCTATATGTAAGGGAAGTGCTCCACCACCACAGTGCTGAATCTGGTCCCTTAATGCCTGTTATCGCCGCTATATGGGATCCTCAAGTCATGCTCCTCCACTCCACTTCTCCACTCCAATGTAGCGGACTGCTGTTCCCAGGAGATAGGACCCCCTCATCCCGGGGACCTTCAATCGTGCCCTCCTTGTGGGCCGCCAAACGTCGTAACAGAGGGAGGGGAGGAGGGCACCACCTGCACCAGGTGCCCCTGTCAGGGTATTTAGGGCAACGTAGACACGCTCTCCAGGACGTCTCTGCCCCGACCCCCCGACTAGTTCAGGGGGAAGCCCTCTCCGTGCCTCAGGGCTCCCCTCACTCCAGGCCCAGCACAACAGTCAGTACCAGTGCCACTACCTCCTTGCCCTGCAGCCAGCAAATCCAGGGCTCTTTCCTCCGTAGCACGCCTCCTCACCTCTTGCCTTCCCTGCTGCCACACGTTTCTGGCTGCAGAAGCTCCAACCGAAGGCAGACACCAGAGCGCTGCAGCCTCGCCTTTCCTCCAATGCACACGCTCAGGGCCGTGCCGCACCACCAGCCCCCACAGGGCACCCCGGTCGACAGGCCTCCGCGCCCCGCCTCCCCCTCACACACAGACGCCCGGCCAGGCAGAAGGGCGGGGGGGGGGACAGACAGCCTGGCACCGCAATCAGCTCACCTCCTCCCTCGGCGGGTAAACGCCGGAGTGCTGCGTACGTGCTCACTGCCTCGGGGCACTCCGCCTGAAGGGCTCTCGTCCCGCCTCACTCCTCCAATGCGGCGGCCCTAGTCAAGCGTGGCGACGGGAGGGGGCAGGGACGTCCAGTTCGCCGACACCCGCCTCCGAGCCCCCCCGGCAAGGTTCCTCGGCTTCTACTTGCATGGGCACCCCAGTCAGGCCCCCAATCAGTGCTCCATTACTTCAGGGGCGGGCTGACGAGCCTCTGAGCTGCTCCACATAATGCGCCCGCCATCTTGGAAGCCCCTGGATCCTCGAGTAATCAGCGGTTTTCTCCCCAATAAGAGGTTCCCCAGGGCCGCCTGCTGTGCCAAGTACTCCCGACACTCACGGGGACCAGTAGAGCCGTTTTCCTGGGTATTTAGCGTCTTGTAGGGGGTTTTAGGGCATTAGGACGGGAAGGAGTCCCAGAGCTCACCAAGGAGACATCCTTCGGTGTCCTCGACTGGCCACGCCCCCCTTTGTGTGATTTTTATCTTCGGCGGGTGTGCCCTGGACTCCCCACCCAGGCTCCAGTCTGTCTGTGAGAGCAGGAAGCGAGTGAGGAGTCCAAAACTCCCCAGCCCTTTGTCTTATGCCTTGCTTGAATGGGGACAAATCACAGTGGGGTGCTTGCTGTCCTGAATGGACAACCAGACGCCCCTTCTTGTAAAATGCGGGGAGAGAATGCAGAGGTTGTGCTGTAATCCCTGATAAATACTGCGAACCTGGAAGCTGAAGACATGTCGACCACTGGAACTTAAACCGAAGAGGATGACGAAAGAAAAAAGCGGCGGAATTGATTTCCAGCGACCGGAGAGCCTGCTGTAGCCCTTCCTTCCAATTGACCTGGAGACTCCGAAAACGATATCCACGACCCAGAGCCTGATGAGACCCACTATACTCAAGAAGACCTGCATTTGAGTCATCCCACGCGTTGCTGCGACCATGCGTTGTTGCAGTACCCTGGGACCTCAAGCCATTGTGCCTTGCACGGTCTTCCGAATTCCGAATCTCGCTGAAACTTCATGGGCATCCTGGTGGATCTCCAGAGACACGAGTCAAGTCCAAAAAGTCACCTCACCAGAGTGCTGGACCTTTGTAACGATAAGAATTCAACTGCGATTTTCTGTCTTCTGTGCTCCTTGAAAAGGCGCCAAATCTGTAGAACCGCATTCAGCCATGAGGGAAATCTTACCTAGAGCCTTCATCGATCCCTGCTGCAAAGTCCCTTCTGAGATCTTGTTTTCAGTCTCTACGACAAGGAATCCACTTTTTGGCTGCAGACCCTGAAGTTTTATGCTGCAAAATCTTCCTTAATACTGAGGTACTGTTTTGGCTTGGGTATGTACTTGCCTTAAGCCTGTTACGATTTCTGTGTAGCTGTGTGTTTTCTGTGATGGGGAGGCCTTTCATCTAGTGCACCCAGTCCCACTGCTAGAATCCTGCTAGGGTGTCTTCTGTGAAGCCCCCGGACACTCTTCTAACTCTAAAGTAAAGTACTCGCCTGTTTGCCCAGTTTTCCTAAGGAACTGTGACTTTTTCTACTAAAGAACCTATTCTGACACCACCTGTAGGCCACTAGTCATAGTGACACCCCTTCCCACTTCTGCCACTGAGAACCCTCATGCTCCAAGAATAAGGGAAATACTGTCAAGGGATTGGGACTTCTGCCTCGAAAAGAAAAAAAATGTTCAAAAGTTACTTACTTGTAAAGAGTTGGTTGGTAACTGTAATACTAAGTGAACAGTTACATAAGTTATTATTGATCTTGAATGTGTGATGCACTATTCTTAAAAGTATGGTTAACATCGTTTCTTCCTTGGCAACTGTTTTGCTAGTCTAATAGAAACTAGAATTGAAGGTCTTTTACTCTCCTGGGATTAGGTTGTGCCTCTTCCCAAAAGTAAAGTGTTGGTTTCACCAGATTAGTCCTTTGAGGGTAATTGTATGAGTGTCCCCCAACTGGGTCAAGCTTGCCCTGACTTGCTGCAAGCCATCCTTAATAAATCTGTATTAGGTTGTTGCCTACCTAGATAACAGAGTCATTCAGTAAAGTGTGACATTTGTTTTTACTTTCCCCCTCATTGTGTTCCCCCATCATTGTGAGGTTAAAGTATGTGGGGTTTACTTAACTTGTGTGTTGTGTGCCATCCAAAATAAGTTACAAAAGTTACTGCTTACCTCAAACTTGGGTTCACTGATTTCAAAAGCACCTGCAATTGTATATTACATCCTTAGGTTTTACTTACCTAGTATAACTGTGTGTTATGACAAAAGTAGTTATAGGTTTTTACTGCACCTAGAATAAGTGTTTCACTATTCACCAAAAGTATATTGTCCAGTTGACTGATTAAATGATTTGTACTGAGAATCATTCTACAACTGGTAGGGTCTACTGCCCTTGCATTTCTGAATGTAATTGTTAAAAGTAACCATTGGTATTTTACTCCCCAAGAATAGGCTTGACCTATACTGAATGTGTATGAAAAGGTTTTGACTTCCCTAGAACTACTTTTAGGTACTTCAAATAAGGTCTATACTTGGGTCTGTGTACTTTCATGTATAGTGTTTTTATATTGTGATTTCATATAATGTTAGTATTTACTTACCCCCTAGATTTATCTGGGCCTACTTGTATTTAAATAAATCTTTTATTTTTACATACATAGTGTTTCAGTGTTTCATTGGACCATTTGTATTACAATTTCACTTGTACTGATTCTACAGCCCTCTCTCCCTCCTAAAATGAGCTTGGCAGCTCTGTCTGTGGTACCATGAACTCGGGTGGTACAGCCTTATACTAACAGTGGAGTCTTCTATTGCCTCAGTTGAGCAGTTTTGCTAAGCCCTTAGTTGGACTTCAGAAAAACTGTCCTAACACCCCTTACAAAAACAGGTATCCCAATGCAGAAAGACGTTGTGGCTCTGGCCAAGAAGGCGTGGCTCAAGCCTCACACAGCCCAACCTGTCAATCGGCACCTCAATGCCAAATATAGACAGATGGAGGGGGATACACTCTTTATCAACAGACCCCAGCGCATCCTTCAGCGATCGCTGTGGCGTCACTCTACTCTAAGCCGCAGTCGTCCTCGCCCACCTCGTCCTCGCCACTGCTAGGCAAGGAGTAGAAATCTTGGAGGCGTGCAGGAAGCAGCTCTACTCTAACGCCTCCCTGCACCAGGCCATCCCGGATGCCATGCTGGCAGCCACTAACCAAACGTTTTGGTGGGAAATGGAAGACTTTCTTCCGGAACTTCCGGTGCAGAGCCAGGCACGCTTCAAGGTGGGTCTAGGACATCATGGAGTCCACAGTGGCCCACATCGATACCTCTTGCCGGGCCATCTGTATCGCCACGGATATGAAAAGGATGGCCTGGCTTCGGGCTACTTAGTTTAACCCCGACGTCCAGGATCGCATATTGGACCTTCTGTTCGAGGGTAGCGACCTCTTCCACTCTACCACCGAGGAATTGGAAAAAAAGAACAACTCACAGGCTGCAAGTCTTTATCGTGAAGCATCAACGTTCCGACAAGGTGCGTGCATTTGGTGAGTTCCGGTGATTCCAGGAACGGAGGTAGAGACAGCATGACCGCTCACCGAGTCAGCACAAACAAAAAGGGTGGGGAGCAAGGGCTTCTTCCAGTCCCCCTCCTCAGCAGAAGCCTCGGATGGTAAAAAGGCATGACGCGTCCCTTCGGGTCCATGTGTCTACAGTGGGTGGCATGCTTGCCTCACACGTGCATTTCTGGCACCGGAACTTTACAGACCCCTGGATCCTCTCTGTAGTATCCAAGAGGTACCGCCTAGCGATACCTCCCTCCTCCCCTCAACTCCCACAGATTGGGACGGCAACTCTGTTGGTGGAGGTGGTCGGTCATAATTTCGAGAAAAAAAAATGTCGAAAGACAATGTTGAAAAAATATTGGAAAAAAAAGTCATTCTTTTTTTTAAAATTATATATTTATTTTGGGGGTCCGGGAATAAAAAAAATGGGTAAAACAAAAAAAAATTCAAAAGGGGGGTTGGAGGAACCCCCCCATTTCGAATAAAAAACGTAATTAAAAAATGTGGACTTTTTTCAAAAAAATTACTTTCGACATTTTTGTATTCGAAAAAATGACTATAAACCGTTGGTGGAGATCTGGTTGCTCATCGAGAGCCAAGCAGTGGAAAAAGTGCCAACCTCCCAGAGAGGCTTAGGCTTCTATTCCAGGAGTTTCACCATACAAAAAAAAGAACCCAGCTGGCCTGAGAGTTGTTGGACCTATCCACCCTCAACCACTCCCTCCCTCTTCATAAATTCAAAATGGTTGCGCCTGCGCTCATTGGGGGGACGCTAGACGGGGAGACTGGATGTGCTCTCTGGATCGAAAGGACGCCTACTTACACATCCCGATTTGGTAACCTCGTCGTTCCTTCCTACGCTTCAGGATCATGGGCTGTCATTTTCAGTACAAGGTGCTACCCTTTGGCCTCAACTCAGCTGCCAGGGTATTTACCAGACTCTTGAATGCAGTGACAGCCCTCCTCGGGGCCCAGGGCCTCCATGTCTACCCGTACCTGGATGACTGGCTCGTCAGGGCGAGATCCCCAGAGGGGTTACACACCCACTTCCTCTGCGCTTATGAACACACTCCACGACCTGGGGTGACCGATCAACCTCAAGAAATCTCAGCTGCCGCCCACTCAGAGCCTCCCCTTCCTGGGCCTCATCTGGGATACAAACTCCGAGAGGGTCTTTCCCTCAGAGGGCAAGATTACGGCCCACAAGAGGGCAGCGATGCACTTCATTACCAGAGCATCTACCTCGACCTGGTGGTACCAACACCTACTGGGCAGCATTGCAGCGGTCCTCCTCGCAGTGCCCCACATGAGGCCCCGGTTGAGGAAACTACAGCAGCACTTTGCCGCCTCATGGAATCAGGAGAGGGGCTCCCAAGCAGAGCTGGTCAGCACACCTCCTTCTCTCTACTCAGACCTCAAGTGATGGTTCAGGGACTGCAACCTGCGGATGGGCAGGCTCTTCTGGCAGCCTTCCCCACAGGCCACCATCACTACGAACTCCTCTCTAGAAGGCTGGGGAGCCACTCTGGACAGCCACACCGTCCATGGAGTCTGGACCCGGCAGGAGCAGGAGTCACATCAACTGGCTCAGAGCCGTCCTTCTGCTCATTGGGGGCAAGACCATCCTTATCCAGACCGACAACTCCACCAGCGTGTACTAAGTCAACAAGCAGGGGGGTACCAGGTCCCCTCCACTGTGCAGCCTAGCGATCAGCATGTGGGAATGGGCCCAGGAAAACATCTACCTCACGGCCGTCCACCTCCCGGGGAGGCCAACTTGGAAGCGGATAAGCTGAGCAGGCTGGGAGCGGACAATTACGTATGGCAATTGAACGACCAGTTGCAGCAGTCGAACTTCAACACATGGAGCCATCCTCAGGTGGATCTGTTTGTGTCCTGGAGGAACAGGAAGTGCCATCAGTTTGCGTCTTGGCTGGGGATGGGCTCCAGCTCCCTGGGAAACGCATTGCAGATTCAATGGGAGGGCATGACAGAATATGCCTTTCCTCCCACACCCCTGATCCGCAGGGTACTCCGCAAGATGAAGGAAACTTGTCGTCTGAGCATGATTTTGATAGCTCTTTGGTGGCCAGCTAGACCGTGGTTCTCCGAACTGCTCAGCCTCACGGACATAGCACCCATTCACCTGCTGTTGGGCCCGGCACCTCTCCTGTCCCAGCAGGAGGGTGGGGGGGGGCAGGGTCCTCCACCCCGCGCCTCAGAAGTTGGCCCTCGCAGCGTGGTTCCTGAGCAGATCACCCTCAAGCACCTGAGCCTATCACAGGCTAACCTGGAGGTTATTGAGGGCGCCAGGAGCAAGGCTACCAGGAGCCATTATAAAAGCAAATGGAGCAGGTTCTGTCACTGGGCGGACTCTGAGATCGACTCTTCCCCCCGCCCCTTTACGTGCATGCTGGACGATGTGCTTCCTTCTCTGCTCACCTTGCACACTCAGGCATTCAAGTGGACACATGTCGCACTTACCTGGCAGCCATAGGGGCCTACAGAAATTTGGAGGAGGTAGTCTTTTCCTCCTCCAACCTGATTGTCAAACATCTGGCGGGACTGCCCAGGCTGTACCCAACGCCTTGCTGCACAAACCTTTCGAGCCAATGGCATCCATGGACATCAGGCTGTTCACCATTAAGACTGAGTCAGCGAGATCTGGGCTCTGTTGGCCTGAGAACCTTACACCGCTTTCCACAGGGATAAAGTAGTCATGTGGACTCACCCAGCGTTCCTACCTAAGGTACCATCTTCCTTTAATCTAAACGAGGAAATAATCTTACCTACATTCTTCGCTGACCACAAGGACGAGGCTCAGAGTCTTGCACCGTTTCGTTGTCAGACGCGCTCTGAAATTCTATATGGACAGGACCAAGGGCTTCCGCAAGTCGGATGCACTTTTTGTCACCTTTGAGGGCTCCAGACTCTCGGTTATTAGGCATCCAAGGCCTCTATTGCACAGTGGATGGTGGCGGCCATCAAAGATGCCTATGAGGGGCAGCAAAAGCCACTGCCAGCCAACATGCACGCTCACCAGGTCAAAGCAACGGCCATCGCCTTCCAGCAGCAGGTACTGTGGCAAGTCATAAGCAGGGCGGCTACCTGGGCCACCCCTTTAGCTTTCTGTAAGCATTACTGTTTGGACGCTAGCTCTAAATCAGACGCGGCCTGTTAGGCAGAAACCTGTGCAGTTCCCTTAGGGACCAATGCAAAAAGTTTGACTACAGGAGTAAGCAGTAAACCCAATTGTTAGCAGTCTGCACCGCCCAGATTTACCTGGTAGCTGTGGCTGAGCAGTCAAACTTCTCTCAAGAAGAGTTGGGCAGTATATAGAGTATACACAATAGGGCTTAAAAATACAGTAGAACAAACAAACACTGACCAGAGCTTTGGTATAAAAGTATATCATTATTTATTTAAAAACACACTTATGAAAATACACTGGCACTAATATATCAAGCAAGTTCAAACAGTCACTATAATTATATACACCTCCCTATTTAATTACAAGTCTAGGTTAAGACACCACTTATTTAGCAAAACAGAGGTGAACGCGTAACTGTAGATGGCACTCCAATAATTCGTTTAAAAAGGGAGAGAAAAGGCAGAGTAGGAAAATAACACAGTACCAACACTTTTAAGAAACCACAGCAAGTCAAGAAAGGCAGGGTCTACTGTAGAGCAAAATGTTCATAGGCCAGGCCCACTCTTGGAGAGAGCAAGGCAGAATGTGCCCAAGATCACAGTGGAAATGCACTCAGTCTTTGCAGAAAAGTCAAAAAGAGGTTGGATTAGTTCAGAAAGGCATAGTTAGCAGGTCTGAGGTCAACCCAGTTAGAAAGTCAAGGATTTACGGGACACCTTGGACAATCTTTTGCAAGGGAGACCAGGCGGGAGACAGTACCTGAAATGGTGAGAAAGCTCCAGCAGTGGCAGTTGTTGCTGGCAGCGGGTGCAAGTCGTGGCTTCGACCAGAGGAAGAGATGATCTCGACGAGGAAGAAAGCTGGTCGTTGCACTGCCAGGGAAGAAACCAGCCGCGGAGTTCCCGATTTAAAAGGTATGACCCTTTTATTCGCAGTAGTGGTGAAGCGTGGCTATCCGGCCGCCGGGGTGCTTGGCACGGGCGATTCGACCACGAGACGTCCAGGAAGGCGAAAAAGGCAAACTGGTTGGTCCCACCAGCTCAAAGGGAAGAAGACTCTCCTGGAAGAAGATCTCCTCTGTCGTCGGGGAAGTGGTGAGTTCGTACAGCAGGGCTCCACCGGTGGTGTCGTTGTAGATGGCTCAGTTTCTCCCCTCTTTGGATTCTTTAGCTCCTGTGGCGACTTCTGAAGTTCCAGTCCCCAAAGCCCTGCTTTTATGCAGAAAAACCCCCATTCAACAGCCTAGCTGTCACTCAAACATGCTAAGATGTGAGCCGGGCGGCTCACCACTCGGCCAATCACACAAGAGTGCGACTTGAGTTGCCAAGGCAACTCAGTCCAGGGTGCCTAATCCCCCTCCCACACATCCTGTAGACCCCAGACAAAGTGGCACCATTTGGAGGGCTTCTGTGGAGAAGCCCGCCAAAAAGTGGAACAGAGGGCTCGACTTGGGTTAGAGTTTCAGAGGCGAACACAAACGCCATTTTAAAACCGAGTCCTGGCAAAAAGACCCAACCGTGGAATAAATATTAAATAAATAACCCGACGGTATCTTTAACATTGCACCAAAAAGTGGTGCATTTAAAATCAATGGGAAAATCCCACAGGAAATATTCCGGTGGAATATTTTGCGTGGTATCCACTGCCACCAGCCAGAAACCCGACAAGGGGGTGACGGGACAGTGCCCCCTTGGAAAACAGACCCAGGGGCAATCGAATTACCCCTATCAGTACTTCCACAATATGATGGTTGGTACTGGTTCTGTTCACAATTTGAGACTAGTAAAGCCAATGGTGACTTTACATGCCCTGGGAAACAGTAGTCAGTCTCAGGGTATGGAGTCTGTTTGGGGGTCACTATGACACCCCTGTGTTACTGCACTGAGGGTGCTGTGTAACACACATACCAAAAACACATGAAGCCCTATGGAGTAAAAGACCCCAAAGCCCATAAAACACATTCACAGTCAAAGGACATTCTCAAATCATGCCTAAGAGTGGGAGAAAGAGTCTCACTCTTAGCAGGAGAAAAAAAATAAACCCAGCAAAGCTGCTGGGGGACTCACTAGGTTTGGGAAATTAGCCTTAACAGAGAATTCTCCCTAACGCGGCCTTCCGACAGGCAGTTCTAAAGAACTAATTTGCTTAAGGGGGGTTTCCTCTCCACCCTGGGGCTACATTCACTTTTAATCGCCCATGCAGTATGGAGGAAAGGGGATGGGACGTAAGAGTAATTATGAGTTACTCACTGTAGTGACTAACGTACTTAGTCCTTAGTCCCCTTTCCTCCCTACATCCCCCCCACCCCCTAATACTGGTCTCATTAGGCAATGTTAAATATTGTCGACGTGTCAATGGGGACTGAGGAGTGGTGCTGGTGGGCGGAGTCAGGTTAGCACATGCTCCCAGGGCCGCCCCCTGCATGCCTCTAAATTTAAAGGGAAGGAAGGTTTTTTTTCTAGTGAAAAAAGGTTGTCGCCTGTCCCTTGGAAGGGATACCCATGCAGTATGGAGGAAAGGGGACTAAGAATCCGTTAGTCACTACGATGAGTAACTCATAATATATTACTGAAAGTAATTTAAAAAGTAACTATTGGTTTGACCTCCCTACCAAATTAGGTTATATGCTTTGGTCTGTATAGCATAGTGTTGTGTTTTTAGAATTGTGGTTTATATATAATGTGATTAGTACTCATTTCCCCCAAGATTTATATGGGCCTAATTGTATTTAAATAAACCATTTATTTACAATACATAGTGTTTCTTTGGACCATTTGTATTAGTTTTATTTGTATGGATTCTACAGCCCTCTCTCACTCCTAAAATAAGCCTGGCTGCTCTGTCGATGCCATCATGAACTCGGGTGGTACAGCCTTACACTAGGATTGGAGTCTTGTTCTGTCTCAGTTGATTGGTTTTACTAAGCCCTTTGTTGGACTTCAGAAAACTGTCCTAAAACATATGATTTTCTGTTTCCAGTTGGAATCCACTCAGAAAGGCTGGGAGCGGACTCATCTGACTCCAAGTGAACCTGCACCTAGTAAAACCTCAGAGGTGAAACCACCTACTACAACCAGCATGCCTGTTGCCTATACACACAATGTTCACACCAACACAGAGGAAGGGCCCATGTTGTTCTCAGGTACTGTGTACATTTTTTCAAACGTATCGTGAAGGAGGGATGTAGATTGGAGTACCATGAGGTATAACCTTTGTTCTGTTAATAGGTGAGAGGGGGCAAGTACAGCGCTTATACTCTGATCAATACTACAGCAACGAGCCAGGTGTTTCCCCGGTAAGGCTATGTCTAGTAATCCATTTAAGGTTATAATATGGTTTCACTTATTGTGGAATGCTGGACTTGAGGCCATAAGACTCTCTGGAGGAAAATACAATATGGCTTTAAAGTGGGCTTGTTTTTTTACTTTAGATTTGTTATACTTCCTGCATGGACGTCTGACTTGAATCTGGGCCTTAAACAAATTTTATGCAATGTAGACACACCAGCAGGAATCAATCCTGCCATGTTCTACAATTTACTTGAAACCCTATGGACCTTTTAGCTTCCCAGCACAGTCATCCGGGTCACATCCCACTGACCTAAAGTTAAACTCTACATAGACAGGAAAAGTTTTCATTTTCAGGATGCTGTAGCCATTTTCTCACATGGACTTCTATATTTTTTTACTACACCACATTTTTCTTATTTATAAATCTATCTTATATATGAGAAACCATCCATAACAAAATGTTAGTATGATGGGGCTACATTTATATAATTTTGTTGTTGATTAATCTCAAGTTTGCGTTGGTTGTCAAATGTTAGTTATTTGAAAAGTTTCTTTTCAAGTGGATTGTGTCCTCCCACATATTCCTCGTCTTTGATATTCGACATCCAGCTTCAGCTGCTTCGGAATTCTTTTTTCCGCTAGAGGGCTCTGTGCTTTGATAGTTGACTCAATGTCCCTCGAGGGCCTCCATCTCGAGGGTGATGTCATCAAAGGCATACATAGCCCAGGCAGCGCCCATTGGCTTCAGTTCAATTTTTCTGCGTAAGCGATCGCTTTGAGAAATACGGTGCGCTTCATTTGTTACTTTGCAAGATCTCGTGTTTGACACAGACTATCACGAAGACCAGGTTCAAGAAGTGTTGAGATTGTGACTCAAATGCCGTTAACTGACCGACATCGTATGTCTATGGTGTCTCAGAGTGGAGCATAAGACCTCGGCCTGCTCCAAGTGCCAGTCTATGACCGGAAAGATAGTGTGTGCTGGGTCTAGAAAGTTAAGTGTAAGTAAAGTCAATTTCACTTCACTGCTCTTGGAAACAGAAGTTTATCCAAGAGGAAGGTATTTAGACCTTTGGGAAATCTGAAAGTCTTCCCTGTGCCACGGCACTGAAGGTGCTGCGACACACAATGTAAAAGATGATGCATATGCAGTTTGTCAGACTCCAAAGTTAAAACAATCGGAGTAAATCACATTACAATTACAAGAGATAAAAAGTCGTGAAGTCCAGCAGAAAGAGGTGGGGGGTCTCTAAGGTAGTGAGGAATTTTGCAAATTTTTGAGAATTCTCCCTAACACATCAATAAGCCTATCTTCAGAGCAGTCTATTCTTCAACTCTCTTCCTTTATCCTTCAAAGAAATGAATGAGCAAGAAGTAATCGCCCTCCTCAAAACTATTAAACCATCTAACTGCAAGGGGATACATGCCGAGCTCAGCTAATCAGATTGTGCCACTACATTTGCGCCATTCCGAACAGCCTTTAGCAATTCCTCATTCAAAACGGGCCATGACCCAACCTGCCTCAAGGAAGCCTGGGTACTCCCTCGTCCGAAGAAACCCTCACTAGACCCTAATTTACCAGGAAACTATAGGCCCATTACCACAGTCACATTTTTATTGAAGATCCTCGACAAAGCAGTTTACCTGCAAGTCCAAAAATTTCTCGAAGCTAATAACCTATTGGGTCTCCGGCAATCTGGTTTTCGTCCTGGCCACTGCACCGAGACCGTTCTTTTGGACATAAAAAAATCTGTGGCTTTTGATTTGGTTGACCATAATACCCTTTGTCGCCATCTCTCCTCTGCAGCAAATTTCTCCCCTTTGGCCACAGTATGGATCACCTCCTTTCTCCAGAATAGAGTCATGAAAGTTTTCTCCAACCAAACCAGTTCTCACCGAGCATCATCAAATGTGGAGTCCCACAGGGCTCCTGGATCTCACCCACCCTATACAAACCTATTCACGAGGCCACTTTGAAACATCTTGGATGCGTTGGGCATTATCTATACCCATTATGCTGATGATACGCTGTCCTCATCCCACTATATTGCGACTGAATCAGACGCCGAAACCATCAACGCCATCTACTCCACGATCCAAACATGGATGGCTGAAAACTGGCTATGCCTAAACGGGGGGAAAAGCTGAGCTGCTACTTATTGGTTCTCCTGCCACCATAAATAAACTGTGCACACTGTTTTGCTCCTTCTTGATCGACAACTCCCCTATCACCGATTCCCAAGTGGTCAATGTTAGGGAGAATTCTCATAAATGGCTGATTTCCCTTACCTAATGAGTCCCTCAGCAGCTTTGCTGGATTTCTAGGATTTATTTTCTTCACCTGGTAAGAGTGTTAGCCTTTTTCCCACTCTTACATGTGTTTTTACTGTGTGTATTTTCACTTTTTGTGTGATCTTGGCCACTGGAACCTCACCTACTCCATGGCCTCATATTTTTCGTGTTACACAGCACCTTCAGTGCAGTGACACAGGGTTGTCTTTGAGACTTCCCCCTGACTCCATTTTCTGGGGCTGACTACTGTCCCCCAGAAAAGTCAAAGTTGCCATTAACTTTGTTATTCACTTTTAACCACAGACCCAATACACCCCATCTTACATGGAGTATTGGAAAGGGTTAAATATTATCCCTTTTTGTCTGTGTCTCTTGGAGCCTTGTTTCGCTCCCTTTACACTAAGACTTGGCTGGTGGCAGTGGTAACGACCCTATTTTTCGTACTGCGGTTATCTTATATAAACATGGTATTGTTTTAGGCTATTATATTAGCCTCAAACATAAACCGCTTGACCATATATATTTTATTACGGTTCCGGCTGGGTTTATTCCCCATTTCTTTTTGTAAATGTCTTTCTCGCGTTTTACTCTGTGCGCCAAACCAGGTTTAGTCCCTTTGTTCTGTAAAGAAGCCCTCCTTAAGGAGCCAAAAAGTCTGTGTAGGCAGGATGTGAGAGAGGGGTCTTAGGACCCCTGCCATGGGTTCCCTTGGTAACCAAAGTCGAAATCCTGTTTGATTGGCTGGGTGACTGTCCTTGCCTGGACAGCCTCCGTGCTGTGTGATTGACAGCCAGGCTGTATGAATGGGGGAAAACTGCATAAAAACCGGGTCTCTGGGACTGGAAAGGCAGTCGCCACTGGAACGAAAGAACCAACGAGGAGCTGATGGAAGAGGACCCCTACCACGTTGAAGCCCTGCTGTTGGTCCAAATCTTCAGAATCTGACGACGGAGGATCCTCCAGGAAACTTCTTCCCTTGAGCTGGTGGGACCAACCAGTTCGCCCAAACCGCAAGCCAGGACCCCTCTGGTCGAATTCGCTGTACAGAGATGCTGTGGGCCGGATAGCCAGGAAGGTCGGACCCTGCTTGGGTTTTAAGGAGTGCACCGTTTATTCGTTGCTTTGCTCTGCTGCTGATTTCTTCCCTGGGTAGTACAGGACCCTCCAGTCTTCCTACTTCTTGTCAGTCCGACAGTTGCTTCAGGAACCGCGAGCCTGCAGGAACTACCAGGAACGTCTGCCTCAGCTACAGCTTCCTCTCTGTTTTAAGGTACTGTGCAAATCCGGTTGTTCATTTCGTTCAGCTGCGGTGAAAGTGTTTGAAATCTTTCTCCAAACCGAGGGCTTGTCCTTCTCTTCTCTTTGAACTAACTTTTCTACCAACCAACCTCGTCTGGAATCCGTGCCGCGAACCTTACCGCAAACTACCCTGAACTGTATTATCTTGGGCAAAAGACTTTTGACCTATTGACTTTGGCCCCAAGCCTTTTTTATCTGATTGTATCACTGTAGTTCCTATTGCTCAATTGCCCTGAGTACTAACCTGTTGGTGTGGTTCAATTTCTATTAACTTTTGTTTTCCCCTCCCTTTTAAATTGCTGGAGTGCCATTTTGCTCCCACTTCATTTTGTGAGCTTAACTTGTCTGGAATGTAAGCGAAGTGGTGTGGTGTATTGAGAGTGATTTTTAAACTGCTTATAATAGTGTAATGTTATACAACTGAAGAGTGAAATAAATGTGTATTCTTTTACTTGAAAATCTTGAGTCAGTGTTTGCCTGATCATAGTAATTGCTGTCCTTTGTGTAACTATCTGATACTGCGCACTCTTGAGATAAGTCTGGCCGCTCAGCCATCGCTACCTCTTTAACTGTGTAGTACAGACTTGTACCAAATGTGAATTTGTACTGTCACTTGTGTGTCGTGTTCCCAAAGGGTACTGCATATAATTCTGCCTAACAGTCAAAACCTTGGGGATATTTTTAGACTCTAACCTCTCAATAATCAAGGCAGGTCAATGTCATAGCCTCTGCTGCAGCCTACTATTCCAAACTGCTCAATGCGGCAATACCTTTCCTCTCAGAGCAGAACTGCTTCACTATAGCAAGAGCAATAATTGGGTCGAAGCTCTGTTATTGTAATGCCCTCCTAGTAGGCACCTCTTACAAAAACATTTGTAAATTACAGACTGTCCAGAATAACGCCCTCTGGGCTGTCACTGGCATATCTAAGAGGGAACACATCTCTTCTATCAGAAAAAAAGTGCATTGGCTTCCCATCAAAGAGCGTATCATCATTAAAACTCTTGCCCTCACACATGTGCATTCACAACACCGCCCCACAGTACTTATTTAAAATAATCACAATACCGGTCACAGGCAGGCCCACTAGGACCATTTAAACTAACCGCATCACCATTACTAAGACCATAAGAACTCGCGCAGGAGGCTCTAGTTTCCCGGTTATGGCAGCCACGCACTTGAACTCCCTACCCACCTCAGATCTATAGATTCACACCTTGCCTACAGGAAAGCCATAACAACCATGCTGTTCGTTTAACATTGCCTATACTGTTTGCTTCCATTAACTATGCATTGTCACTTAAAAGAAATGCTGATTGTGTAACCAGTTATCACACTAAAAGGTTAACATGTAACATTTTTTCTGTCAGCGCTCAATGTAACCCAGCGCAAAGAATCATCCTGTAACTAAGACACTTTCTTGAAACAGCACCTCGATGCCCCAGGGCTGCTAGTGCACTTTACAAATAAAAAAAATGAATAACCCATCTGAAGGGAGGCATGGCGACCGACTTCTGAGCCCTGTCTTGCTATTGATCTTCAGCAGTCGTCCTAGGAAGTTGCAACCGTTGTAGTGGAGGGAACATCCATTCCTGACGTCTGCTTGGTACTCTGCAAAGAAGAGCTGTTGGAAGTGGCCCGTGACTTTCCAGTGGCTGACCAGCTCTGAGTTTGGGCTACCGTGCTGCCAACGTTTCTGTTCAGTGTTGAGTCCTGGATTGTGGGGGATCCTCAGCTTGTCCTACAAGATTTAACTCAACGAAATTTCAGAGTCCTAGCGCCGAGGGGACCCAAAATAGGAGGGAAAGTCTGACCGCGACAAGCAAGTCCCTTTGCGTCGCTCTGCTGCAGTGACCACTGTCCAAAACCACTTACCTGAGTCCAGTCCTAAGAGGGGCACTGCACTGTGTTTTTCAGCATTCTTCATCCGAGAGTCCTTGCACCAGCGAAAGACACAGACGAAGATCATCTCGACCATGCAAATCAAAGACTGAGACTGACGGCGGGGGAATGCAACCTCCGAACGTCTTCCATTGACCTGGCAAGAATCAGAGTACGGGGGGGGGGGGGGTAAGTTCCCTTTAACCTAACTTTTATAAAACTTTTGCTATACTTTGGCTTTGCTTGCGCAAGCCTTGCAAAAATTATGGACACTTCTATTAGGTAGAATAAACTGTCCTCTAACCCTTAGAACTGTTCACTGGACCCCAGAGAACCCTACCTTTTGTTTTTTCCTGCATCACAAACTGTCTGAACTTTTCCTGAAATGTTTGATATAAGGCCCTAGACAACTTGAGGAAGGACTTTGGAAGTTAGGGTTTATTCTCTGTGGACCTGTAGTACATAAACCAATCTGCACTACCTTTTTACAGGAGTTTGATTTGTATTATGCCTTACTCTAGGGACTGTATATATGTAATCTATTATTAGTGTTGTTTGATACTTGTACCTGTTAGTCATTTTTCATAGTGATATTTGGCCATAAATAACTATATTTATACATACTGTCCAAGTGTAATCGGTGATTCCCATTGTGTGTACTCATTGTGGATCCTTTACAAACTCACCACCTCTTGAGACTTAGCCTAGATCTAACGTCACTGCTACCTTGAACTGGTTTGGCTACAGCTCCCAGAGTTGTCCCGTTCACAATATAGGTTGCGTTAGGCAGAATTCCATGCAGTACCCTCTGGGATCACCACACACAATTAGGACTACAGGTGTAAGCAATACCAACCATTGGTATAAGTCTGTATCACACAGTTTGTCGGTAGCGAGCTGAGAGCCAAGCTTATCTTAAGAGTGAATGTGAGCAGTACAAGTAGTTACACAAAGGACTTTCAATCACTGTGGTTCAAGTAGACACTCCTACTGAAGTTTTCTTGGTAAAACACTTATTCATTTATTTACACAATCATTTATAAAACATTCACTAGAAGGAGGCAACTTAATATCATACACAAATAAACTTCAACACCAAACCAATAAGTTTATGAGTAAATTAGGCTCCCCTGAAATGGGAGCAAAATAGCATTTCAGTCACTTTAAATAGGAGGGCAAAGACACAAGTTAATAGAATAGATCACAAATACTTTCTTAGGCAGTGCAAATAGTTAGTTCACTAGAGGACTCGATTCAGTTCAATAGGCCCAGGCCAAAGTCAGTGGGCTAGTCTCTTGGATAGGAAAGAGTAGTTCTTGAAATAAACGGTACAGTCTTTGCCAAAGTTCTCAGAAGTAGTTTGTACAAAAAAGAATCATATGTTGTGTCACAAGCTGTTTAGGCCTGCAAGTTGGGAAAGTTCCACGAACTTTCACAGCGAGAGATGCGTTCTCTCAATCGGGTTGGCACAGTACCTTAATATGAAGCAAGATGCAGTTTTAGACGTTGGTTCCTGGCAGTTCCTGCAGATGTCACTGTTCCTGAGCCTCAGTCGTGGGGACAAGCGGGATGACCTTGGGGGACTCCTGCACTGCACGGGATCGTCGGGAAACGTAGACAAATTGAGTCACTTCAGTTCGAGTAGCTATAGTCAAGCACACAAGCTGGTGTCCTTCCCTCTGGTTAATCCTAACCAGCTCGGTTAGGATGATATCCAGGTGGCTTACAAGTTGATTGGTCCCACCAATTAAAAGGAAGATGTCCTTGAAGGTGCTTCTCTGTCAAGGTGAACTTGGCAGTTCGGACCAGGGCTTCACCGGGCAAACCAACGGTCCAGGAGTTGCAGCATCTGTCCTCTTCCGGCTAGTCTTTGGTTCCTTTGTTCCATTGGTCGACTCTGATTTCCAGCCCAAGAGACTCGCCTTTTAAAGTTTTCTCCCTTTCATTCCCGCCTAGCTGCCACTCACCCAGCCGGGTGGATGTCCTACCGGACAGTCAGCCAGCCAATCACGCCAGAGCGCATTTGGGTCTCCTAGGAGACTAAGCACAGGGAGTTTCGGGCACCTCCCTCACTTACTGCCCAACCCAGACCCTCAGACGCCAGAGTTGGTCTTCAGTCCTGAAGCATGAAAGGCATGAAAACAAAGGGACCAAACCTAGTTTGGTGCGCAGAGACAACCTCTAGAAGGACCTTTCCAAAAAGAAATGGGTAAAAAAGAAGACGGGACCCGTTTAAACAAAGGGGTTTAAGGCGCCATCTTGAAAAACATGGCTCCCGTGATTTTTAGCTACCACGGTTTGCGGTCGAAAAAAATCAAGGTAGTTTGTTGTAAAACCACTGCCACTAGCCATTTCGATAGAAAAGGGTAGCATTAGTCAAGCACACAAGAATTTCTAGACACGGCGGATACTAGGTAACCCCTCCAGCACTCTTTAGGAAGATGGTATGTGCTGGGTCTAGGAATTTAAAAAGACTAGTAAAGTCAATTTAACCTTACATTCTCTGGGAAACAGTAGTTTATCCCAGAAAAGGTATTTAAACCTTTTGGGAGTCGGAAAAGACATCTGTGTTACTGCACTGAGGGTGCTGTGTAACCCACATGAAAAGATTATGCCTATGGAGTTGTCCCAAACCCCATAACCAAAGAAAATAAACACAGAAAACAAACAGAATTAAAAAGTACAGAGTCCCAAAGTTCAGCGGAAGAGCTGGTGGTCTCTAAGGTAGAGCGAAATTGGCACGTTTTGAGAATTCTTCCTAACAATTCAGAAGAGGATGCCAGTGGTGCCGCCGTCCACTCCACCAGCGACAACCCTGATGACACTGGGGCTGCCACCGCCGAAGAGGAGGAGGAGGCACCCTACGCCTCAGCTCCAACCGCTGATATCCTCCCCACCTAGGGATACTGGGACCGACACGGCGACAACTGACACCGATGACGGCGGCATCTCTCTGCCGCCAAGGGATTCTCCCATGGATGAAGTGGGTTCCTTAGAGGAAACGAAGGAGGGCTTCTTGCATCAACGCTGGGAGGCTAAGAGGAAGACTGTCTTAGCTGTGCCCCTCTTGGATGACGTCTGAGACAATCGGCTGGCACTGCTGAAGAACCCCGCCTCAGCTCTGGGGGAAGAGGGACCGGCTTGGAAAGAAATACCGGGTCACGAACCAGAGTTTGCGGTCACAGCCATCACCGGACTCGGTGATCTCGGCTGCTGCGAGGAAGAAGTCCTCCAACCAGTCGTCATCGGCCTCTGTTCCCCCGGATGGTGAGGGGAAGAAGTTGGACGCCATGGGTAGGAAGGTCATCTGCTCGGCGGCGATGTCGGTTCAGGCGGCCAATGCTTTGGCTATCCTGGCCAGGTACGTCCGGGAGCTTTGGTACAAGATGGCGCCAATCCTGGATTTCCTCCCTGAGGACAAGCTGGTCGAGGCGATGGAGATCCTTCAGGAAAGCAAGATGGAGTTGGACCACGCCATTACCGTGATCCTGGATATTGCAGACACAGGATTCCGCCAGATGGGCAGCAGGGTTTGCCTCCATTGTCGTTGGCTGAAGGCCACCAACTTTAGGCAGGAGATCCAGATGAGGGTCTTGCTCTGGGCTTATTGCTTATTACATGCCAGGAAGTAAAGTGAGGCAAAATAAACAGTTGTACATTGTAACAATCTACTTTTTCCTCCACCTGAGAGTCCCCCCAGCACTTTTTGCTGGACTCTTGGATTTGTTTGACTGATTTGCCTGAGTGAGTAGGAACCTTTTTTCCCCACTCAACTCACTTTTACTCTGACCATGGCAACACTTCTGAACACTTTTTGGTATTTATTTGTGGAGGCCTGCTTTCCTCCGATTTTAAAGACATCTACAATTTACTAAAGAAGCACACAGCTTTCTGTGCAGAATTGTTGGAGGCTCCTAGAGCTTCCCTCTGTTTGAGTTTACCTTACTTGGCAGTCTCTTTTGGATTCATCTGGTGTGTAGCTGATTTTACTATATTAGTAGCCCAATGTACCAGAATGGTAGCCATTTTTAGGACTGATTTTCTACCCTCTGGCCTGGTGGACGGATGTAGAGAAGGCCAACCTATAATTGTGACGGGGACAACTCTGGGGGGCTGTAGCAAGGCGAGTGGTCTAGGGTAAGCCTCTAGAGGTGGTGAGCTTGTAAGGGGTCCCCAATAAATACACACAGTGCAAAGTAGGGGTTTACACTTGGACAATCTGTTGTAAAAAATACTTATTTATGGCCAAATAACACTGAGAAAAATTACTACTAACCGGTAATACTATCACACAACACTAATAATAGATACATATACACAATCACGGGAGTAGGCCAAAATGAAGATCAATCCCCTGAAAAGGAAGGTACACGTTATTATAAGCATTACAGGTCCACAGAGTTATAATCCGAGCTTCAGAAATCCATCCCCAAGATGTATGGGGCCTTGTGCCCTGTTCGGTAAGATTTTCATAGTAATGATAAATCTTCCTGACCTGGGTCAACCCCAGAACATCTTGCTTTTACTGGTGGAATATTTTTCCTTATACCTCAGTGAGTGGGAATCTTTTTCCACACAGTCTTTTACTGTTTTTATGGGTATCATTTTTAATACTCTCCATCGTGTCTTTTAAAAATTGTCCTCTTTGACAACCTTTTGGCAATAAGTGCCTTTTGTTGCTGGGTTGCCCTAGGGGCTCCCCTTTTAACTTTCTCTGAGTAACCTTGTGAGAATTACTGTTCCCAAGGCTAGAAAAGGTATCTTTGGATCCCTTGTACATTTTATTAGGTGAGACCACCAGCACCACCCACCTTATGTGGAGTACTGGGGAGATATTGAGTATCCCTTTCTCATTTTAAATGTAACATTTATGTTACAAGGACAATATGACCTTTAGTGGTTGGTGGCAATGAACCTTTTTATTAATTTGGTGCACCTCTACCCCGGGCTGTGTGCACAGCCGATAAAGGCACCCATGGGTACTAATTTTACCAAAATGACCCTTGTCTTTTTTTTTCGCCATTTTAATTTTCCTTGTACTTTCTTGTTCCTTCCCCTGACATTCCTTTTGTTGGTTTTTTTTTTTTTTTTTTTTAAGCTTCGGCAGGAGTCCTATGGACTCCCCGCCCAGGCTCCACAATGTCTGTGAAGGCAGGAAGCGAGAGAGGAGTCCAAAACTCTGCAGCCTTTTGTCTTCCAGCATGAGTGTGAGATTCCGATTTCAAACTGGGAGGCTGGCTGTCCAGAAAGGATTGCCAACCCCCTAATTTTGAATGTTGCAAGGCTGTTTGGCGGGGTACCTGGAACCTGAAGAAATAGTCGACCACAGGAACCAAAACCGAAGAGGAAGATGAAGAGTTCTCGGCTGAAACGATTTCCAGCGACCGGCGCGCCAGCTGGATAAGCAGAGCCTGCTGTTACCCTTCCTTCCAAGCGACCTGGGACTCTGTAAACGACAACCCCGAGCTAGAGCCTGCTGGGGATCCACTAGACGCAAGAAGACCTGCCATCCCACGTCATACTGCGACCTTGAAGGGTTGCAATACCCTGGGACCTGAATTCAGAATCAAGTTAAAACTTTGGTGGCATCCTGCTGGACCTCCAGAGTCGTGATTACAGTCCTTGAAGTCTCCTCACCAGTGCTGGACCAGATTAGCGCCACAAATTGAATCGGCAATATTCTGTCTTCTGGCAGCCACCAAGAAACTCTTGCCTGGTGCCTTCCCTGTTGATCCTTGCTGCAAAATCCATCCATGTCTTCCACCTTCATGACAAAGTAATCCATCAACTGGGTTTTTGGCTGCATATCCTGAAGTCTCCCTTGCTGCAACTCTTCTGTGCGGAGGTACTGTGTTGGCTGGGATATTTTCTTGTGTGATTTCTGTAATGCTTTGATACAAATAAAAGATCATATCTTTGGATTGTTTCTGTGATTGGGAGTCCTCTCATCCAGTTCACCCAGGCCCACTGCTGGAATCCTCCTAGGGTGTCTTCTCTGAAATCCCGGGACAATTTCAACCTCTCAAGTGTAATACTTACCTGTTTGAACAGTCTTCCTTAGGAACTCTGACTTTTGCTACTTCTGTGCCTATAATGAACTGCCTGTTTGACACTAGAGACCTCCCCCCCCCCCTTCTGCCACTGAGAACACTTAAGCTCCAGGAATAAGGGAAAGATGTTCTAAGGATTGGGCCTGTTACCTAGAAAAGAGAACAAGTGCTTAAAAGTTTACTTACTTGAAAAAGAGTTGGTTGGTAACTGTAACTCTGAGAGTGACCAGTTAAAAAAGTTATTACTTATCTTGAATGTGTGTTGTGCCATTCTAAAAAGTATATGTAAGGCTATTTCACTCACCTGTGAATTGGTTGTGCCTCTTCCCCAAATGTAATGCTGTTGGCTTCACTTAACTATTTCTTTAAGAATATTAGTGTGTAAGTTCACCAACTGGGTTTTGCTTTCCCTGGTCTGTTTTATACAGATTCTAATAGTATTAGGGTTATACATACATATAAGTTGCTGGTAGCTCCTTTAAAAAGTATATGGATTTTACTTACCTTGGGCCATCCTAAAATAAAAATAGAAAGTTATTGCTTAACTTAGTCCGTGTTACACTGACCTGAAAAGCAACTATAATAATATATTACAACATTAGGTTTTACTTGCCTAGAATAGCTGTGTCCTTCTTAAAAAGGGTTCTGTAGGTGTAGCTGACATCGGTCTGCCTGGTGCAATCCTAAATTGGTGTAAAGCGTTTGTGCTTACATTAGTCTGTGTTCCACTGAGCTGAAAAGCAACTGTAATTCTATATTTCACCAAAATGTGTTACCTACCTAGTATAACATTGTTATACTGAATATGGTTATAGGTTTCTACTGTCCCTTGAATGAGTGTTCCACTATTCAGTAAAATATACTTGCAGGTTCATTTACAAAGTGATTCCTTAACTGAGTGTCACTGCACAACTGCTTTGGTCTACTTACCTTGTATTACTGAAAGTAATCAAAAAGAAACTTATGGTTTTACTCCCCATGAATAGGTGTCCTATACTAAATGTGTTTTGATAAGGTCTGACTTGCCTAGAAATGCTGTCCGGTTTGTAAACAAGGTTTATGCTTTGGTCTGTGTACCTTCAAGCATTGTGGTGTTTTTATAATGTGTATGACTCTGACACAGTATTTAACCCAAGACTTAACTTGGCCTAACTGTATTTGTAATAACCCTTCATTTTTAAAATAATACTTTTGGTTGTTTCTCTGTTGTGCCCTTGGTATATACTGCAAGTTCTTTGTACCTTCCTGCAGCTCTCTCTCGCTCCTAAAATAAGCCTGGCTGCTCTGTCTACGCTACCATATACTCGGGTGGTACAGCCTTATACTAAGAGTGGAGTCTTCAACTGTCTTAGTTGAATGGTTTTACTAAGCCGTTAGTTGGACTTCAGAAAAACTATCCTAACAAGGGGACACGTTATTCTAACTAATAAACGTGTCCCCAACCTTGGTAGTACTTGCGCAAACAAGCAATGGTAAAGCCGAACTATTTCCAAAGTTTATAAAAGTTATCAAAACTTTTAAGAGGGAGTTAGGGGCTCAGGTAAGTATCGCTACAACATACCCAACCCCCCGTACTCTGATTCTTCGTAGGACTCGACAGGTCTGCTGAAGAAGGCCTGAGGTCTCTTTTCCTGCCGTCAGCCTCAGCCCTTGATCCCCAGGGGTTGCATATTCGAGCATTTCTCCCGTCAGCGACTAATGCTGGAGCAAGGTCTTCTAGTGGAAAAATGCAAAATACCTCGATGCAGGGCCCCTTTGGACAGGACTGGACCCGACCTCCGGATTCCTTGGTCTCATGACTGAAGGCAGGACAATGGATGGGCCCTCTAGGCAGCAGTCTCGAGGGAGGACCTGGGGCACAACTTGCAGCAACTTCTTGGTTCACTCTGAGGTTTTTGCTCCTTTTCTGCAGCACTAACAAAGGATGCGGATCGCCCAGTCAATCCTCTTCACTTCCTGCAGTCCAACGCTCTGATGAGGGGGTCTCGGCAAGTTGGATCGGATCTCTGGAGTGTCATTGAGGGCTCAGCAAAGATTTGGACGAATTCGGCCTTTCCACAGCGATGCACTAGAAAAGGACAGCAGGTCTCCTGGTATAGGTGTTCTGCAGCTCTGAGAACTCTTGGGACGTAGGGCGATGGCTCAATTCAAAGTTTGTCTTGGAACTGGTTGTTCCCACCAGCCAAAGGGAGGTAGACGCCCTCCTCGGAGTTCCTCTGTCGCACAGAAAACGGGGTCAGGAAAGCAGTGGTTGCTTCAGTGTTGCAAAGGGTCTGCAGGCATCTCTGGTAGTCTTATTCAGTTACTTCAGCTTCCAGTGGACTTGCTTTTCACTCCAGAAGCCTCACCTTTTATACAGTTCCAGCACACACTCTTCTGCAATCTCTCTCAGCAATTTACAGAAAGGGGCGTTTGGCAGTACAATCCGGACAGTCAGGCCAGTCAAACCCTCTGTGGAAGTTGGTCCTTTTCAGGCACTGTGGCAGACAAAGGACATGGGGGGTGGAAAACTCCTCCCCCACTTCCTGCCAGCCCAGACAATCTGGAGCCTAGGCGGGGAATCCAAAGGGTTCCTGCCAAAGGCAAAACGCAAACCCAGACCTCCCCCTCCTAACAAAGAACCACCATGCTAGTAATGGTGAAAAAAGAAGGGAGGCCCCAAGTTGGTACTTGGGTGCCCCTATTGTGCACTACCAAGACTATGGATATAGCCTGCGTTACAAAAAGTATTACACAATAGTTGGTGGAACACGCCCACTGCCACCAGCCCTAACTAGAAGGTTGTCTTATGTGACTAAAGTCACAAGAGCAGAGAGAAGGGGGATATGGAGTATTCCTTTGGCACTCTACATAAGGTAGTGTGCCAATCTCTTAAACTATAAAGTTTTAGGAGAGATGCTCTCTATCCTTAAGAACTCTAGTTACTCTAGGATAAAGAAGAAGAATCTCAAAGGAGGACCATAAGGGCCCCCAGCAACACTGCCCATAAGGAGCTGAAGTGTAGTTAGAAAAACAGAGTTAGGAACAAGGGAAATCCCCCCATGCCCAAAAAACGGAGGAGTCCAGAAATTTGATAAATTGCTGCTTTATTTAGTCCAAGCAGGGATACGCAAATGAATTATACAGCTCCAAATGTGCTCTCAGCTCATTACAGGCGGGCAGTGAGTTCTTAAGCTGCAGTGACCTCACGACCAAAAGATACCTTCCTCGCCCTTAGGTGAAATTGGATTGGGTGAACAGTATAAGCATAATTAGTCTATAGGGGACAGATCATTTTCTTGATCTGTCTAGATCTAGTAGCGCCACCTGGCACCACACCCCAGGTTAGTGCAAGCCTCGTCATTTGTCAACAAAAATGATAAGTGGGAAAGGTGAGCTCAAAGCACTGCTTGCTTCCCACTATTGTTTCACCCCTCTGACTTCCCAGACCTTGAGCAAGGACACTCAACTATCATCATGTTGCATTTATTTTCATCTTCAATTTGATGGGAATAACCTTATCAGTCTGAATGGGCTTTGTTCCACTCGCTCCAGGTCACCTGTTCATGGACCGTAAAAATGATTTTCTCTGCTGGCATTTGAGGGATTTCAGCTTTTTGTCCTTACAGGTCCTGTATCTTTTCAGCTGACTCAAACCCTCTTCCCCCAGCATCCTTGGTAGTGCTGGACATGCTGCCAGGCCTGTTTTGCGTCTCCCCGAAATATCTGTGTATCAGGCTTCAACCCTGTGCTTTGAGCTTTCTCAATCTTTTCAATGCAGCTGTGGATTCCATTTTTCCTTCAGTTCATCTGTATTGTTTTGTACCTGGCTAATGTCTCTGCAGGTGTGTTCAGCCAGGTCGCTGTTTCATGATTACTTTGGTGTCATCCGGGTATGGTCTGTGGGGGCTGGGGGGGGGGGGTTTGAGATCCCCCCCCATCAGAGCTGTGTGCTACAATATTAAAATACAGGTGCCTTTAAAAGCTATGGAGCAGACAGACTCCATACTACAGGTAGAATACAAAGAATAGAGTTCCAAAAAACAGCCCTCAAGAATGAATGAGTGGAAAAAAGCTCCACTCATTCAGGATTTAAAGAAAAAGTTCTAGAAGTTCAGCAAAAAGTTCTGGGGTTCTCACTGGGAGAGAGGATGGCGCATACAAATGATAAACCTCCTTAACACTAGGCAAGGCCTCCTTCGGTTTAGGGGCTTGCTGAACTAGTGAACATTGTATTACAGGACATGCAAACTACTCCAGGCCAAAGATCTAACATTTTAAATGTGAAAGTGTCAATACTATAATGAGAAAATGCATTTAGTCTTCCTTGTTGCTACTTTTTAGCAAACGTAGAATCCTTTTGTGAAGACTTTCCTGTGTCTTTGGGGGGAAGAGGCATTTTTTCATTGATTGGAAGCAGACAATACCACCCTGCTATTGACTTTTGAGTCCTTGACCCTATGACATTGAATTCGGAATTTGCTCTGGTCCGTTTGTGGTTGTAGTTGTTGGGAAAGGTTTCTTTTGGAGCAACTTCTCCTCCATATGTTATGGACCCACAAACGTTTGGCTTTTGTTGTTGTACTTTCTCCTGACTTTTTGCAGTGAAGTCAAGCCTTCAGTTTCACTCCACTGGCCTTTTGCTTATGTCATGGGGAAACTGACTACTCCTTCAGACTGTCCGTACTGGGAAACCTTAGTCTTGTGACTTAGTTGCCTGTTTGGGAAACTGTTTAACAATGCATCATCCAATCCAGTGCAACAGGGTTTCTTTTGTATGACCCTACACTACGCTCACATGGATTTTATGGTTATCTAAAATGTGCCTAAAGACAAACTGGTGGCAGCAGTTGTTCACTAGTTTTACTGTATTTTTCTTTAGCTGTCTTGCATTTACCGCATTTGACAACTAAATATGGCTAGTTTCCTAACATGGCCGTGCCGCAAGGTTTTGCGTTTGATCTTTGGCCCATCTTGCCTTTTTGCCTTCTCAGGTCAGGAAAATCCTTTTATGGGCACGCATTTGCCAGGGAAAGCTGCTTTTCGTGGGCTAGTGCAGAGCCTGTGTGTTTGGAAGCCAGGAAGTGGGTTGGGACTAGCTGGTACCAATACACAAACTACTTTTTGTCTGAAGTGTATGCATGAGTTTCACCAACAGTGGTCTCTGCTTGGTCCACTGCTAGGGTGTGTTTGAGCGGCACATCTTCATAGGTTGGTCTGTGTTTCTGTGCTCACCTGAGTTTTTCCATTAAAAGTCCTGCAGCCGTCACCCAGAGATCCTGCGAGGAGCAAAGTATCCTGCGTAGTCGTGAAGACTTCAGAACACACGTGGACTGATCATGAGCAGGCCTGATGACCAACTTTTGCTGGAGTCCCAGTGTAGCGCTGTCTGGCTAGTGATCTTAGAAGACCATCATTGATTCTACCCGTCGCAGTGGTAGGAACAACCATCCGTGACTTTGTTTGGTAACCCAACAAGTTGGAGCCCTTAGCAGTGTCCCTGGGGCCATCCATTGGACTGACCAGCTCCAGTTTTGGCTACCGCGGTAGAAGTCCTACTTCTACATCCCGTCCTCTTTCCTCCATACCTGTGGGACATTCCGTCCTTCGGGACGGGACCGGAGCACTTTTGTTAAAAAGCATCAAAATTGAAGAAAATGTTGTCCTTCGCTTTTTACGCAGGGTACCGCACGCGGCCGTAATCCTGCCCTCCTGAGATCCGCCCGCGCATCGCTCTTCAGTCCTTTTCTCTGTGCAGTCGGGGCTGGGTGCACTTGCATCACCGGCAAATGTTTTCTTGTTCCCGTTGTCGTCCTCTCCTGCTCCGGTTCTGCGGTCGCTTAGTCCTCCGGCTATGCCGCAGCATCTGGGATTTGTGTCCTGTTCTTCATGCGAACCTTGCTTCGCTAGGACGGATCCCCATTCTCTCTGCTTGGAGTGTCTCGGGCCGAACCCCCGCTGGGATTCGTGCTTCTACTGCAATTCCCTTTCCGTCTGGGCACTCTGCCGTCTTCTTCAGTGGGAGGACGTCTTTCAGCGTGTTCCAACTCATCAGCTTTTCATCGACAAAAAGAAGTGACGCTTGATAAGTTCCTTACTTTTTAGGGCGCCCCTACCGGGAGACTCCTTCCCAGGGTGGTCTTGGTCCGGGAGTGGTTTGTGCAGCTCTACCACCAGGGTTTCCCCTGAGATGCCTCGCGCGCCTAATAGGTGTACAGGAATTTTCTCGGAGGGTTCCTACGTCGGACCTGCCAAGACCGGAACACGTTCCGAGGTTCACCAGTTGGTTGCTAAACTTCAGCCCAGTTCAACTGTGGCTTTGGACACCAGGGTTCGCGCCGAGGGCGCCTTTTCTGAAGCTTTCTGTACCAAGCCACAGCTCGAGGACCCTCATGAGGGAGCTATACATATCGGGGAGAAGCTTGAGGTTCCTCTTTCTGAGGCTAAGGTCTGTACCGACAAAACCGAGACCTGCTCCTAGGGTCTTGTTTGTAAGGGTGATTCCTCAGCATTCCCGCGCTCAGGGTCACGGTGATACTGGTTCTGTCGAGAGGGCAAAGAGGTTGGTCATAGACCGTAACTCCTCTGTTACTGGCTCTGCGAGGCTCCTCCTCTGGAGGCTAATTTTGGGGCCACCTTCAAGATGGCCTGTAAACATCCTAGACCCCCAAGTACCGGCTCTACCGAGGATCCTTGTGTCAAGGCTAAGGTGTTAATTAAGTCCCCTGGCCAGCCTGAGGAGATGATTGCCTCACCTACACATGTGACACAGTTCTCTTCAGGCATTGACAAAATGGTGGCCCACTCTTCATGGTCCACGGCAGCCATTTTGGATTCTTCCCTTACACCTACGTTCTGGACGGCGGGTGCTGGGAATCGTAATTATGGGGCTGAGCAGCCTTTTTCACCTCGGGTGGAAGGTAAAAATCTGTTTCGCCCTTCTTATGACTGGCGTGCTCGGATGCCGCTGCCACATACTGTTTCGCTTCCGCCTACTTCTGCTCCACTGATCCATGCCGACCCGATTGGTGGTGGACCTTCCTGGCAACCATCCTCGTTGTGTTGGTGGGGGTATGCCCAATATGAGAGGCCTTCGCCAGCGCCTAAGCCTTCATCAGAGGATGCATTTTTCGGGAAACTTCAGAGGCGCATGCTTTCTGTGTCCCAACCAGTCCATGTGTTTTTGTTTGCGCCCTGATGCTTGCAATCTTCGGTGCGTTATAAATAAAAATAATTCTGACCCTATGAAAGAGTATTTTAAGGGTCTTTTCAAGGAAATCTACCCTGAACCTCCGACTCCACCTTCCACCCTGGCAGCTCCTGCGGTGGTATCACCTCTTCGTATTGGTCCGCCTCCAGCGCTTCCTCCCCTACCCCCGCTGTTTCCCGTAGAGAAGTGTTAGGACAGTTTTTCTGAAGTCCAGTTAAGGGCCTAGTAAAACCATTCAACTGAGGCAGTACAAGACTCCACTCTTAGTATAAGACTGTACCACCTGAGTACATGGTAGCATAGGCAGAGCAGCCAGGCTTATCTTAGGAGGGAGAGAGGGCAGTAGATACAGTACAAGTGAAAATTGTAATACAAATGATCCAAAGAAACACAAACACTATGTATTATAAAAATAAAGGATTTATTTAAATACAAGTAGGCCCAGATAAATCTAGGGGTTAAGTAAATACTGGAACATTATATGAAATCACAATATAAAACACAACACTGTACTTGAAAGTACACAGACCCAAGTATAGACCTTATTTGGAACAGTAGTTCTAGGGAAGTCAAAACCTTGTTATACACATTTAGTATAGGCCAAGCCTATTCTTTGGGAGTAAAAGACCAATGGTTACTTTTAGATTACTTTTGGTAATACAAGGACAGTAGGCCCTTCCAGTTGTACAGTGACTCTTGGAACAAATCACATAAACAGTCAACTGGACAATATACTTTTGGTGAATAGTGAAACACTTATTCTAGGTGCAGTAAAAACCTATAACTACTTTTGTCATAACACACAGTTATACCAGGTGAGTAATACCTATGGATGTAATGTATCATTACAGATGCTTTGGAAATCAGGGAACCCCAGATTGAGGTAAGCAATAACTCTTGTAACTTGTTTTGGATGGCACACAGCTAACACAAGGTAAGTAAAACCCACTTACTTTAACTTCACAATGAAGGGGAAAGTAAAACCCAATGTCACACTTTACTGAATAGATATTCTAGGTAGGCAACAACCTAATGTAGACTTATTAAAGACAGGCTAGCAGCAAGTCAGGGGAAGCAAGACCCAGTTGGGGGACACTCATACAGTTATCCTAGCAGGACTAACCTGGTGATACCAACAGTTGGAGGACACTCGTACAATTACCCTTCAGGAATAATCTGGTGAAACCAACACATTACTTTTGTAAAGAGGCACAACCTAATCACAGGAGAGTAAAATACCTTCACATCTACTTTCTTTTAGACTGGCAAAACAGTGGCTAAGGAAGGAAAAGATGTTAACCATACTTTTAAGAATAGTGCATCACACATCCAAGATCAGTAAGAACTTTTGTAACTGTTCACTCTTAGAATTACAGTTACCAACCAACTCTTTACAAGTAAGTAAAAACACTTGATTTCTTTTCTAGGCAGAAGTCCCAATCCCTTCAAAGTCTTTCCCTTATTCTTGAAGCATGAGTGTTCTCAGTGGCAGAAGGGGGGTCACTAGGACTAGTGACCAACAGGCCGTGTTAGAATAAGTTCTTTAGTAGCAGTTTCCTTAGGAAAACTGGGCAAACAAGTGAGTACTTTACTTCTAGGGTTAGAAGAGGGTCCAGGGGCTTCACAGAAGGCACCCCAGCAGGATTCTAGCAGTGGGACTGGGTGTACTGGACGAGGGACCTCCCAATCACAGAAAACACCCCAGGACTACACAGAAATCCCAACAGGCTTAAGGTAAGTATATACCCAAGCCAACACAGTACCTCAGCAATGAAGAAGAGATTGCAGCAGGAGAACTTCAGGGACTGCAGCCAAATACCCGGTCACTGGATTCCTTGTCCTGGAGACTGAACACAAGACCTCAGAAGGGATCGATGAAGAAGGCTCTAGGCAAGATTTCTCTCGCGGCTGAATGCGGTTCTGCGGGTTTGGCGCCTTTTCAAGGAGCACAGAAGAAGACAGAAAATCGCGGTTCAATTCTCGTCGTTTAAAAGGTCCAGCACTCTTGTGAGGGGACTTTTTGGACTCGATTCGTGTCGCTGGAGATAGACCAAGATGCCCACGAAGTTTCAGCGAGATTCGAAATTCGGAAGACCATGCACCGCACAGTGGCAGGAGGTCCCAGGGTATCGGGGTATTGCAAGAACGCAAGGTCGCAGCAACCCGTGGGATGGCTCAAAATCCTGGTCGTCTTGAGTCTAGTGGGTCTCACCAGGCTCTGGGTTCGGGTCATAGTTTTCGGAGACCCCAGGTCGATCGGAAGGAAGGGCTGCAGCAGGCTCTGGTTACAAAGCAGGCTCTCCGGCCGCTGGAAATCATTCCCGCCGCTTTTCCTTCGTCATCCTCTTCGGTTTTCTGTTCCAGTGGTCGACATGACTTCAGCTTCCAGGTTTCCAGTATTTATCAGGAACTGCAACACAACCTCTGCATTCTCTCCCCGCATTTTACAAGAAAGGGGCGTTTGGCTGCCCAGTTGAAGGAAGACCTAAGACAAAGGAGGGGGAAGTTTGGGACCCCTCCCCCACTTCCTGTGCTTACAGACTGACTGGAGCCTGGGCGGGGTGTCCAGGGGACTCCCGCCGAAGACAAAACTCAAACAAAGGATTTTCCCGCCCTGGATGTCAGGGGAAGGAACAAGAAACGACAAGAAACACTGAAATGGCAGAAAAAGAAGACCGGGGCCATTTTGGTAAAAATGAGCACCCTTAGGTGCTTTTACTGCAGCTGTGATTACAGCACGCGGTAAAGGTGCACCAAATTAGTAAAAGGTATCTCTGCCACCAGCCATTAAAGGTAAGCTTGTCACTGTAACAGAATTGTTACAGTTTAAATGTGAAAGGGGATACATTGTATCTCCCCAGCACTCCACATAAGGTAGGGTGTGCTGGTTTCACAGAATAAAATGTAAAAGGGATCCAAAGATCCTTTCTACCCTTGGGAACTGTAGTTCACTCAAGGTTAGCACAAGAAAGTTAAAGGGGGAGCCCCTAGGGCAACCCAGCAACAACAGGCACTTATTGCCAATAAGTTGTTAGACATGATAACTTTAAAAAGACACTATGGAGAGTCTTAAAAATGACACCCATAAAAAGAGTTAAAGACAGGTGAGTGTGGAAAAAGGTTCCCACTCACTGAGGTATTAATGGAAAATATCTCACTAGAAAAGCAAAAAGTTCTGGAGTTGAACCAGGCAAGGAAGATTTACCAGCCCTGTGGAAATCTTACCTAACAAGAAGACACTGGTAGAACGGGATAGCACTTTAAAACCTGTGGCGGCCCAGCTGTCTGCTCCCGATTCGTTGGATGACCCTCAAGCAGATCAGGATAGCCATGAGCAGCCCCGCTCTGTCAGAGCATTCCATGACTGGGTTCTGTATATGATGGCCCTCTTCTACATTCCAGTACCTGAGGCCCCCGCTCCGCAGGAAGGGGTGCTTTCGGGAGCATTCACCTTCTCACCACAAGAGCGTACCGGCCTGTTTCTCCAGAAGGGCGCTTTGGCTGAGGCCCTTAAGGTCTGGGATTAGCCTCACACCGGGCTGCATATCAATAAGAGAATCGACACCCGTTACAGGCGTCACACCTCCGAGGAGATAGCTTTGGCATCTTGTCCGCTCCCTTCCTAGACGGTGGTATCTGCGGCCACGCTTCAAGCAGAGCCGGCCTCTGTTACCTTTACGGCTGCGGCTCAGATTATCTCCAAGTAAGACAACATTTTGGACTCCTTGGGCAAGAAAGTCTTTGCCAACTCAGCACTGCAACTTCGTCAAGCAAATACTGAGCTGATCCTGGCAGAAGTTAATATGAAGCTGTGGAAGGAGTTGTCTGATTTCCAGGAGTGTATTCCTGCGGATAAGCTAGAATACTTCAAAGCCTGTTTGTCGGACACCAGGCTGGTGGCACAAGATCTCCTGGAAGCTGCGGCACACCATGTGGATACCTCGCTCGAGGCCTGATGGTGGGAATTGACAACTCCCGCCAAGCGTGGCTCCATGCGACAAAGTTTTCGAAGGAGAGGCAAGATAAAGTTCTGGACCTTCCTTTCGATGGCGAGGAATTGTTCCATTCGTCTGTGGATAACGAACTTGCAAAGACCAAGGCGAGCACCCAAACCGCCAAATCTTTGTCCTTGCAAAGGTCTCCGCTAAGGCCCCTTATACACAGAGGTCAGGGTCTCAGTCTTGATCCTTCTCTGGCTTCAGGGGGTTCCATGACCGCCGGGTGCACAGGACTGAACCTCCGGTTGGCGGCACCCGTCGAAATCAGCAGCGTGGTCGGTTTTTCTCTCGGCCATCGGCCTCCTCTCCAGGGGCAAGTAGTCTCCCTGGCGACAAGTCTGCAAAATATTTTTGTCGGTCGCACGAGACTCTCGGAGTACTAATCTCATCTCATCTGGAGGTGTTGCAAACCCTCACCGAAGGCTTTGGGTTTTGTCAATCGCTCGGGAGGGCTTTCGCTTGCCACTCCCCCTACCCCACCCTTCAAACCTCCCTTCCAACAGATCAGGACACCCTCCCTCAGAGCCGAGGGTCAGAAGCTTCTAGACCTCAGGGTGGTGGAACCTGTTCCCTTTGGAGAACAAGGGGAGGGCTTCTACTCTAGTCTGTTCATGGTGCCCAAACCCAACCAGACTGGCCTGCGCACCATCCTCAACCTTTCCCAGTTCAGCCTTTCTCTTCCCCAAGAGAAATTCAAGATGATCGCACCTTGCCAAATAAAGTCCTCTCTTCGGAAGGGTGACTGGCATCCTGATATGGAGGCTGCATCAAAAAGATCTGTGGCTCTCCCTGAGAGGGGAGCACTTCCAGTTCTGTGTGCTCCCTTTTGGTCTGAGCTTGGCACCGCGTGTCTTTATGAAGATGTCAGTCATTGCAGCTTTCCTTTGGCTACAGGGTGTTTGTATATCTGTATTTGGACGACTGGCTCCTACGCAGCCCTTGTCCACTGATGGATTTGAGCAATCTCCAGTCTCTCCTCCAGCTCCTGATCCATCTTGGGCTGTTGGTGAACTGGCGGAAATCTTCCATGACGGTCTCCCAAGACCTGATCTTCCTGGGTTTCTGTTGGAACATGATCGACTCCGAGGTGTATTTGACGGCAGACAGGATTGCGGATCTGTTCGCCACATGTCGGCTCTTCATCCAGTCAGAGCACATGACAGCTTGGTGGTTCCAGAGGCGTCTGGGCCTCAGGGCCTTGTGTGTATTGGCTCTTGATCTTGCGCTTCAAGTTGAGACGTACACAGCTGGCTCTTCGGAGCTCTTGGTGTCGGGCTTCGGACACGGATTCCAAGATGATCCCAGTTCCATCCTGCATGATGACGGACCTTCTATGGTGGTCTTTGACTAACAATCTTACAGTGGGGGCTTCCTTTCAGGAGCCCTGCCCACAAGTGACGATTACTGCAGACTCCTCCCATCTGGGGTGGGGTGCGACTCTGGATCATCTCCAGGTTTTCGATCTATGGATGCCGTCGGACAGGCAGTTTCATATAAATTAATTTGAACTACTGGCTGTTTTTCTGGCGCTGAAAGCTTTCCAACCATTCATCACGAACCGGGTGGTCCGCATCCGCAAGGACAACTCGGTGTCAATGTTTAATATCAACAAGCAGGGTGGTACCAAGTCACCACCTCTTGTGTACCTTGCCATTCATGTTTGGGAATGGGCCATCCAGCACAGCATTTGGCTACTGGCAGTACACATTCTGGGTCAATTCAATGTGATGGCAGACTCACTCAGCCGACAGACAGCAGCCAGCTACGAGTGGGAACTGAACATGGAGGTCCTCTCCACCATTTTTCGCCAAGGGGGCACTCCAGAAGTCGACCTTTTTGCGACTGCCACAAACAGAAAACGTCCTCCTTTATGCATCCAGGAACGGTCTCGGGGCCGCCTCTGTAGGGGATGTTCTCGAGATCTCGTGGCACATGAAGGCATATGCCTTCCCGCCTCTTCCTCTGATTAATCGGTCACTCTGCAAGCTCAGGAATACATCGAATTGCACCCTCCTGTTCATACCTCCTTGGTGGCCAGCCAGGTTCTGGTTTTCGGAACTTCAGCATCTGTCGATTTGTCCTCTGATTAGACTGCCGTTGATTCCCAACCTGCTTCACCAGTCCGAGCAGCAGATGTGGAAGCCCTCCCCGCAATCAATCAGCTTGGCGGCCTGGTGCCTAACTTCAAATCCTTAGTCCAGTTTAACCTGTCCGAGGACACAAATGCACATTATCCAAGCGGCTAGGAAGCCCTCTACCGAGGTCTCCGTATAGGAGCAAGTGGCTCCGGTTTTGTCACTGGTGTTTAGCTAAGCAACTAGACCCCAGACATGCTGCGATTGACACTGTCCTTTCGTTCATTTCTCATCTGGCTGCTTCAGGCATTCATGTCTTGTCGGACTTGTCGGCTGTTGCCGCCTACCTGTCCACTGACACCTGTTCCTTTTCTTTGAACACAGTCATTAAGAGGCATTTCACGGGTTTATTAGATCTTTTTCCACCTGTACGCAATCCTCATCCAAAGTGGGGTTTAAATGTGGTCCTGACCGCCTTATGCCATAAACCATTTGAGCCCATGGCTACGACGGATCTAAAGTACCTTTCTTGGAAGGTTACCTTTTTTATTGCTGTGATTTCGGCAAGGCGAGTAAGCGAGCTTCAAGCCATGTCCGTGGAACATCCGTTCCTTACCTTCCAAAAGGATAAGGTTGTGCTCCGCACTCAACCTTCTTTCCTCCCTAAAGTATTGACTGATTTTCGTTTGAATCAATCTATCTCATTACCTGTCTTTCTTCCAAACCCGGCCTCAGATGCCGAGAGAGTATTACACAATTTAGATGTCAGACGAGCCCTGAAGCTCTATCTGGACAGAACTGAACTCAGGGGTTCCTCTCAACTCTTTGTTACGTTCGGAGACCCGAAAGGGAAACCTGCTTCAAAGGCCATCTACTGATGGATTACCTCCTGTATTTCAGAAGCGTATACCATTCAGAGCCTTCAACCTCCTAGATGCATTCATGCCCATCTTGTGCATGGCAAAGCGGCTTGGAGACCATTGTCAAGGCAGCTACGTGGGCTTGCCCATCAGCTTTTAGTAAGCATTACTGCTTGGACATGAGCTCCAGGGCCAATGCTGAATTTGGTTAGGCTGTTCTTAAAAACTTTTCAGTAAGGGGGTTCCATCAACCCATATTACCTGTGAGGAGTGCTTTGGAATCTCCCACAAGTTTGGAGGAAAGAGGACGGGATGTAGTATAACAAAGTTACTCACCGTAGTGACTACCTTACTCCTAGTCCATAGTCCCCCATCCTCCATATGCCCGCCCGCCGTCCCCTCTGATAAGTATCCTCTATTATTGCTTAAATGGTTGCACACCTGGCGATAGAAAAGGACTGAAGGGTGATGTGGAGCTCAGGAGGGCAGGGTTCTGGCTGCATGCGGTACCCTGCGTAAAAAAAGAGAAGGTCAAAACATTTTCGATTTTGATGCTTTTTAACAAAAGTGCTCCGGTCCCGTCCCAAAGGACGGAATGTCTAACGTATGGAGGAAAGGGGACTATGGACTTAGGCGTAAGGTAGTCACTATGGTGAGTAACTTTGTTATTCTGTGTTTTGGCTCGGAACTTGAGGGGTCATCTTGTCCTGCAAGAGTCCTACCTGAGACACTTCAACCCCCTAGCATCAACTGAGCCAGATAGAGGACTAACTTTGGCTACGAAACGGTGTCTGTCCCTGAAACCGGAGTTCTAGCATCTGGTCAACAGTCTTGAAGAGTCCTGCACCAGTGCCTGCTGCATTGTTAGGTCAAAAGAGGTTGCACCAAGCTCCTGTACCTGACATGAACTCTGCTTGCACTAGCAGTTTCTGGACTTCCTAGACTGTAACCAATGGCAGGAAAACTGACCTCAGTCATTCCTCCAATACCTGCCTGGAGAAAAAAACAGAATGCTGGTGTTCAGTTGTAGCAATACTTAACTGTCCCCTATTGCCACCCTTGAAAGGTGTGAATAACTTTTGAAACTTTTACAGCTGTTCATCTTCGGCAAAACCTGTTGCAAAAAGCCCTCATAAACCTACAGTCTTATTAACTAGAATATGTCCTCTTGTGACTTTTGAAACCTCCCTCTCATCCACAGGACCCTCTTAACTTTTTCCCACTCCCTAAAACTATTGGAAACTCTGAACTTTTGGGCACAATGCCCCATACAATTTAGGGGTGGATTTTACAAGTTAAAGCTGATATTTCTGTGGACTGTTGGTGTAATAATTATTTTCTTACCTTCCCTTTCAGGTACTCTGGGAGGATAGGCGGTGTGAACTGAAGGTTTAACACTAACTCACTGATTGTATATATGTATTTAACTATTTCGTTTTGTGTGATATTACTACCTGCTATTAGTCATTTTTCATAGTGTTCTTTGGCCATAAATAGAGTATTTTTGTATTTGCCTTTCTTGGTATAATCCTTGATTGCTTGCTGTGTTTGACTCATTGTGGACCCCTGTGATGAATCCTGCAGAGTAATCTCGATTGCCCGGTAGTGATCTCCTCTCACACGGCCAGGGAGCGGCAGCCGCTACCTGATCTCGACCCGGGGGTTGATATTATGAGGGAGGATCATGTGGGGTGGGTGATTATCGGGAGAAAGTGAGAACTCCACCAGAAAAGAAACAGTATTCTTCCCTCCCTTATGAGACTTCCGATAGGATGGCATACTGTCCACCTCAACAAAATATCATTACCCATAAAACCCATTTAACATCCGTTTATGATGGTTATTAGTAAACAAAGATGTCAAGCAATATAACTTAAAATGGTTTAAAACTCCTTTGGACTCCAAATCCCAGAAAGCCTAAAGTTACTAACCCAAAGATGAGTAAGGAGTCCATGTGGAATTAAATTATCAAGTTCAAAGTGCTGACTGGTTGTCAGGCTAACGATCAGCTGTGCGGGACATTTAAACCTGAAGATCACTTGCCAAAATTGAGAGAAACTGCAGAGAGCGCGAATCGGGAAGCCGACCAATGGCAGAATCAGACACAGTCGAGCCATGCTCAAAGAGCCAGACGCTTGCAGGCAACCACCTGGAAGCCTACCTTACCGGAGGAGCGGGTGTCCGGTAAAATCGCAACAGGTTCCCTGGAGGCACTGCTAAAAGCCAGACAGCCGCTGAGAGACCACAGAAGACGCGGTGCTGTGGGGTGGCTTTGGTTTCATCGGCGAGTAGTTGGGAAGCTGGAACAGGAACTGACCGAGTCTGCCTGACAGGGGAAGCCTGCCCAGAGACAAACCTTTGCCGCATCTACATGTTACACCAGTGATTTGGCCCATAGAAGTTGGGGGTCCTGGGACATGCCAGCAAATTTATGAACATTTGAGTAATTGTTTTTAATGCAGACCAAATAGAGTTAAAAGGCATAACTTGTACAAATCTCCATATATGAAATGTCAATTTGGGGAAACTTGGAACAAGCATTGCCAAAAGCCAGGAGATACTAAGAAAGAAGTTGACAGTCAGAACTTGAACAAACCCCCATATAAGGGATGTCAATCTGGGTAAGTGGGAATAAGTAGTACCTCAAGTCCATGAGATATAAACAGTGAAGAAGTGCAACTGTGTTATACTTGGAAGAAAAGTGAACATTGGAGGAAGACCTGGTGAAAGATACTCATCAGGCGGTGAACCCTTTTTGGAAGGAGATACCTGGCAGGAGAGTAAATCGGGTAATTATTCTTGGAGCAGTTGTGTGAAAGAGATTTTGTCAACTGAAGCAGCTGTTGAAATTAAACATTTTGGCATCCCGTAAAGTAGAAAAGACTTTCTTGTGCTATCCTCCAAGCGCTGTTGTGGGAAACGACATTTACTTGCGTCCCGTCCCCTTTCCTCCATACTGCATGGGCATCCCTTCCAAGGGACGGGAGACGGAACCTTTTTCACCAGAAAAAAACACCTTCCCATTTAAATTTAGAAGCGCGCAGGGGTGTATCCCTGGGAGCATGCGCTGCCCTGACCCCGCCCTCCGGTGCCGCACCTCCGTCCCCTTTTCTGCGTCAACGGGAACGGACCAAATTCACCAGCGGTCCTGGGTTTGGCTCCGGCCATGTAATTCCACACGCGGATACTTCTCTTCTGTCTTTTTTTGTCTTTTTATAATTCAGGTACTCGGTCCTCAAGTGTCCCGCTCCTCCCCGGCGCATGTTGACTTCTACAGGGTTCAGCAGGTGTCCTTCTTGCGACGGTCTTTCCAACTAAAGACCCCCACGCCCTCTGCCTACGTTTCCTTGGCCCAGACAATGGCTGGCAAGCTTGTGCCGCGTGCGACACACTTTCCTCGAGGTCTTTGAAGAACAGACTAACCAGGTGGAGGGAGTTCTTCCAGAGGTCGCCTCCAAAGGACCTAAAGGACTTTGTCTTTCATCGATCCAGGCCCAAGGTAGGGCTGCTCATTTCCAGCGCACCCCGCAAGGGAGACTCCTTCCCTAGGACTCGCCCACGGGGAGGGACCGCTCAGGTCCTCATACTAGCATGAATACCGAGGCTGCATCAACCACCGGCCGACAGGCTGAGGAGGGGGGGGGGGGGGAGTCAGTAGATCCTCTTGGTGACAGTGCTGAGGGACCGGAAGGTTCTTTTACCGGGGCTTCACTCGGGGTGCCACGACCTAGTACCAGCATCATGTCCGAGGGGGTCCCTTTACACAGTTCGCCTACCAGGCCGAATCCCCATAATCCAGTCTATGCAGGTACATGGATGGCAGCTTGACAAAATGGCCGCCGTGCCAGAAATTCCGGAGATCCGCCTGACACCACACCAATGCAGGGAGCAGGTGGAGGAACGGATGTCTAGGTGGGACTGGTGCCAACCAAGTATGTGCCCTACAGCCTACTCTTCATTTGCGCAAGGCAGGTTTCCGATGCCTCCGTATGGATAGGGCGTACAATGGCTCCAGCAGCCGCCTGCTACCCCGTCAATATCGCCTACCACTCCGGCCTGCAGGGACAGATTTTTTCAAAGGTTCCTCGGCCTCATGAAATCTCCTCAGATGGGGTACATCCTCGGGGACGCAATCGGGGACGTGCTCCCGCCAATGGCCCCGGCGCCGCAGGCCTCAGTACCGGTGTCCCTGGCCCCAGTGCAGCCTCAGCCGCCCGCTCCGTCCCCCCAACCGATTGTGCGGGTGGTTCCGTACCAGCCTCCGCTACAGCCTGCGGCCCCGGTATCCACTCCCCAGCCTTTCGGCCCCCAGCACCTCTCCACCGGTGCCAGACCAACCGGATCCTCAGGTGGACACGGATGAGGAAGACCCAGAGACACCATCAGCCAAGGCCTTCCACAAATGTCTTGCAGGGCTAGCAGAGTACTTGGGCCTTCCTCAACCCGAGGTTGAGAAACCAGCAGAAGGGGGGGGGGGGGTCCTCGCTTAAGTCCTCACGCTGCGTCCCAGAGCAAGAACGGGGATCCCAATGCAGAAGGACATATTCGCCTTGGCCAAAAAGGGCTGACGCAAGCCCCACTCGGTTCATCTGGTAAATCGACGCCTGGACGCCAAGTACAGGCAGATGGAGGGGGATACACTCTTGCTATCGGCTCACCCTCAGCTGCATTCTTCGGTGATCGCTGCGGCATCATTATACTCCAAGCCGCAGTCCTCCTCGGCCTCTTCCTCCGGCACTGTTGGGCAAGGAGAAGAATATCTTGGAGGCGTACAGGAAGAAGCTGTTTTCCAACGCGTCCCTACATCTTCCTCAAGCCAACGTGGATGCCATGATGGCAGCTGTTATCCAGAGGTTTTGGCGGGAAATTGCGGACTTCCTCCCAGAGCTTCCGGCGCAGAGCCAATCCCGTCTCAAGGCGGGACTGGCAGAGGCCAAGATAGTGGCTCAGGACATCATGGAGTCCACGGTGGCCCACATCGACACCTCTGGCCAGGCCATCTGCTTTGCCATGGACATGAGAACAACAGCTTGGCTCTGCAACTAAATTCAACCCGGACGTTCAGGAACGCATATTAGACCTTCCGTTCGAAGGGGGGTGACCTCTTCTACTCCACCACGGACGAGGAGCTGGACAAAAACAGATCACAAGCGGCCTAGTCTTTATCCATCCTTACAAGGACCATGCACACAACGTACACCCAGTGACGGCAGCGCTCGGACAAGGGGCGTACATACGGAGGGTTCTGCGGCTTCCAAGAGTAGAGGTCCAGGCAGCCTGACCGCTGACACATCGACAACAAAAATGGGGTGAGGGGGAGTAAGTGCTTTTTCCAGTACCCCTCCGCCGGAACAGCCTCAGAGGGAAAGAAGGCATGACATGCCCCTCTGGGTCCATATGTCTCCAGTGGGGGGGCAGGCTTGCTCTCCATGCACATTTTTGGCGCCAGAATTTCCCCATGGATACTACAGAGAGGATCCATGGGGTACCTCCTCCCTCTTCCCTTCCACTCCCACAGGTTGAGACAGCAACTCTTTTAGCGGAGATCCAGTCACTCGTCGAGAGCCAGGCAGTGGAGGTAGTCCCAGCCTCCCAGCGAGGCTTGGGCTTTTACTCCAGGATTTTCGCCATTGACAAAAAGAACCAAGCAGGCCTGAGAGTTGTGCTGGACCTTTCCACCCTCAACCTCTGCCTACCTCTACATAAATTCAAGATGGTTACGCCAGCTTTGATAGCGGAGACATTGTGCAAGAGAGATTGGATGTGCTCCCTGGATCTGAAGGACACATACTTGCACGTTCCGATCTGGCAGCCTCATCGTTCTTTTCTACGATTCAGGATCATGGGCTACCACGTCCAATTCAAGGTGCTTCCTTTCTGCCTTAACTCGGCCCCAAGGGTCTTTATCAGGCTAATGAATACCGTGGCGGCCCACTACAGGTTGCAGGGCCACCACATCTAACCGTACCTTGACGACTGGTTCGTCTTAGCGACATCTTCAGAAGCAGTGCACCACACTTCCCACGCTCTCATGAACACACTGCACGAGCTGGGTTTTTCACTCAACCTCAAGAAATCGCAGCTGCAGCCTACGCTGAGACTGACTTTCTTGGGCCTCGTATGGGACACATGCTCCGAGAACATTTTTCCTTTGGAGGACAATATCATGGCCATCAAGCGGGCCACAGCGCACTTACTCAGCAGAGAAGTGACCTCGGCCTGTTGATACCAAGACCGCCTGGGTCTCATGGCAGCAGTCCTTTTGGCCGTTCACCACACAAGACTCAGGATGAGTAGGATACAGCTGCACTTTGCGGCATCTTGGAACCAGGAGCAAGGTTCAGTCAGAGATGATCAAAGTTCCTCCGTTGCTCCACCCAGACCTCACATGGTGGTCCAATGACTGCAACCTGCGGACGGGCAAGCCTTTAAGCTTCCTATCCCACAGGTCACCATCACCACGGATTTCTCTCTCGAGGGCTGGAGGGGCCACCCTGGACAACCACTGCGTCCATGGCACCTGGACCCGGCAGGAGCAGGAGTTCCACATCAATTGGCTGTAACTGAAGGCCATCTGGCTGGCGCTCTAAATTCTACTTAGACAGGACCAAGGTCTTCCGCAAGTCGGACGCACTTTTTGTCACCTTTGGCGAATCAAGACCAGGGTATCGGGCCTCCATAGCCCGTTAGATGGTTTCAGCCATTAAATAAGCTTACGAGGGACAGCAGAAGCCACTGCCGGCCATCATGCACACCCACGCGGTCAGAGCCATGGCAACAGCAATTGCTTTCCAGCGGCACGTCCCCTGGCAGGTTATAAACCGGGTGGCCACATGGGCCACCCCTTCGGCTTTCTGCAAGCACTACTGTTTGGACACCGGGTCTAGATCAGATGCGGCCTTCGGACAGGCGCTTCTTAGAAACCTATTTGCTTAAGGAGGGTCTCCTCGGGCCTCGGGGGACGGCGAAGCAGATCCCGCGGGACAGCCCTGCTGGCGGAGGGGCTATCTGTCCCGCATGCCGTTCCCTGCGGATTCTTGGGGGTCCCAGGCGAGAATTCTGTGGAGTGGGGGCCCGGGCCCAGCCCCCGGCTATTCAGGAAAGAACTGTCCCCGGATTTGGCGGCGCTGAGGAAGGGAAGGAAGAAGCCGGCAGAGGGCGGTGAGTGAGGCCCCCCAGGGGGGGGGGGGGGAGTGGAAAGCTGGTGGCCGCTACCCCGCCGGGGAGGAAGGCACCCTCGGGGCCCGAGTGCTGGGCTGGCTTTGTAGGGGGAGTGCCCCTCGGATTTCAAGCGGCAAGCTGCATAAAGATACGGAGTCTCTCGGAATTCTGGAAGCAGGCAGCTGGAGTGCAAAGAATTGGGCAGTGGACCCCGGGGGGGGGGGGGAGTGAAGTCTAGAGAGCAACCTTAGCGGGGACAAGAAACCGCCGGGACACGAAGCCCGACCCCTACGGTGGGGGCGCTCCGCAGGCGAGCGAGATGTCCGGCTCCCTTCGCTCTTTATGGGCCCCGCAGGACACTGGAGCAGTGACGAAAAATGACCAAGAAGGGGCAGTGGTCCCCACTCAATCGGAGGCGGAGCGGGCGTCCACTCTGATGTCAAAACAAGACTTCTTGAGCGAGATACACAATTTGCAGACCACCCTCGCTAGAACGTTCCAGGACCAATTTCAGCTCATGAGAGCAGATTTGAATGAGGCTCTAGGAGAGATCCGGCAAGAAATGGGACAGTTGGGTGAAAGAACCGATCTGCTAGAGAAAGGTTTACAGGACGTTGATAAAGATACCACCGCCAATAGTGAGGCTATCGAAAGATTAGACGTCGCCACTTGGAACCTGGAGGCACAGGTTGAAGATTTGGAAAATAGGTCTCGTAGCATTAACATAAGGGTGAAGCTGTTGCCGGAATCGGTTGCAGACAAGGACCTAAAAGGAGTGATCCAGGCTATCTTTGCGAACATTTTGGGTATAGACTCCCCGGAACAGGTCGAGCTTGACTGGGTTCACAGGGTGGGGAGGGCTCCGAAAGGGACAGCGCCAAGGCCAAGGGATGTCGTGGAGGCCTTTGCCAGGTACGCCCAGAAAGAGGCAGTCCTTCGGAAAGCGCGCCAGAGAGAACCGATAACATACCAGGGCTGGCAAATAGCGCTTTATCAGGATTTTGCAAACAGCACATTAGTGAAAAGGAAACTGATGGGACCCGTCCTGAAGGTACTCAGCGATAAAGGCATCAGATACAATTGGACCTTTCCGTTCGGCCTGGTATTTGAATGGGAGATAATGTTAAAGCGCATCACAACGGTACAGGAAGGAGCCGAGCTTCTGCAGGTCGACCTGGAGAGTATCCCCGACTGGGGTTTCCCCCATGCAGGCGACCCCAGGCCTGGGTCGAAGCCTTGGAAATGGTCTACAGTGGGGGGAAAAAAGAAACCTACCTCAGAAGGGAGCTCAGTCGCGTCTCTCAGGGATGACCGAGGAGGTGGAGGGGGGAGCGCAGGGGGGGGGTCCTGAATGATAGGAGTGATGGGGGTTGTGGGCCTCGTAAGCTTTCAATGGAAAGGGAGGGGGGGGGAGAGGCGTTTAGTGGTGATCAGACCATTTTGGGACGAATAAGGGCTGAACTGTCCGTGAAGGTTGGGCAGGGGAAGGGGGGGGAGGTGGGAGGGGATGGACTCACCCTAGGTTGGGGTTGCAGGGTGGGGAGGGAGGGGGGAGGTAACCACAGCGTTCTTTGAGCGGGGACGAGCTTGGGAGAACAGTGGGGCAGGGATGAGGAGGGGAGAAGGGGAGGGCAGTCTCCTGTGCCCGTTGCGGGAGAAGTGGAGAGAGAGGAGGGCTGACGGGCGCTTTCCAGATAAGGTGAGCGCCGAGTGGAGGAAGGGGCCAGAGACCTTTCCGGGGCTTTCAGGTGGCTAACACATAACGCGTGGGGGCTGAATTCCCCCCTCAAACGGAAAAAATTGGAGCAATTTACCAGAACCCATAACCAGATGTGTTGGCATTGCAGGAGACCCACCTGCGCCGACAAGACCAGGGCCGCCTGCATTTGAAAGACTTTCCACAACTATTGTTTGCATCAGGCCCAACAAAAAAAGGGGCGGGGTGGCCCTGGCCTTCAGGAGAGGCATCAACTTTAGACCCCAGGATATCCTTAGGGACAGGGACGGGAGGTATATTATGGTTAGGGGGGGGGGAGATACAGGGCGTGTGTTATACCATCACTTCAGTCTACGGCCCCAATGCAGGTCAGGATCAATTCCTGCAGGACTTTGCGAGAGGGCAAGTGATATTGATGGAAGACTCCATCCTTGCTTGGGATAGAGGGTGGGACAGATCGCGGCGGGAAAATTCGGGAGGCGGCGCGGTGGCGTCTCCCCAATTAAAGGAGATATGGGAGGAGGCCGGGTTAAGAGATGTTTGGCGAGCTCTCAGGGGGGAGAGGAGGGGTTTGCCTTCCTGTCTGATGTCCACAAAACCCAGTCACGTATTGATTACATTTGGGTATCTGCCAGTTTGCTGGGTAAAGTGGAGGCCGTGGAGGTGGGCCCATTGGGGATAGCTGACCATAAGGTAGTGCAGATGACCATGCATCTCGGGGGACAGCCGGGAGTCTGGAGTTGGAAGTTTCCGGGGGAACTCTTGAGGGATCACGTGTTGAGATAGGAGATGAGGGATCCAGGATTTCTTTGTGAGAAACAAGGGTTCAGACACCAGTCAGAGTACGAGGTGGGACGCCTTCAAGGCAACCTTAAGGGGGAGAGCGCATCGCTATGAAGGCGGAGAGAAACAGGCAGTTGAGGGGGTTGGAGACTCCGTTGGAAAGGGAGGTTGAGACGGCCAGAGCACGGTACAGGAAAACCCCACGAGAAAGACCTATAGGGAGTAAAGGCTGGTGGAGGGACAGTTGCGGATCCTAAGGACTAAACTAGTGGAAGGCGCTATGTTGAGAGTGCGGCAAGGATTCTACGCCAAGGCTAACAAAGCGGGCTCCCTTTTGGCCCGCCTTCTGAGGGGGCAGAAGGAGCAGAAGATTATTTCGGCAATCAAAGATGCTGAAGGTGGGAGGCTCACGAGGGCTGAGGAGATACTTGAGATGCTAGTGGGGTTTTATGAGGCGCTGTACTCGTTGCAGGCCCCGCACCCTCAGCCGCAGAAAGAGTTCCTGGAGAACATGCTCCTCCCACGCCTATCTGAGGAAGAGGGTGAAGAGCTGGACCGTCCCATTTCCGAGGACGAAGTGCGCTCCGTTATCGCGTCCCTTCCACTCAATAAGGCCCCGGGCCTGATGGCTTCCCAGCCTCCTACTACAAAATGTATTCTCCCCAGCTGGTCCCGCATTTAACAGAACTATTCAGCACATTTCGCGGTGAAGGTGGGATCACCCCCACTATGGAGGAATCCAAAATCTCTCTTCTCCATAAAATGGGGAAAGACCCGGAGGACTGCACCTCCTACCGCCCGATCGCTCTTATCAACACTGAGGCCAACATTTTCACTAAGATATTAGTGAGGCCCCTGGAAAAGCATTTGCCTTCCCTTATTCACCAGTACCAAGCTGGATTCGTGCTGGGAAGACAAACTTCCGATAACATCAGGAGGGTGGCCCATCTGGTGGAGAAATCCCGTAAAACGAACACTCCGGCGATCCTGTTGGCGCTTGACGCAGAAAAAGCGTTAGATTGGGTGGAGTGGTCGTTTCTATTCCAGGTGATGGCGAGAATGGGCCTAGGGTCGGGGTTTATAGACGTGGTCGCTGCCAACTATAGAAATCCCACCTCGCCAATCTTGGTGAATGGTGAGATGACTAGGTCATTCCGGTTACAGCAGGGGACAAAACAGGGGTGTCCCCACTCCCCATTGCTTTATGCAATATATCTGGAACCGCTTCTCCAGGCAATAAGAGAGGCGGACGACATTAGAGGGATACCGTTCGGGGGGGCCCAGCATAAGGTAGCAGCGTTTGCGGAAGATCTGTTACTCTCGTTAACAAATCCTAAGGGGTCCATTAAGGCCAGCATAGAATTACTTGCCAAATTTGGGGAGGTGTCTGGGCTGCGCGTCAACCTGCAGAAGTCCGAACTATTGAACTTGTCTTTGGTGGAGGGGGAAGCGGAAGAGATAAGATCACTCTCTCAGTTTAAGTGGAGTCCGGCTGGGCTTCGTTACTTGGGGGTTCGGATAACGCCCTCGTTATCGGGCTGGGTTGGGGCATACTATGAGCCCATATTAGGGGCAATCAAAAAGGATTTGAGGAATGGGGGTCCGGAAGATTTCCTGGTTGGGGAGGGGGGCGGTTCTAAAAATGGTTACTCTTCCCGTCTTTTATATTTGTTCCAGGCTATTCCCTTACCGGTCCCAGAAACCTTTTTTTAAAAACTGGATCGGGCGGTCAAGTACTTTGGGAGGGAAAGAGGCCGCACCTGTCCAAACGCTTACTAACGGCCTCTAGGGGAGGGGGGGGGGCTGGCTTTCCCCTATTTTCGTCGCTATCACGAGGCCGCGCAGCTTAGTCATCAGGGAGTGGTTCTCGGCGGAATATCTCAAACATTGGGTAAAAATGGACAGAGCTGTTGCTCGGCGCCATTTAGGAGAGGTGTTGTGGCTCCCACAAAGGTTGAGACCACCCCACCTTTACTTATGCGCAATCACAAAGGGTGTAGTGGATAATTGGGATAGGGCAGTGGTTAGGAGAGGAATCACGACCCGCCCCTCTCGGTTTACCCTGATCTTTAAAAATTGTGACTTTACTCCAGGACTAGAGGAAGGGGCGTTTTGGAACTGGGAGTCCGGGGGTTGTAGCACCCTGAGGGACATGTTCAGCGGGACAGGAATTAAAACGTTCGAGGAATGTAAGCGGGAATTCTGGATAGGGGAGCGGGAGAGACACCGATATTTCCAGATCAGGCACTGGGTCATGTCTACAGAGATAAGAAAGGCTGCGACCCGGGACCTGTCTCAATTCGAAAGATTCCTTCTTACGATGGATCTAAGGGGTCAATATCCGACCTTTATAGGCAGCTAGAGCTCACCGGCTCGCACCCTTCTTGGGCGTATATGAAGACCTGGGAACAACAATCGGGAGTCAGTTTAGGGCCTGAGGGATGGGAGAGGCTGTGGAGACAGATCCCGAAACTAGCAAAAGTTGTGCAGCTACAAGAAGCATGGTATAAGCACATATACGGTTGGCATTTCCCCCCGGCCCGCTTGCACGATATCTATCCGGCTACTTCGGGGGAGTGCTAGAGAAGGTGTGTGGGGGAAGGTACTGCAGCACACATATGGTGGGATTGTCTGAAGCTCCAGCCGTTCTGGAATGATCTCGCACGGGCCCACTCACAGTATCTGGGGGCGGGCGATCGCTATGATCCCCGGGAGGTACTTTCGGGTAGGGGTGGTCAGGGGGAAATGGGGGAGGCGCTAGGTCATCCTAAAGCGAGAGTGATCTCTGCATTGGCGGCGATGGCCCTCATCGCACAGAGGTGGAAGTCTCCCTCGATCCCGACAGAACAAGATTGGCTGAGGAAAATGTGGGACATTGTCTCGATGGAATGGGCTGCGTATGCAGTCGATATTAAGTTGGAGAACTTCTCAGCGGAGTGGGGAGACACGTTGGCCTATTTGAGAGGGGAATTTAGGGAACAATGGTGTCCTCAAAGACTCAAACTGCTGGATATATATGGTTAAGGGGTGGGAAAAGGACGAATGGGGGGGTCCGGAGGATGCTGTGGAATGGGGGGGGAGGGAGTTGTTCGAATTGTTTCACAGTTCATTTGTATGTATGACGGTGAAAATAATAAAAAGAAGTTTAAAAAAAAAAGAGGGTCTCCTCTCCACCCTGGGACTACACTCAGTTGTAAGCGCCCATGCAGTATGGAGGAAAAGGAATGGGACGTAAGCGTAATTATAAATTACTGTAGTGACTGATGTACTCTTAGTCCTTAGTCCCCTTTCCTCCATATTTCCCACCACCCCCCCATACATCTGGTGTCATTAAGCAATGTTGATCTATTGTTGATGCGTCTATGGGGACTGAGGTATGGCCTGCCGTAGGGCGGTGTCAGAGCAACGCATGCTCCCAGGGCCGCACCCCTGCGCATGCCACTAAATTTAAAGGGGGAAGACGTTTTTTTCTGGTGAAAAAGGTTCTGCCTCCCGTCCCTTGGAAGGGGCGCCCATGCAGTACGTTAGTCACTACGGTGCGTAACTTATAATTTCTTTGCCATCCTGAGGAAAGTGTAACGTGAAAGACTTTTTCAAATGTTTATATTACATTTTCATAAATAATACAAGCAATCATTAAAAATATCAAATTTAAATACAATAAAAACAAAGATCAAGAGACTTTTTTTTTTTTTTTACCTTAACAGAACATTGTTTGATCAGAGCACTTTCAACATTTTGCTTAAAACTGTTAGAGAACCAAAAAAAGGTTTGTTTGGTTGGCATTACACATTTGGATTTGTACACACTTGTTCAATTGAAAGCAGAGACATTTACCTTAAACTTTTTGGTTGTGATTGCTAGCGTGAAGTTCAGATACACTTCAGACACAGTCAGCTTGTTTTAGTTTCATTGGCATGGACACTCTTTAGGATCGGAACAGATGAGCCTTTATCTGAACCCCTTTCTTTTTATAAAAATGATTAAAGTTGAAATCATTGCAACTTTGTATCCACCTCTCATTTCTGACCCATCACACACACCTTGCCACTCCTCTGACTTTGCCTAGACAACTCTCCATGCTACCCTGATTGGTTTGGCTACAGCTCCAAGAGTTGTCTGTTAACTTTACACAATAAATACAAATACTTTAACAAGAGTGGTCTCCTAAACTCTGTCCACAAGGCCAGAGTTTAGAAATCCAGTCCAACGATAGTCTCTTGCTAAGCACTGCATAATGTGCTCCTTAAATGTAGTGATCTATGGACACTGCCTTGGCCAAACACAATGTAGAGGAACTTGTATCCAATTGTCAAATGGATGCCAGCAACTGATAGTCCTTCTTCCTTAGGCTTGGCCTTGGTGGTAAATGCATTTGCTTTGTATATGCAGAGTGACTGTGTAACCATACTTTTTCCTTTACCTACAAGCAGGTCACCAGTGCTTCATCGGACACGCAGCAGCACATGAGCACAGCAGGTCCTGCATACCGCCCTGGGACTCCGTCTCTGCATCCCTACAGGTGATGATATTAGACTGACCATATACAGTTTGAGCTTGTTTTTGTTCTTTGTTAACCGTGTACCAACACCTTAACAAGCAATTATTTGCCCACGGAAGGCTAAGGAGGTACCCAGAGTGGGATACAAGAGAGGTCAATGAGGGGGTAGTCATTTGTACTATTGGGGAGATCTGTCAAACAGAAGACAGAAAAATCAGCAAAAGTAGCACAAAATGAATGTCAGATCGGACTTCCACAAGCCACCCTCCGATTTGTATTTGTATTGCCTTTGATTTGTTATGAACTAGTGACTAGTTATTTCACGTCCTCTCCCACATCACTTTCATTTTGCCCCGTCTGCTGGGAAGTTGAGGTTTGCAGTGTTATGATTGGAAACCGCATGAGGAAGTCAAAGTGTGTTGTGAGCACACTAGCACCTGCTGCTCAAATCCAACATTTACTTTCCTCTCAGACACTTTCCCTCATCATGAACTGGGCAGTTCATAGCTGAGGTGCACATTATTTAATAGGCTTTCACATTGGTTAAACAAAGATTTTCTTTTTGCTGCTTTCCTCCCATAGACTTATATGCTTTTACTTTGTTTTGTACTGTGTCCTGACTTTTTGGAGGCAAGTAAAGCCTTCTGATTTACTTCCCCCTCCTGTTTGCTCATTCTTATGGAGAAACTAGTCAGTACTACGAGACTGTCTCTCTGAGTTGTTGTATTGTTACAATGGCACACAGAACCTTATAGTGAAGTGTGATTAGGAGACTTTGTATCTTTTATATGTTTTTCTGGGTTGGCGCTTTGGTTGATTTTACAATGTGCTGAGGGGCGTGCTGGTGGAAGCAGTTATTTTTCTGCCATGTTTTGGTCCTTTTAGTCATTCACTTCTGCATTTACTGCAAATGGCTACTAAGGGTAGCTCGCACCCTAAGATGGCTGTGCCATGAGGTTTCGCTTGTTCTTTGGCCTGCCTTATCAGTTCTAGAAATGCCATAGATGGAATGCCGTTTTCCATGTAAAGCTGCTGTTTTTGCAGGTAAAGGTGCGGTTTGTATGTGTGCAATTGGATTTCTAAACTCTGGCCTTGTGGGCAGATGTTTAGGAAACCACCCTTGTTATAGTGAATAGGGAGCAACTTATGGGAGTTTAGCCAAACCAATCAAGTTAGTAGGGAGGGAGGTCAAGGTTAAATCTCAGGAGAGGAGTGGTGTCAGCGGTCTAGAAAACAAAGTATGAAAATATGACTAATGGTAGGTAATATCACACAATACTAAACATTATTAAACATATACAGTCACTGTAGTTGGTGCAAAATAAAAAATCCCACCCCCAAATACCTTTAAAGGAAGGTAAGTGATTGGGTTAACACCAGCTGTCCACAGGAATTGTAATCCTAATTTTTATTTTTTATTTTATTTGTGTTTAATCGCTTCGGATTTTTTACAAAAAGGAACAAATGGTTGATGTTGATGGAGGTTTCAAAGACAATAACTAAAGTTCAAGTAAATAGATGTTTCTCCGTGTCGACGAGGGAAAAAGAAGGGTCGACCAAAGTAGTCCGGTGGGAACGACGGGGTCTCAGCAAACGACTCCATGTAGACGAGATTTCAGATTTTGGCGATCGCGCCAGTTTAGCCCCATATGAAAGCAGTAGGTGGACGGGGATCAAAGTTCAATGCTTCTCAAGGAGGTGTCGAATTGATGATGTGTTGCATGATATTAACCGTAGCTAGGGCCCAACCTGGTTTGTCGCCTGCAATCAGCTTGTTCCAACAATTTCCCTCGTCTAACGATGCAAAGTCAGAGATTTTGTTCTTCAGGTAAATGACACGGATGTCACGTGTCTTTGGACAGTTCAAGAGGAGGTGGCGAATTGTCTCTTTTTCTGTAATCGATTTGCAATACCGCCATCGATTAGTTTCCGATAGCCCTCTGATTGCCAGGATTTCGTTTGTCTCCAAAAGATTTAAGCGTATTTTCAAAAAATAGAGACGCGCTGGTCTGCTTGGTAAAAGTTTGAGATAAGTTTGCAGTGAGTCTAGCTTGTTGAAAAAGGGGGGAAGGTGGCTGGTAAGCTTATATTTGTTAGCGGTTTCTATAGTTTGTATCCAGTCCCACTCTTGAATTTTTTTCGAGGTTTTTACAGGGTTGGTTATCAATTCTTCCTTGCTACTTTCAGCCAAGTGTAGAAGATTGAGCATGTTTGATTCCCATTTCTGGAGTGAATTACAAGGTTTCAATTCGAGTTCCTGGTTTATCAGTTGGTAGGCGTATGGAGACCCAGGTGTTATGCATTTCCTGTATAGTTGGACACTGTTCAGTGCGACAGAGGTTCCCATAGATAGGAGGCCTAATTCCCTCCTAATCGAAGCTATTGGAGTCGAATTTGGAAGGCCAAGAATTTTCCTCCAGAACAGAGCTTCCAATTTTGGCCATAACTCTGCCGGAAGGTTGAGCATGGCGTCAGATCCGTAAGTAACCGAGGGAATCACCTTCTTCTTGTAGAAGTCTCTTACGGGAATTAAGGAGTAGCGACCGAATTTGAGGTCGATTGCCTTACCCTGTGTAGATAACTTCTTGACTTTGTCGATGAAGGTTTCTTGCATGGCTTTGTCCTTCAAGGAGGAATCTAACGTGGCTCCCAGGTACTTAAAGCTAGAGACCATTTCGATTCGAGTAGAGCCAAGATGGAGATGGAATTTTTCTGTTTTCTTAGATGTTTTTTGGAACTTCATCATTTTAGTTTTAGACTCGTTGATTTCTAAGTTGTTTTCCGCCATGTACCTTTGCAGGTTGTTTAATTGCCGTTGGAGACCTATAGGGGTGTGATCTAATAGAATGAGGTCGTCGGCGTACAGCAGGCGGCTAATCTGGGTACCTCCCAGCTTTGGAAAATATGACTAATGGTAGGTAATATCACACAATACTAAACATTATTAAACATATACAGTCACTGTAGTTGGTGCAAAATAAACAATCCCACCCCCAAATACCTTTAAAGGAAGGTAAGTGATTGGGTTAACACCAGCTGTCCACAGGAATTGTAATCCTAATTTATGAAGTCCAACCCTAAATTGTATGGGGCCCTGTCCCCAAAAGGTAACAAAGTTTTCTTATAGTTTAGGAGTTGAAAAGAAAATAGGAGAGGGATTCTGGGGGACGTGGAGATGGGTCCAAAAGTTAGGTGAAGACGTATTCTAGTGAATAAGCCAGTTCTCAGCTTTAAGAGGGCCTTCAGCAATAAGTTTTGCCAGATCCATACAATGGTAAACATTTTTTTAAGTTATTCAAACTTTTGGAGGGTGGAAATGGGGAGCCAGGTATGTATTGCTACAACTTACCACCCATACTCCATTTTGTTTCAGACATGGTGTGTCGTAAGAGTTAAGTTTCCCACCTTTGGTTCCGTTTGCTGTTGCCCAGGAGCTAAGGGTGCAGGAAGAGTTCCGGTCGGGGATGGAAGCTTGGTGCAACTTCTTCTCGACGAACAATGCAAGAACCACTGCTGCAGCACTCTTCAGGGCGCTCAACTAGATGCTGGAATGCAGGTTTCAGGGACGGTCACCTTTGCACAGCGACAGCAGGAGTCAGTTGTCACAGTCCAAAAAAGCCTCCTATCTCAGGACTCTTCATTGGCTGGTAGCTGAAATTTTGCAGGAGGACCTTCTCGGGGAGATTTATAATTTGTATGTTTCATCCCCTCTCCATGCGAGACCCCCAGCACTTTTTGCTGTATTTCTGGACCTTTTTCTTTCAGTCCTGAGTGAGTGGAGCCTTTTTCCACTCATTCATTGTTGTAGGCTGTCAGAAATCAGGTGGTGTCTCACCCACTAGTTCCTGGGGAAGCTGTCATCCAGGTGGCCAGGACACAGCCATCGCTTTTGGATCCAGTTCCTGGGGGTGGACCAATGCGGAAGGATCACCTGGATGAGGGGTCTTGTGGGAGTGGGACACCGGATGGTGAGATGCGGTATCCCCATCCCTATAACGCCTTTTCCCCATCCTACCAGCTGGGATATTTAGGAATTCTACCCCCCCCCCCCACCCCCCCTTTTTTCTTTTTTTTACAACGCGATAAATGTTGTAAATACAATAGCCAAGCGAGGTCAGGCAATTACTGACCATCACACACACCAGACTTTCATTAAGCTTCCCCACATAAATAAAAGGCGGAGCACGAGAGTATACTCTGATCGAGGCAAAGCACACGAGGAACCAGCAATTCCAAGATGGCAGTTTAACGACAGAATAAAGACGGCGAAACAGAAGAGGTTCGCAGGGAGGGAAGTTACCTTGACCTTTTCGACAAGGAATCGTTACTTTCATGAGCCCTCGAGATTAGAAAGCATAAAACCAGGAAACCAGTCTGAAGAATCCTGCCTTGTGTGTTGGAACCCGGACCCTCCTGCGTCAATAAACAAGGTGGGGAGAATCACCAGCCGCTGTGGTACTGTCCTTGGCTCCAAGAACAAAGCGGTGTCAGTGAATACAACACAGCTGGTGAGTTGGGGAGACCGATACAAGACCGGTCTGTGTTGCAGCATGGTTGCAAGCATCAACATTGTATGGCAAGCGCTGGAACAAAGATTGTTAAAACGGTGTGAGAAAAGACGCACGTAAAGTTGAACTGCTGATGAGTGATTGAACTTTCAAAGCAAGATACAATACTTTTGACATAGTGGTCCGGCACCGCATGGGTGCTCAATCAAAGCTCTCTGTAAAGTATCCTGCTAAGAAGTTGTGAAAGTGCGAAAAAAGTTATATCGAGAAGAAAATTAGTAATTGTGAATCGAAGCGGTCATGCGACAGGCTGAGCAAAATCCCTCAGTCTTCAATTTTTGGAGTAAAGAAAGTTTGGCAAAGTAGATAAAGTTGGTCTGGACCTGGCAGAGGAAGATAAAGTGAAAGCTTTGTTTTTAAATTGGGTCTGAGCCCACGCAACGGGACCTGGGGTGAACAGGAAATCACCCGATAATTTGTACATGTGAAATCCTAAGAGAGGAACTTTTATGTTTGTTGTGTGGCAACAAGGCCCTCTCACATACAAGACTTCTGCATATAAGGCATGATGTTGAAGTTTTGAACTGCATCCTAGTGCTAGAAAAGCCAGAGACTGCTAAACTCCAGTGTGCCACCTTGTCCTGTGCTGAAAACGTGGGAAAAGGGAAGCCAGCGGTTTGAATATTTCTTGAACAATGTTCTTTTGCATAACATTGTTTCCAGAACTATTTGTGGCGACCTTAGGGCGCGGGATGTTTAGCACCCGCAGGGGGCTACTGTTTAATTTCCTGGAGATTGCCGTTCTCCTGAGCGCTAGGCCACGCCCCATCACCTACTTCAACTGCTCCCAGGCCCGCCAGGGCCAAAGCATGGATGACCGAGGGCAAGGGGTGTTTAGTTCCCGCAGGGGTTTTCAGCGAGCAAAGGGGCAGCTCATTACCGCCGCACCTAAGTGAACATTTTGGTTCATAGGAACAAGAGCATCAAGGAAATGTGAGGAGTAAGGGAGGTCCGGGGGATTAAATCCACTTGCTACAACTCTCTACAGCTAAGACTACGCTGACGCATATTGCCCTGGCATCTTTCCCCGCGCTCGTCCCGCCCACATAGACATGGCAACGATTGCAGTGGCCACAGAACTTGTAGGTCCTCCCCCTGACCCCTGCAAAATATGCCTGAATTTTGTCCCACAAGGCTTAAGATTGCAACAGTGAAACAGAAGCTACTGACTCTGCCTTCACCAGATATAAATGACACCATGCCCAGGGGGAATAGTCCAGTAATAACGGGGGATGCCTACAAGCTGATCAAGGAGATAACCATTTTCTGGGAAGTGCCCCGATTACCCTGCAGAAACACGCTGGCATTGTTGCCATCGAGATCGTCCACAACATAGACTTCACTGTAGATGGAAATCCTGGTTGGCATGACCTAAAGGGAGGAAACGCCCAGTCTGCAATGACATGTACTGATAAAAGGGGGTCAGCCGTGGATAATGTTTCTTAGGGGACGCATGAACTACCATCTGCACTAGCATTGCTGCCCACTAATGTATCTGCCGTCCCTCTCCCCCCCCGTATCACTGCATGCCATCCTCGGAAAATTTACTTTGCGATTCCAGAGAACCTGCCCGAAGTGAAGTGCCCCCTCAACATCGCCAATCTTGCCCATGCTGCTTCTGCTGTTATTTATCCAGAGTTAAATGCGGCACCCACTAACTCAAACAAAATCATGGAAGACCCTGAGCACCAAGCAGCTGATGCTTGCACTCCATTGACTGTGAATACACACCGGCCGGGGGGGGGGGGGCGGAGCCTCTCCGCCCCCCCCGTCCCACCCCCCCACCCCCCCCAAATGCTCTGCGGACCTAACTCAATCCCTGTAAGAACTAGACTTGTGGGGCACACAAATGGACGTGGCAGTGCTCCGCAACGCATACATCCATGCCCTATATACAGGACTAGCCGCAATTTGTTCAAGCTCGGGACAAATACAGTGTAAAGTTCTGTACCGAGCCATGGGGGACCCCTTTGGCTCCAATCCCTTTTTTGTATAATGTGTGGATTGATGTTTAAGATGTGTGTACTTTGATGACCCTATGGTTGAATAAAGTTAAATGATGACTATTTGTATTTAGATGTAAGGATTGGCAGTAGCTTTTAGTATAGGCCCTTTCATTTTGACAGACTTGACTAGGACTGCGTTATTATTTGTTGGTCGTAGCTTGCTCCTATCTTTAGATTTGGGATTGGATATGTGTTTTGTAAACCCAATAGAATTTCAATAAACACCCTTGAACTGTGATCATTTGTGTCTTATTGTTTGATACCATGCCTTCCTTCTATTCTTTGTACTCTACCTGTAACATGGTGTCTGTCTACTCCATAGCTCTGCATCTGTGTTTTTACAACTGCAGCACACAGCTCCTTCTGGGCAGTGTTGCTGGGGACCCATAGGGCCCTCCTTTTAGATTATTTTTCTAGATCTTCAAGTAACTACAGTTCTTGACAATAGAGAGATAATTAGTATCTCTCCCAAAAGCCTATAGTCTGAGAGATTGCCACACACCACCTTCAGTGGAGTGCCAAAGGGATACTTAGTATCCTCCTTTTCTGCTCCTGTGACCTTTTAGTCATGTATACAAACACCTAGTTATGGCTGGTGGCAGTGGATGTGTTCTACCAACTATTTATTTTCCATCCAGCAGGCTATATCCATAACCTCGGTAGTGCACAGTAGGTGCACCCAAGTACCAACTTGGGTCCTCACTACTTTTTTTGCCATTACTAGCGTGGTTGTTCTTTGTTAGCCCTTCTTTTCTTTTTTTTTCTTTTTATATTTGTATTTGGGTAGTAAAAAACCTTTACAAAACTTTATGAAAGAAACGTTAAAACATTTTACATATTTCACATGTACAATATACTGCTAAAACATTACGAACTTTCTTTTAAAAAGCACAGTAATTATTTCCTTTAAAAACATCCAGGAATCTCAAATTCACTATTCATCTAACTTTCATAGTGGTTATTCATACAATCTTTTTCTATAATCCTTAAAAGATGACCTAGTGCAAAGATTAGTGGGTTGTGATTCCCATTCATCAACCTTTCCCATAAATATACAGTGCAGTCTGCATTTGTTAGCCCTTCTACCATTCTGGTTCGGATCTCTGCAGGAACCTTACAGGTTCATCGAAGATTTAGACCGATTCAGCCTTTCCACGACGATGCACTAGAAATGGGCAGAATGTCTCCTTGTATTGGTGTTCCGCAGCTCTGGAAGCTCCTAGGACCTCTGGAGATGGCTCAAGTCAAAGGTCTTGGGACTGGTTGTTCCCACCAGCCAATGGGAAGGAGTCGTCCTCTTTTGCTTAGATAATGGGGTCAGGACAGCAGCAATCACTTCATGGTGTTGCTAAGGGTCTTCAGGCGTCTCTGGTAGTCTTCTTCGGTTACTTCAGTTTCCAGTGGTCGACTTGTTTTTCACTTAAGAAGCCTTACCCTTTATACAGTTCCAGCACACTCCTCTGCAATCTCTCTGAGCTTTTTACAGAAAAGGGCATTTGGCTGTCCAATTATGACAGCCAGACCCCCTGTGGAAGCTAGTCCTATTCAGGCACTCTGGCAGACAAAGGACAGGGGGGTGGAGGACTCCGTCCCCACTTCCTGCATGCCGAGACACTCTGTAGCCTAGGCAGGGATACCCAAGGGTTCACGCCTATTGGGTAAGAATGAGTGCAGTCCAACTGGTATGGGACTATCCAAGACTTAACTCTTGGTATTAGGTAACCCACCTTTTAACATAGGCCTGTACTATACAAGTTGTTAGTGTGACTGAGTAGCCAGGCTTGTCTTAAGGGGGGCAATGTGAGCTGTAGAGCTGTGCAATGACATCAGTAAATGCAAGTATCCAATTAAACACAGTTATATAATAAATGATGTATTTATACATGGGATCATTGTTTTGATCCCATGTACAGCACTTCCCCCTCCCCTTTGCCCATGGCACTTTGCCCCTCCCCCATTCCCTGCACTTTCTCGATCTCAATGTCAATTGGCCTGGTAAGATTGTTCTCTGCCCTCCCTCTGTTCCCCTTCCTTGCCTCATCGCGCCTTGAAACACTTGTGTATAGGCATGCTACAAATGCCATATCATATCACAAAGATATTTAAAGCATTCTTTCAAAAGCAGTCATTAGCTGTAACATTAATTTAAAGTTAGGATTCAATTCAAAAAGTGAAAAATAAAGCAGGTGAGTAATTCATTCATAGGTTACACATGTTCCAGCACCTGTAGGTGACGTCATTTGAGGTCAGTAAAGCATTTGTATAGGATCACCTTTGCAATATTGAGTTTTTAAGGAAGAAAAGGTTAGGGTTAGATCAGAACAGACTGATTGGGAGAATCCAACTGTTCTTATAACCAAAGGGATGCAGGCAGTCTATTATCCCAGCATTAGTGTTCAGCATTTAAAACATGTAAGGGAACAAGCACTGTCAAAGCCAATAGGTTCAGAAGGAGGCCTTTAGTGAGCCAGGACAGCCAAAGTCAATGAACAAAGTCAAAGTTCTGATGCTCTTCTTTGAAAAATGTTCTTAGTCTGTGTTCAAAAGAGAAATCGCAGCAACTCGAGAGGAGTCGCATTTAGAAACCACAAGCTGTAAGACCAATGCAGGTAAGTTGAGGTCAACTTAGTGTAGTGTTAAATCGCACTCCCAAAGATGGGGAAACACCCCAAATGGCTAAAGGATAAAGCACCCCAGCCCCCACCGTACCTTTGAAATTAAAGTGTTCGTTAGTTGCCTTCATGATGCAATGCTGTAGTCCCTTGTTCCTGGTCCTTGGTCATGGTGATGAAAGGGATGTTGTCTGGCGGGCTCCTGCTGCACTACTTGAGAGAGTGACTCGACAGCAGTAGATTTCCGTTGATTCAGTGGCTCTTAGTGGTTCTGGTGCCTTTTTTCAGCACCAAAGAACAAAAAGCACTGGTTAGGATTTCATTGATCCCTTGGTCCTATAAGGGGACTCTGGATGCAGATTTCTTGCTTCTGTAGGGACCTCTGGATGCACACGAAGATCTGGCCTTATTCGGACTTCAGAAGACAATGCAATCACAGGTGGTCGAGCTACCCCGGGTATTTGGCTTCTGCAGCCTTGGAAAGTTGCAGCAAGTCAGGGGTTACGCCTAAATAGTGTGCCAAAGCTAGTTGGTCCCACCAGCCTAAGGGAGGAAGTCGTCCTTTACGGATCTTCCCTGTGAATTTGAAAACTGGGTCAGCCGAGCTGCAGGGCTTCACCGGGCACTTCGCGGCCCACGTGCTGCTGGCGTCTTCTGCTTCGGATGTTGTCCTCGAATTGTTGACTCTACTCGTAGTCCCAAAAACCTCGCTTTTAATGCAAGTTCCCATTCATTCACAACCCTAGACTGTCAATCATACAGCAGGGAGGACAGCCAGCCAATTGGAACTGGTTTCGCTCAGGCTCACCAAGAGACAAAGGACAGGGAAGTTTTGGGACCCTCCCTCACTTCCTGCCTTTCCAGTCACACTAGAGCCTGGGTGGGCTTCAGGGCTCAGGCCCACGAAAGGCAAACTACACAAAGGACTCAAACCTGCTGCAAACAGAGTAAAATCCCAGAAGAAACTTAACTAACAGGAAATGGTGGAAAAAAGATGGGTGCCATTTTGTTTGAGAAAAAGTTCACCCTTAGGTGCAGCACTGCAGCTGATCTATCAGCCTGCAGATGCACGTCACTAGGTAGTAAGAAACTACTGCCACCATCCATTCAAGTGAGTTAGTGTAACACAATGTTACATGAGGAATGGGTTAAAGGAATTACTATGTAACCCCCAGCACTCCACATAGGGTGGTGTGTGCTGGACTCATAAATTAAAGGTAAGTAAGACCGGGGTCATCTTACTATTCTTGGGAACAGTAGTTCACACAAGAAAATGTAGGTAAACATTAAGAGAAATCCAGAGGACTTCTGAGTGGCGCTGCACAAAAGGTGCTGTGTCGATGCAAAAGCAGATGCCTATGGAGTTTACCAGACTCCATAAAACAGTAAGGAACATAGAAAATCATAGGTAGAAACACACATGAGTGAGAAAAAGATCCCACTCACTCAGGAGTACAAATTAAAGAGTCCCGAGTCAAGTCAAGCAAAATAGCTGGGGGTCTCGAGGTTAAAGCAAATTGGCACGTAAATTCTCCCCAACGCCGCCAAAGGCCAAATGCACACACTGACCTCCTCCCAGAATGGTAGAAGGGCTAACAAAGAACAACCACACTAGTAATGTAGAAAAAAGAAGGGTGGCCCCAAATTGCTATTCGGGTGCCCCTATTGTGCACTACCGAGGTTATGGACATAGCCTAAGGTATAACAATTACACAGTAATTGGTAGTACACTGCCACCAGCCATAGCTAGGAAGATTCTGTTACTAAAATGTCACAGGAGCAGAGAGAAGGTGGGATACTAGGTATCCATTTGGCACTCCATAAGGGGGTGTGTGCCAATCTCTCAGATTATAGAGTTTTGGGAGACATACTGAGCTCTATCCTCAAGAACAGTAGTTACTTGAGGATGCAGAAAAGTAATCTTAAAGGAGGACCCTAGGAGTCCTCAGCAACACTGCCCATAAGGAGCTGTGTGCTACAGTGGTAAAACAAAGATGCCTTGAAGAGCTATGGAGCAGACAGACTCCATATTACAGGTAGAATACAAGGAATAGAGTTCCAAAAGACAGAGCCCACAAAAATGGATGAGTGAAAAAAGGCTCCACTCATTCAGGACTGAAAGAAAAAGGTCCAGAAGTCCAGCAAAAAGTGCTGGGTGGTCTCACTAGCAGAGGGGATGAAGCATGATGATGATACATCTCCCTAACAAGTAAAGAAGTATTTTTATACCCGATTGTCCAAGTGCTGTTCCTTGTTTATTTCAATATGTGGACCCCCTTACAAGCTCACCACCTCTTGAGACTTGGCCTAGACCATTCACCTTGCTACCTTGAACTGGTTTGACTACAGCTCCCAGAGTTGTCCCTGTCACAATATAGGTTGGCCTTCTATACATCTGTCGACCAGGCCAGAGTATAGAAAATCTGTCCTAACAGCGAACTACTGTTCTCAAGGGTAGAGGGATACTTTTTATTCTTTCTACGTTTTATATTGTGAGATCAACACACACCTCCTTATCTGGAGTACTGAAAGGTTACACTGTATCCCTTTTATCACTGCTCTGTTACACTTACAAGCATACCTGAGTGGCTGCTGGCAGTGGATTTGTTGTACTGACTTTTGGTTTGTGTTTACCTGTGGGCTGTTCTCGCAGCCCTGGTAATGCACAGAAGGGTCACCATTGACCCAAAATTGTGAGACTTCCTTTTTTCGCCAGTTCTTGTGTGCTTGTTACTTCTTGGTCCTTCTACCATGCTGGGTGGGGGAGGTCCTGGTTTGACTTCTGTCTTTGGTGGGAATCCTTTGTGAAACCCTCCGATTCTCCAGAGTGTCTGTGAAGACTGGGCAACGAGGGAGGAGTTGGAAAATCTGCATTTCTTTGTCTCCTGGCATGCCTGCATGGAATCAGTTCTTACTGGAAGGCTGGCTGTTCTAAAAGGACACCCACTCCGCAAAGTTTGAATGTAGCATGAGGGTTCCTGGATAAATGTCTTGGATCATGAGGGTGAAAACATGTCTACCACTGCAGCTGAATCTGATGAGGAAGAAGAGAAGACGCATGTAGCAGATTCCAGCAACCAGAGATGCCTGCTGAGTGACTGCTGCTGTGCTGACCCTTTCCTACATGCGACAGAGGGGACCTGAAGAGGACGTCTTTTTTACTTGGATTGGTGGGACCAATCAGTCTTAAGAAGACCTGCATTTCGAGCCATCCCACAATGAGCTGTCACCTATATGGGCTGCAAACTGCCCATACCCGCGGACCTCGAGGCTGAGTGCTGTGCATAGTCTTCCGAAGAACAAATCTGACACTTTGGTGGACTCCTGCTGGACCTCCAGAAGCAAGATTCCATTCCTTGAAGTCCCATCGCCAGTTTGCTGGACCGAGATAGCTAGGCGAATTGTTCGGACGAGAACCGTTCATCTGCTATTCTGAAAAGGGCGCCAAACTCTGAAGAATACTTTGTTGGGAGCCTTTCTCCTTGATTCCTGCTGCAAAATCCCTTCCAGTGTCCTTTCTTTAGTCTGAAGACCAAGAATCCAGTGACCGGTGTGAGAAACCTGAGGGTATTCTCCCAGGTAGACCTCAGGAATCCCTTATTCAAGTGGCCTGGGAAGGGCTGGCGCTCTGATCCCAACCCTGGGGGTGGACGAGCGAGGGAGGATCACCTAGGTAGTGTGGAGCCCAGGGTTATGCTTGGGGGGAGGGGGGGAGGAGGGGGTATCCAAGGTGATACGCGGCATGATACTGAGTCAAAAGAGGAAAACCATCCTTCCGGTCCCGCTTTTGGATGACATTTGGGATGAAGGGCTGGTGCTTATGAATAATACTTCTGAAGAAGAAATTAGAAATTCAGGGTGCTGGACTCTGCGCCCAAGTGCCTGTGGGCACAACCGTCACTGAACTCTGTGGTCTCAGCAGCGGCCCAAGAAGTCGTTGTTGAGCTCTAAATATTCGGCAGCGTCCACCCCTTCTGAAAACGAGGGGAATGAATAGGATGTGATGGGACAGCAAGTGATCTACTCTGCAGCGACGACCATCGCTGTCAACGTCCTCGCTATCGTAGTGCACTATGACCGGGAGCTGTAGTTCAAGTTCACACCTCTGTTGGACTTCTCCCTGATAAGAGGTCAGAAGCGTTGGAGGTTTTTGTCAGAGGGCAAGGTGGCATCGGACCACGCCATGACAGTGGCCAAGGACCTTGTGGATGCGGGTTTCCACCTTTGTCACTGTAGCTGGCTCAAGGTCACCAACTTTTGACGGGCGGTCCAGACAAAGGTTTTGGAAATGTCCTTTGACAGAGGGAATCTTATCGGGAAGGCTGTAGCTCAGTCTCTACGCGCCATCAAGGCAGACTCAGACGGCACGCCACAGCAGCGACTGTCGTCCTTTCAGTCCTCATGAGGCAAGTACCTCCCCCCCCCCCCCCCCCCCGTGCTTCCAAGGGTTTACCGAGGGGGCTCCTCTTCTTTCTGCCAACCCTCCTGCTGCTCCCCAAGAGACCAACAGGGGCCGCTCCAAGGCCTTAGGTGGAGGACGCCTTCGTCGCCAGGGATCCCAAGGCGGCCAGTCAACCTCCAAACAAGAATGACCCAGCCATGAATTCGGGCTCCCACCCGTGCTCCCTGGTGAGAGGCCGTCTGGCGCACTTAATCAGCGTGTGCTCTAGAGTTCCTACGGAAGTGTCCCCAAAATACCACTGGTGGCCTGGCAAGAAAACCACATCCCTCAGCTGCTGTTGGAGGTTCGGGGCATGCTAAAGAAAGGGGTGATAGAGCTAGTTCCAAAGCGGCTCTGGAGTTCATTCAAGGTACTTCCTCGTGCGAAAGACCACCGGTGGGCTGGAGGCCCCTTCTCAACCTACGACGACTAAACAAATACATAAAGTCCCAGAAGTTCTGAATGGTCACTCTTCAACACATGCTCGGACAGCTAGAAGGGGGGGAGACTTTGTCGTCATTGGACCTGGAGGATGTGTACTTCCACTTCCCCACCCACAAGGGACACGGCAAGTTTCTGTGCTTAGTCGTTTGGGGAAAGCATTACCAATTCAAGGCCCTGCCTTTTGGACTGAGGTCGGCAGCCAGAGTCGTCTTAAAGAGGCTGCCGCTGGTGGCAGCCCATCTACGACTACAAGGGATCCACTCCTTCCCTTACTTGGCTGACTGGCTCATCCAGGCCGAATCAAGAGGTACCGCTGTCAACCACAAGGCGAGGACGGTACGCCTTCTGACGGATCTGGGGTTCTCAGTGAGTTATGCAAAGCCCTGCTAGACTCCATCGCAGGACGCGCTATTCCTGGGTTCCCGGCTCCACACAGTGTCATGCCTACCGTCACCGTCGGAGGAGAGTGTAGCGGCCATCCTGGGCAAGGTGCAACGACTGCTTGCCCTGAAGATCGCCACGATGAGGGCCATCAAGTCTCTGCTCGGCATAATGTCATGCATTTATCTCATCCGGCTCTGCAGGTTACGGATGCGCCCACTGCAGGAGTTCCTTGACGCCTGTTGGATTCAGGTGTCCATAAGTGTTGGGTAAAGTTTGTATGCAGTACCCTCTGTTACCACTACACACAATTAGGACTACAGGTGTCAGCAAAACCAACCTTTGGTATAAGTCTGTACTACACAGTTTTTGGTAGCGAGCTGAGCAGCCAGGCTTGTCTCAAGGGAATCTGAGCTTGTAAGGGTGTTACACAAAGGTCTAAAATGACAAGTATTCAGATAGACAAGGTTTCTTGGTAAAACACTTATTAATTTATTACACAATCATTTATAAAGCATTCACTGAATGGGGCAACCAATATCACACAAATTATAATACAGTACTGATTACTAAGCAGTTGAGCTCCCTTGAAGTAGGAGCAAAATAGCATGGAATTAGGAGCAAAAAGGCATAAGTTAATAAAAACGAATATTAGTTACTCTAAAACTTTGCAAATAGTTTGAGTTCACCAGAGGAGTTGATTCAATGCAATAGGTAGGCCAAAGCCAATGGGCTAGTGTCTTGTAAAGGTAAAAACGGTTCTGGTATTTAAAACGGAAAAGTCTTTGCCACGGTTCTTAGAAGTAGTTCATGGAAGAAAGGTTTGTATGTCGGGTAACAAGCTGACTAGGCCTGCAAGTTACCCAAGTTGTACGCACTTTCGCAGTGAGAGGTAAGTTTGCTCGGTCGGGTTTTCACAGTACCTTACATTGAAGAAAAAGATCCAGCTGAAGACTTCTGTTTCTGGCAGTTCCTGCAGATCTCACTGTTCCTGAGCCTCAGTCATGGGGACAAGAGGGAGGACGTCGGGGGACTCCTGCACTGCACGGGGACTGGTCACAAAGCTGGCAAATGGGGAAATCTTCGATTCCATGTGCTGTTCTTCAAGCACACAAGCTTGTGTCCTTCCTCCTGGTTAATACTAACCAGCTCCGAGAATGGTATCCAGATGGCTTACGAGTTGATTGGTCCCACCAACTCAAAGGAAGAAGTCGTCCTTGAAGGGCTTCCTTGTCAAGGTGAACTTGGCGATTCAGACCTGCAGCATGTCTCCACCAGGCAAACCTACGGTCCAGTAGTTGTAGTTGCAGCAGCCGTTGTCTTCGGTTTTTTCGTTCCAGTGGTCGACTCTGCTTTCCAGTCCAAGAAACTCGCCTTTTAAATAGTTTTCTCCCTTTCATTCCAGCCTAGCTGCCACTCACCCAGCGGGGTGGCTGTCCTTGCCGGACAGTCAGCCAGCCAATCACGCCAGAGTGCATTTGGGTCTCCTAGGAGACTAAGCACAAGGAGTTTCGGGTAACTACCTTACTTCATGCCCACTCCAGACACTCGGGCGCCAGAGGCAGTCTTCAGTCCTGAAGCCCACAAAAGGCATAGGAACAAAAGGACCAAACCCAGTTTGGCGCGCAGAAACACATTCTAGAAGGACCTTTCCAAAAAGAAATGGCGAAAAAAGAAAACCAGGAACTGTTTAAACAAAGGCGACTCAGACGCCATCTTGAAAAACATGGCTCCTGTGATTTTTAGCTATCGGTGTTCGCGGTCAGGGAAAAATCATGGTAGTTCAAAGTAAAACCACTGCCACCAGCCATTTCGATAGGAAAGAGTAGCATTTGACTGCTACATGAGTTTCTAGACATAGGGGATTCTAGGTAACCCCTCCAACACTATTGTAAAATAGTGTGTGCTGGGTCTAGGAATTTAAAGACTAGTAAAGTCAATTTAACTTTATATTCTCTGGAAAACAGTAGTTTATCCCAGAGAAGTTATTTAAACCTTGGGACAGTCAAAAAGGCTTCCCTGTGTCACTACACTGAGGGTGCTGTGTGACGCACCTGAAAAGATGATGCCTATGGAGTTATCTAAAACCCCATAATCAAAGACCACATGAGTAAAACGTACATCAAAATACATGAGTGGGAAAAAAGGCTCATACTCAACAGGTAAAAAAATCAAGTCCTCAAAATCCAGCCAAGTTTCTGAGGGGGGGTCTCTAAGGTGAAGGGAATTAGCACATTTATGAGAGTTCTCCCCAACAGGAAGCTTCCAAGACAAGATCGCGCTCGAGGAGGGTTTGGGGCTTGCGCTCTCATCTGACCTGAGGCGCAGATTTCCAGGCCCCACCACACCAGGAGACGGTGACGACAGACGCTTCCCGGGAGGGATCGGGAGCCAACACTGGAAGTCTTCACGCCAGAGGCCTGTATCTGCCAGAGGAGAAAACATTGCACATCAACTTTCTGGAGCTACGAGCAGTGTTTTGGGCTCTCGGATCGTTCCTGCTGTCCCTCAAGGGCAAGGTGATGCGGGTCTGTTTTACATCAGGAAACAGGGGGGCACCAGATCCCCTGCACTCTCCAGAGAGGCGCACGACTTACGGCATTGGTCCGTTGCTCAGGGGATGTTCCTCATCCCATTTCATCTGGCTGGAGTAAACACGGTTGCCGACTCTCTGAGCAGGGAGCTTAGCGCTTGCCATGAGTGGGAACTTCAGCAGGACCTAGTGGAGAACCTGTTCCACAAATGGGGCAATCCTCAGATCGACTTGTTTGTGACGGCGACGATTACCAAGTGCCAAAGATTTGCCAGCAGGGGATCATGGGGGACGCATTCTCATTCCCTTGGGAAAGCCTCTTTCTGTATGCATTCCCTTTATGTATGGGACCTTCTCAGCATGTCAGCATCCCCACCAGTCAAGCTGCCAGTGGTCGCGGATCTTCTCACCAGGCAAGGAGGCGCCGTTCTTCACCACGATCCAGGGTCTCAACCTGAAGGCCTGGCTCATGCAGTGCTAGAATTCGGGGGCTACGATCTCCCGGCATACTGCAAGGAAGTTCTCGCCAAGGCTAGAGCATTGTCTACTTTGAAATGCTACAGACTCAAGTGGAAGAGATTTGCAATTTGGTGCTGTTCCCAGAAAATCGACATACTGAGGGTCAGGACCCCCTCAGATACTTCCATATTTGCAGTCATTGGCCAAGCCAGGGCTAGCCCATGCCTCCATCAAGGTTCATCTGGCGGCTATCTCCCGCTGCACCAGATCCCCAGGCGGACCATCCTTGTGATCGCACTGATTGATCAAGGAATTTGTCAAGGGACTATTCCGCTCGTTCCTGCCGGTGAAGCTCCGGCCCAGACATGGGAGCTCAGTGTGGTGCTTACTAGGCTCGTGGGATCGCCGTTCGAGCTAATGCATTCTGCACCGCTCAAGTTTTTGTCATGGAAAACAGCTTTTCTCGTGGCCATCACCTCTGCACGGCGAGTGGGGGAGAAATCCAGGCCCTCTCCTATAAACCACCTTACTTGACTTTCCATGAGACAAAGGTGGTGCTGTGGACGCACCACCTTCATGCCCAAGGTGCTGTCAGACTTTCATCTAAACGAGCCCTTGGTGTTACCTGTGTTTTTTCCGACCCCTTCATCACCGGCTGAAAGTACTTTGCTCTAGCTGGATGTGGCTAGAGGGCTGAAGTTTTATGTGACCCGCACGAAGAGTTTCTGGAAAACCTCTCGGTTCTATGTGAACTTAGGTCCTGTAAACCATGCAAAGGCCCTGTCCAAGGCTTACATTTCCAGGTGGCTTTCCGGCTGTATCACCCACTGTCACCGGTTGGCAAACCGACCACTGCCTGGCCATCCGAGAGCCCTCTCTAACAGAGCGATTACTGCTACAACGGCGTTCCTGTCTGGTGTGCCCCTGCTGGACTTCTGCAGGGCTGCTACGTGGAGGTCGACGCACATCTTCACGAAATTTGACTGCGTTGAGAGGCATTCCAGGGTGGAGTCCAGAGTCGGCCAAGCAGTGCTTCGCAACCTGTCCGCTTGAAGGTGAGCCTGGTGAGGAGGTAAGAGATGCTTATGTTGAGCCTTGCCACCTCCTGTGGTTGTACATGTTATATACTGCTGTGTATTCTTTATTCATGGTATTCTTTATTCATGAGCATGTGACTCCATGCCAGACCCTATGTTGGAAAAGGAACAAGTTACTTACCTGTAACTGTTGTTCTCCAGCATGGATTCACATTCAAACCCTCTGGCCTGCCCCTCTGCGCCCCTTCTCTTGGTCCTACTGCGACTTTGTGTGCTACCAGATCTGAAGATGGCTGCCAGGGAGGGGCTTAGCTAGAGGGTGGTCATTGGCCTGGGGCAGTATGACCCAGACCTCAGTGATTTTTTTTTTGTTAGGAGAGAAAGAGTTCAGAAATTAAACTTATTTTTTTCTTTACCGAGGATTCCCAGCCTGACGACGGGGAATATTCATGTGCATGTGAATCCATGCCAGACCCATGCTGGAGAACAAAAGTTACAGGTAAGTAACTTGTTCCTGACCTGTCCCAACCCAAGGGTCAGGCAGTTAATCCAAATCACACACACCTGATGGACCTTTACTTTCCCTACAGAGATAAAAGGTGGAGCACGAGAGCACAGGACGAGCAAGGCAGAATGCGCGACGTGAGCTAATTCAGCACCGCAGTTCAAGAGGAGGCGAAAGACGGCGAATACCGTGAGGGTGACAATACACGTGAACTTACCCTTTCCGATCCAGGTCAGTGAAACACCTGCAATCGGAAACATAAGACTGCAAACAAAGGTGAGTGTGTGTTGCAACAGATGTCTAGAAAGGACATCTGTCTCGATGGTACTAACCTTGACTCCAAGGATAAAGAAAGGCAAGCGGTTCATCACAGCTGGTGAGTCGAGGGGAGAATCGATGAGAAATCTAACTGTGTTGAACGAAAAGTAGCCAACAGCTAATTTGAACTTTGAGAAGCTAAAGAGGGGAACACCAGTAACGAGGTGACCTGCACCATGCGGGTGCTCGCCCAAAGTTTCCTGCACGATTACCCAATAAAAAGAGACTACCGTAACCAGAAGGCCTTGGGAAGAGGCGAAGAAAGGTCAAAGTGGTCATACAGGGTCTTTTAAAATCCTCTGTACCGTCGAAACCAGTAACTAGGGGCAAAGCCCGAAAACCTGTTTAAAACGACAGTGAGATTTGTGAGAGCAAGAAGTATTGCAAGACCAGGGGAAGGAAAGTGTTGCCCTTGTCATTTGGGCTCCAAGCCCAGTCGAGGGAGATCTAGGGGTGGAAAGCTGCCACCCAAAGTTCACTGAGAAGGGAACTGTCTTATGAATTTATTGAACCCTATTACTAAGGAGTTTGCGCCTAGAAGGGGGGGGGGGCCCAGGCTGCATCAGTCACCCAAAGTATATGTGAGGCAGAACTCAGTGTTTGTTGTGAAATCATCAGGCCCTCATGGGCAAAAGACTTTCATCGAAAAGAGACTTTACCATCGAAGAACCGATAGCTGGAATGGAATTGTCGGCTCGTGCTGAGAAAGCTTGAGGGAATGCTGTGCTAGCTGGAATGGAACTGTCAGCTCGTGCTGCGAAGGCTCGAGTGTGTGCTGTGCTCCAAAGTCCAACATTGTCCTGTGCTAAAAACGTGAGGGGAAAGGAGACCTCACGGCAATCACATACCAACTTATTATTTGAACTCTAGTTTCCTTTAATTTTGATACCCAATCCCACACTCTGTGATTAGTTGTAAGGAATTGGCAATAGGTTTTTCTTTGTATAGGCCCATTTATTTTGAAACCGCCACTAGGACTGCCTTATTTTTCATTTGATGGTCGATGCTTGCACCCATCTTAGATTAAGGTTGGATCTTTTTCTACCCGGCATTAATAGTTCAATAAACACCCTTGAACTGTGATCACTTGTCTCTTTACTTTTGCTGCCATGAGTTCCTTACACTGGGGCCTGGCTCCTAGAAACACTTGTGTACTGGTGCATTATAAATACTAAATTATATATGGTGCATCGTGAGGGCATCCGCCTGCATCATCATCTTCAATGCTGAGGTAATACTTATAGGGTCGGTCTGTCACTCCTGTGTGGCTATGGTGATATTGAATGTAGTTTGGAGTTCATCCATGCCTAATGCTGGAACATATTCAGAAAACCTTCTATGAAGTCGCTGAACCCTCTTACCCACAAGTACTATTACCTAACTGCTACAGAAGAATTCAACTGGAACTCTTGTCTTTTCTGCAGCTAGTACCTGCCTTTTTTACCTTCAATCGGACCCTGAAAGAGACTCAGAATTAGATAGGAAAGGGCTCCTAAAGCCTAGGCTTTGTGAAAGGATTGCGAAGTAACTTGTGTTGGTGTTTGTCATAAGGATCTGACGCAAAGTTCTTACTTACCTTTCCATTGTTTCTACTACTCTACAAAGTGTTACAAAGTTATTACTCACCTTTTGAATTGCATACTGCCTTTCTAGAAATTATGAGGTTTACTACAAAGTGTTTTTTACTTATCTTGAATGGCATACTGCCATTCTGAGTCTTTACTGTAATGTATTAATTTTACATTGTTTGCAAAATGTTGACAGTACTGATCTTTCTGAAGCTTTAAGTTTACCTGTGTATATATAAATAATGAGCCATTTTATTTAATATAACCTTAAAGCGTATGTGTTCCTTTGGACCATATGCTACATGTTTTTTGTACCTACTTAAAGCCCTCTCTCCATCCTAAGATACGCCTTGCTGCTCTGCCATTGCTACTTATATTGAGTGGACAAGCCTATACTAGAAGTTGGAGGTCTCAAACTCCAGCAGGACCACCTAAAGTTCCATAAGTGTTAGGCAAGAATGTGTGCAGTACCCTTTGGGTGCACTACAGCAACCTTGACCTCTTGGCAATAGATATCCAACCTTTGGTATACGTCTGTACTTCACAGGTTGGTAGTGTGGCTGAGCAGTCAGGCTTATTTCAAGAGGGGTCAATGTGAGCAGTAGGGTTGTAACAGTTTCACAGTGGCAGTTATTCAAATAAGCACTTACATCCAAGGTTTCTTGATTAAACCATTATTAATTTAACAGTCAGTGATATAAGCCTTCTTCAGAAGGGAGCAGAACATGTAACAATTATAATACGCTTCAGAACACACTCTTAAATCAGATGATACCCATTGTGGATGGCACACAGACACTTCCTACACCCTCAGGTGACTTGAATAGCTAGTACACTGTGGACATTGATTTATCACGGGTACATTTGGAGCAATACTGAGTTTGGTGTAAAGGTTAGATATGGGAATCAAACAAAGGTTAACAAATAATTCATAAACAGGTAAGTACTTTTTTTAACCTTCCAATGTCAAGTAAATGTAACCCTTTACTGTGGAACAGTAAAGGTACAGAGTCAAAGGAAGAAGAGTCTCTCAGGGAGCCAGGACAGCCAATGTTAGTTGAACAATGTCTAGGGGAGCTGAAGATCTTCTTTGCAGGGAAGTAAACGTCTTGCACAATGTTTTTAAAAATGTTTGTAGAAATAAGATTCACTTAAAAGGCCACAAGCTGGGAGCTTGGGAGGGGCAAAGCTGTAAGCAATTCTGTAAGAGCACCAAGACAGGTCTCGACTGAGACCAAGTAAGGCTACGCACCAAAAGGGAAGTTCTCTTAGACTTTACAGTACCTTTGTTTAGAAGAAACGGTTCCAGTTGGCTTCCGTTCCTGTACAGCTCTGCAGATCTTTTTATTCCTGGGCCTCAGTCGTGGGGACAAGAGGGAGGATGTCTGGGGACTCATGGGAAGGTCAGCGGTAGCAATGGGCAAATTTCAATTCATTAGCACTTCGGTGTTTCAGCTCCTCGCGTCTGACTTCTGGTGTCCAGCACTCTGTTGAGGTGGCTCAGGCTTGGCCTGGAGTATCTTCCTGGAGCTCGGGTCCGACTTAAAAGCAATCCACTCGATTTGGTGTTCCTCTCTGTTAGGCAAAGTCTGTATGCAGTACTCTCTGGGACCACTACACACAAATCTAACCACCGGTATAGTCAACCCAATCTTTGGTATAAGCTTGTACTACAGTTTTGGTAGCGTATTGAGCAGCCAGCCTTATCTCAAGAGAGGTAAATGTGAGATGGAGTGGAGGTACACAAAGATTCTCAGTTACAGGTATTTAAATAAACTCTTACACCCAATAGTTCTTGCATAAACAATTATTCATTTATCAGTCGTTTATAAAGCCTTCTTCAGAAGGGAGCAATACAATAGTAACCCACAAATACACTTCAATACTGTACACTCTTGGATTCTAAATCAGTAAAGACCCTTTTGGGATGGCCCACAGACACAACCTACACCCACAGGTGACTTAAATAACAAGGGTGCTGGGGATATTAATATCTTACTGTTGGCATTTAGAATACTTTCAGGATTTGGTAAAAGGCAAAGGTTATTAGAACACAAGAGACCACAAATATTCTTAAGCAGGCAAATACTTTTGGAGCCTCCAAGATGTTAGGGAGAATTCTCATTTATGGCTAATTTCCCTCACCTAGTGAGTCCCCCAGCAGCTTTGCTGGACTTCTGGAGTTTATTTTTTTCCACTTTGTAAGAGTGAGCGCTTTTCCCCCACTCTTACCTGTGTTTTGGCAAGTATATTTCGAAGGGAGTGTGTCCTCTGAAGTATTCCTTATCTTGATAGATTACTTCCAGCTTGCTGGCCTCGGAAAAAAATTTCAGTAGAGGGTGCTGCGCGTCGACGTCCCTCGAGTTGGTGTCCCTCGACAGCCTCCGTATCAGCGCCGACTTCCTCGTGCGTATAAATAGACTTGTGCAGCGTCCGTTGTTCAGTTCCATTTTTCTGCGCTTCGTGGGCCTCGGAATAGTGTTGCTCAGTTCTTCAAGTATTATTCCTCGAAGATATCTTCTTCATTTGATGGCTTCCTCTTCCGAACCGTCGACCCCATGGTCCGGCTTCAAGAAGTGTCGATTATGGGTAGAAAATGTCATTGACAGATCCTCACGGGATCTGTTTGTGGTGCCTGGGATCGGAGCATCACTGTTCAGAATGCGAGGACTGTATGTCCATGACGGCGAAAGCCTTGAAGGAGCGTAAGGGGAAGCTAGAAAGAGCTAAGACTCTTAAAACTTCAACTTCTTCGAAAGTTTCCTCGGCAGAGTTGAGACATTTTGTCTCCTCGCCGTCACAGGAAACATTCCCGTTCAAGGTCTCGAAGCGGTTCCCATCAGTCTTCGAGATCTAAACACTCAAAAAAGAGGCGTTGTAGATCTCCCAGTCCCTCTTCGTCGTCTTCCACTTCCCCGGAATAGGTCATCTGCCCCACGAAACACATCTCTCCAGCCAAGTGGGAGGAATTCCATAAAAAAAATGCTTGGCGTCTTCGAGAAAGCGGCCTCGACCCCCTCGGAGACGGCTAAAGGTGATACCCTGGGTGAAAGACCCAAAAATCGAAACGCTGCGAGTCGTTGTACCCGGCGAAAGAAACTGCCCGAGAGCGTCATGAACCCTCGAGCAAAGGCAATAAGACCGCGTCATCGACGCCTTTATCGAAGGGCCCGTCGACACACAAATCGGTCGAATTGATGCCGTCCTCGACGCTGCTGTCGACACCGATAAAGGACAGACGTTCTGCTGTTACTTCATCTCAGTCAGTAGATTTACCGAGGGCTTTGACCATGACCTTGAGGATGTCGTCGATAACCTTGACGACTCAGAGTAGGATTCCAATCCTCTTGAGTTCTTTGAGGCCTCTCCATACTTTTTCGACGCCTTTTTCGGTTTCATCGAAGCCTTTGACTTCCGCATCGACAACTTCGACGTTTTCTCAACCGGTGACTACAAACTTGGCCCCTTCTACTCTAGAAATGGGTTTTAAACCATACCCAAGGTCAGATTATTTCAGAGATTTGTCCTCTATATATGAGGAAGGGGAGGATTCTGACCATGAAAGACCCTTTGGGTTACAGAGGATCACTACACCTATACCAGAGGAATTTATCTCTGAAGAGATCAGATTGAAGGACCTTCATGACTCTTTGCATGAGGCAAGTGGTTTAGATACTTCTCCAGAAGTAGAATTCGCTAAACCACACCCAGGGGAACATGCTGCGACCCCTTATAGGGTCTTAATGGCCAGAATAATAGTTCATGGGGTGGTCTACACCTTCACCTTCTTTTCAACAGGATGATCTTAGAGACATTTTACTTAAAGGCCCACAGGAAGATCCTGTGGTTCCCTTTCATGCTGCATTGCAGAGAAAAATATCTGTCAACTGGGAAACGCCTGAGGTTATCCCGGCAGTTAACAAAAATAATACCTGCCAAATATAGGGTATCTGCTTCTGACCCTGAATATTTGAGCAAACATCCAACTCCAGAGATTTTGGTTGTACAAGCAGAAACTTCATTAAACAGTAGATCTGCATAACCTACTATTCCACAAGACGGGGATGATAAAAGGTTTGACGCTATGTCAAAAAAGGTCTTCTCGGCATGCAGCATGGCACTTAAATCCATTAATGCTACTTGCACGCTCGCAAGATTCAGCCATACACTTTGGGAGTGGCTTCATCTGCGGCTGACTGTATCCCGGAAGGAGAGGAAAGGGAAGCATTTCTGAACATCATTAAAGATGGTAAAGACGCAATGTGCGAGTCCCTTCAAACTGTATTGATTCTGCTGACAGTATCAGCAGGGCCATGGCGGCAAGTACTACAATCCGCAGATTTGCGTAGTTGCGAAAGTCTGGTTTTGCTCCAGATGTACAGGTCAGACTTTTGAATATGCCCTTTGACGGCGCTTCTTTGTTTGGTAAGAAGGCTGATGACAGCCTAGAGAAGTTACAAACATCCAAGGCAGCAGCGAAATCTCTTGGAGCTGCAATCCGTCAAACTCTGTATCGCCCCTCGGGAACCTCTTGGAGGGGTAGGTCCTTTCGCTTTTATTCCACATTCGGAAAAGGCAGAGGACAGCCGGCTCAAAGGGGTCAAAAATGATTAACCCGCGGTGGACGGGATAAAAATACAAAATCCGCAGCAGGTGCCTCCTTACCCTCAGCATCTGCGTCAGCCGCCTCTAAACCACTCTGAGGTCTCTCCTCACAAGACACCAGTAGGGGGCAGGTTAACTCAACATCTGACGGAATGGCAGGTTATTACGTCAGGTGCTTGGGAATTGGAGACAGTTGCCCAAGGTTACTGTCTGACCTTTCTACGCACCCCTCAGTCATCCACCGGGGAACAACTCTTTGAAGTTTCCAGACTCGCTCCTTTCGCAGGAGATTCTCGTCCTGCTAGAGAAAGGTGCCATAGAACCGGTACCTGTAGCAGAAAGGAACAAGGGTTGGTATTCCCCCTACTTTCTAGTACCGAAGGACTGAGACCTATCTTCGACTTACGAGAATCAAACAAATTCCTCAGGAAGAACAAGTTGAAGATGGTAACTCTCTCTCAGATCCTTCAGGCCCTCCAGCTTCAGGACTGGCTGGTATCTCTAGACCTCAGGATGCTTATTTCCATGTGCCAATCTATCTCAAACACAGGAAATACCTGCGGTTCACAATTGGCAACTCTCACTATCAATTTCGAGTACTGCCATTTGGGCTGACCTCCGCCCGAGGGTCTTCACCAAGCTAATGTCGGTAGTGGCCGCAAGTCTAAGGAGGGAAGGGATCCAAGTCTACCCCTACCTAGACGATTGGTTGATCAGAGCAGTATCTTTGGAACAAGCTCAGATTCAACTAGATTATGTCTGCCACTTCCTTCACAAACTGGGCTTCTCCCTCAATTTAAAGAAGTCACAGATGATACCATCACAGAGACTCCAGTTCATTGGAACGGTCCTGGACACTTCCCTGGGAAATGCCTCGCCACCAGAGGTGAGGGCTCAAGATATTCTGCAGATGGTCACCAAGTTTCAAAATGCCCAACATCTTCAAGCCTTCGACTTTTTGAGGTTGCTAGGCCTCATGGCATCCTGCATCTTCCTTGTGCCAGAGGCTCGCCTGAGAATGAGATCTCTCCAGTGGGCACTAAGAACTCAGTGGTCGCAATTCTCAGGGAGAATGACAGAGCTTCAGGTTCCGGACAAGGTGGCTCGAGACCTTCAGTGGTGGGCCTGTCAGGAGAACGTTCTGAAAGGAGAACTGTTTTGGCAACCATGGCCGGAGATAACAGTAGTCACGGGTGCCTCACTCACGGGGTGGGAAGCCCATGCCAACGACTTGACCATCAGCGGTCGTTGGTCTCCATTGGAGTCCAGACTACATATCAACCTGTTGGAGCTGAGAGCTATCAGATTAGTGCTAAAAGCTGTTCTGCCATCTGCAGCTCTGGTTTTGGGCAATTCAAGAAGGAATCTCTCTATCGGCAGTTCACTTAGCCGGAGAGAAGAACTTGACAGCGGACGCTCTGAGCAGGCAGAGCAGAGTCTCCCACGAGAAAGAGATGGCTCGGGAAGTCCTTCAAGAGATCTTCACCCTTTGGGGAACCCCTCAAGTGGATCTGTTCGCCACCAGTATCAACAGGAAGTGCGATAAGTTTTGTTCAAGGGAATTTCCCCTGAGAGGAGCTCTAGGGGACGCGTTTGTAGCGGACTGCGAGTTTCCACTCCTGTGCGCGTTTCCTGCGGTCCCTGTCATTCCTCAAATGATCAGGAGGTTGAGAAGATTCCGGAAGACTATGATCCTAATTCCCCCAGACTGGGCCAGGAGAACGTGGTACCCGGACCTTCTGGACATGGCCATCTGCCCTCCAATTCGTCTTACGCACAGGGAGGATCTTCTCTCGCAGAAGGGAGGTCCGGTTCTCCATCCAAACATCTGAACCCTCAACCTTCTCGCTTGGTTTCTGAAAGGTTGAGATACAAGTATTGGGACCTCCCAGATGACGTCATGGAGGTGTTGCTTTTGGCTAGAAGGCCAGCAATTAAGACTTTATACCGCAACCGTTGGAACAAGTTTTGCAGCTGGTGCAGAGAAAAGAATATCGAACCCTTTTCATGCGGTACACCAATGGTGTTATCTTTTTTGCTCTATTTGGCGAATTCAGGTCTTCAAGTTGGTACTATCAAGGGCTACCTCGCAGCGCTGTCGATCTTCAAGCGCACTGCGGAGGAGCCATCGTATTTCAAATTACCCCTAGTAATTCAATTTCTGAAGGGGTTGACTAATGTCTGTCCCCCAAAGCCGTTTCAAGTTCCCTTGTGGGACTTAAATCTAGTCTTAAATTTCCTGATGGGTACTCCCTTTGAATCACTCCATTCTTGTTCATTAAGATTTCTCACCCTTAAAACAGTCTTACTAGTGGCTTTGACATCTGCCAGAAGAGTGAGCGAATTACAAGCTCTATCTTGCAAACCTCCTCATACAATTTTTCACAAAGACAAAGTTGTCCTACAAGTGAAGCCTAATTTCCTCACGAAAGTAGTCTCTGAATTCCACATCACTCAGAAGATAACCTTACCTTCATTCTATCCTCCTCCCCATCCAGGGAAAGAGGAAGAGAGGCTACATAGGCTGGATCCAAGGCGAGCTTTGAGTTTTTATATCAGACTTGCCAGGATAAGGCAAGCAGACCAACTGTTTATAGGTTATGCAGGACACAAATTAGGATTGCCAATCACAAAACAAACCATTTCAAGATGGATTATTTTAGCCTTTCTAGAATGCTACACATTGGCAGGGAAAGAGCCCCCTCAACACCTTAGGGCTCATTCAACCAGGGGTATCGCTGCCTCTTCGGCCCTCCAAAGAGGGGTACCGATTCGAGACATGTGTGCGGCTGCCACATGGTCGTCAGCACATACCTTTACAAAATTGTACAATCTGGATTCCTCCTCTAGCCAGGAGACCAGATTTGGCAAAGCTGTGTTACACTCTGTTCATTCTCAAAGGGAAATATTACAATTTTAATCCCACCTCCGTTTACACACCACTGCTATGGGAGTCTATCAAGATAAGGAATACGTTGGAAGACACAATCCCTTCAAAGAACAAGTTACTTCTTACCTTGTAACGTTCTTTCGATGGGATGTTCCTCCGACGTATTCCTCATCGCCCATCCCATCCATCCCCTCAGTAAAACTTCCCTTGTAGTTGCAGTTTACGCTCCTTCAAGGTCAATAACCAATTCATGTACAGCTACTCTTAAGCTTCAAAATGGAACTGAGCATCAGACGCTGCGCGAGTCTATTTATACGCACGATGACGTCAACGCCGATACGGAGGCTGTCGAGGGACACCAACTCGAGGGACGTCGACGCACAGCGCCCTCTACTGAAAAAATTTACCGAGGTCAGCAAGCTGGAAGTAATCTATCAAGATAAGAAATACGTCGGAACATTCCATCGAAAGAACGTTACAAGGTAAGAAGTAACTTGTTCTCTGTTTTTGAGATTGTGGACTCTGGAGTACACCACTTCAGTAGCCCCCTTTTGTGTCACACAGCACCTTCAGTGCAGTGACACAGGGTTGTCTTTGAGACTCCCCCCCCCTCTCCCGACTCCATTTCTGAGGCCGACTACAGTCCCCCAGAAAAGGTTAAAGTTACCATTAGCTTTACCTAGTCAATCTACCACAGATCCATTGCACCCCATCTTCCATGGAGCACTGGAAAGGGTTAATTCCTCTGGCTAGTCCAGCTACCGGCTGTCAGGCCGAGGGGTCAACAGATCATACTGGTGACAGTGCTGAGGGACCACAAGGTCCTTTTACCGGGTGTTCACCCAAGGGGCTATGCCCTTGTAGCGGCAATATGTCAGAGGGGGCGCCTTTACACGACACTACCGGCAACTCCGCTGATGGCGAAACGCCTACCAGGTGTTGACCTGAAACGCAGGGTAGGCCTCATGATCCACACTAAAAGTCCTGGACGAGGCTGGGCCCAGAGAGCCAAGCAACAAGACGTCGGCACGTGGAAGGCAATTTGACCAGATGGCCGATGCCCCAGACGACACGGGCACCCGTCTGATACCGCACCAAGCAAGGGACCAGGTGGAGGAACGAGTGTCAAGGTGGGACTGGTGTCAACCAGGTACGTGGCCTACAGCCTTTGCTCAGGGCAGGTTCCTGCTACGTCCATATAGTCGGGGCATGCAACAGCCTCTGCAGCCAGCCGCTACCGCGTCAATATCGCCTACGAGCCCTCAGGTCACTGAGGATAGGATCTTTGAAAGGTTCCTCTGGCTCATGAAATCTCCCCGCATGGGGGCCATCCTCGGGAACGTGCACCCGCCGGCCGCACCCATAGTCAGTGCAGCCCGCTCCGGCCACCCAGCTGATAGTGGAGGCGGTTCTGTACCAGCCTCCGGCTCCAGTCTCCACACTGCAGCCTTCGGCTCCGAGCTCTCATCCACCAGCGCCAGACCCTCTGAACCTCCAGTTGGACAGAGACTAGGAGGAGGACCCTGACACACCCTCATCTGCCAAGGCCTTTCACAAACATCTTGCAGGTCTGGCAGAGTACTTGGGCCTCCCTCAACCCGAGGTCGAGCAGCCAGAGGAGGGTGTGCTTGCTGAGGTCCTCACACTACGCCCCGCGGCCAGAACGGGGATCCTGATGCAGAAGGAAGTTGTCGCTTTGGCCAACAAGGGGTGGCTCAAGCCCCACTCGATCCAGCCGGTCAATAGACACCTGGACGCCAAGTACAGGCAAATGGATGGGGATGCACTCTTGCTGTCGGCCCACTCTTCTGTGATTGCTGTTGCATCACTCTACTCCAAGCCTCATTCGTCCTCGGCCGCTTCGTCATTGGTGCTGCTAGGCAAGGAGGAGAAGATCTTGGAAGCGTACAGGAAAAAGCTTTATTCCAACGCTTCGCTGCATCTTCGTCAAGCCAAGGCGGATGCCATGCCAGCAGCCGTTAACCAGAGGCTTTGGCAGGAAATAGCCGACTTCCCGGAACTGCTGGCTCAGAGCCAGTCCCGTTTCAAGGCAGGGCTGGCAGAGGCTAAAATGGTGGCACAAGACGACATGGAGTCGACTGTGGCCCACATTGACACGTCTGGCCGGGCCATTTGCATAGCCACGGACATTAGAAGGGACGGCCTGGCTCTATACTACTAAAATTACACCGGATGTCCAGGAACGCAACTTAGACATGCCTTTCGAGGCGGGTGACCCCTTTCACTCCACCACAAAGAGCTTGATGAAAAGAAAAACAGCTTGCATACAGTGAAGTCTTTATCCTCACAAAAGCAACACCCAAGGCGTACACCCAGTCACAGCAGCGCTCAGACAAGATGTGTAGATATGGAGGGTTCTGTGGCTTCCAAGAGCGGAGGTCCAGGCAGCTGAACTGTTCGCCGACTAAACATTGGTGCAAACAACTAAAGGGGGGGTGGAAGAGTAAGGGCTTTTTCCAGTCCCCCTCATCTGCAACAGCCTCAGGGGGAAAGAAAGCAGGACACGCCCCTCCAGGTCCACTTGTATACGGTGGGGGGGGAAATGCTTGCCCTCCATGCACAGTTCTGGCGTCAGAATTTTGCGCTGACACCTGGATCCTCTGTAGTATCCACAGGGTACTGCCTACCTATCCCTGCCTCTCCTCCATCCTCCCCTCCACAGATTAGGACATCAACTCTTCTGGCAGAGATCTGGTCGCTCATCGACAGCTAGGCATTCAAGGAAGTCCCGGCCTCCAAGCGAGGCTTGGACATCTACTCCAGGATTTTCGCCATTCAGAAAAAGAACCAGGCTAGCCTGAGAGTTGTTGGACCTATCCACCCTCCTATCCACCCTCAACCTCTCCCTACCTCTGCAAAAATTCAAGATGGTTACGCCAGCTCTCATAGCCGAGACATTGTGCAGAGGAGTCTGGATGAGCTCCCTGGATCTCAAGGACGCGTACCGATTTGGCAGCACCATCGTTCTTTTCTATGATTCAGAATCATGGGCCACCATTTTCAATACAAGGTGCTCCCCTTAGGCCTCAACTCGGCCCCCAGGGTCTTTACCAGGCTTATGAATACAGTGGCGGCCCTCCTCAGGGCTCGGGGCCACCACATCTACCCGTACCTTGATGACTGGCTCATCAGGGCTACATCTCCAGAAGCGGTGCACCACATTTTGCATGCTCTTATGAACACACTCTTCGATCTGGGCTTTTCGCTCAATCTCAAGAAGTCCCAGCTGCAGCCTACTCCGAGACTGACCTTTCTGGGGCTCATCTGGGACATGTGTTCCGAGAGAGGGTTTTCCCCTCTGAGGACAAGAATAAGGCCATCAAGAGGGCCACTACTCCCTTCCTCAGCCACTAGGTGGCATCGGCCTGGTGGTATCAACACCTACTGGGTCTCATGGCAGCTGTCCTACTGGCTGTCCCCCACACGACTCGGGATGAGGAAGATGCAGCTGCACTTCGCAGCATCTTGGAATCAGGAGTGAGACTCTGAGACAGAGATGATAAACGTTCCTCCTTCTTTTCACCCGGACCTCACATGGTGGCCCAGGGAATGCAACCTGCGGACTGGCAAGCCCTTCTGGCAGCCTTCCCCCGCAGGTCACCATCACTACGGACTCCTTTCTCGAAGCTGGGGTGCCACGCTGGACAACCACAGCGTCCATGGAACCTGGACCCGGCAGGAGTACCATATCAAATGGTTGGTACTAAAGGCCATCTGGCTAGCGCTCAGAGCCTTCCTTCTGGTCATTCGGGGCAAGGTCTTCCTCATTCATACAGACAACTTGACCAGCATGTTCTATGTCAACAAGCAGGGAGGGACCAGATCCCCTTCCCTGTGCAGACTGGCAGTCAGCATGTGGGAATGGGCCCTGGAGAACAACATCCAACTCTCGGCCGTCCACCTTCCGGGGAAGTCCAACTTGGAGGCGGACAGGCTCAGCAGACTGAGCGGGCAATTACAAGAGACAATGGAACAACCAGGTGTGGCGAGAGATCTTCAGCAGATGGGGACACCCCCCAGGTGGACCGCTTTGCCTCTTGGGGACAACAAGAAGTGTCAACAGTTTGCGTCCTGGCAGGGACAGGGCCCCGGGTCCCTGGGCGAACGCATTTCAGATTCATTGGAGCGGCATGACAGCATACGCCTTCTCGCCCACTCTGCTGCTCCACAGGGTGAAATGCAAGATTAAGGAGTCTTTCCACCTCAGTCATTCTGATAGCTCCATGGTGGCAGTGAGGCCATGGTTCTCGGACCTCAGCCTCTCAGAAAGACCACCCATTCACCTTCCGACGGGCTCAGCACATCTTCTGATGCAACGAGGGGGCAGTGCCTCCGAAATAAGCCCTCACAGCGTGGTTCCTGAACAGGTCACGCTAGCGTACCTCAGCCTTTCACAGGCCAACCTAGAGATCATACAGGGGGCTAGGAGCAAAGCTACCAGACCCCAGTATAAAAGCAAGTGGACTAGGTTCTGTCACTGGGCAGACGGTAAGGATATCGATCCCCTTGCATGTACATTGGACGACATGCTCTTCTTCTCGGTGCACCTCACCCACTCGGGCGTGCAGGTGGACACCTGCCACACTTATTTGGCGGCCATAGGAGCCTACAGAAACTCCGAAGAAGAGGTCTTTTCCTCTGCCAACCTATTAGTCAAGCATTTGACGGGCCTTGCCAGACTCTGCCCGTCCATCAAGAGGCCACACCCTTTGGGGGATCTCAATGTAGTGTTGGCACCCTGGTGCACAAACCCTTTCAGCCAGTGGCGTCAGCGGACATCAGGCTTGTCGCCATTAAGATGGCCTTGCTAGTTTACCTCACTTCTGCTCGCAGAGTCAGCGAAATGCAGGCGCTAGTCGCCTCAGCCCTATACTACGTTTCACAAGGATAAGGTGGACCTGCGGACACCCCCAGCATTCCTGCCTAAGGTACCCTCCGCTTACCATCTAAATGAGGAGATGGTGCTGCCTACATTCTTTGCTGAGCGGAATGACGAGACTCGGAGTGTTCTGCACTGCCTCAATGTCAGGCATGCTCTAGAGTTCTCCTTGGACAGCACCAAGGGCTTCTGCAAGTCGGACGCACTGTCACTTTTGGCGGGTCAAGGCCTGGTTATCAGGCATCCCAGTCCTCTATAGCACGATGGATGGTATTGGCCATCAGGGAAGCATATGAGGGGCAGCATAAGCAACTTCCAGCTAACATGCATGCCCATGCGGTCATAAGCAGGTGGCCACCTGCTCCACCCCTTCGGGTTTCTGCAAGCATTACTGTCTGGACGCCAGCTGTAGATCAGATGCAACTTTCGGACACGCGGTTCTCACAAACCTGTTTGCTTAAGGAGGGTCTCCTCTCCACCCTGGGGATACTCAGTTGTAATCACCCATGCAGTATGGAGGAAAGGGGACGGGACGTAAGAGTAATTAGAAGTTGCTCACTGTAGTGACTAACATACTCTTAGTCCCCTTTCCTCCATACGTCCCACCATCCTTCACCCCCCCCCTCCCCTAATAAAACCGGTGTCATTGGGCAATGTTAAACTATTGTCGACGCGTCTATGGGGACCGAGGTGTCGCACCAGAGGGCAGAGTCAGGGCAACACCCCTGCGTGCCTTTTAATTTAATGGGGAAGAAGGTTTTTTCTGGTGAAACAGGTTTTGTCTCCCTTCTCTAGGACGGGACGCCCATGCAGTATGGATGAAATGGGACTATGGACTAAGTACGTTAGTCACTACGGTGAGTACCTTATGATATATCATATCTGTATTGCCAAATAGTCTTATGAAGTCCTTTAGGTGAACTTTAGAAAAAACTCCCTAAAACTCTGGTCTTTTTAATAAGTGATTTCTGAAATTACTGATTTAGAAAGACCACTCTGAGTAGTCTTTCTAAATCAAACTGTTGGCCCCTACGACGCACACGAGTGCGTGCAGGTGCTGACAGGCACAAAAGAGCTGGAAAGAGTGAAATCGCTGAGGCCCAGGTAATTGTTAGTGTGCGTTTGTGTGAGAGTGGGCGCGGGGTGGGTAAAAGTGAGTGTGTTTTTGTGACTGCGTGCTTGTGTGGCTGTCAGTGGTGAGGGTGGGTAGAGGAGGGATGCTTTGGTGGCGAAAGCAAGATGGTCATTGGGCAAGATTGAATGCTGTACCCTTTGGGTGCATTACAACAACCCTGACCACCTGACAATAGGAACCCAACCTTTGGTATAAGTCTGTACTACACAGGTTGGTAGCGTGATGAGCAGCCAGGCTTATCTCAAGAGGTGCCAATGTGAGCAGTAGGGGAGTTGCACAGAGATTCACAGTGACAAGTATTCAAATGTATTTATTTGCATTTTTACTGCCCTGGGGCATCGTGGCACTGTTACAAGCGAGCTTACTGGGCATAGAAAGACAGTGGGTGTTCAGTTATTCATTGCTAATGTTCCAAAGGTTACATGGGAACAGAGAGCATAGGTACAGTTGTTGGTTACAGCAATAATGTTGACCTTGACATTTTTGGTACAGATTTACTTGAATAGGATGGTTTTCAGTGCCTTTCTGAACGACGTGAGGGATTTTTCCCCTCTCAGTTTAGGTGGTAGTGAGTTCCAAGATTTTGGAGCTAGAACTTCGAAACTTGAGCCACCAGCTCTGGCTCGGTTGAAGTTGGGGAAAGAGAGTTGCTTAGTGTACAGATCCCTTTTGAGTCTGAGTGTCTGGACTTGTAGTATTCGTTCAGACAATTAGCTGGGGGCAGACTGGGATATGCATCTGTGTAATAGTGAGGGTCTTGAACTGGATTCGCTCTGTGACTGGGAGCCAGTGGGCATTCTGTCTAGCTAGGGAGATGTGCTCCCTCCTGGGTATGCTGAGGGCAGCTCTCAAAGTGTTGTTTTGGGTCGTTTGCAGTCTTTTAATGTTTCTGGCAGAGGTGCCTAGAAGGAGGACGTTACAATAGTCCAGTTGGGCACCTATGGTGGCCCTGGCGATGTTGAGACAGTTTTCGATGGACAGGTGAGGTTTTACCGCATTGATTATTTTGGTTGTCCATGCAGCTGAGGAGGAGATATAGCTGACATGTCTATCCATGGACAGAGTTGAATCTAGGTAGGCTCCCAAGGTTTTCAAATAAACTCTTACACACACAGGTTCTTGATTAAACAATTATTAATTTATTTGAGTCAGTTTCAGTAAGCTGCCTTCAGAAGGGGCAATATAATAGTACCACACAAATACACTCCAAAATACACCATTTTGGATGGCACACAGACAATTCCTACACCCTCAGGTGACTTAGATAGCTAGGACACTGTGGACATTTATATATCACTGTTTCATTAGAGCAATACCTAGGAGTATGTCAAAGAAAATGGTTATTAGAATAAAACAAGAGATCTCACATATTCTGAAGCAGGCAAGTAATTTTGGTAACCCCCAATGCAAAATAAGTTAACCTCTTCCTGGAAGGAAGACCAAACGAAGTCAGAGGCAACAAGAGTCATTCAGGGAGCCAGGCCAGGCCAAAGTCAATTGGACAAAAGTCTAGGTGAGCTGAAGCAATTCTTGCACGTAGGGAAGTTTTGCACAATGTTTTAGAAGTCTTTGTAGAAAAGAAGAAATCAAAGTAGGGCCACAAGCTGATTAGGCTGGTGCGGTAAAGAAGCTGATAGCAACTCTTCACAAGCAACCAAGACAAGTCTCCACTGAGAACAAGTGAAGCTAACAAGTGAAGCTACACAACAAGAGATGTTCTCTTAGTCTGTACAGTACCTTTGGTTAGAGGAAATGGTTCCAGCTGGCTTCTGTCCCTTTGCAGCTCTGCAGAACCTGTGTTCCTGGGCCTCAGTCGTGGGCCCAAGAGGGAGGACGTCTGTAGGACTTGTGCACTGCAACGGGACTGTCAGCAACAGAAAAGTACCAGCTTCTATTCAGTGGTGTTAGGCAACGTTGGTATGCAGTACCCTCTGGGACCACTAGACACAACTAGGACTTTAGGTGTAAGTAAACAACCTTTGGTATAAGTCTGTACTACACAGTTCTGGTAGCGGGCTGAGCAGCCAGGCTTATCTCAAGAAGGGAATGTGAGCAGTAATTGTTACTTAGAGGTCTACAATCACAGGTGTTCAAATAAACTCTTATACTCAAGGTTTCTTTGATAAATACTTATTAATGTATTGATCTGTCAGTTATAAAACATTAATTAGAAGGAGGCAATAATATAATTACACACAAATATACTTCAATACTATTTCAGAATACTTTTCAAGAGGAGTAAAAGGCAAAGATTATTAGTACATGAAAGGGTACAATTATTCTTAGACAGTGCATATCCTTTGAGTTCACCAGAAGAGTAAAGTCAATTCAATAGGTTAGGCCAAAGTCAATGGGCTAAAGTCTTGGATAGGATAAAGCGGTTCTGGTAAAGTAAAGTCTCTGCCCAAGTTCTCAGAAGTAGTTTGTAAAAAGAATCATATGTTGGGTCACAAACTGATTAGGCCTGCGAGTTGCAAAAGTTTCAAGCACTTTCACCGCGAGAGGCAAGTACTGTGTCTTGTTTCACAGTACCTTACAATGAAGAAAAAGAGGCAGCTAATGACTTCTGTTCCTGGCAGTTCCTGCAGATCTCGCTGTTCCTGCGCCTCAGTCGTGGGGACAAGAGGGAGGACGTCGGGGGACTCCTGCACTGGAACTGATCGAAAAGCTTGCAACTGTCAAACTTAAATTCCGGTGGCTGTAAGTAATGCACACAAGCTGGTGTCCCTCTCCCTGGTTCTACGGTTTCCTGCAGCAACTCTGTGGAAATTCAACCAGCTCCGAGATAGGTACCCAGGTGGCTTACTTTGGAGTTGATTGGTCCCACCAACTCAAACCTTTACAGGGTTTCTGTCGATGCAAACTTGGGGATGCACACCTGCAGCAGAGCTTCACCGAGCAAACCAATGGTCCAGGAGTTGCAGCAGTCGTCCTCATCGAGCTCATCGAGCTCTTCTTCTGTGCCTTCATCCAGTGGCCGACTCTGCCTTCCAAGCCAAGAGACTCGCCTTTTATTCAGTTCTCTCCCATTCATTCCAGCATAGCTGTCACTCACCCAGCAGGGTGGCTGTGCTTGCCGGACAGTCATCCAGCCAATCACCACAGAGTGCATTTGGGTCTTGTAGGAGACTAAGCACACGGAGTTTCAAGCACCTCCCTCACTACCTGCCCACCCCAGACACTCTGGCGCCAGTCTTCACTCGTCAAGCCCGCCAAAGGCGAATGAACAAAGACACCAAACCTGTTTTGGCGCACAGAGCAAAACTCTAGAAGGACCTTTCCACAAAGAAATGGCGAAAAAAGAAGACCGGGACCTGTTTTAACAAAGGGGGCTCAGACACCATCTTGAAAAACATGGCTCCCGTGATTTAACGTTACCGGAGCTACGAATAGTTCGCGGTCGGGAAAAATCATGGTAGTTTGTTGTAAAACCACTGCCACCAGCCTTTCTGAGAGGAAAGAGTAGCATTTGACTGCTACATGAGTATCTAGACATAGGGGATACCAAGTAACCCCTCCAGCACTCTATTGTAAGATAGGGTGTGCTGGGTCTAGGAATTTAAAACTAGTAAAGTCAATTTCACTTTACTTACTCTGGGAAACAGTTTATCCCAGAGAAGGTAGTTACACCTTGGGAAATCCTGAAAGGCTTCCCTGTTGCACTGCACTAAGGGTGCTGTGTGGCACAATTGGAAAAGATGATGCCTATGGTGTTGGTTAGACTCCATAACCAAAGAAAACACAGAGGTAAAACACATATCAAAATACATGAGAGTGGGAAAAAGGGTCACGCTCTCTCGAGGTAAAAAAAATAAAGTCCTCAAAATCCAGCAAAGTTGCTGGGGGTCTCCAAGTTGAAGGGAATTCGCACATTTTTGAGAATTATCCCTAACAAGTGGCACTTTGCGGTTTCAGTTCCTTGCGTCTCATCAAATAGCAACAGTGCAGACCCTTGGCTGTCGAGATGGGCTTTCCTTGCATCTGGGGTCCAGCACTCTGTTGAGGTGGCTCAGTCAGACCTGCTTCCTGGGAGTCTGGAAGATCTTCCTGGAGCTCTTGGCCAACTTAAAAGCAACGCACACAATCTAGTATTCCTCTCCCTGTCTCTTTGGTTCCAGCAGCAACTGCAGTGGAAATACAACCAGCTTCGAGATGATGTCCAGGTGCCTTACTCAGGAGTTGATTGGTCCCACCAACTCAAGGGGAGAAGTCGTCCTTTGCAGGTCTTCTCTATTCGAGGCGAATTCAGAGCTTCAGCACAGCAGCAGGGCTTCACCGGGCAAACCAACGGTCCAGGATTTGCAGCAGGCGGTGCTTCCAAGTTCTTCTTCGGATTCCTTTGTCCAGTGGTCGACTCTGCCATCCAAGCCAAAAAGCGGTGCCTTTTATGCAGATTTCTCCCATTCATTCCTGACTAGCTGCCAGTCAAACAGCATGGTGGCTGTTCTTGCCGGACAGCCAGCCGGCCAATCACCTTTTGGGTGCATACCTGTAACCAAGGGTATTAAGCACAGGGAGTTTCGGGCACCTCCCTCACTTCCTGCCCCGCCAGACATACTGGACCCAGAGGCGGGTTTTGCTTGTGAATCCCGCCAAAGACGAAATTAACAAAGGGACCAAACCTGGTTTTGCGTGCAGAGTAAATGTCAAGAAAGACAATTCCACAAAGAAATGGTGAAAAAAGACTGGGGCCATTTTGACCAATATGGCACCCTTGGGTGCTTTACTGCAGCGAATTCAGCCATTGGTAAAAGCACGCCACGTAGTTAAGTAAACCACTGTCGCTAGCCATTCTTTCGAGTAAAGGATAACATAAAAATGTTGTTGGGGAGAATTCTCAAAAATGTGCTAATTCTCTTCACCTTAGAGACCCCCAGCAACTTTGCTGTATTTTGAGGACTTGATTTTGTTACCTGGAAAGAGTGAGCCTTTTTTCCCCCACTCTTTATGTATTTTGATGTGTTTTACTCTTGTGTTCTTTGATCATGGAGTTTTAAGATAACTCCATAGGCATCTTTTCATTTGTTACTCAGCACCCTCTGTGCAGTGACACAGGGATGTCTTTTTAGACTTTCCAAAGGTTTAAATACCTTCTCTGGGATAAACTACTGTTTCCCAGAGATTGTAAAGTTAAATTGACTTTACTAGTCTTTTTAAATTCCTAGACCCAGCACACCCTATCTTCCTATAGAGTGCTGGAGGGGTTACCTAGTATCCCCTGTGTCTTGAAACTCATATAGCAGTCAAATGCTACCTTTTTCTATTGCAGTTGGCTGGTGGCAGTGGTTTTACAACAAACTACCATGAGTTTGCCCGACCGTGAGTGCCGGTAGCGTTAAATCGCTGGAGCCATGTTTTTCAAGATGGCGTCTGAGCCCCCCTCTGTAAAAACAAGGCCCACTGTTCTTTTTTTGCCATTTCTTTGTGGAAAGGTCCTTAGAGTTTTGCTCTGCGTGCTAAACCAGGTTTGGTCTCTTCATTCATTCGCCTTTGGCGGGCTTCATGAGTGAAGACCGCCTCTGGCGCCCGAGCGTCTGGGATGTGCAGGAAGTGAGGGAGGTGCCCGAAACTCCCTGTGCTTAGTCTCCTAGGAGACCCAAATGCACTCTGGCGTGATTGGCTGGCTGACTGTCCGGCAAGGACAGCCACCGAGCTGGGTGAGCGGCAGCTAGGCTGGAATGAATGGGAGAAAACTGTTACTCTTGGACTGGAAAGCAGTCGACCACTGGAACGAAAGAACCGAAGACGAGCTGGAAGAGGACGGCTGCTGCAACTCCTGGACCATTGGTTTGCCCGATGAAGCCCTGCTGCAGGTCCAAATCGCCAAGTTCATCTCGATAGAGAAGCCCTTTCAGGGACGACTTCTTCGTTTGAGTGGTGGGACCAATCAACTCGTAAGCCACCTGGAAACCAATATCGGAGCTGGTTAGGATTAACCAGGAGGAAGGACACCAGCTAGTGTGCTTGAATTACAGCTACTGGGACTGAAGTGACTCCATTGTGTCCGAGTTTTTCGACGATCCCGTGCAGTGCAGGAGTCCCCCGTCGTCCTCCCTCTTGTTCCCATTACTCAGGCTCCGGTACAGTGAAATTGCAGGAACTGCAAGGAACCAACGACTTCTGCTGCATCTTGTTCTTCATATTAAGGTACTATGCCAACCCGATTGAGAGATCTTACCCCTCTCGGTGAAAGTTTGTGGAACTTTCCCAACTTGCAGGCCTAATCTGCTTGTGACGCAACATATGTTTCTTTTTCGTACAAACTACTTCTGAGAACTTTGGGAAATACTTCACTGTTTACTTCAAGAACTGCTCTTTCCTATCCAAGACACTAATCCATTGAATTTGGCCTAGGCCTATTGAACTGAATCGAGTCCTCTAGGGAACTAAAACTATTTGCACTGCCTAAGAAAGTATTTGTGATCTATTCTGCTAACTTTTGCCTTTTTACTCCCATTTAAAAGTAACTGAAATGTCCTTTTGCTCCTCTTTCAGGGGAGTCTAATTTGTTCAGAAACTTATTGGTTTGGTATTGAAGTGTGTGTGTGTGTGTGTGTATATAATTTTCCTTCTAGTGAATGTTTTCTAAATGATTGTGTAATAAATTAATAATCGTTTTACCAAGAAACCTTGAGCGTAAGTGTCTACTTGAACCGCTGTGTAAGACTTCTGTGGTTACTTCTTGTACTGCTCACATTCCCTCTTGAGATAAGCCTGGCTGCTCAGCTCGCTACCACAAAACTGTGCAGTACAGACTTCTACCAAAGGTTGGTTTTTGCTTACACCTGTAGTCCTAATTGTATGTGGTGATCCCAGAGGGTACTGCATGCAATTCTGCCTACCAAATGTCACATGAGAAACTAGACAAAGGGGATACGAAGTAACCCCTCCAGTACCTGTAAGATAGTGTGTGCTGGGTCTAGAAATTTACAATGTAAGTAAACTTCAATTTCACTTCACTGCTCTTGGATACAGTAGTTTATCCAAGAGAAGGTATTTAAACCTTTTGGGAAATCTGAGAAACTTCCCTGTGCCATTGCACTGAAGGGGCTGTGTGGTACAATGTAAAAGATGATGCCTATCTCCACAACTAAGAGAGAAAACAGTGCTCAAGTCATAGCAAAAATACATGAGAGAGTGGGGAAAAAGGGTCTCGCTCTCGCCAGGTAAAGTCCTCAAAATCCAGCAAAGGTGCTGGGGGCCTCTAAGGTAGAGAGGAATTAGCACATTTTTGAGAATACTCCCTAACAGTCGTTGATGAGTGGTTTGGGGGGGGGGGGGTTAAAGCCCCCGATTTCCATTAAATGGGCCAGCACAGAAGGGGGTGGGGCAGGCAAGGGATCGGATTCGGGAGGGGGAGTGTTGGAGTAATTGAAGGGTGATAGTTCTGCATCTTAAAGGCTGTACAAAAAAGGCCGAAAAAATCTACCTTTTTTGGTGTCACAGAACCCTTCGACCATCTGCACAGCTACACAGGATGCTTGGCTACTCTAATAATCTGCTGGAATGGCTGCAGGACTCCTTCGTATCCATATTTCAAGTGAGTGATCAAACTCAACCCTCCAAAGACAAGGAACTGCACCACTTATGTACACCAGCAGTGGTCCAATCATGGACCACTGTGGGGCTGACTCATGCATGCACACTAGACACAGTGGCACCAGTATGTGGATAAGAACCAGACAGTCCCAGCCCATGCACTAGTCTGCGAAAACAGCAGCTTTCCAAGGCAAATGCATGACCATAAATGGGAACTCCTGTCCTAAGAAGGCTAAACAACAAAATGGCCAAAGAACAAGCTAAATGTCTTGTGGCACGGCCATTTTAGGACACAGCCACAGTTAAAAGCCAAACGTGGTAAACGTGCATGAGCCAACTAAAAATGTAGCAAAATATGTAACTGCTGGCACCTGCTTGTTTTTAGACACATTTAAAAGTAACAAATTCATTTTGGTGCAAGTCTAGGGTGTGAGATGGGCATGGTATCAAGAGAGAGACAGACTCGAAAGTAACTGTTTAAAAATATGTATTCTCCAGCATGGGGTCTGGCATGGATTCACATGCTCATGAATATTCCCAGTTGTCAAGCTGGGAATCCTCAGTAAAGAAAAAATCAGTTTAATTTCTGAACTCTTTTTCCTAACAAACAATCACTGGCCTATGGGTCATACTGCCATCAGCCAATGACTGCCCTCTACCTAACCCCCTCCTCTGGCAGGCTTCTTCATATTTTTACTGCACGTTCAAGTGTTGGGAGTCCTCGCGCTTAGCTCTTAGAGTTTACTCTATTTTTCAGTCAATTGGGTCTTGTGCTCCATCAATCAACCTTTCTGATTTAACAGGGACCCGTTTTTGGATTCTTCAGCATCCCTCAAGTGCGAATTTCATTGAGTTTCTTTGTGGAGGCTTCCAGAAGATTCACAGGCCTACGCTGCGTGGACCATGTCGGAGGAAAAGGATTCAGCTCCCCTGTTCAGGATTTGATCCAGCTGCGGCTTGCAGAATATTTTCGGACGACAACCATTCCGAGTGCATACACTGCCTATACCCAGCACACAACGAGGAGGATTGTGCGTTTTGCCAGGAGATAGCCCCGTGCCCGATGAGGGATCGGCACAGGCGGCTGAACGAGTGGCTACAGGCCAAGGTCCCTGCTCTGGGTGGGTCCCAGCAGCATGCCTCTCCAAGTTCCAAGAAGGCTGAGCGGGCTTCTAAGTCCTTTTGAGGGCGCCCCTCCTGCGGGGGACCAACGGAAGGCTAAGCACCATGAGTCCACTACCACCTGGAGCGCTTTTGGGATGATGCCTCTCGGCGGCCAGGGCGTGTTCAACGTCTCCAGCCTCGGTCACCAGTCAACGCTCAGGATCAACAGCCAAGAGAAAGTCGGACCATCCAGGCAAGCTCAAGGAGAGGCCCAAGTCCGTCCTATGGGAGAAGTCCAAGGGGGAGTGGGGCTCTGACCCTCCCTCTAAGGAGAAGGACAAGGCTGCAACCCTGACCGTGAAGGCCCAGGTGCACCCACCGAAGGCCCAGCCTTCCATCAAGGGGGTGGCAGCGTCTCTGGCGAAGGCGGCTGACACGGCCCAGCAGGGTGCGACCCCTAAGGCCAGGGTATCCCTTCCTCCCAGGAGGGAGGCTGTGTTCCGGCCCATAGAGAAGACCCCGGAGAAGATGTCTGTCATCTCACAGAGACTTTCACCACTGGAAGCAAAGAAGGGGGTGCGGTGGCCCTCCATGGTACGGATATCTCCTCTGAGGAGGAGCTCACCGGTCTGCAAACCATCCATTAGGAGGGAAACATAGGAAGCGGGCCCTACGGCGAGGGCACCGTCGAGGAAGAGCGGCAAGGCAACAATGGCCTGGGTTCCCAGCCGGTGCCCCAGCTGCCTATTCTGCCTGCACCTTATCTGCTACTGCCACCTCAGGCACCACCTAGAGACCTTACAGTGGACATCCTTTCGGCACTGCATACGCTGGTGTCAGAGATCCAGACGAGGATGCATTTTGTGCCGGCGGGCCTGCGACGGCCGACACCCCCACAGGGGAATCCCCAGTCAAGAAGGTGGTGCACCGTCCACCTGCTCACCACCCTTTGCCCCCCTCTTCCCCATCCCCCCCAGGGATGAGACGGATCTGGACACAGCGACAACGAGCATGGACAATGACGACATTTTAGGGGACCTCCCGTCACCTCCGCCCAGATCTTCGCGCTGGACGAGATTCGCTCGTTTCACTCGATCTCCAGAGGGTCAGAACTTTTTCAGCTCGCTCCCGAGGAGGAGGCGGGCTTCTTAAATCAGCACAGAGGAGGACAATCCTCTCGGTCCCACTCCTGGATGACATTTAGGACGAGGGTTTGGCATGCATGAAGAACCCTTCCATGGCTCCGGAGAAGAGGGATCGCCTCGAGAAGAAGTACAGGGTGCCGGACTCCGTGCCCAAGTGCTTATGGGCCCAGCCTTCCCCAGATTCTGTAGTATCCATGGCGGCCAGGAAGAAGCCCTCGGGTGGTTCGTCCTCAACCACTGCCACCCCACCGGACAGCGTCCTAGGAGGGATAGCTCAGCGGCAACGTGTTCGCCTTGGAAGCAAGATGACATGAAGCAACTCAGGTTCAATCCCCGGGTCCGCGCTTAGAAACCTCTGGGTATTTAAGCGCATTATAAATACGGAACTAAGACAAAGCTTTAAAAATGCAAAATAAATAAGAGAGGGCAAGAAGTTAGATGCCATGGGTGGGTCATCTTTTCGGCAGCGACTACCATCAAGGCTGCAAACGCCATCACGGCTCATTACAACCGTGAGTTGTGGTTCAGGATCGCTCCCATCCTGGACTTCCTTCCCGACGACAAAAGGTCAGAAGCATTGGAGAATCAGCAGGAAGGCGAGGTGGTGTCGGACCACGCCATCACAGTGGCCACAGACATCGCTGACGCGGGGTTCCACCAGCTGGGCAACAGCATTTTCCTCAGTCATCGTGGCTTGCTCAAGGCCACCAACTTACGGCAGGATATTCAGTCGAAGGTGCTGGACATGCCCTTCGACAGGGACAATTTGTTCGGGAAGGCTGTGGATGAGTCTCTCCAAGCCATAAAGACTGGCACGGAGACAGCGCATGCTCTGTGCACTCTTCAGCGACGGAAGCTGTCCTTTCGGACCTCACGCAGCAATTCTAAAGGATCCTTCAAGGGGTTTGGTGGGGTTCCTCTTCGTACCGCCAACTATTCCGCTCTTTGGCCCAGGAGACCAACGGGGTCTACTCCAAAACCTTCGGAGGAGGTTTTTGTCGCCAGGGTGCCCAAGGCTGCTATTCGACATCAAAGCAGGATCGAACCGACTGTGGAGTCGGGCCCCCACCCGTGCTCCCGGGTGGGCCGCCGTCTGGCGAACTTAGTCAGCGTGTGGAAGTCCACCTCCACCGACCATTGGGTGCTGGACGCTCTCGCCCGCGGACACACCCTGGGATTTCAATGGAAGTGTCCCTGAATACCACCGGTGGCCCAGCAGGAAACCACGTCCCTCAGCTGTTGCTGGAGGTGTGGGTCATGCTAAGTAAAGGGCGCAATAGAGCTCGTCCCAAAGAGCCTCTGGAGTGTAATCACAGTAATTTCGAGGGGATTGGGTCCTCCGACGTATTCCAGATCTATGACATGTAATCACCACAGCTGTGCTGCTTCGGAAACATATTTCGGCGTCTGCGTCCTGCGTCGATGACGTCGATGTGCCGTCGTCGAGGACCTCCTCCGACGTCCGACGTCATCCGATGTGATAAGTAGGACGCACGACGCCCATAGCCTCAGTTCCGTTTTTTCCGCGAACGTGTTGCTTCGTGTTTCTCGGTTTAAATGCCTCGACTCTTTGGAGTTCTGTTCTTCTCGGTTCTTCGAACCTGTTCGTTTGTGAAAATCCTTCAGAAGATGTCTACTTCGTCTTCGACCCCGCGTCCGGGTTTCAAGAAGTGCGGGGAGTGTGGGTCCAAGATGTCGGTGACGGACTCGCACGACGCCTGCCTCTGGTGCCTCGGGGAGGCCCACGACACGGATGACTGTATCGACTGCCAGTCGCTCACGTCCAAAGCCTTACGCGAACGTAAGAAGAAGTTGTCGGTAGGTCGGGTGTCCAAGCCCCGGAAGTCGAAGTCTGCGGGGCTTTCGACGGTTGATTCGAGGGGTGACTCTCCGTGTCATCGTCGGAAGTCTCGTGGGTCTCCTTCTAGGAGTCGGTCTCGCCACTCCTCAGCCTCTTCGAGGCATTCTCGGAAGCGCCGACACCGGTCGTCTTCCAGGTCCTCTTCGGAGGGCTCTGCCCGGCACGTCGCTTACCCCTCCAGCCGTGCGACGCCGGAGGAATGGGCTTCCTTCGGGAAGAAGATGTTGGCGATTCTTGAGTCGCAGGGTACTCAGCCGTCCGCGCCCCCGAGTGGGGTCGGTCGTGTGAGGTCGAGAGACACCGCTCGCAAGAGTGGTCGGCACGAGTCACGGGAGAGGTCCCGTTCGGACAAGGGGACTCGTTCTCGACGTACCCGTTCCAGGTCCCGGTCCTCGACGCGTTCGAGACCGTGTGCACCTGTGAGGTCTTCGAAGAAGGCATCGACGTCTGTGGCGTCGAGGGCGTTGACAGGCTTTCTCGAGGCTCTGGCTCCGAGGAAGTCGTCGATGCCGTCGACGCTCAGGTCGTCGAGGGACACGCTCGGGGCTCCGGCCTCGAGGGCTGTGTCGACGCCGCCGATTCTGGAGGCGCTGCATCTGACGCCGATTTCCTCGACGCCGATCCTCTCGACGCCGATCCTCTCGACGCCGATCCTCTCGACGCCGATCCTCTCGACGCCGATCCTCTCGACGCCGATTTCCTCGACGCCGATCCTCTCGACGCCGATGCCGGTTCTCTCGACGCTGGCGCCGATTCGCTCGACGCCATCGACGCCTTTCGTGTCGGAGGTACCCCAGGGCACGGGTGGACCCCCTAGGAAGGCTCTGGTTAAGAGCAAGCACTCTCGAGTGCCTTCTTTTCGCCACCTGGACTATATTTCAGAGGCGGATGAGGATTCTGATGGCCTGGTTCCTAGTCAGGTTCCGGATGAAATTGTCTCGGGCCATAGTCAGTTTGCCGAGTTGAGACAGTCACTGCATGATGCCAGTGGACTGGACACCTCTCCGGAGGTGGAGTTTTGTAGGCCTGAGCCTGGCTCTCATGCTGATTCCTCGTACCGGCGCCTTATGGCTAGGGTTTCTGAGTACTTGGGATGGTCTGCTCCCCCAGGGGAGTTTGTGCAGGATGATCTGACAGATATCCTTGATGTTGGTCCCCCAACTGACCCGGTTCTGCCGTTCCATATGGCTTTACAGAGAAGGGTGGCGGCGGCGGCTTGGACTGCTCCGGAGAGTCTCCCGGCGGTGGGCAGATCCTTGTCGCGAAAATACCGTCCAGCCAGTGGCGACCCCTGCTACTTGACCAGGCACCCCACTCCGGAGAGTTTGGTGGTGCAGGCGGCCACGGCCCCGGCGAAGCAGGCGTCGTACCCTACCATCCCTCCTGATAGGGACGACAAACGTTTTGATGGCTGGGCGAAGAAAGTGTTTTCTTCTGGTGGTATGGCGCTTCAGGCGGCCAACTCCATTTGTGCCTTGTCACGTTTCACGCACACTCTGTGGAACTGTGTTGCGTTAGCGGCTGAACATATTCCCGAAGGGGACGAACGGGATGGTTTCCTTGCTGTGGTCCAGGATGGTAAGGATGCCATGTGTGAGTCCGTTCAGTCGGGTTTGGACTTAGCTGAATGCGTCAGTGGGTCCATGGCGGCGAGCACCGTGATTCGCAGGTTTGCATGGTTGCGGAAGTCGGGGTTTGCTCCTGATGTGCAGTCCCGGCTCCTCAACATGCCCTTAGACGGTGAACACCTTTTTGGCAGCAAGGCTGACGAGAGCCTTGAGAGGTTGCAGACCTCGAAAGCTGCAGCGAAGTCGTTGGGCGCTGCAGTTCGCCAACCTCCGCCTTTTCGTCCTAGGGGACAGCAGTGGAGGGGTGGTTCCTTTCGCTATTACTCATCCTTCAGTAAAGCGAGAGGAGCTGGCAGTCAAAGAGGCCAACGCAGGGGTACCAGAGGTGGACGACAGGGTACCCGTGGTGCCAAGGCCGCTCGGGCAGTTGCCTCTTTGCCCTCAGGTAACGCCGCAGCCGCTCCCACTCAGTCGTGAGGCCATGCCCCATGGTTCGCCGGTTGGGGGAAGGCTGGCGCAGCATCTTGTAGAGTGGCAAGCCATTACTTCAGATGTGTGGGTTCTGGAGATCATAACCCACGGCTACTGTCTTCCCTTTCGGCACAGGCCTCGCGACAATCCACCGGGGAACCTCTCTTTGCAGAGTCCGGATCCGCTCCTTGCGCAGGAAATTCAAGCCCTGCTGGAGAAAGGCGCCATAGAACTGGTGCCTGTAGCGGAGAGGAACAAGGGATGGTATTCCCCCTTATCTTTTGATTTCGAAGAAAGACGGGGGATTGAGACCCATCATGGACTTGCGCGGTTTGAACAAACTCCTCAGGAAGGACAAGTTCAAGATGGTTACTCTCTCTCAAGTCCTCCAGGCCCTTCAGCTTCAGGACTGGTTGGTGTCACTCGACCTCAAGGATGCTTACTTCCATGTACCGATCCATCCCAAGCACAAGAAGTACCTGAGGTTCGCGGTTGGCGACTCGCACTTTCAGTTTCGGGTCCTGCCGTTCGGATTGACCTCCGCCCCGAGGGTTTTCACCAAGCTCATGGTGGTGGTGGCAGCGCATCTCAGGCAAGGGGGGATTCACGTCTACCCCTACCTGGACGATTGGTTGATCAGGGGGAGCTCTCCCGAGCAAGTCCTGGATCATCTATCGGTCACCTGTCGCTCCCTTCACAGGCTGGGCTTCTCCCTCAATTTAAAGAAGTCCTATTTGACGCCAACACAGCGGCTCCAGTACATCGGAGCAGTGCTCGACACTTCCCTGGGGCAGTGTTTTCCTCCCCAGGTGAGGGCTCTTCACATTCAGCAGATGGTGCACAAGTTTCAGCATGCCCAGACGCTCCCAGCGTTCGAGTTCTTGAGGTTGCTCGGCCTCATGGCATCCTGCATTCTTCTGGTGCCAGAGGCTCGCCTGCGGATGAGATCTTTGCAGTGGGCACTCAAGACGCAATGGTCGCAGTCCTCAGGCAGGATGTCGGACTCGATTCAGGTGCCGTCCTCGGTCGCCCGGGACCTTCTGTGGTGGGCCGTCGAAGGCAACTTGATGAAGGGGGATCCATTTTGGCTTCCCTGGCCGGAGGTGACGATCGTGACGGATGCATCCCTCACGGGATGGGGAGCTCATGCCAACGGGCTGACAGTCAGCGGTCGTTGGTCTCCGTCGGAGTCCAGACTCCATATCAATCTGTTGGAGCTGAGGGCCGTCAGGCTAGCCCTGAAGGCTTTTCTGCCGTCTGTGCGAGGGAAGAATGTCCTGATCCTGACGGACAACACAGTGGCCATGCACTACCTCAACAAAAAGGGGGGGGCAGGGTCACTTCCTCTGTGCAGGGAGGCGATGCAGCTCGAGTTCTGGGCCATCCAGCAGGGAGTTTCGATCTCGGCAGTTCATCTGGCCGGAGCCGAAAACGTGACGGCGGACGCTCTGAGCAGGCAGAGCGCGATCTCTCACGAGTGGGAGCTGGCTCAGGAGATTCTCCTGGAGATCTTCGCCCTTTGGGGGACCCCTCAAGTGGATCTCTTCGCCTCCAGTGTCAACCGGAAGTGCGAAAGGTTTTGCTCGCGGGAATTTCCTCCAGAAGGAGCCTTAGCAGACGCGTTCGTGGTGGAGTGGTCATTCCCGCTGCTGTACGCGTTTCCTCCAGTCCCCGTCATCCCGCAAGTGCTGCGGAGGTTACTGAAGTTCGGTTCCCGGATGATCCTCATTGCCCCGGCGTGGGCTCGGGGGACGTGGTACCCGGACCTTCTCGACTTATCCATCTGCCCTCCACGTCGTCTTCCCTACCGAGACGATCTGCTCTCACGGGAGGGTGGTCAGGTTCTCCATCCAGAGGTCAGATCCCTCAGCCTTCACGCTTGGCTTCTGAAAGGTTGAGGTATAAGGATTGGGACCTCCCTGAGGACGTGATGAAGGTGTTGCTTTCGGCCCGAAGGCCAGCAACAAAGTCTCTGTACCGTTGGCGTAAGTTCTGCGACTGGTGCAGAGTTCAGAATGTGGATCCTTTTGCATGTGACATCCCCATGGTTCTGTCCTTTTTACTTTCTTTGGCCCACAGGGGCTTGCAAGTGGGTACCGTTAAGGGTTACCTGGCGACGCTGTCCATCTTTAAGCGCTCGTCTGAAGAATGTTCTTACTTTAAAATCCCTTTGATTTCACAGTTCCTGAAAGGGCTCACTAATGTGTTCCCTCCGTCACCTTTCCTGGTGCCCGGTTGGGATTTAAACCTTGTTCTTAAGTTTCTTATGGGTGCTCCGTTTGAGCCTTTACATTCTTGCCCTTTGAGGCTGTTAACTCTGAAAACTGTGTTTTTAGTTGCGGTTACTTCCGCTCGCAGAGTGAGTGAGTTACAGGCACTTTCAGTTAAGCCTCCCTTCACTGTATTTCACAAGGACAGGGTTGTCCTTAGAGTTCGTCCTTCTTTTCTTCCGAAGGTAGTGACGGAATTTCATTTGGCCCTTAAGGTTGTTCTTCCGGCATTCTATCCTCCTCCGCATCCTGGTAAGGAAGAGGAGAGGCTCCATAGGCTTGATCCTAGGAGAGCTTTAAGCTTTTATGTTTCACGCATGTCCCGGGTCAGAGTGGATGATCAACTCTTTATTGGTTACGCTGGGAAGCGTTTGGGGCAAGCTGTGACGAAACAGACTTTGTCTCGCTGGATTATTTTGGCCATCTCGGAGTGCTACCGCTTGGTGGGTAAGGACCCACCGGCTGGCTTGCGGGCCCATTCTACCAGGGGTATGGCTGCGTCTACTGCCCTGCAGAGGGGTGTTCCTATTCGCAACATCTGTGATGCAGCCACCTGGGCTTCAGTACATAGATTTCTACGTCACTATTCCCTCGATTCCATCCGAGCACAGGATCTGGCCTTTGGCAAGGCGGTCCTTTGCTCTGCTATTTGATTGGCTATTCTAAATTTTGATTCTAAATTCTTTCCCTCCTCCTTGCTTTGGTACTGTTTGGGAGTCTGTCATAGATATGGAATACGTCGGAGGACCCAATCCCCTCGAAGAACAAGTTACTTTCTTACCTGGTAACGTTCTTTCGATGGGATGGTCCGACGACGTATTCCATATCGCTCCCGCCCTGCCTTCCCCGCTGTAGAATTTCTTTTGCGATTGCAGCTTACGTTCCGCAAGGCTTTGTGTCTGACTGGCAGTTGACTTATGTCACACGTTCTGGGGGAAAAAACTACAACTGAGGCTATGGACGTCGTCCGTCCTACTTATCACATCGGATGACGTCGGACGAGGTCCTCGACGACGGCGCATCGACGTCATCGACGCAGACGCCGAAAAAAGTTTCCGAAGCAGCACAGCTGTGGTGATTACATCTCATAGATATGGAATACGTCGTCGGACCATCCCATCGAAAGAACGTTACCAGGTAAGAAAGTAACTTGTTCTTCTCGTCAGAAAGAAGACCTGGGGCTGGAGGCCCATTTTCGACCTGCGTCGACTGAACAAATACATAAATTCCCAAAACTTCTGTGTGGTTGCTCTTCAGCACGTGCTCAGACAGCTGGAAGAGGGGGGACTTCCTGTCTTTGGACTTGGAGGATGCGTACTTTCACATCCCCATTCACAAAGGACACTACAAGTTCCTGCGTTTCGTGGTACAAGGGAAGCACTATCAATTCAAATCCTTTCCCTTCGGATTGAAGTTGGCGCCGAGGGTCTTCACCAAGTGCCTGGCGCCAGTGGCGGCACAGCTGCGGCTACGAGGTATTGAAGTCTACCCTTATCTGGACGGCTGGCTCATCCGGGCCAGCTCGAAGATGCTGTCGACCACACAGCAGAGACCGTGCGCCTGCTGACAGAGCTGGGGTTCTTGGTGAACTATGCCAAGTCCTGCTTGATTCCATCGCAAGACGCGCTGTTTTTGGGATCCCGACTCAACACTGTGTCGTGCCTGGCGTCTCCGTCAGAGGCGAGGATAGCAGCCATCTTGGGCAAAGTACGACGACTGTTGGCCCTGAAGATTGCAAGGGTGAGGTCCATCAAGTCTCTGCTCGGTATGATGTCATGCATATACCTTGTTCGGCTGTGCAGGCTGCGGATGCATCTGCTACATGAGTTCCTCGGCGCCTGTTGGATCAAGTGCCGGGACGCTTTGAGGACAAGATCACAATCGACGAGAGTTTGTCTAGCGATACGGTGGTAGGGAGCTTCGCGCACATCTGTCAAGAGGCAAGGATTTCCAGTCCCCACCGCACCATGAGACGGTTGTTAAGCAAAGCCTGTATGCAGTACCCTCTGGGACCACTACAACAACTCTGACTACAGTTATAGGCAGCCCAACCTTTGGTATATGCTTTTACTACACAGTTTTGGTAGTGTGTGGAGCAGCCAGGCATATCTCAAGAGGGGTAAATGTGAGCTGTAGTGGAGGTACACAAAGATTCACAGTTACAAGTATTCAACAATTCTTACACTCAAGGTTTCTTGTATAAACAATTATTCATTTATCAGTCAGTTATAAAGCCTTCTTAGGAAGGGAGCAATAGAATAGTAACACACAAATACACTTCAATACTGTACACTCTTAGTTTCTAAATCAGTAAAGACCCTTTTGGAATGGCCCACAGACGCAACCTACACCCACAAATGACTTCAATAACAAGGGTACTGGGGACATCAATATCTTACTGTTGGCATTTAGAATACTTTTAGGTATTGGTAAAAGGCAAAGGTTTATTAGAACACAAGAGACCACAAATATTCTTAAGCAGGCAAATACTTTTGGATCCTCCAAGAAGAGTCAATACAATTCAATAGGCTAAACCAAAGTCAATGGGCAAAAGTCTTGTATAGGATGAAGCACGTCTGGTGAGTAAATGGAAAAGTCTTTGCACAAGTTCTAAGAAGTCTTTGATGAAAAGAAGAATCAAATGTAGGGCCACAAGCTGATTAGACTTGTGAGTTGTAGAACTTTCAAGCAACTCTATACTAAGAGGTAAGTTCTTAGACTTGTTTTACAGTAACTTAGAAATGAAGAAAAGATGCAGCTGATGACTTCTGTTCCTGTGCAGCTCTGCATATCTCACTGTTCCCGGGCCTTAGTCGTGGGGACAAGAGGGAGTATGTCGGGGAACTCCTGCAATGCACTGGGAAGGACAAAACTTGCAACCAGCAAACTTCACTTTCAATGGCTGTTCAGTGTTTCAGGTCCTCGCGTCTACCGCAAGTAGCAACATAGCAGTTCCTTGCTATTGAGATTGACTTTCCTTGCTTCTGGGGTCCCGCACTCTGTTGAGGGGGCTCGGGCTTGGTCAGTACTGCTTATTAGTCCGGAGGATCTTCCAAAAGCTCTAGGCCAGCTTAAAAGCAACACACACAGTCTGGTGTTTCTCTGCTTGGCTATACTGTTTCCAGCAGCAACTCTGTGGAAATTCAACCAGCTCCGAGATGGATGTCCAGGTGGCTTCCTTTGTAGTCGATTGGTCCCACCATCTCAAGGGGAGAAGTCCTTGCAGGGGCTTCTCTGTCGATGCAAACGTGGTGTTTTGGCACTGCAGCAGGGCTTCCCAGGGCAAACGAACGGTCCAGGAGTTGCAGCAAGCGTCCTCTTCAAGCTCTTCTTTGTTTCCTTCGTCCAGTGGTCGACTCTGCCTTCCAAGCCAAAGGACTCGCCTTTTATTTCGTTATCTCCCATTAATTCCAGCCTAGCTGTCAATCATCCAGCAGGGTGGCTTTCCTTGCTGGACAGTCAGCCAGCCAATCACCACAGAGTGCATTTGGGTCTCCTAGTAAGCACATTGAGTTTCAGGCACCTCCCTCACTTCCTGCCTACCCAAGACACTCTGGAGCCAGAGGCGGGTTTCACTTGGAAACCCTGCCAATGGCAAATGAACAAAGAGACCAAACCTGGTTTGGCACACAGAAAATCTCTAGAAGGACCTTTCCACAAAGAAATGGTGAAAAAAAGACATCCAGGTGCCATTTTGACAAAGATGGCTCCCACGGTTGCTTTACAGCAGCTGTGAACTCAGCCCACTGTAAATGCAAACCATGGTAGTTTAAACTAATCCACTGCCACCAGCCATTCAGTGAGGAAAGGGTAACATAAAAAGTGTTACATGAGAATATAGACAAAGGGGATAATAGGTAACCCCTCCAGCACTCTATTGTAAGATAGTGTGTGCTGGGTCTAGAAAGTTACAATGGTAAGTAAAATCAATTTCACTTTCCTGCTCTGGGAAACAGTAGTTTATCCCAGAAAAGGTAGTTAAACCTTTGGGAAATCTGGAGACTTCTCATTGTCACTGCTCTGAAGGTGATGTCGACACGATGTAAAATATGATGCCTATGGAGTTTCAGACTCAACAACCAAAAAAAAGAGGTAAAATTCACATTACAATACATGAGTCAGAAAAGAGGGTCTCGCTCTCTCCAGGTTAAAATAAAGTCCTCAAAATCCAGCAAAGTTGCTGGGGGTCTCTAAGGTGGATGGAATTGGCACATTTTTTGGAATTCTCCCTAACAACGGTCACAACGGACTCCTCCCTGGAAGGATGGGGAGCTCACACCGGAAATCTTCACACAAGAGGCCTGTGGCTACCGGAGGCGAAGACATTGCACATCGTGTTGGAACTGCGAGCAGTGTTTTGGTCCCTCAAGTCTTTCTTTCGGTCCCTCAGGGACAAGGTGGTGCAGGGCTTCACGGACAATACCACCACCATGTTTTACATCCGGAAGCAGGGGGGCACCTTATCCCTAGTGCTCTCCAAAGAAGCGCAGGACTCGTGGCACAGGGCCGTCGCCCAGGGGATGTTCCTGATCGCGTTTCATCTGGCAGGAGTGAAGAACATGTCGCCGACTCGCTCAGCAGGGAGCTGCACTCTCGCCACGAGTGGGAGCTTTGGCAGGACCAAGTAGATCACCTGTTCCGCAGATGGGGCAATCCCCAGATCGATCTATTTGTGACAGCAACGAACACCAAGTGCCGGAGGTTCGCCAGCAGGTTTCCCCAGCTGGGGAGCATGGGGGACACATTCTCATTCCCCTGGGACGGCATGTTTCTGTATGTGTTCCCGCCGTTGCTACTTCGACTAGTCAATCAACTTTGACGGTCCCGGTGCAGGATGATCCTCGTTGCAGCGGCGTGACCGTGACAGATATGGTACCCGGACCTTCTTAACATGTCAGTGGCCCCTCCAGTCAAACATCCGGTGGTTCCAGATCTGGCCAGCGATGGAGGCGCAATTCTGCACCACAACCCAGGATCGCTGAATCTGCAGGCCTGGCTCCTGCTGCGTTAGAGTTTGGGGACTTTGATCTCCCAGCAAACTGCAAGGAAGTGCTTGCCAAAGCCAGAGCATCATTTACTCTTAAATGCTATGGACATAAATGGAAAAGGTTCGCCGTTTGGTGCCGTGCACAAAAGATCAAACCTCTGAGTCACGGCTCCACAGGTGGTACTGTATTTGCTGTCGTTGGCCAAGGCTGGACTGGCCCATGCCTCCATCAAAGGTCATCTGGTGCCTATCTCCTGCTACACCAGATCTCCAGGACGGTCGTCATTGTGGTCACACCGTCTGGTCAAGGAGTTCGTCAAAGGACTGTTCTGTTCTTTCCCGCCAGTGAAGGCTCCAGCCCCGGTGTGGGAACTCAATGTGGTGCTGACTAGGCTCATGGGTCCCCCGTTCGATCCTTTGCATTCGGCGCCACTGAAGTTTTTGTCCTGGAAAACAGCTTTTCTTGTGGCCATCACCTCTGCACGACGTGTGGGAGAGATCCAGGCCCTCTCATGTAAACCACCTTCACATTCCACAAGATGAGGCTTGTGCTACGGAAGCATTCCCTCTTTCATGCCCAAGGTGCTGTCAGACTTTCATCCAAACAAGCCCTTGCTTTTGCCTGTATTCTTCCCAACGCCTTCGTCGCTGGCTGAGAGGACTTTGCACTCGCTAGATGTGGCTAGAGCGCTGAAGTTCTATGTGGAGTGCACAAAGAGTTTCCGGAAGACGTCACAGCTTTTCGTGAACTTTGGCCCTGTGAACCATGGGAAGGCCCTCTCCAAGGCTTTTATTTCCAGGTGGCTCTCCGGCTGCATCATCCATTTTCACTGGTTGGCAAACCAACCATTGCCTGGCCATCCGAGAGCCCATTCGACCAGAGTGATCACTGCAAATACGGCGTTCCTATCTGTGTGCCTCTGCTGGACATCTGCAGGGCTGCTACGTAGAGGTCGACGCACACCTTCACGAAGTTCTACTGCGTTGACCAGGATTCGCTTGAAGGTGAGCCTGGTGAGGGGGTAAGAGATGCTTATGTTGAACCTTGCCACCTCCCGTGGTTGCGCATGTGTGTACTGCTATGTAATCCATGCCAGACCCCATGCTGGAGAAGGAACAAGTTACTTACCTGTAACTGTTGTTCTCCAGCATGGGTCTGGCATGGATTCACATGCAACCCTCCCGCCTACCCCTGTGCGGCTCTTCTCTTGGTCCTACTGCCACTTTACGTGCTACCAAATCTGAAGCTGGCTGCCACAGGAGGGGCTTAGGTAGAGGGCAGTCATTGGCTGGGGTCAGTATGACCCAGAGGCCATTGTTTGGTTGTTAGGAGAAAGACAGTTCAGAAATTAAACTGATTGTTTTTCTTTACCGAGGATTCCAAGCCTGACGACGGGGAATATTAATGAGCGTGTGAATCCATGCCAGACCCATGCTGGATAACAGTTACAGGTAAGTAACTTGTTTCTTACTAAACTTTGTGGGATTTGCTAATGCCCAGCTGCCCCAACTGTAAGGGGATCATTCCCTCCACTGATACTTCTAAGGACCTTTGATGGCTGCACGTCCAAAACCAAAGTTCGTCTGTGTCCAAACCTATGCTTGCTCTCACTCTTAAAAACCAAATGTGATGGGGGATTTTCTTAAAGGAAAATGGTGACTCAAAAAAAGTAAATGTACACCACAACTGGTTTCAGGTAGTCATACCAATAGCAATATTTCTGCCAGTTCAAAATAGTTCAACTCAAAAGTGGTGCCCTTGGAACCTTCCATGTAGGGTTCTTGCCCTAAGTTCACAATGTCTCTGGGTCTTGGGGTTCTCTTCCCCAAGATTCAATACTTCTAGTTTCAAACAAAGACACAGTTCCTGTTACGCCTCTCAGGGATCACTTACCCAAGTTTAGGTCTCTCTTCACGAAGTTCAACACTGTCCTTAACGGGCCTCTTGGGGTTGTCTTCCCCAAGCCTATGCCCCTCGTTACAAAGTTTACCAATGTCTCTTGTGGGCCTCTTAAGGTTCCCTTCCGCAAGCCTATGCCCCTCCTTACGAAGTTCAACAAATCAACAAAGTTCTTTTCAGGATTTACCTTTCACTGTACAGTTCTTTCATGAGGGTAGTATAAGACCTTTGAGAACACTGGGTTATTTTCTCCCTCAGACGTGACAACTCTGACCTCTAACCCCTCTCCTTATTCTGACACTGTTTCCTCTTCGTTGCCTCTTTCACTGTCCTTTTCCACTTTACTGTGCTTCATGCACTACTTCTTTTCCTGTTGTGCACCCTTGCACCTTCGTTCCACCTTTCTGTGCTTCTTGCACACTTCTCTTTTCACTGTGCTCTATTGCACCTTCAGTTTCTCACTGTGCTGTTGCACCTTCATTTGTCCTGTAACGTGCCTTTTGCACTCTGTATTTCTTCCGGGTTGCTTTCACCCTCTCTTGACTGTCTGTTTTCCTTCACACTGTCTCTTTGCATTCTCATGTTGCTTGCACTCCTCTCCTTACTCTCAGGTCTCTGTTTCTGCACCACCAGAGCTTTTTACTGTATTTCATTATTTCCCTCACCTCTAGCGCACCTTTTCTGTCATTCCAGTTTGCTTTCTTCCACCACTTTCCAGCTTTTGCTTGCTTGGCTCTGCTTTTATTTTTCTCTTGCTTCGCTTTTCTTCCTTTCACCGCTTTCCAGCTTTCGCTTGCTTTGCTTTTGCCCTTCTCTTGCTTCGCTTTGCTTTCTTCCCTCTTTCTTCTTTCCTCAAAGTTCCTGCTCCCGCTCCAGTCACCCACATGCTACTAAATTTCTTTGTGCATCATGAAACTCGCCAACAGAAGCGCAGCACCGGCCAGCAGGTCAAATTGGTTTGGGTTGCAGTCAGGGTCTCACCAACTGCCCCTCAGATACCCCTGGGACCTGCACATGTCCCAGAGGAATGAGCACTGGTCTAAACAAGGCTGATCGACTGCCTTCTGGCCTGCTCTGGCTTCCTGGATATTGAGATTTTATTTGTATCGCGCTCGTACACAAGTGTTTTAGAGTGTGACGAGGCAAGGAAGGGGAACAAGGGAGAACAAAACCACAATCTTACTAGGCCCAGTGACATTTAGAAAGCACAAGCACAAGTGCATGGGAGAGGGAAAGGGAAAGTGCATGAGGGAGGGGGGGCAGAGAAGTGGAAAGTGCTGAACAGAGGAATATAAAATAAATTATAATAAAAAGCAACCGTGGTAGCGCTGCCAGCAAGTGGCAAGTGCTATGTATAAGGCAACCGACAGAGGTGTGTCTAAGTGCAGAAAAAAAGGGGGGACTGTAGGATTACAGATACAGACCCCAGTGCAAGGGATTGCCAGGAGGCAGTGCGTGTGGGCGACAGGGTGAGCAGGTACCTGGGCCCGATAATCGGAGCGTAACCAGGTGCACGATGCTGAGACGGAACAGATCAGCTGGGGAGACGAGTAGCGAAGGCAGAAGCAAAGAGTAAGGTCTTGGGGTGCTTCCCGATCCAGAGATGGTTCTTCTCAAGTTTGAGTGGCAGGGAGGCTGTTCCAGAGGGACCGAAGACAGAGATCTACCCCCAGCTCGTTTCTTTAAAAAACGACTGACCCTGAGGGAGTTAGAGGTGGGAAGCGAAGAGCTCTGTAGGGAAGGTGTTTATGGAGGGACAGCTGAAGGCATTTTGGACCCAGGCCCCAGAAAACCTAGTGTACAATGCAGAGAGTCTTGAATTTAATCCTTACAGCCACTGGGAGCCAGTGGAGATATTTCAGGGCTGGAGAGATACGATCCCAGGGCTTGAGGCCAAGGAGAAGTCTTGCAGTCCTGTTCTGGATAGGTTGCAAAGGACGGAGAGTAGAAGCAGGTAGATTAAGAAAGAGGCTGTTGCAATAATCCAACCTAGAGAAACCAGGGCTCGAGAGACAGTGAGCTTCTGGGGGATGTAGAGGAAAGGCAGAATACCTCTGAGGTGCAGTAGGAAGTTTGGCTTTTTCGAGACATCAGAAATGTGGGCAGAGAAGGAAAGCGTGGAGTCAAAGATGACCCTGATGTTCTTAGCCTCGCAGGTGGGGGTAGGAGGAGGGCCAAGGAAGGCCGGCCAGAGAGTGACGGGAAAGGAGTGAAGGTGCGCCGATGAGTATGATCCTCGGTCTTGCTAGCGTTGAGGCAGATATCGTTGGCGGCACACCAATCACTGCACCATCATTGGCGGCACTGGAGACACTACTCCCTTGCCATGCTGCAGCCCCTCACACACACTGGGCCAGCGTCTGTGTCCCACACTCCACCCATCCGTCTGGGCTCCTTCTTGCAGCCTTCCGCTACTTGGCCTCCTGGTTCCATCCAGCAACCCCAGCTCACTCTACGATTCTGGCAGAACCACCCTTTTTATACTGCAGGCGAGTCAATTGGAGTCAGGTGTGCACAGTTGGGGAAAAGTGCCTGACCTTGCCTGTCTCTGTTAGTGGGACAAATCAAAGGTGTTAGATGGTAGGCCTTGCTTTGTATTCATGTGTTTCTATGGGTAATCATCATTGCTCCTGATCATGTCTTCCTCGTCCCAGTTCTTATTGGAAATGGGGATGGGGGGGATACAAGACTGGATGAGGATCTTTGTCTATAGCGGAGTTATTAATCGATTGGCAAAAGAGAGCGGGCAACCCCTGGTCCTTTTTTTATTTAATAGGTGTGATTCCCTTTGTGTCGGATTACTCTCTACCCCAAAAACCCTGACAGGAGGGTACTGGTCTTCATAATCTTCCTATAATCTAAACCAGGGGTAGATAAACAAGTGTTGGCACTGGTGTTATGTCTTTGTCTTATCTTGTCCTGCCCCTTTCATGGTTTTGTTCCGGGATGACGCGTTTGCCTCTCTTGGCTTAGGATCAATGGGACCTGCATATCCCACGAAGGCTTCTGGGATGTTGTCTTCTCCTTGCCCTACCGTCTCATGGGGATACCTGTCTCGCCCGTGGATACCTCACACCCAGTCCCCAAGGACCCTCCACCCAGGTGATCCTCCCCTGCTTGTCCACCCCCAGGTTCTGGATCCAAAAGTGGCAGCGGTCCCCTGGCCACAGATCCATGGGGAATTAGGAGTGAGAATACCGTCAGGTGATGCACAAATATCCCCATTGCATTGTATTGGAAGATGCTGTGTGTAAGATGAAAAAGTTGTCCAAAACGATAACCAGTCAAAAAACAAAAGGGAAACCTAGTTTCCCAGTACTGACAGTTTGAAGGACTAGTCTGGTTCCCCATAACAAATGAGCAGTCGGGACAAGGGGGTCAAGCAAAAGGAACACGTTTGGGGGTCCATAGAGTATGGAGGGAAAGTTGCCTAAAAGAGAGCTTTCCTAACACTGTCCACTCTCTTTTTAAAACTCCAGATTGGTATTTTATTATTTTGTTTTCAGCGTGGTGCGTATGCTGTGTGGCACGGTATTCAAGCAATGCATCTGTTGTAGGAAGAAGTTCTTGGCTGCCAATAATCATGCCTGTGTCCGAAGCCTGGAGATCTATCACCCAGTCAGTGAAGTAGTATTTTGCTGTGGAATTCACCTAAGCTCTCTGCGAAGTCGGCGTCTTTCCATGTCAGACTTGGGTCTGGTACCGAAAGTGACCAAGGACTAAGTAAGAACCAAGAAGGAGGCCGACATTAAGAGGTAGACCGTACCTGCATGTGGGGTACGTATTTCAGCATAACCCCTTGGTACCCAGGTGAATTGTAACCCTGGCTACAACCTCGTTAGCAGGAAGGATTGCAAAATGTCTGCATCAGTGGGAACACATCACATAAGAGGATTGGGTATTGAACGTCATTTGTCTGTTACTCTCTGGCCATTCCTGTTACACCAACCTGTTCACTGCAAAGCTCCAAAAATCATATCTGGAGCTTCTATGAGAGATTCAGAAACTTCTGTCTTCAGGGGCGATAGAATTGGTTCCATAAAAAGAAATGGGTCTTGGATTTTACTCCCGGTGTTTTATAATTCCAAAAATGAATGGTGGAATAAGTCTATTCTTAGATCTTTCCGAGCTGAACCAATTACTACTAGTAGAGACATTTCACATGGTAACCGTATCTCAGATTCTAGCGGCACTCTTAACACGACGACTGGATGGTATCTCTAGATCTTAAAGACATGTATTCATATACCCATATTGAAGGCCCACCATCAGTACCTGAGGTTTAGTATAGAAAAGTACATCACCAGTAATCGTCTTCCATTTGGACTAAATTCGGCTGTCTCTTCACCAAAATGTTTGGCGCAGGGGCAAGCCCACCTGCAGTTGAAAAGGGTACATCTCTACCCATTCCTGGACATTTGGCTGATAAAGGCCCAATCTCTGGAAGAAGTGTTGCAGAAGATGATGTTGACATGTGGCACACTGTTCTAGCTAGGATTCTCGATAAATGTTGCTAAATCAAAATTAATCCCATCCCATGATTCTGTTTATTGGAGCAGTCATTGATACTACACTAGGAAAAGCTTTCCCTTTTTTAGACAGGGTTTTGTTAATGCAACAAGTAATCTCCATTTTCATTGTTTGTCGAGCACGGTCGGCCTGGTGGTACCAAAGGCTCTTGGGTCTGATGGCATCTTGCTTCCATCTAGTCCTTTGTGCAAGACTTTGAATAAGAACCACTCAATGAAGATTGCAAAACAGATTCTCATTCAGGAATCCCTGGTATGGTGTAACAAATCGCAAAATATATTGCTAGGATTTGATTTTTAAACCCCCAATCATCAAGTTGTAGTAACTCTCTTCAGAATGCGGGTGGGGTGCTCATTGTCAGGATTTGTCAACACAGGCTTTGGTCTCAACAAGAGAGAAAGGACCACATAAGCATTTTGGAGCTGAAATTGTATATGCTCTGAAGTAATTTCTGCGCTCAGGGAAAAGTGGTTAAAAAATGTACAGACACCACTGCTATGACAGCAGGCCTAAGCCACAAACTTGGGGGGGAAAGTGCATGTAAGCGGAAATGAGTTGTTATTGTTAGGCAAAGTTAGGATCTTCCTGAGGCTCTTGTCCGAACTTAGACACTCACTTGATTCTGGTGTTCCTTTCCCTGACACTTCGGTTCCTGCAGCAGCAATGGAAGTACAGTCGGCTCCAAGAGGATTTCCAGATGAGCTCGTTTTGGGGTCGATTAGTCCCAAAAACCCAAGCGGAGAAGACATACTTTGCAGGTATTCTCTAGTCGAGGCGAATTCGGAGCTTCAGCACAGCAGCAGGGCTTTACCGGGAAAACCAACGGGCCAGGAGTTGCAGAAGGCGTCTCTTCCAAGTTCTTCGGATTCCTTAGACCAGTGGTCGACTCTGCCTTCGAAGCCAAAAAGCCTTGCCTCTATCCAGGTTAGAAATGTAAAGTCCTGAAATGTAAAGTCCAGCAAAAGTGTTGGGGGTGTCTCTAAGGTAGAAGGGAATTGGCACATTTCTGAGAATTCTCCCTAACACACATACTTGATCATAACCACCAGTAGGCAAAGAGAAAAAACTGAAGGGAACTGGGCGTGGCGGTTGGTAACGTGGGGGTAAAGAGTGGAACTGGCACGCAGTGGGTTGCACTTGCGTTAAAAAGTCCCATAACTTTAAGTTCTTAAAGGGGTGCTTATCTTTCAATTCCAGCTTCTTTCCTACTTGCCTGCAATTGCAGGCTTCTCCAACCAGTTGGAAAGGAGGGGGGAGAGCAAGGACTAGGAGAACCGGAATCGCCATGAATAGAATTTTTCATTTGTTACCTTTTTATTTAGTGGCATTAAACATTATGCCACCTGTGGATCTCCTTCACAAGGCATATAGTTTGGGTAGGTTGTGCAGTGATGGAGGAATGAGGGACATAGCGTGGAGAGATTGTCATTAGTGCTACTTGAGTTTGCCTTCCTGGTATAGAGTAACTTTTTACAATTGAGGTTTGTCAGTAAGATATATTTGGAAAGAAGTACATCTGATAGATTGATTATAGATCATTGTATATTCACGAATGCTTGAAGATGTTTGCTTTATCTGCCAAGAGCCACCATGGCTTCAGTAGCATTTCATAGACATTTTCCATTAGAAATGATCTGCAAGGCGGCACTGTTGGGAGTTTTCCTAAAGTCCTACTGGCAGTATGACTTTAGTAAGCTATGTTAGGGCAATTTTCCTCTGAAGTTCTACCCAACTTCATCAAAATCATTCAACAGAGGGAGTACAAGACTCTACTCTTAGTAGAAGGCTGTACCACCTGAGTTTGTTGGTAGCGTAGACAGAGCAGCCTGGCTTATCTTAGGAGGGAGAGAGGGTTGTAGAATCGGTGCAAATGAAATTGTAATACAAATGGTCCAAAGAAACACTGAAATACTATGTATTGTAAAAAAAAAAAAAAAAGGATTTATTTAAATACAGGTAAGCCCAGATAAATCTAGGGGTAAATAAGTACCATCACTCATAGGTAATCACAATTATCAAAACACAATACTAGGCTTGAAGGTGCACAGACCAAAGCAAAACCAAGGGGGGTTCTGGGAGTTTCTCTGCCACCGGCCTATATCCCGGGTTAGAGTCTCAACCAGAGTCTTTAGCTCACCATCCTTTCACAGAAGACATGTCCACTACATACTAGTATTTGTCCTGCCCAAGGTTAGTCCAGCACCAAAATGCCTTATTTGAAACACCTAACAGTAGTTCTAGGCAAGTCAAAACCGTTTCATACACATTCAGTACAGGTCACACCTATTCTTGATGGAGTAAAAACCAATTGTTCCTTTCACAATTACATTCAGGAACGCAAGGGCATTAGACCCTACCAGTTGTACAGTGACTCTCAGTAACAAATAACAATTGGTCAATTGAACAGTATATGTTTTGTGATTAGTGGAACACTTATTCCAGGTACAGTAAAAACCTATAACTACTTTTGTGATAACCGTTATACTAGGTGAGTAAAACCTAAGGGTGTAATATTCTATTGCAGGTGCTTTTGAGATCAGTGAAACACAGATTGAGATGAGTAGTAACTCTTGTAAATTATTTTTGGATGGCACGCAGCTAACTCAAGGTAAGTAAAACCCATATACTATACTTTTTTAACCTCACAATGAAGTCCAGGTTAGATCTGTCCCAGCTATACAAATACCTTATGTATGACTTATGAAGGACAGTTGGAACCAAAGACTTTTTGTTCCAACCTACACCAGCACAGAGAAAGCAAAAACCCAATGTTAGACTTTAAGGAATGACTAAAAGTTATTCTAGGTAGGTAAAACCTAAGGCAGGCTTATTCTGGACAGGCGAACAGCAAGTCGGGGGAAGCAAGACCCAGTTGGAGACAGTTATCCTAACAGGAGTAATCTGGTGATACCAACACATTAGTTTTGGGAAGGGGCACAACCTAATCACAGGTGAGTAATATTCCTTTACATCTTCTTTCTATTAGAATGGCAAAACGGTTTCCAAGGAAAGAAAGACGTTAACCATCTTTTTAAGAATAGTGCATCGCCTATCCGAGTTAAGTAAGAACATGTGTAACTGTTCACTCTTAGTTAGTGACCAGCCAACTCTTTTACAAGTAAGTAACTTTTAAACACTGTTTTTCTTTTCTAGGCAAAAGGCCCAATCCCTTAAAAGTATTTCCCTTATTCTTGGAGCATTAGTGTTCTCAGTGGCAGAAGGGCGGTCACTAGGATCAGGATAGGTTCTTAAGTAGCAGAAGTCAGAGTTCCTTAGGAAGATTGGCCAAACAGGTGAATGCTTTAGTTCTAGAGTTAGAAGAGGGTTTGGGGGCTTCACAGAAGACACCCTAGCAGGATTCTAGCAGTGGGACTGGGTGCACTGGATGAGAGGCCTGCCCATCACAGAAAACACCCCACAGCTACACAGAAATTCCAAGAGGCTTAAGTTAAGTACATACCCAAGCCAAAGCAGTACCTCAGTATTGAAGATTTTGCAGCAGGAGACTTCAGGATCTGCAGCCAAATACCTGGCAGTGGATTCTTTGTTGTGGTGACTGAAAACAGGACCTTGGGAGGCACTTTGCAGCAGGGATCAATGGAGATGTCTCTAGGCAAGGTTTTCCTCCCGGTTGAATGCAGTTCTGCGGATTTGGCACCTTTTCAAGGAGCACAGAAGACAGAAAATCACAGTTGATTTCTCGTCATTACAAGGTTGCAGAACTCTGTGGAGGTGACTTTTCTGACTCAATTCGTATCTCTGGAGATACACCAGGATGCCCACGAAGTTTTCGCGAGATTCAGAAGACTGCAACGCACAGTGGCTCGAGGTCTTGGTGGTATTGGGGTATTGCAGCCCCGCAAGGTCGCAGCAACGCGCAAGATGGCTCAAAATGCAGCTCTTCTCGAGTCTAGTGGGTCTCACCAGGCTCTGGGTCAGGGTCATAGTTTTCGGAGTCCCTAGGTCGATTGGAAGGAAGGGCTACAGCAGGCTCCAGTTACACAGTAGGCTCTCCAATCGCTGGAAATCGTTTTAGCTGCTTTTCCTTCATCCTCTTTAGTTTTGGTTCCAGTGGTCGACTTGTCTTCAGCTTCCAGGTTTGCAGTATTTATCAAGAACTACAGCACGACTTCTGCATTCTCTCCCTTCATTTTACAACAGGGGACAGTCATGTTGTCCAATCAGGACAGCCAGCTCCCAACTGGAATGTGTCCCCTCTCAGGCAAGGAGGAAGACAAAGGGCTGCAGTTTTCACAGACAGACTGGAGCCTGGGCGTGGAGTCCAGGGCACTCCCTCCGAAGATAAAAATCACACAAAGGAATTTCCCGCCCTGGATGTGAGGGGAGGAACAAGAAACACTAAAATGGGGAAAAGGAAGATTGGGGGGCTCTTTTGGTAAAATGAGCACCCTTGGGTGCCTTTACTTTAGTTGTGGACATAGCCCGTGGTAAAGGTGCACCAAATTTATACAAGGTATCGCTGCCATTGAAGGTAAGTTTGTTCCTGTAACATAATTGTTAGTTTTACCTGAAAGGGGATACATTGCATCTCCCCACCACTCCACATAAGGTGGGGTGTGCTGGTTTCACAAAATTAAATGTAAAAGGGATCCAAAGATCCTTTCTACCCTTGGGAACTATCATTCTCTCACAGTTAGCCAGAGAAAGTTAAAATGAGAGCTCCTAGGGCAACCCTGCAACAACAGGCTCTTATTGCCAAAAATGTCAGAGGATAACTTTCAAAAGACACAATGGAGAGTCAAACAAATGACTCCTATAAAAAGACTAAAATATTCTGTGAGTGTGGAAAACGATTCCCACTCATGGTATAAAAGCAAAAAGTTCTGCGGTTAGTCCAGGTCAGGAAGAGTTACCATTTCTATGAAAAACCTACCTAACAAGCTATCCTGGTGGTTTGTAGATCCCCCAAATTAGTATCGTTCTGTACTAGCTCAGGACCTTGGTAGAGTGGCAGAGCAGTCAGACTCCTTAAAAGGAAGATGTGAGCTGCAGGTATGTACACTGAATCTAGCATACTTGATAGTACACTTTAAAGGGAACTTTCACTTTTGTGTGTGTTCGTGGTTACATTTGTAGCAACGTTAGAAAGCGAAAAGACAATGTTATCGTATAATCGGTTATTGCGCACTCATGCAGTTTAATTATGAAGTTCCTGTGGATTTCTTCCAGTCTAAAGTGTTGTTGGAGCAACAAATGAACTAACAAGGTAGATCTTAAAACGGACTTGAGGAAGGCACACAAGCAGCGGCTTGGGTCTGAGGTAAGAGGGGGTTGCCCTGGACACCTCAACGTGCACTCCAACGCTTTGGAGCGACTTCATGGAATCAGGTAAGCAGTACCTTTTCCCCCACATTACCTTAGGTTAGAAGAGCATTTTTGTGCTGGATGCTCCGCGATGTTGCTGCTCTGGACCCGACCTCTGGATTCCTTAGTCTGATCACTGAAGGCAGGACAATGGACGCAATCTCTTAGCAGCAGTCTCAAAGGAGGACCTGTAGAACGACTTTCAGCAATTTCTTGGTTCACTCTGTGGTTTTGGCGCCTGTTCTGTGGGACCAAAAAAGGACATTGATCGCCCGGTCAATTGTCTTCGCTTCCTGCTGTCCCACGCTCTGATGATGGTGTCTGGGTGAGTTGGATCAGATCTCTGGAGTGTTCTTACGGGTTCAGCAAAGATTTGGAAGGATTCAGCCTTTCCAAGACGACGCACTCAAAATGGCCAGCATATCTGCTGGTATTGAGGTTCCTCAGCTCTGGAAGCTCCTGGGACCTCAGGAAATTGCTTGTTTCAAAGTTTTTCTTGCTACTGGTTGTTCCCATCAGCCAAAGGGAAGGAGTCGTCCTCTTCGCGCACCTGTCGCACAGAAAACTGGTTCAGGACCGCAGTGGTCGCTTTATGGTGTTGCAAAGGGTCAGCAGGTGTCTCTGGTCATCTTCTTCAGCTACTTCCGATTCCTGTGGTCGACTTGCTTTTCACTCCAGAAGCATCAACTTTTTTGTACAGTTCCAGCACACACCTCTGCAATCTCTCAGCATTTTACAGAAAGGGGTGTTTGGCGCCTCCCCACCCCCCAGAATGGTAGAAGAAGGGCTAACAAAGAGCAATCACGCTAGTAATGGTGACAAAAGGAGGGTCCTGAGTAGGTACTTGGGTGCCTCATTGTGCACCACCGAGTCGTAGGAGTAAAGAGCAGGGGGATACTAGGTGCTAGGGAGAATTCTCAGAAATGTCCTAATTCCTCTCTACCTTAGAGGACCCCCAGCTCTTCTGCTGGACTTCAGGACTTTTAATTTTTAACCTGGTGCGAGTGAGCCCTTTTTCTCACCCTCTCATTTATTTTTATTATGATTTGGACTCTGTTTCTTTTGACTCTGGAGTCAGACAAACTCCATAGGTATCATCTTTACATTGTGACACACAGCACCTTCAGTGCAGTGGCAGAGGGTAGTCTTTCAGATTTCCCAAAGGTTTAAATACCATCTCTTGGACAAACTACTGTTTCCAAGAGCAGTGAAGTGAAATTGACTTTACTTATATTTGTAACTTTCTAGACGCAGCTGGAGGGGTTACTTAGTATCCCCTTTGTCTAATTTCTCATGTAACATTTTTGTTACCCTTTCTAAAATGAATGGCTGGTGGCAGTGATTTACTTTTTACAACTATTGTGTGTGTTTGCAGCTGCAGTAAAGTACCCATGGGTACCCGTTTTGTCAAAATGGCCCTGGTCTTCCTTTTTCGTCATTTCTTGTTGGAAAAGTCCTTCTTGAGATTTACTCTGCGCTCCAAACCAGGTTAGGTCCCTATGTTTGTTTTGCTTTGGCGGGATTCATGAGTGAAGACCGCCTCTGCTCCAGTATGTCTGGCAGGGGCAGGAACTGAGTGAGGTAGGTGCCCAAAACTCCCTGTGCTTAATCCCCTTGGTTACAGGAATGCACCCGAAGGTGATTGGCCGGCTGGCTGCCCGGCAAGGACAACCACCCTGCTGTGTGATTGACAGCTAGGCTGGAATGAATGGGAGAAACCTGCAAAATAGGTGAGGCTTTTTGGCTTGGAAGGCAGTCGACCACTGGACGAAGGAATCAGAAGAAGAACTTGGAAGAGACGCCTGCTGCAACTCCTGGACCGTTGGTTTGCCTGGTGAAGCCCTGCTGCTGTTCTGAATTTCCAAATTCGCCTCGACTAGAGAAGCCCTGCAAGGACGACTTCTCCCCTTGAGTTGGTGGGACCAATCGACCCCAGTACGAGCTCATCTGGAAATCCTCTCGGAGCTGGCTGTACTTCCATTGCTGCTGCAGGAACCAAAGTGCCAGGGAGAGGAACACCAGAATCGAGTGAGAGTCTCTAAATTCGGACCCGAGCCTCAGGAAGATCCTTTGGACTCCCTTACTCCAAAATAAGCCCATCTGGACAGCCTCTCGAGACTGGCTGTACTTCCACTGCTGCCCCTGCTGGAACCGAAATTCCAGGAAGAGGAACAGATTTTTGGAAGTTGGACCCGAGCGCCAGGAAGATCCTCCGGACTTCCCTGAAGCAGGACTGACCAGGTCTGAGCCCCCTCAACAAGAGTGCTCGACCCAAGATGCGAGGAAAGTCCAGAGTGGTATCTGAGAACCGCAGTGTTGCTATTTGCTGTCAGACGTGAGGAGCTGAAACACTGAAGAACTGCTGCATCGAAGTTTGCCCATTGCTGACACTGACCTTCCCATTGCGGAGCAGGAGTCCCCAGACGTCCCCCCTCTTGTCGCCACGACTGAGGCCCAGGAACATTAGTATCTGCAGAGCTGTACAAGAACAGAAGCGAGCTGGAACCCTTTCTTCTAACTTTTCTTCTAACCAGAGGTTCTGTAAAGTCGAATAACTTAACTCTTGTTATGTAGCCTTGCTTGCTCTTAGTTGGGACCTGTCTTGGTTACCTTGTAGAGTTGCTAAAGCTCAGTATTGCTCTAATTGTACCAGTGATAAATCAATGTCCACAGTGGCCTAGCTATCTGTCACCTGAGGGTGTAGGAAGTGTCTGTGTGCCATCCCCAATGGGTATCATCTGATTTAGAGAAACAGTGTGTTTTGAAGTATAAGTGTTACATATATTGCTCCTTTCTGAAGAAAGCTTCTACAACTGACTATGAAATAAATTAATTTTTATCAAGAAACCTTGAGTGTAAGAGTTTATTTGGATAACTGTTACTGTGAAACTCTGTGTCACAACATTACTACTCACATTGACCCCTCTCCAGATAAGCCTGGCTGCTCAGCCACACTACCAACCTGTGTAGTTCAGACTTATACCAAAGGTTGGGTCCCTATTGCCAAAAGGTCAGGGTTATTGTAGTGCACCCAAAGGGTACTGTAAACCATCTTGCCTAAGACTAGCTATCCCTTTGGCACTCGCTGAAGGTGGTGTGTACCAATTTATCCGTTTATAAAGTTTTGGGAGAGATATTAAGTATCTCTCTATCCCCAGGAACTGTACTTACTTGGGGATATTGAAAAATAATCTTAGAGGAGGACCCTGGGGGTCCCCAGCAACACTGCCCATAAGGAGCTGTGTACTGCATTAGAAGAATACAGATGCCTTTTAAGAACTATGGAGTAGATCACCTCCATAGTACAGGTAGAACACAAAGTACAGAGTTCCAAAAGACAGAGCCTTAAAGAATGAATGAGTGGAGTGAGGCTCCAATCATTTAGGATTTAAAGAAAAAGATCCAGAAGTCAAGTAAAAAGAAAGTGCTGAGGGGGTCCTCACTAGGGGATGAAGCATAACAATAATACATATCCCTAACATGCAGTATTTGTTAATTGATCTGCTCTTTGTAAGCATTTTTCTTTATTCACTTGTTCAGTGGTAGATGAAATGTTGGGCCATTCTGTCTTGGCACTTTGGGATAAAGCACGTACCAGTTTGCTTGCGATTTTTATTTCCCACTAGAATGTTGATGGGGTACAAGGACTTGGTAGAAAGTAGCTTGCTCACTGTAGTGCTACTGGTCACCTAGTCTGCAGTTCCTCTTTCCTCAACCCCACTGTCTAAATGGATGTCTTGACAATACAAAATCGGTTGTCTGAGGGACTGGGGAACATATGCCAGCAGTCACTGGAATTGGGCAGGAAAATAGAAGTGTTCTCATGCTTGCATGTTTGTTTCCATTTTATGTTCACTTTGCTCAGTTAAGGGGTTATATTGTCTAGGCATTAAGTGTAGAATTATCCCAGAGGTATGTGGAATTGACGACTGTAGTCTAGTAGAACAGTAATGACTATTCTGAGTAAATTGCATCTTTTCCTTGTTTTGACAGATCTCAGCAGCTGTATCTGCAGTCCAACCCTGGTGCCACTTCCAATGTCATGCATAGTTCAGCTATGCTCTCTGGGATAACCATGAAGGGACAGTATGTGGAGTTCTCCGCTTTGCAAGCAGCAGAACTCGGCAAACTGCAAGCAGGGCTGGTGTATCAAACTCCATCCTTCATTTACAATTCACCTTATTGCAGCACGCAGATTGCAAATGACCAGCAGATTCTTCAGGTAAGCTGTCAGCACTTTATGCATTTAGTATGTCCAGCATTTGGAACCGTGTTGTACAAAGAACCCATCCTGTGTGCCAGTCTGTTCTTGTGTGGTCAAGGCCTCTAATGGGTAAGCAAGTGACTTGACGGTTACTCTTCATCCTTGGCAGTTTGTTTATGGAAAAATCAATTTGCTTCAAATTTGAGTGGTAGTAATCAGTACTCTTTCGACTGGGTCTTCTTTTAAATTGCTTGGTTTCCAGAACTCTTGTCTAGTCAGGTGAATGATTTCAGTTTGGATTCCCATGTGTATTTTGAATAGACTTTATTTATTCTCTCCAGGTTAGGCAGGATATGACACCGCCTTCCGATTTCTACTCTCCGCCGCTTCAGCAAACCACCCAAAATAACTACATGTCAGCCACTGGACCAACCCAACAGGCAAGTATCATATTTTATTTACACCAGTTATGCATGAATTATGCTTATTGATTTAAATCAGAGTCTTTGACTGCAACCCTGTTAGGGAGAATTCTCAGAAATGTACTAATTCCCTTATACCTTAGAGACCCCCCTGCATTTTTGCTGGTCTTTAGGATTTTTCATTTCTAACCTGGAGAGAGTGAGACCCTTTTCCCACTCTATCATCTTCTGTGATTTGCATTCTGTTTCTCTTTTGACTTTGCAGTCTGACAAACTCCATAGGCATCATCTTTACATTGTGACACAGCACCACTGACTCCAGCATGTCTGGCAGCGGCAGGAGGTGAGGGAGGTGCCAGAAATTTCCTGTGCTTCGTCTCCTTGGTTACAGGAATGCACCCAAGCGTGTTTGGCTGGAGGGCTGTCATCGGAGGACAGCCACCCTGCTGTGTGATTGACAGCTAGGCTGCCAATGAATGGGAGAAAACAGGTGAGGCTTTTTGCTTGGAAGGCAGAGTCGACCACTGGAGGAAGGAATCCGAAGTGCTTTCAAAAGTTGCCTGCTACAACTCCTAGACTGTTGGTTTGCCGGTGAAGCCCTGCTGCTGTGCTGAAGCTCCTCGACTAGAGAAGACCTGCAAAGGACGACTTCTCCCCTTGGGTTAGTGGGACCAAAAGACCCAAAGACATGCTCATCTGGAAATCCTCTCGGAGCTGGCTGTACTTCCATTGCTGCTGCAGGAACCGAAGTGCCAGGGAGCGAAACGCCAGAATCGAGTGAGTGTCTTTAAGTCGGACCCAAGGTCCAGGAAGATCCTCCGGACTCCCAGGAAGCAGGCCTGACCAAGCCTGAGCCACCTCAATAGAGTGCTGGACCCCAGATGCGAGGAAAGTCCAAAGTGGTATCCGAGAACCACAGTATTGCTATTTACTAATGACACGAGGAGCTGAAACCGCGAAGTGCCGCTGATTTGAAGTTTTCCCATTGCCTCCGCTGACCTTCAATTTGTAGTGCAGGAGTCCCCAACGTATTCCCTCTTTTCCCCACGACTGAGGCCCAGGCACAACAGGATCTGAAGACCTACATAGGAACAGAAGCCAGCAGGAACCAATTTCTTCTAACCAAAGGTACTGTAAAACTAAGGGGATTTACCTCTTGTTGTGTAGCCTTGCTTGTTCTCAGATGAGACTTGAATTGGTTGCTTTTGCAGAGTTGCTTGCATCTTTGCCCCTCACAAGCCTCCCAGCATGTGGCCCTAAAGTGATTCTATTTTTCCACAAAGACTTCTAAAACATTGTGCAAGACTTTTGCTTACCTGCAAGAAGTGCTTAAGTTCATTTAGACTTTTGCTCAATTAACATTGGCTGGCCTGACGCCCTAAAAGACTCTTCTTACCTCTGACTTAGTGTTTGACCTTTCCTCCAGGAAAGGGTTAATTTACTTTGCATTGGAGGGTTAAATAGTATTTTCCTGCTTCAGAATATTTGTTTAACCTTTGTTTTATCACCAAACCCCTTTCTTTGCCACCAAACTCAGTATTGCTCTTTCTCCAGCATGGGGTCTGGCATGGATTCACATGCTCATGAATATTCCCCGTCGTCAGGCTGGGAATCCTCGGTAAAGAAAAATCAGTATCCGTTTCGTTTCTGATCTCTCTTTCGTAGTAGTAACCAATCACTGATCTCTGTGTCATACTGACCACAGCCAATGACTGCCATCTCCCTAAACCCCGCCTCTGGCAGCCATCTTCAGATTTTTACCGCACGTTCAAGTGTGTGATCCTCGTGCTATTGCTCTCGAGCTTTAGTGCTTTTTTTGCGCTTTTTCTTAGGAACATTTTCTCTTTCGGTCAAAAGAGCCTCAAGCTCCACCGTTTCTTTATCCGATCAACGGGGACCCGTGTCGGATTCTTCTACGCCCCCCAAGGGTGAAGATTTCGTCGAGCCACGCTTTTGGAGGACTCCAGAAGTTTCTCAGGCCCATCTCGATCATGGCCCAGGAGATGGGAAGCTCGACGCCCGGAAAGCTGTTCAGGGTCTGCCCTGGATGCCAGCTTCAGAATGTCTTTAAGGAGGACGAACACTCCCTTTGCCTCTACTGCCTGCATGAGGACAAGACGCACGTGGAGAAGGACTGTGCGTTTTGCGGCAATATGTCGGAGCGGACCATGAAGGACCGCCATCTGCGTCTCGCCAACTGGCTGGGGAAGAGCCCATCAGGCGAGAAGTAGTCCGAGCGGTCTTCTAAGACCTTTGAGGGCGCCCTGGCGACGGGGGTCCAACAGAAGGCCAAGCACCGCGAGTCCGCTTGCACCGGGAGTGCCGAACGGTCGGGCTCTACGGGCGCCAGGCAGGGTGCATCCTCCCCGGCGCCATCAACCACGAGCCAACGCTATGGCTCGGGTAAGAGGAAGGCCGAGCACCCGGCGAAGCTCCTGGAGAGACCCCGGTCGAGCTCGAAGGCCCCATCGGAGGGGGAGCGAGGCGGTGACCCTCCCCCCAAGGAGAAGGCGGTGAGCGCACCTAAGGTGGTGAAAGCCTTGATCCACCCGGCCAAGGCCTCTATCGAGACAGTCGCGGCGGCCCTGGCTCAGCCTGTGGAGGCTACACCAGTGGTGGCGACCGCGGGGCCCAGAGTCTCCCTGCCACCGCAGAGGGAGTCCTCTTTCATGCCCATCGACAGGACCCCCTTGAAACCTCCGGAGAAGAAAAAGGGGGGGCAGGAGGTTGTCGTGGATTCGGCCTCAACCTCTGAGGAGGAGCTAATCGAAGTCTTAAGCCACGGCGTTGGCGTGGAAGACCACCAGCCCGTCGGGAGGGACCCCGACGTAGGAAACGACGAGAACGTCGAGGGTGCCGACGGGGTTCCTGACCGCCCGTCGGACTCCCCTCAACCAGTGCTGCAAGAAAACTCGGCGGCCATTTTGTTGGCTATACAGTCCTTATGCTCGGAGATGAGGACGAGATTGCCGTTACCACCAACGGAGGAACCGGAGCCAGGCCCTTCTGGAAGCCCCCCTCCTAAGAGAAGAAGGATTCATTCTCCACCTCCTTTTCAACCATCGTGCCCTGCTCAGCCCTCCTCCCCGTCCACGACCCGTGGGGATGATACGGGGACTGACACGGCCGTGACGGGCACAGACGACAAGGTTTACGACGAGGCTCTCCCGTCGTCACCTCCTCCCCGGGCTTCCCCGCCGACGAGATTGGATCGTTTCATGCCATGATCGCCAGGGCATCGGAGCTTTTCCAGCTCTGTCCGGAAGAGAAGAGGAAGGAAGGTTTCCTTTATCAACGGCGCGAGACCAAGAGGAAGACGGTCCTCGCTGTACCTCTACTGGACGATATCTGGGATGAGGGTCTCGCCCTCCTCAAGAACCCATCCACAACGCCTGCGAGAAGGGACCGGTACGAGAAGAAGTACTGGGTCCCGGATGCGGCCCCCTTGTGCCTTCGGGCACAGCCGACCTCGGACTCGGTCATCTCTGCGGCGGCCAGGAAGAAAGCGGGGATGGCCTCGGCCTCTACGTCAACCTCCCCGCCAGACGGCGAGGGAAAGAAATTGGACACAATGGGACGCAGAGTCATCTCATCGGCAGCGATGACGATTAAGGCTGCCAACGCCTTGGCTATCGTAGCCCGCTAGGACAGGGAGTTGTGGTACAAAATCGCCCCCCTGCTGGACTTCTTACCAGACGACAAGAGGGCAGAGGCCCTAGAGATCTTGCAGGAAGGAGAAGTGGCTTCGGACCACGCCATTACGATAGCGACGGACATCGCTGACACTGGATTTCGTCAGTTGGGCAATGGCGTGTGCCTTAGACGGCGTGGATGGTTCAAGGCAACTGACTTCTGTCAGGACGTGCAGGCCAGAGTCTTGGACATGCCGTTCGACGGGAACAACCTGTTTGGGAAAACAGTGGACGATTCCCTACAAGCCATCAAGACTGACACGGAGACGGCCCGGGCTCTTGGTGTTCTCCAGCAACGACGGCCGCCCTTTCGCAGCGGCGGAGGCAAGCAGGGTGCCTCCAAAGGTTCCGGCGGCGGATTTTCCACCTATCATCAAGCGGCCCGTTCGTCGTCGCAAGAAGCCTACAGGGGACGAGGCAAGTCGGGCGGACCCCGCCGTCGTCGCCAAGGAGGGCAAGGCGGCAAAGCCTCGTCGAAGCAGGACTGAACCATCCGTGGGGTCGGGCCCCCACCGAAGCATCCCGGTGGGGGGCCGGCTGGCGAACTTCGTCAGCGTGTGGGAGTCCATCTCCACCGACCGTTGGGTGCTGGACGCCCTGGCCCAGGGTCACGCGCTCGAGTTTCTAAAGAAGTGCCCGCGCTTCCCCCCCCTTGGCCAGGAAGGAACATCACGTCCCTCAACTTCTCTTGGAGGTAAAGGCGATGCTCAAAAAAGGCGCCATCGAGCTCGTCCCTAAGAGGCTTCGGGGCTCCGGAGTTTACTCAAGATACTTCCTCGTGAAGAAGAAGACGGGAGGATGGCGTCCCATCCTGGACCTACGACGACTGAACAAATTCATCAAGGCACAGAAGTTCCGGATGGTCACCCTCCAGCACGTCTTGGGTCAACTGGAGGAGGGCGACTTCCTGTCGTCGTTGGATTTGGAGGATGCTTACTTCCATATCCCCATCCTAAAGGGACACCGAAAGTTTCTCAGATTCGTGGTCCAAGGGCGCCACTACCAGTTCAGAGCCCTTCCCTTCGGATTGAGGTCGGCACCCAGGGTGTTCACCAAGTGCCTCGCACCGGTGGCGGTGCGGCTGCGCCTGGAGGGGATCCACGTCTACCCCTACCTGGACGACTGGCTCATCCGATCAAAGACAAAGGAGCTCACCGTGGAGCACACGGCGAGGACCGTCCAACTACGCACGGGCCTGGGATTCTCCATAAACTACGCCAAGTCCCACCTGGTGCCCGCTCAAGACGCACTGTTTCTGGGAGCGAAGCTCCACAGTGTCGCGTCTGGCCTCTCCGTCGGAGTAAAGGACGAGGGCCATCTTGGGCAAGGTGCAGCGGATGCTGGTTGCGGACGCGGCCAGGGTGAGGTCCATCAAGTCCCTCCTCGGAATGATGTCTTCTTGCATTTATCTCATCCGCCTGTGCAGGCTTCGGATGCGCCCGTTACAGGAGTTCCTGGACGCTCGCTGGATCCAGACGACGGGCAGCTTCGAGGACAGGATCACACTCGACGAGAGCTTCCGACTAGAGCGATCCGGTGGTGGGGCACCCGCGCGCATCTGACGGCGGGCATGGACTTCCAGACCTCGGGCCACCAGAAGACCGTGACCACAGATGCCTCCCTGGAAGGGTGGGGAGCGCACACCGAAAATCTGCAAGCGAGGGGCCTTTGGCTGCCGACAGAGAAGTCCCTCCATATCAACGTCCTGGAGCTCCGTGCAGTGTTTTGGGCCCTCAGGTCCTTTCTTCCGTCCCTCAAGGGCAAGGTGGTGAGGATCTTCACCGACAACAACACCACCACCATGTTCTACATCAGGAAGTAGGGCGGTACCAGATCCCCAGCCCTGTCCAAGGAGGCTCAGGATCTGTGGCATTGGGCCGGCGCCCAATGGATGTTTCTGGTTCCGTTCCATCTGGCAGGGATAAAAAACACCATCGCCGACTCGCTCAGCAGAGAGCTGCGCTTGTGCCACGAGTGGGAACTACGACAGGATCTAGTGGATCGCCTCTTCCGACGGTGGGGCACACCCCAGATCGATCTGTTCGCGACGGTGACGAACTCAAGTGCCGGAGGTTCGCCAGCAGGTTTCCCCAGCCGAGGAGCATGGGCGGTGCTTTCTCGTTCCCCTGGGAGGGCCTGTTCCTATATGCATTCCCTCCATTGCCGCTGCTGATCCGGCTCATCAACCAGCTCAAGAGGTCACGGTGCAGGATGATCCTCGTCGCACCTGCGTGGCTGAGGCAGATATGGTTCTCGGACCTTCTGGACTTGTCAGCGTCCCCGTCAATCAAGCTGCCAGTGGACGCGGATCTTCTCTCCAGAGAAGGAGGCGCCATCCTCCATCACGACCCGAAGTCGCTGAACTTGCAAGCCTGGCTCCTGCAGCGTTAGAGTTTGGAGGTTACGACATACCGGCCGACTGCAGAGAGGTTCTTGCAAAGGCCAGGGCGGCGTCAACTCTTAAATGCTACGGACAAAAATGGAAGAGGTTCTCTGTCTGGTGCCACGCACAGAAGATTAACCCTCTACGGATTACGGCTCCTCAAGTTCTGCCGTACCTGCTGACGCTGGCCAAGGCTAGACTGGCGCACGCTTCCATCAAGATTCATCTTGCTGCGATCTCCCGATACACCAGAACCACGGGACGGACGTCTTTGTGGTCTCATCGTCTGGTGAAAGAATTCATGAAGGGACTGTTCAGATCGTTCCCGCCGGTGAAGGCCCGGCGTGGGAGCTCAACGTGGTGCTGACCAAGCTCATGGGACCTCCGTTCGAGCCTCTTCACTCAGCTCCGTTGAAGTTCTTGTCGTGGAATACAGCGTTTCTTGTGGCCATCACCTCTGCACGACGGGTGGGTGAGATCCAGGCCCTTTCCTGCAAGCCCCCGTACTTGACTTTTCACGACACGAGGGTAGTTCTCAGGACGCACCCTTCCTTCATGCCGAAGGTGCCGTCGGACTTCCACCTCAACGAACCCTTGGTGTTGCCTGTTTTCTTCCCGTCGCCTTCGTCGCCGGCTGAAAGGACTTTGCACTCGCTGGATGTGGCTAGAGCGCTGAAGTTCTACGTGGACCGCACGAAGAGTTTTCGGAAGACGTCACAACTTTTGTGAACTTTGGACCTGTCAATCGGGGGAAGGCTCTGTCGAAGGCTTCCATTTCCAGGTGGCTCTCCGGCTGTATCATGTACTGTCATCGGTTGGTAAAACGACCGCTGCCTTGCCGTCCGAGAGCCCATTCCACCAGAGCGATCGCAGCTACCACGGCATTCCTATCTGGTGTGCCCTTGCTGGACATCTGCAGGGCTGCTACGTGGAGGTCGACGCACACCTTCACGAAATTCTACTGCGTCGATCGGGATTCCAGGGAGGAGTCCAGGGTCGGCCAAGCAGTGCTGCGCAACATGTTCGCCTAAGGTGAGCCTGGTGAGGAGGTAAGAATTGCTTGATGTTGAGTTTTGGATGTAATGCTTAATGTTGAGCCTTTGCACCTCCCATGGTTGTGCATGTGTGTACTGCTATGTATTCTTTTATTCATGAGCATGTGAATCCATGCCAGACCCCATTCTGGAGAAGGAACAAGTTACTTACCTGTAACTGTTGTTCTCCAGCATGGGTCTGGCATGGATTCACATGCGAACCCTCCCGCCTACCCCTCTGTGGCTCTTCACTTGGTCATACTGCCACTTCACGTGCTACCAAATCTGAAGATGGCTGCCAGAGGCGGGGCTTAGGGAGATGGCAGGCATTGGCTGTGGTCAGTATGACGCAGAGATCAGTGATTGGTTACTACTACGAAAGACAGATCAGAAACGAAACTGATACTGATTTTTCTTTACCGAGGATTCCCAGCCTGACGACGGGGAATGTTCATGAGCATGTGAATCCATGCCAGACCCATGCTGGAGAACAACAGTTACAGGTAAGTAACTTGTTCCAAATGTACCATTCATATATTAATGTCCATGGTGTCCTAGTTATTTAAGTCACCTCAGGGTCTAGGAACTATCTGTGATACATCCCAAATGGGTACTTGCTAATTTAGAGAAACTGAGAGGGTGTATTTTGAAGTGTATTTGTGTGTTGCTAATATATTGCTCCCTTCTGAAGAAGGCTTATTGAACTGACTGTTAAATTAATAATTGTTTAATCAAACCTTGAGTGTAAGAGTTTACATGAATACTTGTCACTGTGAATATCTGTGTAAAAACCCTACTGCTCACATTGACCCCTCTTGAGACTAGCATGGCTGCTCAGCCACACTACCAACCTGTGTAGTACAGACTTGTACCAAAGGTTGGGTTCCTATTGCCAGGAGGTCAAGGTTGCTGTAGTCTCCCAGTGGGTACTGCACACAATCTTGCCTAACAAACTCAAACACTTCACAGCCTTGTAAATAGGGCTTTATTTGAACAAATCCCACTATACCAGTGCAAGACGCATCTAATTGTCTGGACTTGCCGGTTGTATTCTTAGGCCTCTCAACAACTGTTAGGGAGATTTTTCATTTCTTTGACAAATCCTCTCTACCTGTGAGACCCCAGCACTTCTTGATGGACTTCTGGACCCTTTTCTTGTTCTCCAGAATGGAGGGAGTTTTTTTTCCCCCTCATTCATTCTATTTGCTCTGACAATGGGAACCCTGTTCATTATGTGTTTACTTTGTTTTATGGAGTCCTGCTTTCCTCCATATCTTTTTAAGGCATCTGTGTTTCACTTTTACAGCACCTTTTGTGCAGTGTTGCTTGGTGCCCTTTGGGCTCTCCTTTTTATATTTTATTTTCCGCACTGTTCTCAAGGTTAGAGGGATCCTTTTTATCCTTCTTAGCTTTTCCTTTTGTGAGATCAGCATACGCCACCCTATGTGGAGTACTGAGGGGTTACCTTGTATCCCCTTTCTCACTGCTCCTGTAACATTCCCGTTACTGGCAAGCGTGGCCGTGGATGGGTTATATTGACGTTTGTGCTATTTTTACTCACAGGTTGTCTTCACAGCTGCGGCTATGCACAGATTGATCAACATTGACCCACAATGGTGGCTTTTTTATTCTTTCACCATTTCTTATGTGCTTGTCTTTTCTTGGTCCTTCTGCCAACCTGGGTGGGGGAGGTCCTGGATTGACTTTAGTCTTTGGCGGGAATCCTTTGTGAAGCCCGCCGAGTCTCCAGTGTGTCTGCGAGGGCAGATAGCAGGGGAGGAGTCCAAAACTCTGCTGTTCTTTCTCTTGTTGGGAAGCCCGCCTGGAATCTGTTCCAACTAGGAGGTTGGCTGTTCTGAAATGTAAAAAATATAGGCTAGTGGGATCGATATAGATTCCTCTGTGCTCTTTACCACTCTCAAAAACCTGAGTTGATTGTGAAATTCTGTATCGGCAGCAAGTGCCACACTCCCCACAAATCACCCACTATGATGTGAAGTAAAATACACAGAAGAATTGAAGATCAGGGGGGGGCAACTCACACTCTGATTAAGAGTTAATTAGTGATCAACATATATTCTCACAGATCTATAGTATCAAAAGTGTGGTTTATTCCACATGTGAGTACAGCAGTACAGCCTAATTAACTCTTAATCAAAGCGCAAGTTGCCCTCCCTGATCTTCAATTCTTCTGTACTGAAATGTAGCATGTGTGTTGATTGGCTGGGTTCCTGGATAAAATGTGAGGATCTTGAGGCATGAGACGAGTCGGCCACTTGAACAGAAGAACCGAAGACCACCACTAGAGACAACTGCAACACCTTCCAGCAACTGGTACAGCCTGCTGAAGTGACTGCTGCTGTTCCGGCCCCATTTTCGAATTTACAGGGAAGTCCCAAAGAGGACGACTTCCTCCCTTTGACTGGTAGGCATAATCAGTCCTAAGTAAACCTGGAATTTGAGCCATTCCACGATCATCTGCGACCTTCCTGGGCTGCAAACTGTCAATACCTTGGGACCTGTGATCATACTGCAGTGCATCGTCTTCCCATGAACAAACTCTCTCAAAGGTTTGGTAGACTCCTTACTGACCTCCGGAAGCAAGATTCTCCCCCCCCCACCCTCCGCCCTCCCGTCAAAATCACTTCACCCGAGAGCAGGACCAAGCAAGAGAGGTAAATCGTTTGGAGTCTGTGAAAAGGCACCAAAACTACAGACTGATTTTGGAACACGTAGAATCCTTGGCTGAGAGGCCTTTCTCTAAACCTCTGCTGCAAGTTCCTCCATTCATCACTATGACCAAGGAACAAAACACTGGGTCCACAGCTGCTGCACTGTGAAAGAATCCAGTTGCATGTTCATCACTCCTCAGTTACTGTGTGACTTGTGGTAGTACATGTCTCAAGTCATTCTGTTGCTGGGGTGCTGATTCCGGTGTTTAAGTGTTCGCCCATACCGTTTGCCCAGGTCTAACGCTTGCGCGCCCATAAGGGGCCTTTGCAAGGTCCCTGAAACCTTTTTTGACCAACAAAAGCCCTTTACTTGGAATTGAAGAATCCTCAGGAACTTTCTTTTCTGCATCTGTACGTTATCTGCTTTACCTCCAATCTGACTCTGAAGAACTCATAACTAGATAGGGATGGACTGTTAAAGCCTCTGTAAAGTAATACAAGTCTTTTAAAGTGCTGACTTGCTATTGTTAGTGTTTCCTAACCCTTTATATTCGTATACCGAACATTTTCTGAGTTGCTATTCTTAGGCAAGAATTGATTTAGTACCTGTGGGAGACTACACAACCCTTGTCCTCTTGATATTAGGTAACCCACCTATTGGTATAGGTCTGTACTACACAAGTTGATAGTTGAATGAGCATCCAGACTTATCTCAAGAGGGGTAAGTGTGAGCTATAGAGCTGTAGCAATGAAATCCACAAATACAAATATCCAAGTAACGCACTGAGGGTTTATAGTTAAAATAATGATTTATTTATTAAACGGTCGGTTTTAAATAAGCATTCTTTAAAAAAGGCAATATATGCAGCAACCAAATACACTTTAAAATACTTGTTCAGAATCAATACAAAGCTAGTAGATATTCTTAAAAGGTGCTTCTTACACACTTCCTACACCCTGAGGTGACGTCACTAACTAGGACAGTAATTGCATTTATATATCACTAGTACACTTTGTGAATTCGGAGTTCCCAGAAAGGAAAGGTTAATGGAAGGAAAAGGGTTAAACGGGTTCTTGGAGCATGTGAGCGCTTTAAATCTTCCAATGAAATCTAGGTAAAAACCTTTCCCAGCAATATTAGATCAAAACCAATGCTGCACCTATGAGGAACAGTAAGAATCCAAGTCAAATGGACCTGAAGATTTTGCAGGGAGCCAGGACAGCCAGAGTCAATGGGAGCAAAGTCTATGGAGCTGAGGCACTTCTTAGATAAAGTATTGCACAAAGTTAGAGTTTTTGTTGAAGAAAAATCACTATAGGGTCACAAGCTGTTATACTTGTGAAGGTTAGAGCTGAGATAAACTCTAGAAACGCAGCTACTGCAAGTCTCAACTGAGAAGAGCAAGCTACAGACAATGAGGTAAGTTCCCCAAGTCAGAACACTACCATTGTTTAGAAGAGGATCCAGCTGCATTCTGTCTGGTTCCAGCAATGCAAATCCTGGGTTCCGGGGCCTCAGTCGTGGGGACAAGAGCGAGGACGTCTGGGGAATCCTGCCGCAGCAATTCAAAGGTCGGCGGCAGCTACTGGCTCTTTTTGGATCAACTGCATTTCGCGATTTCAGCGCTCGGTAAACAGCACCCCCGTGAATCTTGGATATCGGTTGGGTTTCCTTCACTCCTGCACTCTGGTGAGGAGATTAGAGCTCTGGTCATCCTGCTTCCGGGGGCTCCTGTGAAGACTCGTGGAGCTTCTGGCTGGATCACAGATGTTGCACTAGACTACGGATTTCTTGACCCCTGGCACTCTGTTCCTGCAGCAGCAAAGAAGTACAGCCTGTCGGGGAAGATGGTCCAGTGGAGTTCGTCTCTGGGTTAGTTGTTCCCACTTAACCAAGGGAAGAAGTCATCCCTTCCAGTGCTTCTCTTGTTGATTAGAAAAAGGCGTTTCAGCACAGCAGCAGGGTTTCATGGGCAATTCAATGGTCCAGGAGGATGCAGAAAGCTTCGTTCACGGTTTCTTCGTCAGGTTGTTCTTCCCAGCGGTCGACTGTCTTAAGTCCCAAAACCCTCAACTTAAAAGCAAGTTTCTTTCATTCATGCACAGCCTAGCTGTAACTCAAACAGCCGGGTGACTGTCCTGAAAGTGAGAATTCTCAGAAATGTGCTAATTACTCTCTATCTTAGAGACCCCCAGCAACTTTGCTGGATTTTGAGGACTTGAATTGTTAACCTGGAGAAAGTGAGACCCTTTTTCCCACGCTCTCATGTATTTTAATTTGATTTTGAACTCTGTTTCTCTTTTGGTTATTGAGTTTGACAAACTCCATAGGCATCATCTTTACATTGTGTCACACAGCACCTTCAGTGCAGTGGCACAGGGAAGTCTTTCAGATTTCCCAAAGGTTTTAAATACCTTTCTCTTGGATAAACTACTGTTTCCCAAAGCAGTAAGGTGAAATTGACTTTACTTACTTTTGTAATTTTCTAGACCCAGCACACACTATCTTACAATAGGGTGCTGGAGGGGTTACTTAGTATCCCCTTTGTCTAGCTTCTTATATACCATTTTTTTATGTTGCCCTTTCCTCGGTGAATGGCTGGTGGCAGTGGTTTACTTTTTACTACCATTATGGGATTTTAATGTAGGCTGCATTCGCAGCCATAGTAAAGCGCCCATAGGTGCCATTTTTGTCAAAATGGCCCCGGTATTCTTTTTTCGCCATTTCATTGTGGAAAGGTCCTTCTTGAGATTTACTCTGCACTCCAAACCAGGTTTGGTCCCTTTGTTAGTTTTGTCTTTGGCGGGCTTCATGAGTGAAACCCGCCTCTTGCTCCAGGGTGTCTGGCGGGGGCAGGAAGTGAGGGAGGTGCCCGAAACCCCCTGTGCTTAGTCTCCTATGAGACCCAAATGCACTCTGTACAGTCTAAGAGAACTTACCTCTCGTTGTGTAACCTCACTTGTCCTCATTGAAGACTGTCTTGGTTGCATCTGTAGAGTTGCTATCAGCTTTTTTACCTCACAAGCCTAATCAGCTTGTGGCCCTACCTTGATTTCTTCTATCCTACAAAGACTTTTTAAACCTTGTGCAAGACCTTCTACTTACCTGCAAGAAGTGTTTCAACTCACCTTGACTTTTGCTAACTTTAATATTGGCTGGCCTGGCTCCCTGAATGACTCTTCTCTACTGCTTATCTGTTTTACCTTCCTTCCAGGAAAGGGTTAACTGATTTTGCATTGGGGTTATTTTGAAAGTACTTACCTGCTTAAGAATAATTGTGTGAATACTTGTCTATTCTGAACCCTCTTTTCCTTGACACCCCTCAAGAATATTCTAAATGCAACAGTGATATGTTAATGTCCCTAGCACCCAAACTATTGAAGTCACCTGAGGGTGTAGGTAGTGTCTGTGGCCAAAAAAGTGATGGGTGGAAGGTTTTGAATAAATCAAAGCCACTGGTATTGCTCTGGGCAACCTTCCACACTACCGTTTTTTAGCCTGTCTGCGCCATTGCAAAGGGGTCCAACCATATGTATATCAGTCAGGTACTGCCACCAATGGGAGCAGCCCTGCCCGAACTGCTAGGCCAGGTCCCCTCTGCACGGAAACACAAGCAACCCCAGACATGTTTCGGCCTTGTTGGGCCTCCTCAGTGAGGTGCAGCTTGGTCTCCTATGGCACAGCGAGCAAGGGACCCACGTCTGGGCATACCCTCTCTCACATAGGGAGACAAACTGAAACCAAAAAAGTGATGGGTGTAAGATTTTGAATAAATCAAAGCCACTGGCCATCCCAAATGGGTATTTGCTGATTTAGAAAACTAAGTGTTTGTATTTTTGTGTTTCTTTATATTGCCCCCTTCTGAAGAAGGCTTACTCTAACTGACTGTTAAATTAATAATTATTTAATCAAGAAACCTTGTGTGTAAGAGTTTATTTTAATACTTGTCACTGTGAAGCTCTGTGTAACTCGCCTACAGCTCACATTGACCCCTCTTGAGATAGGATTGGCTGCTCAACATGCTACCAACCTGTGTAGTACAGACTTATACCAAAGGTTGGGTTCGTATTACCAGGTGGTCAGGGTTGTTGTAGTACACCCAAAGGCTACTGCATACAATCTTGCCTAACAATTAGCCTGGTTCAAGGATCTACAGTGTTTCTTTTCACTGCAGGTCTTTTAAATCCAATAATGAAACCCTAGCTAAAAGCATTTTGTAGCAGGCTCAAAGTCTTGACAAGCAGCCAAATACATGCAGTTCCAGAGGGTTTCTTCCCATCTCTAGTGTTATAGAAGCAGTCGGTTAACTAATGAGGGAGACCTGTAAAAGTACACTGTGAAGCGACAAAATCAGCGGATTGTGTCAAAGGTAAGAGCGGGTGAGCCTGGACACCTCTAGGTGCACTCCAACGCTCTGGAGTGACTCCTTGGAATCGGATAAGCAATACCTCTTTCCCCACAGTACCTTAGGTTAGAAGAAAATGTTTGTGCTTAAGGCTCCTACATGTTGCTGCTCTGAACCCAACCTCTGGATTCCTTGATATGATATGGCATTTATAACGTGCCTATACACAAGTGTTTCACTTGGCCTGATGACTGAAGGCAGGGCAATGGACTGGAGCTCTCAGCAGCAGTCTTCAGGGAAGGACCTGGGGCACGACTTGTGGCACCAACAAAGGACACAGATTGCCTGGTCACTCTTTTTCACTTCCTGCAGTCCCACACTCTGGTCAGGGGGGTCAGAATGAGTTGGATCATATCTCTGGAATGTCCTCCAGGGTGCCGCAAAGATTTAAACCGATTCGGCCTTTCCACAACGATGCACTCGAAATGGGCAGCATGTCTCCTAGTATTGGGAGATAGCTCAATTCAAAGTTCGTCTTGGGACTGGGTGTTCACACCAGCCAAAGGGAAGGAGTCTTCCTCTTCGGAGCCCCTCTGTAAAACACTCTCTCAATCCAACTGACAGTTCACCATCTAACATAGTCAACTACCTTCTATATCTACTTGACTCAGGATTAGTCTTTAACTCGCTGAAAGTATACTTGGTGGCTTTCCGCTTAGAGCACATCTCAAAGTAAGATTCTGTGGTGGAAGGTGCCAGTAGTTAAATCCTCCATGGATTATGTTAAAAAACTATACCCTCCAGCGTCTAATCCTACCACTGGCTGGGATCTCAATATCGTACTCACAAGGCTCATGGGAGGCTTCTCCAAGCCTACGCACAAGGACAGCCTTAAACATCTGACATATTAAACAGTTTTTCTTATAGCAATTACCTATGTCATAAGGGTCAGTGAACTACAGGCTCTCAGTACAGGACCTCTTTGTAATTATACACAAGGACAAAGTGGTGCTAGGCACTCATCCTCGATTTTCACCGAAATGTATATCAGTTTCATGTGAATCTAACTATAGAAGTTCCTGCGTTTTTTTAAAACCCAGGAAACACGGCAGAACAAAGCCTACATACACTAGATGTATGCAGAGCGGTCATGTTCTATCTTCAAAAGACCAAACGTGTCAGACAATGGATCCTTCTTTTTTTTTTTTTTTTTTTTTTTAAATCTATACCCACAGGGAATCCTCTTTATCACCATTACTGTTTAATTTATATATTCGACCCCTCTTGGAAATCCTAAGACGGTATGGGTTGGACTTTCATTCATATGCCGATGATACCCAGATATTTTTACGAATTACTAATTTCCAGGAAGCGTTTAGCAAACTGGAGCAATGTTTGACAGAGGTAAGCAGCTGGATGTCAAACTATCTACAGCTTAACGCTGCTAAGACCGAACTTATATTATTGGGTCCTAAGCATTTGCTGACAGCTGCTAAAAGAAATTGCCTGTTCCAACACTGCTGGGTAAAAATCTACAGTTTGTTTCAAAAATTACAAATCTGGGATGTATGTGGTAAGAAGACCTGGGGAGTGAAACACAGGTGGGAGCAAAGACCAAAGCAGTCTACTTTGTTTTGAGAATGCTACGCCAAGCACTTCCTTACATAAGAGGCTCATGCCGCTCTGATAGGGGCGCTAACTAGCGCTCACCTCGACTACTGTAACAGCCAATTGATGGGCATCCCTTCCAAACAACTTCAGCGAGCCCAGAATGCAGCCATCAGACTGATATTTAAATTAGGTAAATTTACCCATGTATCATCTTATCGGAGAGAGCTACACTGGCTCTCAATTGCTGACCGCATCAATTTTAAGACAGTCTGCATTATTTTCAAAGTTGGAGAAAAGATAGTTCGATTTTTCTTGACAGAGCTCTTTTCCTATCGTCAAACTTTCTTGTCATTTGTAAAACAAATATTCTTTCTAGCTGCTTCTCTTGGTTCACTTAAATTATTTGAATGAATTTTTGGTTCAAACTCCTCCTTATTGTCTCTCTTGAAGTTTAAAACTTTGAATCTAAAACTTAGTGAATTACTACAGTTGGCTGTGACCCGTGAAGAAATTAACGCTGTGCAGATGTCTTCTGTACTTATTTAAAACTTTCACAGCGCGTCCTGCAATCACCATTTTTCCATCATTGCAGCCTGTCAAGTCGGCGGAACATCGCCGTGCAACGTCGACCGAACCTCCGGCCAAGAAACATCGTCCTGCTGTGCCAGCGTCGGATGGTGGGAAAGAGCAGTAGATCATCTTCGAGTAAGCAGCTGTCGAAGGATACGTCTTGGTCCAAGCATGGTTGGTCGGACCATTCCCGGGGGGTCTGGTAGTAGGCCCGAGAAGTCGAAGGCACAGGAGAAGAGCTTGTCCACGCTGAAGGAATCGTCCTCGAAGTAATGGTCTTCCAGGGACCATCACCGGTCGTCATCCAGCCGGGATTCTTCCAAACACCGGTCCAGTGATGCCAAGAAGGCCGGGTCTCCGGTGAAGTCAACGCCGAGGGAGGCGGTTTCCGACACCGACCTTGTCGATGGTGGACCCGTTGTCGACGGTTGGACTGCTGGCTACACTTTCAGCGTCACCGGCTCCGGTGAAGACTGTGGTTTCCAGTGGGCCAATGCTGTTCTCGTCCACGTAAGTGGAAACGGACGGATTGTTGTCGACGAGTGGGGCATGGCAGTCTTCCGCCTTTGATTCACTTCTGCCTGACAACATTATGCATCAAGATCCAGCAACATTTTCAGTGTCTTCGGAGATAGACGACAACCATGATTGTCATGATGCCTACCTCCAAGGAGCCAGACCAGGCCCAGCTACCCCAGAGGCAGACATCATGTCCCCGAGGGAAGTCTCAGCAGCCCCAAGTAGGGGCCCTTTCGACTCAGTCTGGCGCCTTTGGCGCCAGGCTCATATTGGACAACAGTCCTGGCGCCATAGGCGCCAGGCTCATAAAAGATGACTTTGTGTTTAAAGGTGCTTGGTGTAAAGTTACCTGATGCAGACCATGCTGCAACATCCGGGCCATCTAGAGGCCTGAATGGGAATACTTTCTCTTGGGGAACTACTTAACCACACGGGTGTGGACGGAGGAAGAATACATACCTCAGAGGAAGGATACATACCTGGAACTACTTTGAAGGCTATTTAAGCCACGCCCAAGCAGTAACTCACGCTTCGCGTTGTTCTGCATCTAGCAGCTGGACGCTCACCGTGTCTGCTCCTGCATCCTGACTCTTGCCACGCCCGCCAGCATCCTGGAACACCTGCAAAGGGAGAAGAGAATAGGAGAAAGAAGAGTCCTTACCTGCTAAATCTGCATTCCGGAGACATTTCGCCGACGATCCTGAAAAGGAAGACATTCATTTTAAAAGCACATCGCATCGATCGCTGCAGCGCCGCATTCCACTCACCTTTACTAGGCGCCTCCATGTTCATCAGCGAACATCTGGATCCGCAACCACATTTCAGCGCCTAGGGAGAAAAAGACCAGAACAAAGGTGAGCTAGGGAAGAGAATAAGAAAACCTTAATTTGCCATCATAAGACTTACCTGTTGGGTAATTCCCACTTCATTTCGGGTCGGTGCCGCATCCTGGCATTTCCAGACCCCGGCCCCTAAGGGGAAAAGGAGACATCAGCGTTAGTGAGCGAATGCTAAAACATTACCTGAACGCTCATTAAAGACTTACCTGATATCTACTGGAACTGCACCTTTCACTTCGGGTAGGTGCCATATCTCCTGCATTTCCGAACCCCGGCCCCTATGGGGAAAAAAGACACAAGCATTAGTGCATTAATGCAAGGACACTAAAGGAACCTCTCATGAAACAACTCACCTGAGTTTCCTTCGTCGGTTCCATTGCTCATCTCGGAATCTTTGTTCTGCACCTGAAATAGAGACAACGGACAATTATTATTTCGGGCTCATACTTATAAACAGAATTCTCACAGTACATTACCGGGAAGGTCAAGCAAACTTGAACTCTCTACAATCCATGATCCAGTGAAGTAACTGGATTACAACGCGCCCCTGCATCAGAAGCAGGATGGAGAGCTCGTCCTTTCAGACCCTAAGGTGAGACTTCACAGGGAATCGCAGAATGGTTTCGTGGAGGGTGAGAAGGGAGTGGGAGGCTTACACATTATCCCGCAGACTGTTAATACTCCCTTTTCACACACACAAGGATATTTCTGCGAGTCAGACAAGCCAGATTTGAAGGTCCGGTCCTGTTCATCTTCCGAGTCCTGCGCTTCACCATAGAAGAGGCAACAGCACTCCAAACCAGGCCTGCGCCTCCTTGGGAGTCAGGTGAGCGTAACAATGATCCTGTGCTGGGGCCGTCTGCTTTGGGCCTTCAAAGTGTGGGGCCCTCGACGTCCAGTGGGATGGGAGCTGGTCTGGCAGGTTATCCGCTGGTTAACCCACAGTCTCTTTTTTGTCCCTCCAAGTACTGTCCACGCTGCAGTCGTTGTTGGATCAGCTGGATGCAAGGTTGCTTCCTCCGAATGTAGCCCCAGTGGTCGAGGTTCCTGGGGGCCCTCTGAGGAAGTCTCCGGCGTGGTTCCCAGTGCCGGTGAGGGAAGGTCGTCCGCCGTTGTATCCAGAAGAGAACGAACTGCCCGAGTCTGAGCCAGAGTGTGTTCCACGGGACACACTGTCTATGGCTTCGTCTTCGCCGACGAGGGACGACACATGGGATACGGATGTGGAGGTGGAACAGCCTCGGAGTCCGGCGCATCCATCCCCACCAGATTATATTGGGGCGTTCCACGCCATGATGTCTAAGGCGTGTGTGGAATTTGGATTGGCACCAGAGGAGGAGCGGAAGGATTGCTTCCTGTTCAATCATATGGGCAAGAGAAGGAAGGCTGTCTTCTCTGTGCCTATTCTGGACCATGTGTGGGAAGAGGCCTCCAACCACAGCATAAATATTGCTGTGGATCTGGCGGAGTCTGGGTTTAAACAGTTAAACAATGGGGTGGTGCTTCGACAACAGGCCTCGCTCAAATGCACTGACTTTCGGCCGGAAGTACAATACAAAGTCATCAACATGCCCTGTGAAGGGGAGCACTTGTTTGGGGAAAAGATCGATGAGGCCCTGAAAGGGATGAAGGAGGACACGGAAACAGCTACGTCCTTAGGTGCCTTACAGAGTGGGTGCTCTTTTCGCTCCTTTCGCCCATTCCGGGCTGCTTCAGGTAATGCCACAGGGACCGTGGTTAGTCGGTCCAGTTATTCCTCGCATGGGTATCGATGGTCAGCCCAGTCGGCGCAGAAGAGTCGGGAACTTCCAGGCTCAGCGGAAGTGGGCTTCGCAGTCCTCAGCTTCTAAAGGGCAGCAGACTAACCCGCTACAATGACTGCCTTCAGGGCAATCGACTGAGGGGCAGGGTGGCTATGCACGTGGTGGAAAATAACATCGGACCGTTGGGTGTTGGACACAGTGCATCTAGGCCACTGGCTCGGAGTTCAAGTGTCCCCCGGTTCCCATTCCACCGGTGTTTGTCGTGCAGCCACATCTTCGAATCCTACAGCAGGAAGTGTTTCTTATGCTGGAGAAAGGGGCTATAGACTGGTACCGGTGGAAGAGCGGGGCCAAGGGGTGTATTCCCGCTGCTTCGTGGTGCAGAAGCCCAATGGCAAGTGGCGACCCATTCTGGATCTTCGGGCGCTGAACAAGACTCTGCAACGCCTGAAGGTGGTCATCCGGTCGGTGCTGCCAGAGGAGTTTCTGGCGTCATTGGACCTACAGGACGCATATTTTCACATTCCTATGCGTCGGCGGCACTGAAGGTTTCTGTGGTTTGTAGTGTGCGAGGAACACTGCCAGTTTCGGGTCCTCCTGTTTGGCTTGAAGTCATCTCCCAGGACGTTCACAAAGTGTCTGGCACCAGTGGCAGCGTTTCTCCGACGAGAAGGTCATCATGTATACCCCTACCTGGATGACTGGTTGGTGAGAACGTCATCACCAGGGAGGGCACAAGACGGTCTCGGTGCTACCATGCAGCTGTTGCAACGACTGGGATTTGCCATCAACTTCAAGAAATAGTTTGACGCGGTCCAAGGAATTGGTGTTTCTGGGGGCTGAGTTTCTCACCCATCACAATCTGGTGAAACCCTCCAGCGAGCGTGTCAAGAAGTTGCTGCAAAGGGCAGGAGAATGGAAGGATGGCACAAGGGTGTCGGTCCGAAGCTACATGTGGCTGCTGGGGGCCATGGTTTTGTGTATTCCACTGCTGCCAAACAGCCATCTCTTTATGAGGCCGATGCAAGAGTTCCTAGCGGACCGGTGAGCACAAAGTCGCGGATCTTGGTCCCACACATTGGTGGTCAACGGAAGTCTGATGGAGGATCTTCGCTGGTAGACATGCACGGCCAATCTGGTGCGGGGCATGCCGTTGCTGGAGCCAGAGTTCCAATGTATGATTGTGACAGACGCCTCTCAGACTAGATGGGGGCGGGGCTTATTTCGGAGATTCACAGGTGCAAGGCCTGTGGTCTCGGGCGGAATCTCTGTTCCACATCAATGTTCTCGAGTTTTGAGCAGTACACTGGGCACTCACGTCGTTTCTACTGCGCATGCGCGGGTTGGTGGTGAGGGTGTTGACTGACAATTCCACCACCATGTTTTCTCTAAGGAAACGGGGGCACACATTCAAGGGTCCTGTTGAAGGAGGCAGAGGACGTTTGGCTTTGGGCTCTGGCTCATGAGGTCAGCAGTGTGGCCTATCCTCTGCCGGGAGTGTTGAATGTGCAGGCAGACGCGCTTAGCACGGACGCCGACCAGCTGCACGAGTGGAAGCTGAAGGAGCAACAGGTTTCAATGATCTTCCGGAAATGGGGGCATCCTCCTTTGGATCTTTTTGCAACGGTGGAAAACAAGCAGTGCCAGGAGTTCGCCAGCAGAAGGGCTCATCCAGAGTCTCTGGGGGAGGCGTTTTAGTTCCCGTGGATGGGCCGGTTCGTGTATGCATTTCCCCCGTTTCCGCTCATTCGGCAGACACTCCAGTGGATTCGGAAATGCCAATGCAGTGCGATTCTGGTGGCTCCGTTCTGGCCCAGGCAGACGTGGTTCTCCGATCTCCTTCATTTGTCGATGGAAGAGCCAAATCGGTTGGGGGCAGCTCCGGATCTGCTGTCTCAGGCCGAGGGCAGAGTGTGGCATCATGATCCGAGCTCTCTCAGCCCGACGGCTTGGCTCCTGACTACTCCGAGTTCGGCCATTTAGGAATTTCCCAGAACTGTCAACGAATTTTGGGGGCAGCAAAGGCGCCGTCTAAGAATGTCTCATACGGACGGAAATGGAAAAGGTTTTGCATGTGGTGTAGGGCCCAGCCTGAGGTGGATTCTGTGAACATTTCCCCGGAGCAGGTTCTCCGGTACCTGTTATATTTGGCAGAAGAGGGCCTAGCACTCACCTCCATTAAGGTACTTTTGGCTGCAATATCTAGGATTACTCGGATGCGTCATGCGGCTTCTCTGTTTAGGGACCGGTTAGTGAAGCATTTTTTTAAGGTGTTATTTCAAACTTTTCCTCCTATGAAGTTTGCACTGGTGTGGAGCCTGAATGTGGTACTTTCGGTTCTGATGAAACCGCCTTTTGAGACCATGTCGACTTCTTTGGTGGCTATTACGTTGGGCAGGCGGATATCAGAGTTACAGGCATTGGTCTTTGATCCTCCATACTTAGGATTTCTGAAGGTTAAGGTTATTCTGGCCACTAACCCGCACTTTATCCCCAAAGTGCCTACGACATTCCACAAACTCTCTTCTATTGTTTTGCCCTCATTTTTTGCTTCGGCATCTACGCCTGCAGAACGGGCCCTGCATTCTCTGGACGTTAAGAGGGCGTTGAAGGTTTATTTGAATCGAACTCATGACTTCAGGAAGTCGAGGCAGCTGTTTGTGGCGTGTGGTCCATCCAGCAAGGGACAGGCTATAGCCAAACAGGGACTCTCCCGTTGGGTGCCTTCTATTTCATTGTGCCACTCTAAAGCTGGGAAGCCTTTGAGGACGGCTCCTAGGGCTCACTCGATGAGGTCCAAGGCTTTGTCGGCGGCGTTATGGTCGGGGATTCTGCTGGTGGACACTTGCCAGGCGGCCTCCTGGGCGGTGCCGCATACCTTTACCCGGCATTACTGTCTGGGGCAGCAGCATGGTGGTGATGTACAGGTGGGACGTGCAATTCTGCAGCGTCTGTTCCAATAAGCTAAGCCCTGCAGCTTTGCAGTGTTTATTTGAGCTTAGTCACTTGATGGCTTTGTTGTCTCATATATGTGATTAAGAATTGTTCATTGGTTTGCCTTTTAAACTCCGTCATGCATGATTGGTACTACTTTGTAGTCTATTCACAGCATGTGAATCCATGAAAGATCCAATGCTGGAGAAGGGAGTAGTCTCTTAACTGTAACTCCATTTCTCCAGCATTGGTATCGTTCATGGATCCACATGCTCCCATCAGCCGCCCCTGTAGGCAGACCTGGTTCGGGTTCCCTCTACTTTGGAGGTTAAATTCTTAAGGGAAGCTGCGGGGGTGGGGCTATTTATACCCTACGTCCTATTGGTGGGGACTAAAGCACCCAAAAAGGACGTTGATAGGACACTAAAGTGTTGAAGTTTTCCATAGAAAAACACTAGGTTAAAGTGACCGAGGTTACCAGCCTGACGACAGGGAATATTCACAGCATGTGAATCCAGAACGCTGGAGAAATGGAGTTAGAGGTAAGAAACTACACCCTTCTGACGCTGCCAACTCCTCTCGATAAATGCTGCGCCACTGACTGGGAACGCAAACAGTCTATCGGCTACTTGCTTTCTTCTGGATTCCCGACGCAAGGACACACCGTTGGGTCCTTTTCTCTAGCGTGAGCTAGGAACACTCAAGGCACCCGTACAACTTCAAAAAGGACTCCAATTGCTAATGTGATCGTGCGCTGACTATTTCAAATATTCACTGGACTTCAGATTCTTGAAGTTAGTTATGCGCATAATTAAACTGGCATCTGTATAGAACTAATTTCACAACAGTTTGAAAACGTTCAACTTGTAACTTCAAAACCTTTAACTTCAGTCAAAAAATGATTACGAATTACACATTTCCTTCAAATGTCTCTGAAAGTCTATGAACAGTTTCTAGCTCCAATACTGACATTGCTTCTCAGTTCCTTAAATTAAAGCAGTCACTTACCTGAATCTTCTTTAATAAGATCTGTTAATACATTCTTGTTCCTACTTCACCAAAACATCTGCTTCATTTAATTTTCTCAGGAGCTTCTTGTTGCTGTGACCTTCTGTGAGCTTGTCTTGAATAGAAAGCAGTTCAGAACCTCTGCAAAGATTCCAAACTACCTCACTAGAGCACTGGTCCAATCATTTTTACTCTGCTGAGCCAGCATCTTGTGTTCGGACAGTTCCAGCTGCCTGACATTATAGTTGCAGAAAAAGACAGCAAATGGCTCACACTAACTCTCTGCATAAATGCCTAGAATCTAGAAACCTCCCCCTGTACTGAACCTTAATTTAGCCATCCTGTTCAATGGGAACCTGGCACTCAGGGAGAGTTTCTTAAATCCAGGGCTTGGTGGAGAACTCCAGGGACCTTAGGATGACCCTATGGTGAGTACCTTCCAGTGTTGAGCAGAGTGGCCAGCGAAGTGTTTCTTTCCACAGTTAACAAGAAGACCAGTCGACCCCAGGGGATACCAGTGAAGACCCAGAAGAAGAGATCCAGTAGAAGGTTCAAGACCCATCAGATCCAGGAGCAAATGAGCAGAGCAGGATTCAGGCCCCCAATGTTATCCAACGGGGAAATGCAAGTAGAAAGGGACCTGCAGAACCCAAAGACCACATACCACAGGGACCTCCAAGAGGGAGTATCTGGAATAACCCACCGACCCAGGGCCCAGAAGCAAGTACTTAACAGTGGGTGCCTCCAGAAATTCGGTTCACCAAAGGAGAAACTCCTCCTGTGCTATGCTGTTTAGAGGGTGTAAATCCAGAATCATCCTCCAACTTGATCCCTTTGTTTTTTTTGGCTGGGTATATGCCGTGTTGCAGAGAGAGTTTGCTGGCACGATAATGCCTTGGTGTAACAGGGCTATGATCGTGTTGTGTATCCTCTCCTCTGCCTTTTTGTATAATGGGTACTGTTTAACTCTCGCCAATACTGAGCCTGGTTTGAGCGTAATGTGTATTGGTGTGACACTTCATAGGAGCCCCACATCATGGGGGTTACTTGTCCATTAACTTTAAGGTTCTTGCGCTATATGGGAAACTTCCTACTAGTAGCATGGGACATGGAACGTGTCAATATTACAGCATTATTTCACATGGGTCACAAACGGCCAATATTTCCCCATCATTGTCGATGTATTCATTCTGTGCTTTGAAACACTTGTGTATAGGCGCATTATAAATGCCATATCTTATCATTCAAACAAGCCGCTGTCTGTAATTCCCCTCAGAGGCTTGGCTGGGTCAATGCGCAAAACCGTGCACCATTCTCTTCCCTCAGCATCTATCCTCATCAGAACAATTTTGTCTCTTGGCACTACCACCCCTTCTAAATCGAGTTTAATGATGGTCCCTGCAACATGCTCTTAGAGGTCGGCTTGTCTAAACGAAAATTCAGATGACACCCTCCAAGACAGTTAGCCTATTCGGCACTGCATTCAGCAATACTGTAGCCCTGTACATAAGCAGATCTGGGTGCACTGGCATTTCTGTAGTTGCTGCTTCGCTCCCTAATGCGTGTACAATTAACATTGCCCCTACGTAGCATATGCCTGGTGTGGAACACACTACCCCTGCCTTAGTGAGCGAGATGATCATGTTCAACCTACTTGGAATGTCTCTCCCCAATAAGTTTACAGGGGACACAGTTGAAAACAATGGGGCTCGTACCACGCAGTTACCTACCTTGAAGCAGTTTTTCTGTAAATCGAAATGATTTTTATTGCCCCAGCCGACCTCTGACAAAGGGCAATGCCCCTCTCAAATACACAATTGTGTTCCGCCTGTGTCTACCGTGAAAATGAATGGCTTGCTTTCCATCTCCACACTTACGGGTTCATCCCTGTTCCTCTAAAACCATCAAGGACCACAGACACCCTCGCTCTGCCCCTTGCAGATTTTTGCAACCACTCTTTTGCCTCAGGATCTTTCCCCTCCCCTCTGAAGCACTCCCTTGTGCATCCTCTTCTCAAGAAACCCACAGCTGATCCTTCTTGTCCCGCTAACTATCGCCCAATTTCCATTACTCCCTTTCTGGACAAACTCCTGTTTGTTGGCCATCTCTCAGCTTAACCTTCATTACAATTCTGTTGGCTGTCTCCATGACCACCAGTCTGGCTTCAGAGCTGCCAGTAGCATGGAAACTGCTCTCCTGAACATCCGTGAAGATCTGCTCTCTATCCTTGACTCTAACATTCCCTCTGTCCTCATCCTCCTCGATCTCTCTTCTGCCTTTGACACGGGCAACCATACCATCCTGCTCAACAGTCTCTGTGAAAACCTGGATATCGCTGATCAGGCTCTAGCCTGGCTGACCTCTTTCCTCTCTGATCGACCCTCCCAGGTCCAACTTGGGTCCTTCCTATCATCTATCTTCCTCTCTACATGTGGTGTTCCCCAGGGGTCTAACCTCTCGCCCTGGCTTTCCAACCAATACCTGCCAGCTCTCGCCCACTGCATTGCCATTTTCTGCTCAAATATCCAGTGCTACACTGAGGACACTAAACTCATATTCAGGCTGCCCTCGGCCACCTCTTCTCCATCTCTCATCTCTGATTGCCTAACTGCCATTCAAGATTGGTGTGCCGCCAATGATCTTTGTCTGAATGCCAGCAAGGCGGAGATCCTCCTCATTGGCACACCTTCACCAGCCTTTCCCCTCACTCTCTGGCCGGCTTCCCTTGGCCCTCCTCCTACCCCCACCTGTGAGGCTAAGAACCTTGGGATCATCTTTGACTCCACCCTTTCCTTCTCCACCCACATCTCTGAGGTCTCTAAAATGTCACTTCCTACTGCACCTCCTCAGAGGTACTCTGCCTTTGATATGATATGGCGTTTGTAACGCGCCTATACACAAGTGTTTCAAGGCGCGACTAGGCAGGGGGTTAACAAGGGGAGACAGACAACGATCCTACTAGGCCTGGTGTCATTCAGATCGCGCAAGTGCAAGGGTAGAGGGGACTGGGAAAGGGGGAAGGGGAGAGAGGGAAAAGTGCTGTACATGGTTAATAGAATACAAGATAAATAATAGGGCCAGCTGGTGGAAAGTGCAGTACATGGTTAGTAGAATACAAGATAAATAATAGGGCCAGCTGGTGGCAAGTGCAAGGTAAGTGCCGGGAGAAGGGGCTGTAGGATACAGAGACAGTCCCGTAGTGCAGGTAGGCAGTGCAGGGAAGAGTGGCTGGGCCAAGGACCGAGATCGGTGAGTGGCCCAGTAGCAGATTCAGTGCAGGTTCAGTGATTTTAGCAGGGGAGAGAGAGAGAGAAAGTGGAGGCAAAGAGGAAAGTTTTGAGGTGCTTCCGGAACCGGAGATGGTTCTCCTCAAGTTTCAGGGAGGCAGGAAGGCTGTTCCAGAGGGAGGCCCCTGCTGCGGAGAGAGATCTACCCCCAGCTCCTTGCTTGGAGATGCGGCTGACCCTGAGGTAGTTGGAGGTGGATGAGCGAAGAGCTCGAGAAGGAAGATATTTCGGAAGAGAGAGTTGGAGGTATTTTGGTCCAAGGCCCCAGAAGGCTTTGTGGACAATGCAGAGGGTTTTGAACTTAATCCTCGCAGCCACTGGGAGCCAGTGTAGTGATTTAAATCCTGGAGAGATACGGTCCCTGGGCTTGAGGCCCTCTCCTTCCCCCAGAAGCTCATGGTATCCCAAGCTCTGGTTCTCTCTAGGTTGAACTATTGTAACAGCCTCTTTCTAAATCTACCTGCCTCTACTCTCCGCCCTTTGCAACTAATCCAGAACAGGACTGCAAGACTAGTCCTTGGCCTCAAGACCTGGGATCGTATCTCTCCTGCTCTGAAATCTCTCCATTGGCTCCCAGTGGATGTAAGGATTAAATTCAAAACCCTGTGCGTTGTCCACAAGGCTTTCTGGGGCCTGGGTCCAAAATAGCTTCAGCTATCCCTCTGCAAATACCTCCCCTCTCGAGCTCTTCGCTCCTCTACCTCCAACTCCCTCAGGGTCAGTCGTTTTTCAAATAAATGAGCTGGGGGTAGATCTGCCTCCCTCTGGAACAGCCTCCCTGCCACTCTAAAACTTGAAGAGAACCATCTCTGGTTCCGGAAGCACCTCAAGACCTTCCTCCCCCTCTCCCCTGCTGATCTGTTCTCTCTTGGCACTGTGCACCTGGCCACCCTCTGTCCTCCGGGTCCAGGTACCTGCTCACCCTGCCAACCTCCCGCACTGCCTTCGGGCCACCCCTTGGACTGGGGTCTGTATCTGTACCCATACAGCCCCCCCTATTTTTTTCATTCCTACACTTATCAGACCTAGCCTGTCTGCTACCTTAAACCTAGCACTTGCAAATTGCTGGCTGCACTCCCACTGTTTGTTGCCTTTATTATTTATGTATTATTTATCTGTTTCTCCTCTGCTTCGCACTTTCCACTCCCCCATGCACTTGCGTGTTCTCAATGTTACTGGGCCTAGTAAGACTGCTGTTTTGTTCGCCACTGTTCCCCTCCCTTGCCTTGTCGCGCTCTGAAACACATGCGTATGAGCGCAATAGAAATAAAATAATACCAATGGTTCCTCTTCTGGGTTGGCACTGACTGATAGGATTGGGCATGCTAAGGTTCTCTGTGGGCTGACCTAGTCTGGGCAAGTGTATGTTCCTGGATTATTGTTGGGTACTTGTGGTGTTAGTGGCTGTGCAGGGTGTATTGCAAATGCTGGCGTGCCATTGGGCACCGGTCCTTGCAGCTGTGGTACCCGTGGTGGGGAAGCAGGTGAGGCCATGGGAGGTGGTGCACCATACGAAGCATTTGCGGGTCCTTGCGCATAAGGCTGTGGATATGGGGATTTTCTGGGTGTATGCAGCTGCTTGCCTGCGCCTACACTCGTGAGAAATGAGACATCCTCCAAAAGGTCCAACACTGCAGTGTTCTTCCTCCCAGGGGGCCTGCAAAGCTGCCACCTCCTCCCCCTGGGGGCCATCCCTGATACTGTTAGATACCCACCATTCCAAGCATGTCCCCCTCTACTGACCATTTTGACCGATTCTTTTGCACTAGTTTCACTTACTCCGTCTGCACTCTGTGTGGTTTCCTTTGCTTTCTCTTTCAACCGTTTACAATAGTGTACAGTTATATACTGTATCTCTGCCCACCCCTTAGGATCAATCCTCACCACCTTATCGAGTGCTTTCTGCACTTCTTGTGGTGTCCTTTCTTAACCATGAAGAACAAAAATGTTTTTGACTGATACCCTGGTTCCCCCATTTCAGCCTTCCACATCTCTTGTATTTGTGATATATTGGGCATGGTCCTGATCTTCCTGCATAGTTTGTTGCATTATGGACTGGAGATCAGGCGTGTCCGGATACGCGCTGCGCTCACACTCTGGGGCCCTGCAATCATTGAAATGGGCTCTGGTGTGGTTATCGTCCCCCCGGCGTACCCTGCTTTGACCCAGATGTTATCGGCCTGATCTCCCAACACTGCGGCAAACCAGCGCTTCATGTCGCCCACAGCCAAAGTAACACCTGCCGTCTGCTACTCAAATGCATAAATCCACATTCCTACCCCTGTTGTGAGGTTTGGTAGTGCCTCTATCGAATTATTTCTGGCCATGAGTGGCCAGCGTACATATTGTGCTCACCCACACCCCTTGTGTAACAGGAACTGTGCCACTCATCGTCCTCACTACCTTCTTTTTCCCTACCTGCTTTCCCTTCATGACAGCCATGCTCCCATGGCGGGTTCTCAGCCTAGGTCCCCATAAACTCTGTGGAGAGTCCATGGGTGGGGTTTCTTCCTACCCCAAGTCATCCGCTGTGTCCCACTCTTCCTCCTCTTCACCTGTGCCCATATCAGCATCGGACTGAACTGACCCATAATCCAAACTTCCTGCCTGCATCCTTCCCCAATGCATTTTGTCAGACTGCCACACTGTTGGGAAAAATTCTCAGAAATGTGTAAATTCCTTCCACCTTAGAGACCCGCAGCAATTTTGCTGGATCTTGAGGACTTTTTTTTAACCTGGAGAGAGTGAGACCCTTTTTCCCACTCTCTCAAGTATTTTAATGTGTTTCTTTTGGTTGTGGAGTCTCACAAACTCCATGGCTATCATCTTTTACATTGTGTCACACAGCACCTTCAGTGCAGTGACACAGGGAAGTCTTCCAGATTTCCCAAAGGTTTAACTACGTTCTCTGTAATAAACTACTGTTTCCCAGAACAGTAAAGTGTAATTGACTTTACTTACCATTGTAACTTTCTAGACCCAGCACACACTATCTTACAATAGGGTGCCGGAGGGGTTTGTCTAGTTGCTCATGTGACATTTTTTATGTTACACTTTTCTCATTGAATGGCTGGTGGCAGTGGTTTCGTTTAAACTACCATGGTGTGCATTTACCGCCGGCTGCGTTCACAGCTTCTGTAAAGCAACCGCGGGAGCCATCTTTGTCAAAATGGCACCCAGTCTTCTTTTTTCACCCTTTCTTTGTGGAAAGGTCCTTCTTGAAATGTTCTCTGCACGCCAAACCAGGTTTGGTCTCTTTCTTCATTTTGTCTTTGGCAGGATTCAGGAGTGAAGCCCGCCTCTGGCTCCACAGTGTCTGGGGTAGGCAGGAAGTGAGGGAGGTGCCCGAAACTCCCTGTGCTTAGTCTCCTAGGAGACCCAAATGCACTCTGTGGTGATTGGCTGGCTGACTGTCCGGCAAGGACAGCCACCCTGCTGGCTGATTGACAGCTAGGCTGGAATGAATGGGAGAGAACTGAATAAAAGGCGAGTACTTTGGCTTGGAAGGCAAAGTCGACCACTGGACGAAAGAACCGAAGAAGAACTTGTAGAGGACGCCTGCTGTAACTACTGGACCGTTGGTTTGCCCGGTTAAGCCCTGCTGCAGTGCTGAAACGCCAAGTTCGCATAGACAGAGAAGCCCCTGCAAGGACGACTTCTCCCTTTGAGTTAGTGGGACCAATCAACTCCAAAGTAAGCCACCTGGACATCCATCTCGGAGCTGGTTGAATTTCCACAGAGTTGCTGCTGGAAACTGTATAGCCAGGGAGAGGAACACCAGATTGTGTGTGTTGCTTTTAATCTGGCCTAGAGCTTTTGGAAGATGCTCCGGACTCCCAAGAAGCAGGACTGACCAAGCCTGAGCCCCCATCAACAGAGTGAGGGACCCCAAAAGCAAGGAAAGTCCATCTCAACAGCCAGGAACAGCTGTGTTGCTATTTGCAGTAGACGTGAGGAGCTGAAACACTGAACAGCCACTGAAAGTGAAGTTTGCCGGTTACAAGTTTTGACTGCCCCAGTGCATTGCAGGAGTCCCCCGACGTCCTCCCTCTTGTCCCCACGACTGAGGCCCAGGAACAGTGAGATCAGCAGAGCTGCACAGGAACAGAAGTCTTCAGCTGCATCTTTTCTTCATTTCTAAGGTACTGTAAAACAAGTCTAAGAGAACTTACCTCTAACTGTAAAGTCTAATCAGCTTGTGGCCCTAAATTTGATTCTTCTTTTCATTAAAGACTCCTAAGAACTTGTGCAATGACGGTTCCGTTTACTTACCAGAAGCGCTTCATTCTATACAAGACTTTTGCCCATTGACTTTGGCGTAGCCTATTGAATTGTATGTCTCTTCTTGGAGGATCCAAAAGTATTTGCCTGCTTAAGAATATTTGTGGTCTCTTGTGTTCTAATAACCTTTGCCTTTTACCAATTCCTAAAAGTCTTCTAAATGCCAACAGTAAGATATTAATGTCCCCAGCACCCTTGTTATTGAAGTCACCTGTGGGTGTAGGTTGTGTCTGTGGGCCATCCCAAAAGGGTCTTTACTGATTTAGATACTAAGAGTGTACAGTATTGAAGTGTATTTGTGTGTTACTATTCTATTGCTCCCTTCCGAAGAAGGCTTTTTTATCTGACTGATAAGGTTTCTTGCATAAACAATTATTTGAGTATAAGTTTATTTGAATACCTGTAACTGTGAATCTTTGTGTTTTAGGGAGAATCCTCATAAATGTGCTAATTCCCTTCACCTTAGAGACCCCCAGCGACTTTGCTGGATTTTGAGGACTTGATATTTTTACCTGGAAAGAGTTTGAATCTTTTTCCCCACTCTTTCTTGTATTTTGATGTGTGTTTTACTCTTGTGTTCTTTGATTGTGGAATTTTAAGATAACTCCATAGGCATCTTTTCATGTGTTACACAGCACCCTCAGTGCAGTGACACATGGATGTCTTTTTAGACTTCCCAAAGGTTTAAATACATTCTCTGGGATAAACTGTTTCCCAGAGAATGTAAGGTTAAATTGACTTTACTAGTCTTTTTAAATTCCTAGACCCAGCACACACTATCTTCCTATATAGTGCTTGAGGGAGTACCTAGTGTCTCATGTGTCTAGAAACTCATGTAGCAGTCAAATGCTACCCTTTTCTTTCGAAATGGCTTGTGGCAGTGGTTTTGGTACAAATTACCAATATGTTTCCAGACCGCCAACGCGGTAGCTAAAAATCGCAGGTGCCATGTTTTTCAAGATGGCGCCTTAAGCCCCTTTGTTTAAACCGGTCCTGGTCTTCTTTTTTTCGCCATTTCTTTTTAGAAAGGTCCTTCTAGTGTTTGTCTCTGGGCCCCAAACCAGATTTGGTCCCTTTGTTACCATGCCTTTGGCGGGCTTCAGGACTGAAGTTCGCCTCTGGCGTCTGAGTGTCTGGGGTGGGCAGGAAGTGAGGGAGGTGCCCAAAACTCCCTGTGCTTAGTTTCTTAGGAGACCCAAATGCACTCTGGTGTGACTGGCTGGCCGACTGTCCGGCAAGGACAGCCACCCTGCTGGGTGAGTAGCAGCTAGGCTGGAATGAATGGGAGAAAACTGTTTAAAAGGTCCGTCTCCAGGACTGGAAAGCAGAGTCGACCACTGGAACAAATGAACAGAAGATGAGCTAGAAAAGGACGTTTGCTGCAACTCCTGGACCGTTGGTTTGCCCGGTGAAGCCCTGCTGCAGGTTCGAATTGCCAAGCTCCTTTCGACAGAGAAGCCCCTTCAAGAATGACTTCTTCCTTTGAGTAGGTACGACCAATCAACTAGTAAGCCACCTGGATACCATTCTCAAGGCTGGTTAGGTTTAACCAGGGAGAGGGACACCAGTTTGTGTTCTTGAATTTACTGGAACTAAAGTGACTCCATTTTGTTTGCTCTCCAACAATCCCATGCAATGCAGGAGTCCCCTGACGTCCTCCCTCTTGTCTGCACGACTGTCCCCACAACTGAGGCTCAGGAACAGCGAGATCTGCAGGAACTGCCAGGAACCACGACTTCAGCAACGTTGTTTTCTTCATACAAAGGTGCTGTGCCAACCCGATTGAGAGAACGCCACTCTCGTGGAGAAACTTTGTGAAACTTTTCCCAAATTCCGATGGATTTAGGTGTTCTACTTGTGGACATCTGGCAATTCAAATGGGAGGGCCTGCCTTCACTCTACCAAGCTCTGAGGTATGAACTTTTAAGACAAAAAAGCAAATTATATTATTTTTAAAAGACAAGTTTTTCAAATTATTCCAAACCGAACAGAATGTGCTTTTTATTTAATTGATGCCCTTTATGCATGCTGATAACTGCATTTCATTGGGGCAGTGGCATTGTGGCTGGGGCCTACTCATTACACCAATGTGCCTTTCTTTTCAAGGCACCATGCGGCAACTGGAAGATAGATGCCTGCCGCCGCCTTCTTGCACTGAAGGCCTCAGGAGTCCCTCACCTCGGACTCGACTGATCTGTGATAGGCAGCCTTTACTTTCACCTGGCCTATCGGGGGAACCAGTAGGCTTTGGCCGGCCCCCTCTTTAAAGGCCCACTTTCTAAGGTCCTGTCCATTCCTGGCAGTGCCTGGCCGTGCTCAACATTTGATGTCCTCGGTGAAAAAGCTCCATGCTAAAATATCTCCACTTATTGCCTCAACTTTGCCTGTTTCACCCCAACTCGTGCTTTCACATGAGTACTGCCAATCAGTGGCTGCCCCGGAACCACTGAAATTCATTTCCTCTGCTTCTCTGGTCATCCTCCTTCCTGATGCTCAATTCTCTTCAGTGACTTTGCATGCTGCCTCCACTCATTGTGACTCATGCTCACTGTCATCAACCACTGTACTGCTGCAGTGCACTTCTGTGCCTTTCCCCAAGACTATGCCCGTTTGCCTGTTAATTGTTTTTAGCCTGTGTCCCCATCCTGCACCCAAAGTAGCTGCTTGCTTGAAAATAGTTTTATTTTATTTGGTTTAGTTGACATGGAACTTTACAAATCAGTACTTAAGTGCTTGTTTCAATTAACAATTGTAATAACTTAGATCAGAACGACTATCAACATTATAGCGATTATGAACATAGGTCAGCCTGCTATTCAAGTTCAACAATGGCGTCGCTCATGGATGGATTTCGCAATAGTTGTTGGATTTGCAGTGTCTCAATTTTTTTTTTTTTTTGCTCTCCTGGAGAGGGGTAACGGGTGCTTTGATGCATGTGCAGAGCTCTTATCTCCTGTATCATTTTGACTAAGTGGTTTGTGATATATTTCACAACAGTTTGTTGTTTGAATGGAACATAATAGTTGTTTCAGATCTCGATGGTATAACAATAGACCGTCAAATATTAGAGTATCCTATCTCCTCTGTTGCTTTGGGTAGATACATTCACCAGTTCATCGAGGTATCGGTGTACTTACTCGTTTGGATCTATTTTTAGTCTTGTTACAAATCTTATTGTAGCAAGGTTCAGTGAGATGCTTGCAGCGTTGAAAATCATTACCCAGCTTTGGTGTTGATTTAGAAGACAATAGTCCTTGAAGAACTTAGAAAGCATTCATGTTGAAGCGAGACTAGTTTTTTGCATGTGAGATCTTTCAATGATTCCGGTTTGGTTGGTGATTTACACAAGTGACACAGATTGGCCGTTTTAACTTTCGATCCTTTTGCTAGTACAGCTTTGGCTGGCCATAGTTTAAAGCGTAGTGTCTTGATCTTTGCTCGTTTTTAGCCTGTGCCCCCTTCTTGACTGAAAGTAGCTGCTTGCTTGAAAATCATGTTTAGCTGTGCCTCCTTCCGGCCTTGAAAGTACCCGTTTGCTTGCAAATCGCTTTTAGCCTGCGCCTCCTTCCTGCGTTGAAATTGCCTGTTTGCGTGAAAACCATTTTAGCTGTGCTTCCACTCTACTGTTTGACTTTACATCTATCACCCATTTGGCCTACAATGCGAAATGGATCGGGTTCAGAACTGTAGTTTGCCGCATAACTGCTGTACTGTGCTCCTTTCAGCTTTAGCTAAAATTCAAAATTGGCTGTGTACCTGATGTAACATTCTGGAAATCGCTTCTTGCTGGGTGCACAGCTGTTACTACCTTTTTACTAACAGTGTTGCTTTTGAGTGCATCCTGCATGTCCTTCCTTGTCCTCAGTGCCCATCTGTCCCCCCCCCCCCCTGTGTTTTTGCCCCATCCGCTCCACCCACCCCCCTTTTGTGTCTCAGTACATCAGTTTGGCAAGTGTACCCCTCACCACTACAGCTAGCCATGTCAGTATATATATCTCCTATCTTCTCTAACTGCTTCTCTATTTCCTATCCCGCTCATATCACTAAATCTGGCCTTAGGAAAATTAAGGAGGACATACTTGGCTCCAACCCAAGCCTTCCTGTGTCACGGCTTCTGCCATAGAGACTTTCACAGACATCCTCTTTTTCGTTGCCTCACCCGACCAATGGACCCGGTACATGGTCGCCTTTCTCTCTCCTATCGCCTCTTCTCCCATTAATGGTGGCACCCGCTGGAAGGTCCTCCTTGACCTCTCTGCCATTTCCAGGGTCATCGTTAATGTCTACTGGAATGGAACCACCATGGTTCAGGGTCCTCAACCGAACCTTCTCCTCTTTGATAGGCTCCTACCTCGCCTTTCAAACCTTACCTCTCCCTCTGGACTGGCTCCCTTGCCTGCTATGCCTCCCTCCTCTGCACAGGCTCCCTTGCCTGCTGTGTCTTCCTCCTCTGCACAGGCTCCTTTGCCGGCTGTGCCTGCCTCATCCTCTGCACATGCTCCCTTGCCTGCTGTGCCCTCCTCATCCTCTGCACATGCTCCCTTGCCTGTTGTGCTCCTTCCTCCTCTGCACAGGCGCCCATGCCTCACTGTCCTGGCTCCCTTTCTGGCCTTGGCTCCTCCGCCGTTCTCCACTATCCCTCTGGCTCTTTTGCCACCCTCAGTGTGGCAGTGTGAAGCCCTTCAAAGGTGGCAAGCTGCTCCATATTGTCACGCTAAATTCTAGCTCTGCTGTCAAACACTCGTCTGACATCTGCAATCTCTTTGAACGCATGGATCTAGATGTGCTCACCATCACAGAGACCTGGTTCAAGGACAGCTCTGTCACAAGCTTTGACACACTCGTCCCTGAAGGATACTAGATACTCGCTGTGCCCAGGCCCAAGGGGTTCGGAGGGGGAGTGGCGTTGATCTAACCTGAATGGATACCCGTGTCCACCATCCCCACTCAGGTCTGCGCCTCGAGGACAGTCCACTCTCTTCCTCTCGGAATGGGCTGACCTTGCCTCCTCTCTACTCTCCTCCTCTTCTCAACTCCTCCTGTTGGGTGACCTCAACACCCATATGGACTCTCCTGACTCCTCAGGACCTTTCCGCAACCTATGCAAATCTCTCTCCCTCTCGATCTTACCTTCTGGCTCCATGCACACAGCAGGCCACACTTTGGATGCTCTATCCCTCTCACTACCCCTCTTCTTGGACAGACCACTCTCTTCACACTTGAAGCTCTCCTTGCCTCTTGCATCGGCACACCGGGCGTGGCCTCTTGGTTTCAAAGACACCAAACCCATGATAAGTGACGGGGGCTGCCTTTGCCTCCACCAACTCTCCGCCTCATACTCCTGCGGCTGACTCGCACCCTGATACAGCCCTCGTTAACTTTAATCTCTTTATCTCTAACACCCTTGATACTCTTGCCCCTGTCTTGAGGGTCTGACTGAAGCCTTCCAAAAAGTGCAACTCTTGGTACGACTCTGATCTGACTGCCCTTAAACGCAAATGTGGGGCAGCTGAGCGGAAATGGTATTAGTCAGGAGGACCCTCTCAAAAACGGGCCCGTCGCCTCCTTCAAAGGCAATATCGACCCTGCATCCACAGTAAGAAAAGTCTTTATTCAAGCCCTCATCTCTGCAGCATCAAACATGTCAAAAATGTTCAAAGTCTGTTAGGAACTGGCTATTCCTGCAACAGCCTCCTCTTCTGTCACACCCACCCAGGACCTTTACAAGGCCCTAGCTGCACACTTCACCGCAAAAACCCAAGACATCCTCTCTTCTCTCACTCCTGCCCCACATCATACTCCCAACACCTCTGTAGCCTCCCCTGGCACCTCCACTACTTCTTCTCTCTTCTCTCACTCCCATCACACCTGATGAGGTTGCCAGACAAGTCTGTTCTATGAAGGCCTCATCCAAACAGGTGGATCCATGCCCCTCCAGAACCATTAAGGACAACATTCACTCCCTTGCTCCAGCCTTGGCTGATCTCTGCAGTCTTTTTCCCCCTGGAGTTTTCCCAACTTCTCTTAAGCACTCCCTTGTGCATGCTCTGCCTAAGAAACCCTTTGGTGACCTCTCCTTTCGGGCACACTACCGCCCCATCTCGATCACCCCTTTCCTGGACAATGCCTGGAGAAGCTGGCTATCGCCCAGCTTAACCTCCACACTGAATCTGCTGGTTGCCTCCACACCCATCAGTCTGGCTTTAGAGCATCCAGAGGCACGGAAACTGCTATTCTGAACACCCGTAAAGACCTGCTCTCAAATCTTGACACTAACACTCCCTCTGTCCTCATTCTTCTTGACCTGCTCCTGCCTTTGACACGGTAAACCACAACATCCTGATTGCACGTCTCTGTGACACCCAGGGAATCATAGGTGTTCGGCAAGGTTGTGTGCAGTACCCTTTAGGAGACTTCAGCATCCTTGTCCTCCTGGCAATAGGGAACCCAACCTTTGGTATAGGTCTGTACTACAGCGGTTGTTAGTGTGGCTGAGCAGCCAGTCTTATCTCAAGAGGGGTCAATGGGAGCTGTAAGGTCGTAACACAGCAGCATCACAGTGACAGTTACCCATATAAACACTTATACTCACGGTTTCTTGATTAAACAATTATTAAATTATGTAAGTCAGTTATTTAAGCCTTTTTCAGAAGGGAGAAAAACATTTAACACTTACAGTACACTTCAAAACACTCTGTTTCTCTAAATCAGATGATACCCATTGGGGATGGCACACAGACACTTCCTAAATAGCTAGGACACTGTGGACATTGATTTATCACTGGTACATTTAGAGCAATACTGAGTTTGGGTGTAAAGGATTAGATGGAGGAATGAAACAAAGGTTAACAAATAATTAATAAACTGGTAAGTACTTTTTAAACCCTCCAATGCAAAGTAAATTAACCCTTTCCTGGAGGAAAGACAAAAGCACAAAGTCAGAGGTAAGACGAGTCTCTTAGGGATCCAGGACAGACCATGTTAGTTGAGCAAAGTCTAGGGGAGCTGGAGGTGTAATTGTAGGTATGTAAAGGTCTTGCACAATGTTTTCAGAAAAGTTTGTTGAGATAAGATTCACTTGAGGGCCACAAGGTGTGGGAGGCTTGTGAGGGGCAAAGCTGCAAGCAACTCTACAATGGAAATCAAGACGAGGCTCAACTGAGAACTAAGGCTATACAATAAGATGCAAGTCCTCTTAGGTTTACAGTACCTTTGGTTGGAAGAAATGGTTCCAGCTGGCATCTGTTTCTGTGTAGCTCTGTAGATCCTGGTGTTCCTGAGCCTCAGTCGTGGGGACAATAGGGAGGACGTCTGGGGACTCCTGCACTGCAATGGGAAGGTCGGCGGCAGCAATGGGCAAACTTAAATTCAGCTGCACTTTGTGGTTTCAACTCCTCGCGTCTATGTCAAATGGCAACACTGCAGTTCTCAGATACCACTTCAGACTTTCCTCGCGTCTGGGACCAGCACTCTGTCGAGATGGCTCATCCGGAGGATCTTCCTGGAGTTCGAATCAGACTTAAAAGCGATGCACTGAATCTGATGTTCCTCTTCCTGGCACTTTGGTTCCTGTAGCAGCAATGGAAGTACAGTCTGCTCCGAGAGGATGTCCAGACGAGTTCACTTTGTGGTTGATTGGTCCCACCAACCCAAGGGGTGAAGTCGTCCTTACAGGGCTTCTCTAGTCAAGGCGAATTCAGAGCTTCAGCACAGCAGCAAGGCTTCACGAGGCAAACTAACGGTCCAGGAGTTGCAGCAGGCGTCTCTTCCAAGTTCTTATTTGGATTCCTTCGTCCAGTGGTCGACTCTGCCTTCCAAGCCAAAAAGCCTCGCCTTTTATGCAGGTTTCTCCTATTCATTCCAGCCTAGCTGTCAATCACACAGCAGGGTGGCTGTCCTTGCCTTACAGCCAGTCAGCCAATCACCTTAGGGTGCATTCCTGTAATCAAGGGGATTAAGCACAGGGAGTTGTGGCCCCTCCCTCACTTCCTGCCCCTGCCAGACATGCTGGAGCCAGAGGCGGCCTTCACTCCTGAATCCCGCCAAAGGCAAAATGAACAAAGACAAAGGGACCAAGCCTGGAGTAAATCCCAAGAAGGACAAGAAATGGCAGAAAAAAGATGATCGGGCTATTTTGACTAAATGAGCCCCCATGGGTGCCTTACTGCATCTGCGATTGCAGCCCGTGGTAAAAACACACAATGGTAGTAAAAAGCAAACCACTGCCCCCAGCCATTAATTGTAGAAAGGGTAACATAAAAATGTTACATGAGAAACTAGACAAAGGGGTTACTAAGTAACCCCTCCAGCACCCTACAGTAAGATGGTGTGTGATGGGTCTAGAAAGTTACAAAATTTAAGTAAAGTCAATTTCACTTCACTGCTCTTGGAAACAGTAGTTTATCCAAGAGGAAGGTATTTAAACCTTTGGGAAATCGAAGAGACTTCACTTTGTCACTGCACTGAAGGTGCTGTGTGTCACAATGTAAATATGATGCCTATGGAGTTTGTCAGACTCCCAATCAAAATCACAGAAAAATACTTGAGAGAGTTGGGAAAGGTCTCACTCTCTCCAGGTTAGAAATTAAAAGTCCTAAAGTCCAGCAAAATGAGCTGCAGGTCTCTAAGGTAGAAGGGAATTAGCACATTTCTGAGAATTCTGCCTAACAGGTCAGTCTTGTGGATGGCTAACCACCTTTTCCAACCGCCAATCCCAGGTGGAACTTGGGTCCTTACTCTCACTCTTTCAACCTGTGGCGTTCCCCAGGGTTCGCCCTGGTTCTTCAATGACTACATGGCTTCCCTGGCACGTGTGATTGCCTCTTTCTCCTCTAACTTCCAGTGTTACGCCGATGACCCGCAACTCTCGATCAGGCTACCCTCTGCCACCTCCTCTACCTCGCTCATATCTGACAGTCTGTCCGCAATTCAATAATGGTGTACTACAAACTACCTCTGCCTCAACGTCAGTAAGACTGAGATTCGCATTGAGACTCCTACTCCAGTTTTCCCACTCTGTCTGGCCACCCTTGGCCCTGTGCCTGCACCCACCTGCGAAGCAAAAACCTTGATCATCTTAGACTCCACTCTCTCCTTCTCCGCTGACGTTTTAGACATTTCTAAAAAGTCCGATTACCAGCTGCACCTCCTCAGAGGTACTCTTCCTTTTCTCACCTTCCCCCAGCGGCTCACTGTCTCCAGAGCCCTGGTTCTTTCAAGGCTGGACTACTGCAACAGCCTCTTTCTCAACCTCCCTACCACTGCTTTGCGCCCTTTGCAACTCATCCAGAACCACGAGACTCATCCTTGACCTCAAGCGCAGGGACTGCATCTCTCCGGCGCTGAAATCCCTCCACTGACTCCCTGCGGCTGCAAGGATTAAATTCAAGATCCTTTGGATTGTCCACAAGGCTTTGTGGGGCATGGGACCTACCTATCTCCATCAATGCCTACCTAAATACTGTCCTTCACAAGCCCTTTGCTCATCTACCTCCACCCTTCGGCAAGTGAGCCGGTTCTCCAAGCAGAGATTTGGAGGGAGATATTTATCCTCAGCAGGGGCCTCCCTCTGGAATATCCTCCCTGCCGCTCTCCGTCTTGAGCCTGATCTCCTTACATTCCGGAAACTCCTTAAAACATGCCTTTTCTCCTCTTCCTTCTCTCTCCCTCTACCCTGCTAACCACTCTGTCCGCTCTATCCCTCTCCCCCCACCTTTTCTACAAAGCCTGCTGACTGGCCGCCGGGTGTACCTCCGAGTCTTGCAGGTCCCCGGCACCATCGGCAGTCCTCTCGCATTTGTCTCTGGGCCTGCACGTGTCGCATCACTACTGCACTTGGTCAATTGCCCATGAGAGTGGCATCTCTCAGCAGTTAGACCAGTATCTGGCTGGGTGCACTTCGACTCCCCTCCCTCTCCTGTACCGTCTGTGCACTTGCACGATCTGAAAGTATCATGCTTTTGAAGATGGTCTAACCATTTTCCCTGTCTCCCCTCCTTCTATGGTGGCACCTAAATGCACTTGGAAAAATTGAATCGTTGTCAGGCTGTTACCTACATTAACTGTACTATATGTATTTACTCTGCCCGTGCAGACCTGTATCACTCAGAAATTCAAGGGCTCCTTCCCTCCTTGAGTGCTTTGAAACACTTGCCTTGTGTATAGGCGATTTACAAATAAACATTGCAATACCATACCATATCATTACTGCTCTAAATCTGGGCTGGGCCTTTTGGCAGTCCACGACCTCTGCCCAGGCTCCCATGGGTTTGTCCTGCACTAATATATTTTCCTCAGCCTAAATAGTTTTGGTGGACATGGGAGTTGAGTGTTCATCTGAACACTACCTTGATTGGGTTTTGGCTACACTCTTGAGCTCTCAGTGTTGGGGGGCAGGGGGGTGGGTTTACAAGTTACTGTCTGGGGCAGGACTCGGGGAAGCCCACCAAGGGTGAACAGGGGAATCAGCCTGAACTACCCAATGGTGTGGTTGAGTGGCAAGCAACCCGGCTCAGTCTAAAGAGGGAGGAGGGCTGTTGGTGGTTACAAAGACCTCGGAGAATACCGTGGTTCAAGAAAACCCTTACACACTTAGAAGTTATATAAATATAGACCTGTATTATATATACTCTAAAGCACAGTGTTGCAATTCTAAGTTCAGGTAAGTGCTATAACTCGAACATCTATACAGCATAGGATCATTTGCAATACTCTTTCACTGGTACACTACACATGGTCTTAAGTAATTACTTTTACAGTAGCAAATCACATAGTAAACCAACCAGAAACACATTTGCAAACTTTCCAAACTCTGAATAAATTGTTATAACTGAAACCTAATCCTGTCTTAATAGTCCAGCCCTATCTAGTATGAGTCTCTCAAAGGTCAGATGGGCCACCAGTGGCTGAATGCTGGCTAGGAACCTGGTAGGAAGAGGCTAAACACGGTGTTCAGAGTACTAGGTCCCAAGTTGGATCACCTAGAGTTGCAGGTAAGTAAATTGGTGGTTACAAGTAGGCTCTGGGAGGTTAGGATGACCCCCCTGAATGAGTGCCCTAAGGACCAGTGTCCAAGGGCAAATGGTTCTACCACTAAGAGCACAAATGTTCTCCCCCCAATGTTACTCTATGGAGACCTGGGGGTAGCAAGATATGATATGGCATTTATAACGCGCCTATACACAAGTGTTTCAAGGCACGGCGAGGCAGGGGAGGGAAAACAGTGGAAAGACGGACAACGATCCTACTAGGCCAAATGTCATTCAGATCGCGCAAGGGTAGGGAGAGAGGGAAAAGTGCCTGGGGGAAGGGAGAGGGGGAAGTGCAGTACATGTACATATATAAATGCAAAATAACAGCATACAGGAATAAATACGATGGTAAAGAGGACTGTTGGTGGCAAGTGCAGACAAGTAATGGGGGAGGCGGACTGTAGGGATACAGAAACAGTCCTTAAGTGCAGGGGTTTCCATGGAGGCAGGGCAGAGTCAAAGGGTGGGACCTGGCACCAAGGTCAGAAGGGTGTCTAGGTAACTAGTGCAGATTCGGCAGGGAATTTCAGCAGGGGAGAGAGGCAGAGAAAGCAGAAGCAAAGAGGAAGGTTTTGAGGTGTTACCGGAACCAGAGATGGTTCTCCTCAAGTTTCAGGGAGGCAGGAAGGCTGTTCCAGAGGGAGGCCCCTGCCGAAGAGAGAGATCGACCACCAACTTGTTGCTTGTAGAAGCGACTGTCAATGAGGGAGTTGGAGGCAGATGAGCCAAGAGCCCGATAAGGAAGGTATTTAGGAAGAGAGAGTTGAAGGTAAAGCGGCCCCAGAAGGCCTTGTGGATAATGCAGAGGGTTTTGAACTTAATCCTTGCAGCCACTGGGAGCCAGTGCGGAGATCGTTCCTGGAGAGATATGATCCCAGGGCTTGAGGCCAGGGACAAGTCTCGCAGTCCTGTTTTGGATAAGTTGCAGAGGGCGGAGAGTAGAGGCAGGCAGGTTTAGATAGAGGCTGTTGCAGTAGTCCAGCTTGGAGAGAACCAGGGCTCTAGAGACGGTGAGCTTCTGGGGGAAGGCGAGGAGAGGAAGAATACCTCTGAGGAGGTGCAGCTGGTAGTGTGACTTCTTAGAGACGTCGGAGATGTGAGGAGAGAAGGAGAGTGTGGAGTCGAAGATGACCCCAAGGTTTTTAGCCTTGCAGGTAGGAGCAGGAAGAGAGCCAAGAGAGGCTGACCAGAGAGCTGCAGGGAAGGAGGGAGGGGGTGTGCCGATGAGTATAATCTCGGTCTTACTGGCATTAAGGCAGAGGTCATTTGCGGCACACCACTGCTGGATAGCAGACAGTCAGCGATGAGGAAAGGAGAGGAGGAGGCCGAGGGTAGCCTAAGGATGAGCTGGGTATCATCCGCATAGCACTGAAAGTAGGGGCAATGGGCAAGGAGTGCCAGGTATTGGTTGAACAGCCAAGGAGAGAGGTTAGACCCCTGGGGGACACCACAGGTAGAGAAAGAGATATCGGAGAGGAAGCACCCAAATTGGACCTGGAAGGGTTGGTCGGAGAGGAAAGAAGACAGCCACGCCAGAGCCTGTCTTGTGATTCCCAGGTTATCACGGAGACAGTTGAGCAAGATGGCGTGGTTGACAGTGTCAAAGGCAGAGGAGAGATCAAGCAAGATGAGGGCACACGGGGTGTTGGAATCAAGGTTGGAGAGCAGGTCTTCACGGATGTTCAGGAGAGCAGTTTCTGTGCTTCTGGCAGCTCTGAAGCCAGACTGATGGTCATGAAGACAACCAGCAGATTCGGTGTGGAGATTAAGATGGGAGATGGCCAGTTTCTCCAGGAGTTTGCCCAGGAAGGGAGTGATGGAGATTGGGCGATAGTTAGCTGGGCAGGATGGGTCGGCAGAGGGTTTCTTAAGAAGAGGGTGCCCAAGGGAGTGCTTCATGGGGGATGGGGAGACTCCAGTGGCGAAGGAGTGATTGCAGAAATCAGCCAGGGCAGGAGCCAGGGAGTCGATGTGGTCCTTGATAGTTTTGGAGGAGCAGGGGTGAACCTGTTTTGATGAGACTTTCATAGATCGGACTTGTCGAGAAACCTTGTCTGCAGAGAAAAGTGGAAAGGCACAGAGGGGGAAGTGGGGTTCCAGCAGAGGGGTCAGAGGAAGAGCATGGGATAGAGGAAATGAGGCGAGAAGAGGAGAGTGAGGACAAGATGTCCTGGGTCTTAGAAATGAAATGCAAAGCCAGTGCCGTACAGAGGGCCTGGGAGTGGACAGGAGAGGTAGAGACAGCAGCAGGATTGGCTAGTTCCTTGCAGATTTTAAAAAGTTCACTAGAGTTGTTAGATGCCGCAGAGATCCGGGCTTGGCTATGGGCTCTCTTCTTGGTGAGTACAGAGCCGATATTGCCATTGCAGCAGGCGGCAGGCCAGTTTGTCAGAGGATGAACATGAAGCACGCCATTTCCTCTCGGCCAGGGGCAAAGATATCAAGAGTATCAGATACAGGAGAGTGGAGCATGGAGAGGGCTCTGTCAGGGTGGGAGTCAGCTAAAGGGGGAGGATGTGGTGAGAAGGTGGTGGCGAAAGCCTCAACTGACACGCGCTTCAAGGGACAGATGACCTTGAAGGTGGATGGCAGTGATGAAGGTGGCTTGGCCTGAGGGGTAGGGAGGGTGAGGTGGGAGGATAGGAGAAAGTGATCACTCCAGGAGAGAGAAGTGGAGAGAGGGACAGAGGGGAGATCAGGGCATCGAGAGTGTGCCCTGCAGAATGAGTCGGGCCAGAGGGGAAAATGGTGAGTGAGAGAGTCGCAGAGGTCACAAAAGTGTGCAGAGGGAGGACAGGAGGCATTGAAGTGGATGTTGAAGTCTCCCAGAAGGAGGAGTTGAGTGGTTGAGGCCAAGAGAGAGGAGGAGAGGTCCGCCCACTCGGAGAGGAAGGAGGAAATCTGACCAGGTGGCCGATAGATAGTAGCCACAGTAAGGGAATGGCTGGGAGAGCGAGCGAGCCGGCAGACGAGGCATTCAAAAGAGGAGTAGGTCTGCGCAGGAGTGACAGAGGCAGGAATCCACTCAGGGAATATAAGGGCAACAACCCCACCAGAGCGGTTGGGCCTAGGCACTGAGAGAATCTTGTAGCCATCCGGTAGGAGTGTGTCAAAGCTGATGACGGAGCTGGCCGTGAACCATGCCTCAGTGAGGCAGAGGACATCAAGGTCAAGTTCTTCAAGAAGGCGGCAGATATCGGGCGAACGTTTGACAGCAGAGCGGGAGTTAAGAGTGGCAATGTGGAGAAGGTTTCCATCCTTGAAGGACTTCCGGGGTGGGGTACAGATCAGAGGTACGCCCTGCGGAGGTGTAGAAGTGGCAGAGAGGGCGGAGGAAGGTAAGGTAGTAGAGGAAAGGGGAGGAGGGACAGCAGGGGAAGAAAGGAAATTGATGAGGTGCGGGAGACGTCTATCAAAGAGGTGAAGGTTGGCTTGAGGGCTTTGGACCAAGACAGTCCCATTAGAGTAAACATTAATAATGACCTTAGAGGAGTGGAAGGAGGCCAAGAGGACATCCCAGCGGGTGCCACCATTAATGGGAGAAGAGAAGGGAGCGAGCACAGAGACCATATGAAGGGTCCATAAGTAAGGAGAAGGCACGACAAAGAAGATGTCGGTGAGAGCTTCCGCGGCAGAAGCACTGGTGTAGGTATCGGTGATAGGGAGGCCTGGTTTGGAGACCAAGATGTCCTTTTTAAACTTTTTCCTACCAGATTTAATGAGGAGAGCATGATAGTCAATAGAGAAGCAGTTAGAGAAGATAGGAGAGATGGAGAGCACCATAGGGTAGGTGGGAGAGAAGGGGGTGGCAGGAGAGAGGTGAAGACTCAGGCGAGCGCAGTAGACAAGAGAGTGAACGGCAAAAGTTGCTCGGTGGGACAGACTCGCTCAGGCCTAGTTCACACAGGGCAACACAAATATTTTAAATACAGGTACAGTGCGTATTAGTCAACCTGTGGAGAGACCACCTAAATTTGAGAATCCTGAAGGGGGGAGAAAAAGGCTAGTTCACACAGCACAACAAAAATATTTTAAATGCAGGTACAGTGCATAATAGTCAACCTGTGGAAGGCTCAGTCTAGTATAGGAGTCAGTGGGAGGGGTAAGCAGGGAGGTAAGTGGGACAAACCGAAAGGGTACTGGCTGGAATCTGGCTACAAGCTATCTGCAGTCCCCAGAGTTGCATGATTACACAGGAAGACCTCTGGTTGGGTATACCGTTGGGTGAACAGTACCTTGCCGGAAGCAGTTGCTGTGGGACAGTTGCAGTGCTGGGCGACTGACCCAGTCTCCTGTTCCTCGGTCTTGGTGACCTGGAGATGGTGACTTTTGTGGATCTGCTTAAAGAAACTTAGGAGGAACGTGAGGAGGCTGTCTTGCTGTCACAATCCGAGGGCCCTCCACATACACCCCTGTCCTTGCTGACATAAGTAAAGGACAGAGGTCCCCAATCAGGGGAGATTTTCCTCCTGAGACTGGAGCCTGCAAATGGTAGGATGATTGATTGCAAGGCCACAGGCTCAGGAGAAAAGGTAGGAACCAGTCGGAGCTACAGGGGAGGAAAAAGACAGAGGAACACAGTTCAAACACGGTTAAGAACCCCAAGTGTGAGCAAGACCTTGCACCTGTAGTTCTCCTGCCTGATTCCGGAGGACAAATGGCTCCCATCTGTATTCCTACCAGGAGTTGTAAGTCCATGGGTCATAGGTTCCCTCCCGACCCAGATGGCAGTGGATGAAAATGTCCACACAAGAAAATGCAGGACCCGGACACGAAATCCAGGAATCAAGGGAAACAATCCAATAGATCAGTAGAGCAAAGCAGTTAAGCAAACATCCATAAACAACCCAATGGGCAAAAACTAAGTCGAAATCCAGGCAAACCACACTACCAAAGTACAGAGAAACAGTCCCCCACTTCAGTCTTACGACCATTAAAACAGGACCGCTTAATGCTACCATAAACATATTGTTTATGACAGAAATGAATAAGTGCCTAAATGATTGTGTTCACTTGTTATAGACAACCAATTGGTGCATGTGCATATGTTTGGCCAACAAACTTTTTTTCTAGGCTAGACACCAAATTTCTTTTCTACAATAAATTAAGTGATTACAAATTGATTTTAAAGATTTCTTTTAAGATTAGTGTTCCACCTGTGAACAAACCTCAAAGGAGAGAGAGAAGAGAATGTGTGGTTGAAAAACGTCAACAGTTTTGACAAAATGATGAATTGCAAAAAACTCTTCAATTGCATCTCAATATATAAATGGTCGGGGAAGCCCATGTCAGATAATGCGTTCTTTTGAGAGCTGAACACTAAATCCTTGAATTGCATGTCATATTGAATACAAGATTAAACAACCCGTCTATCATACAGTTTGATATTCTCACATAGCATGAACACCCTCAACGCGTCCCCTCTAGTTTTATGGCATTATTGGTGAGTATTATGAAGTTATCTGTGTATAAAAGATTCCCTTCTTTTTAGAATTAAGAATTTCCAACACTATATAAGAACTCCCTCTGGGAAAGTGGTTAACCTTTGTTCTTACAAGATTCCCGAAACTAGGAAAGAAGTACTCCTCATGGAGGTGGAGAAGATGTAGGATGCAGAGGTCATAGAACCTTCTGAGAGTCCATCATTCTTACCAATAGTCCTGGCCGCGAAACCAGATCAGTCGTGGAGATTTTGTATAGATTTCCACAAGCTTAACGCAATAACCCTGTTTGACAGTTATCCCATGCCTTGAATCGACAATCTTATTGGCAGACTGAGATCTGTGGTTTTCATCTCAATGATTGATCAGACGAAGGGTTATTGTTGGCAGGTGCCATTGAACCCCTCCTACAAAGAAAAAACTGCCTTCTTTACTCCTAGGGGATTATTTCAGTTCAGCATCCTACCTTTTGGACTCCACCACATGCCAGCAACTTTCCAAAGGCATATGAATAAGAAATAAGATATTCCAGCTTAACAGTTTTGATTGATATTTTATTTCTATCGCGGTCGTACACAAGTGTTTCAGAGCGCGACAAGGCAAGGGAGGGGAACAGGGGAGAACAAAACAGCGAGCTTACTAGGCCCAGTGACATTGAACACGCAAGTGCATGGGAGAGGGGGAAGGGAAAAGTGCATGGAAGGGGGGAGAGGTGGAAAGTGCATGGAAGGGGGGAGAGGTGGAAAGTGCAAAGCAGAGGAGAAACAGATAAATAACAATAAATAAATAATAAAGGCAACAAACAGTGGTAATGCAGCCAGCAATCTGCAAGTGCTAGGTTTAAGGCAGCAGACAGGATAGGTCTGATAAGTGCAGGAAGAAAAAGGGGGGGCTTTATGGGTACAGATACAGACCCCAGTGGAAGGGGTGGCCCGGAGGCAGTGCGGGAGGGTGGCAGGATGAGCAGGTACCTGGGCCCAAAGGACAGAGGGTGGCCAGGTGCACGGTGCCAAGAGAGAACAGATCAGCAGGGGAGAGGGGGAGTGAAGGCAGAAGAAAAGAGGAAGGTCTTGAGGTGCTTCCGGAACCGGAGATGGTTCTCCTCAAGTTTTAGAGTGGCAGGGAGGCTGTTCCAGAGGGAGGCCCCAGCCGAAGACAGATCTACCCCCAGCTCGTTTCTTAGAAAAACGACTGACCCTGAGGGAGTTGGAGGTAGAGGAGCGAAGAGCTCGAGAGGGGAGGTATTTGCGGAGGGATAGCTGAAGGTATTTTGGACCCAGGCCCCAGAAGGCCTTGTGGACAATGCAGAGGGTTTTGAAATTAATCCTTGCATCCACTGGGAGCCAGTGGAGAGATTTCAGAGCTGGAGAGATGCGATCCCAGGGCTTGAGGCCAAGGACAATTCTCGCAGTCCTGTTCTGGATTAGTTGCAGAGGGTGGAGAGTAGAGGCAGGTAGATTTAGAAAGAGGCTGTTACAATAGTGCAATAGTGCATATCTTGACGACATAGTAATCTATAGCCAAACCTGGGGGTGGGGGAGGACCCAAAGAAATGCCACTTGGCCCAGTTGGCCAAAAGATACCTCTGTATCAGCAGTTCATTCCGAATTACTCTTGCATTACATCCTACTTTATGGACAAACTGAAAAGCGCTTAGCCGCAGAAAATTCCATGGGTCAAACAATATCAGGCCACTTTCAATACCCTTAAACATTGTGTGCAGTGAGCCAGTACTTAAAGTACCAAATTTCAATAAAGAATTTATCCTGCAGACACATGCTTCAAAGGTCTGCCTTGGGGCGATTTGATCACAAATCTGTGATCAGTTGGACCATCCAGTTCTCTACACAAGTCAGGAAGTTGTTTAATTGTGAAAATTATGCTACCATAGAGTTGGAGGCCCAATCTATTAAATGGGTGTTGGGATTACCTGTGATATTATCTTACTGGTCGCAAATTTACGTTGGGGACAGACCACTCAACCCCCCTCTCCATCACCAACCTGTTTTAGCCTGCGCAAAGACACAGACCCATGCATTATGTGCTGGTTTCTAGGTCTACAACCATTCTGCTTCCATGTTGGACACAAGAAAGGAATGGAACAGGGCAATGTGGATTTCTTGTCGTGATTTCCAATAGACAGATGGGGAAGCTGAAACGCTAAGGTGAAGGTTATGTGACGATCCTTCAGATGGCGTCCCTTCTTCCAAGCAGAGAATCGCTTCCCATAAGGCTAGGGAGGTGAGGCCGTTAACCAATAGTCCCCCTAAGGGTGGTAACATGCGGTAGGATCTCATGGGGATGGAATCCTTTCCTGTGAATAAGTACGCAAATCCCACCATGTAGGGTGACTATAATGCCCAAGCCTTATCCGCATAAGATCATCTCCGAAACTGTGTTATTGTGAAATATCGAACCCATTTGATGACAAAAGGACTGAGAAGCGCTCATGTTTGAGAGGGACGAAAGCTACAGCTGCTACTGTCAATTGGAAGAACATTATGCTGGGGCTGTCTCTGCTATTTAAACTGAACAGCAGAGAATGAGTTTTCTGTCATCCTCTGACCCGTCCTGCAATGGCCTGTGCATTTCTGGCAAGCTGGAAGCTTTTACATTACCAGAGGGAGAATGAGGAGGCCGCATTGAAGCCTGTAGAGCTGATGCAGGCCTTCGGGAGATGGAGGAGTGGCTTGTCTCCAAGGCTGAGAAGAGAAATAGCGGGACGCCCAAGAAGTGTCTTGCGAGTCGGTTGGTAAACTGCTTGATAGACTTGCAGAGACTAAGAGGTGCTAGCACGACCTGTAGTGGGTGGACTGTTCGGTCCGACAACAGTGCCGAGACAGCCTACAGCAAAACTGTATAGCTGATTATCAGGAGGGAGCGAGAGACTGTGGTGGAGGCATAACCGGTCACAGCGCGAGACCAAGGGGTCCGGCGGCTACACCGGTGTGGTCTACACTAACTCGCAGTGGAGGGAGGTGAGACGGGGAGGTCTAGAAAAGGAAAAGGAACATGCGACACCGGTGAGGAGTTCTCCAGGAGAAGTTAAAGCGAACACGCACAAGTCCGGGTGGGGCCAGGAAGTTACGAGACTGTAAATCACAAAGGAAGATGTGATAGCGTAAATCATTTTGTGATACAGTTCACCGGTCAGATCCACAAAGGTGTGGTACTGGAGAGTCTAGAGCGACTCCAGGAATGGCTTAATCATCCCAGTGGGAACAGATCAAGAATTATACAAAAGCTAAAGAAATGTGGAAACCTCCCGAAGGGAGCTACGACACTTATTAAGAACTGTGAAAGACATTGGGGAGCCAGCTAGTAGAAGGGAATCCTACTCATAGCCACACGAGAACATTACGTGTCTGTTTTCTGTTGGGTTACGGAAAAACCCAGAGGTTTTGTGGAACATTTGCTTTGAACGACCTGATGGGCGTTTTTGAGGCTTTACATTCAGAAGGGAGTAATTCTCCTGGATTACAAAAAGTACAAGACTTTATGGTGCTTCGTTGTAGTGACAGGGATAGAGTAGGAGCCTTTGAGACAAGGATGGTGCCTTTTTGTTTTGACACACACGGACTTCCTGACGAGCACCTGAGTTTCTTTAGTGTAGATGGGGAATTCCTCTTGGAGTTGGGGATAGATCGGTTCGGTTTATTATGTAAGAAAAGTCTATTGCAACCACTAAGGCACCACTTGGTTAGTCTCTTCATTCCTCGTCACCACACCATATATGACCATTCATACCCCAGACAGCAGGAAAAAGGCAAAAGACCAATATGGCCAAAGGAGAAGTGAAATTCTCTTGGGAAAGACATCTTACAGTGCTGCCCACTCCTAGTAGCCATTTGCATTAATTGCAAAAGTGCACCAGTAAAAAGTTCAAAACATGGTAGAAAAAATATCCACTCAATCCAGCCCATCCTGAGACACACTGTAATTGTGACCAAAACTCCACAAAAAGTTCTAAGTACCTTAGCCACACTACACTTTTGGGTGAGGTGTGGAGCTTTAACAATTCCCAAAGGCAAGACCTAGTCAATACTGATAATCTTATGTTCTCAGTTTACCAATAAGAATCCGCCAAAAGAGCAAGGGAAGTAACTCAAAAGGTTTCCCTCCAAAAAAGTCAAATCAGCAGTCCAAACCAACAAAAAAAAAGGATGTCCAATTAGATGCCTGTGGCCGGAAATCTCTCCTAACATGGATTGTCTGTAAATGTACTATTCCCACTGCACTTTGGAGTAGATCTTTGGTCTACTCGCACCTTGTTGGATGTACCCGTCCCTGCGTGCACACCCCTCCCACCCTGTCGTAATAAGAGTAACGCACTGGCTTTTTGTAGTGCTTCATTTGGTTATCTCCTACATGAAAATATCTGATTTCAATCAAGAACAATTACAACTGGCTTGAATCACCCACTTAGGGTATGTTTCTTAACCCTTACTTCAAAACCTAGAGCTGTGCGAGTGTTTGGGCCTGGGTTCTGAATGTGAGCCCATATGCATTTTCTTGGTTTTTAAAGTCTAGCCTTCTTAATTATCAGGTTTGTAATGGTTTATCTGGGGTTGGATGCATTTTTTTAAGTTGTCTGTCTTTTCTTAAGTGATTTCTGATGATTAACTTGTCATGGTCTCCTCTCCTGCAGATGGTGCTTTCCATGGTGGACTCCCAGCTTCCTATGATGAATTTCAGCTCCATTCAACAGCCGCCATCCTTAATGCCTATTGGGCATGCCATGCAGCAGATGCAGACACAGAACATGTCTATGCGTCCCACCAACCAGGTTCACACTCAGGTGACTGTGCACATCCCTCCTTCCCATGTCCACCAGTTCTCAACCAGAGCATACCATTGTAGTGTGAATACAATTGGGTTGTACCTCAAAGGGGCCTAAAGTAAAGTTCCATTGCTCCCACTCACAACCAATGTGATATTTGTTCCTGTAAAGAGCAACATGTTCTCTTCCTGTCATCCCCACTGTACCCTGCTAACCTTTGCCATCCCCTACCAAATGGACACTACATCCCACAACAATACTTCAGACCTCTAACGCAACAACTAAGATCACCACTAAGCACAAACATGTATGTACTAATACAGAGAAGTACACAATCTACCCCATCAGATCCTAACAATCAAACGTGCCATGAGAGATCAGCTAGTTACACAATATTTGTATCCACCTACTGGCATACCTACACCATGTCCCAACAGACTCTGGCAAAGACCCTTAGAATCTCATCCGCACAGAAAGTCTGGTACCTTCTGATTTGCACCCATCAATGCAACAGCAAAGCATATTGTACTGCTTACTCGTCCCCTACTAAACAATGGAAACCCATTTTCACACAGCTCCTTTCATAGACCACATTGCCACCAATTAATTACAAATGGCTCTTTGTGGCATCTGTTATATTCGATCTTTGGTGCTTTGTTTAATCATATTCTCTGGTTCTGTAGATGCAGCATTCTCCAGCATGGGGTCCTGCATGGATTCACATGCTCATAAATATTCCCCGTCAGGCCAGAAATCCTCTGTAAAATAAAGTTTCACTTTAACTTACAAACTGTATTTCTCCAATTAAACGAATCACTGACCTTTGGGTCCTACTGCCCCAGCCAATGACTGCCCTCTCCCTAAGCCCCTCCACTGGCAGCCATATTCCGATTTTTACTTCACATTCAAGTGTTGGGAGTCCTTGAGGTTTGCTCCATGAGCTATTCTACGTTTTGCCCGCATTTACGAGGAAAAAGTCCTGCTTTTGTCAAACTGAGCCTATGTGCTCTTTCTCTGCATCTGCCGACAAGCGGGGGTCCGTGTGTCAGTGAATTTCATGCCCCTCCAGTATTCGCAGAGGCCATCGGGCCTAATCTGCACTCCGGACCATGTCGGAAGAGAAGAAAGGGGGAAGCTCACAATATTTACTTGTAACTGAACGCACGCTCCGACAGCTTGGAATCGCGCTCTCAGATGACCGCGAGCCGCAGCACTGCTCTAATCTCCTCAGACGCGATGCGGATAAACGTATTACACGTATACAAGGACTTCCTGGACACGCCGCCTCACGTCACCAGGTCCCTTCCTTGAACTCAGCCGAAACGTGATGCACTACGAACGCCTCTGCCAACGCTGCAAGCCTTCTCAAGTCGCACGCAATAAACATTCAATATTTCAAAACTGAGAACACATAAGAAAACGAACGTTCACAAGAGCGTTGGAATTACTTTTCCTTTTCACAAAAAAGTATTTACATTAGTTGAACATACAGTTTTTGACTCTTCAAATTTTAAAGTAAATGACTTTCCAAAATACTGAACTTGAGTTAACATAAACTAAAAATGAAAACAGTTTCTCACAGCTTGGCTTAAGTCACTTATCTGTATTTTTCACTTCTCTGATTTCTCTGGTTTCTCCTGCTGAATTGAATACAGATATTCTGAGGTTTCTTTAGTTTCTGTCTTTGACTTCTCTGGAGCTCTGTTGCGCTGTGACCATCCATGAACTGTTCATGAATGAAAGGCAGTTTAGAACCCTTCCTTAGATTCCAAACTGCATCACAGTAGCCAGTGACCAATCACTGCTGGACAGGAACTACTCCGCCATCTTGAACTGGGACAATAGTGGCTGGCTGATACTATAGTTAAGTTAAGGAATGCTTTTTTCAATGCAATTGACCTTACCTAGCCACCACTAAAGACACTAATACCTAACCTAATGTCTTCTATAACCCAGGGACCAGACATTCTCTACTGTCCCCATCCGGACCACCAAGAAGGAGATTGCGAGATCTGCCTCGGTTTCAGCAAGAGAACCATGAAATATCGTCACAGTAGGCTGGTGGCGTTGCTCAGCGCATAGAACTCTACCCCGTGCCCCAAGCAGGGGCATGCCTCACCCTGGACCGGCCAGTCGGAGAAGCAGGCTTCTTAGTCCTTTCAGGGCGCCCCATCCGTGGGGGCCCAAGACCAGGCCAAGCACTGCGAGTCTCTCCGTTGGGTACGCTGCGCAATGGGCGGGGCACGTTCAACCTCACCATCTGCCTCAATCTCCAGCCATTGATCCAGCTACTCCTCAAAGAGGAAATCGGCCATCCCGGGTAAGCTGCCGGAGAAGCCTGAGGTGCAGGAAAAGGCCCAGGCGGCGCAGGAAAATTTGTTGTCAACGATCGAGATGGTAGCAACCGCGCTCTCGAAGGCCAAAGAGGCTGTCCCAGTCAAGGTAGCCCTGGCTGCGCCCAGGGTGTCCCTGCCCCTGAGGCGGGAAGCCTTCACTGGGACCGTGGAGAGGACACTGGAGAAGAGGATGAAATGATATGGCATTTATAACGGGCCTATACACATTAGTTTCATGCCGGAACTAAGCCCAAATCCGTTTCATGCCAGAACTAAGCCCAAATCCGACCCCTCAGGATGCAAAAGGGGGCAGGCGAGCGAGGAGTCCTCCGTTCCAGTTGCACTCCAAGGAACTGATGTTTCGTCTTTGGACGAGGAGGACCAGGAGTCCATATACAGGATCTATGAGGGCGTGGGGGAAAATGCTGACGGCGCAGGCCTAGTAAGCCTGCCGAACAGGCTCCAATAGATGTATTGCTGGACATACTCTCCACCCTGCACACATTGGTGTCTGATATTCCGAAGAGGGTGGCCCCAGACCAATCTCAGAAGAGGAAGAGCCACCCAGCACTGCCTCATCAACCCCTGCATCCTGCTACTCTTTTCCCCTCCACCCCCCCAAGGGACCAGGACAGGGGAACAGACACGACGGACGAGGTGGGGTTGTTTCATTCCATGGTCGCCATGGTGTCCAAGCTCTTCCAGCTGACGCCCGAAGAGACAAAAACGGAAGGTTTCCTCTACCAGAGGTGCAAGGCATAGAGGAAGACCATCATGGCGGTTTGCCCTCCTGGAAGACATTTGGGAGGAAGGCCTGGCCCTGATGAACAGCCCGGCCACAGCCCCAGCCAAGCGGAATAGGCTATAAGAAAAAGATACCAGCTGCCGAAGTCAGCACCCAAGTGCCTACGGTTACAACCGTGGTATCGGCGGCTGCTAGGAACAGATCATCTAACCCGTCCTCTGTCCCTCCAGACAGCGAGGGATAGAAGTTGAATGCCATGGGGAGAAGGATCATCTAGTCCGGCGTCCACAGTCAAAGCGGCCAACGTGCTGGCGAATGTGGTCAGGTACGACAGAGAACTCTGGCACAAACTGGCCCCGATTCTGGACTTCCTGCCCAACGACAAACTGGTAGAGGCGATCTCCCTCCTCCAGGAAGGGGAGGTGTGTCGGACCATGCCATTGCGGTGGCCCTGGACATCGCCGACAAAGGTTTCCGACAGATGGGGGGGGGGAACGATGTCTGTCTTCAGCGCTGAGGCTGGCTGAAGGCCACCAACTTCCGCCATGAGTGGGGACAACCTCTTTGGGATGACACTGGGAGGGCTTGTGCACTGGGCACTCTTCAGCACACCGCCTATCCTTTTGTGCCTCCGGCAGAATGTTCAACAGATCGACGAAGTGCTTCGGTGGTGGTTCCTCATCGTGCCTTCAAGCATCCTGGTCAACGACCCAGGAAGCCTACAGAGGCTGTTCCAAGGCTTTCGGTGGCGGTGGCCAGTGCAGTTTCCCTCCAAGGCGGGGACGCAGGTGCCGAAGCATGTACCTTGGTGGGCAGGCGGCTGGCAAGTTTTGTCGGCAAGTGGAAGATCTCCACCGACAGATAGGTGCTGGATGCTCTCGCCCACGGACATACCCTGGAGATTCAACAAAAATGTTAGCTGAGCCCTCTGGTGGCCCAGCAGGAACAGCACATCCCTCAGCTCCTGTCATGCTACGAAAGGGGGCAGTGGAGCCAGTTAAGACGACTCTGGGGCTCCTGAGTCTACTCCAACTATACTCTGAAAAAAGCCTGGGGGGCTGGAAGCCCATCCTAGACCAGCGGCATCTCAACAAATACCTCAAGTCCCAGAAGTTCAGGATGGTCACATTGCAGCATGTGCTCGGGTGGGAGTTTGTGTTAGTAAACGCAAAGTATTTTCTCCAGCATGGGGGTCTGGCATGTATTCACATGCTCATGAATATTCCCCGTCAGGCTAGGAATCCTCGGTAAAAGGAAAAAAAACTTTCACTTTCATTCATAAACAGTATTTCTCCTCTAAACCAATCACTGGGCTCTGGTCATACTGCCCTGAGCCAATGACTGCCCTCGCTGTAAGCCCCTCCTCTGGCAGCCATCTCTAGATTTTTACTGCATGTTCAAGTGTTGGGAGCTCTCGTGTTTCGCTCTACGAGCTTTGTTTTCATGCTTTTTTGCTAGGAAAACGTTTTTTGATCAATCGAGCCTGTGTGCTCCATCCAATTAACAGGGATCCGTTTTTTGGCATCTTTCATTGCCCCTCAAGGGCAGAAATCATGGAGTGTTTTTCTTCTTGGACGTTCCCAGAAGTCCATCGGGCCTACACCGCGCCGGATCATGTCAGAAGAGAAGGACGGAGCGCCCCTCTTCAAGCTCTGCACCAGCTGTGGCTTGCGGAATGTTTTCGCGAATGACGAGCATTCCCAGTGTATGTATTGTCTACACCCGACGCACAAGGAAGGAGATTGTGAAATCTGCTGTGGCTTCTCCAAGCGCACGATGAAAGACCGGCACGTTCGACTGGCGACGTGGCTCAAGGCCAAGGTGTCTTCCCTGTGCGGTCCACAAGGGCATGCCTCCTCTGGATCCAGCCAGAGCTGGCTTCTAAGTCCCTTGAGGGTGCTCCATCCGTGGGGGCCCAAGACGAGGACAAGCACAGTGAGTCTGCTTCCGCCGGGGTACCGCAACGGTCAGGGTGCGTTCATGGTCTCCATAATCCTTGATCTCCAGCCATCGCTCCAGCCCCTCATCCAAGAGGAATTCAGCTACCCCGGGGAAGCTGTAAAAGAAACCGGGGAAGACCAAGCAGGACAAGAAACGGGTCTGTCCTGCCAACTAAGGCCCAGGTGATCCAGAAGACGACGTCCTCTTCTATTGAGATGGTTGCTGCCGCCCTCTGGAAGGTGAAAGGGGCTGTCCTGGTCCAGGGTGCCCCAGTGGCAGCCAGGGTGGTGCTCCCTCCCGGGCGGGAGGCTTCGGCCACACACCAGTGGAGAAGACTCCGGAGAAGGGGATGCCGGACCTCAGCCCGAAGCCGACCCCTCAGGACACAAAAAAAAGGGGGAGGGAGGTGTGGAAGAGCTACAGGGCACAGATATTTCTTTATCCGATGAGGAAGACATTGTTTCCGTCCACACCATCCCGGAGGAGATGGGTGACTATTAGAACGTCGATGAGTCACCCGCCGGAGGCAATGACTAGGTGGGGGGGCGACACAGGCGCTGGGCCCAGCGACCCTGTCCCCCAGGCACCACCCAGAGATCTGTCGCAGGATATTCTCTCGACCCTCCACACGCTGGTGTCAAAGATTCAGAAGAGGTTGCAGATAGCACCCAGCGACGACCCCGTTGACACTAGGGCCACCAGCGCCAAAGAAAAGGAGGCAACACACTACAACCGTCACTGCCCTCGCCCCTCCTCCTGGGACACAATGACACCGATGACGATGGTGGACTATCTCCACCACCAAGAGCTTATCCGCCGGACGCAGTGGGATCCTTCCACTCCATGATCTCCTGTGCCTTAAAACTTTTTCAGCTCACCCCGGAAGAGAAGAAAAAGGAAGGCTTCCTGTACAAACGCCGGGAGGCGGTAAGGAAGACCATTCTGTTGGTACCACTCCTGGATGAAGTCTGGGATGTGGGGCTGGCACTTCTGAAGAACCCCTTCCTGGCGAAGAGGGACCGGCTGGAAAAGAAATACTGGGTGCTGGAATCTGCACCCAAATGTCTGCAGTCACAACCATCGCCGGTCTCGGCTGCGACTAGTAAGTAGTAGTCCAACCCGTTGTCCGCCTCTGTCCCCCCCGGACGGCAAGGGAAAGAAGTTGGATGCTGTGGGACGGAAGGTCATTTATTCTGCTGCGACACCGGTCAAGGCGGCCAACACCTTAGCGATCTTGGCCAGGTACGACCGGGCGCTATGGTACAAGATTGCTCCGATCCTGGATTTCCTTCCCGAGGACCAGCGGGTAGAGGCAATGGAGATCCTTCAGGAAGGCGAGGTGGTGTCGGACCACGCCATCACCCTGGCCCTGGACATTACAGACACAGGGTTCCGCCAGATGGGAAACGGAGTCTGCCTCAGTCATCGTGGCTGGCTGAAGGCCACCAACTTCAGACAAGAGGTCCAGACAGGGGTCCTGGACCTGCCTTTCAATGGGGACAACCTTTTCGCCAAAGCAATCGATGACCCTCTACAGGCCATCAAGACCAACGCAGAGACGGCCCGTTCCCTGGGCACACTGCAACAACATAGTGTTTGGCAAAGTTTGTATGCAGTACCCTCTGGGAACACTACAAACAACTAGGCCTACAGGTATAGGAAACCCAAACTGTGGTATAAGCTTGTACCACAGTGTTTTGGTAGCGTGTTGAGCAGCCAGGCTCATCTCAAGAGGAGTCCATGTGAGCTGTAGTGGAGTTACACAGAGATTTACAGTTACAACTATTAAAATAACTCAACACTCAAGGTTTCTTGAAAAAAACAATTATTAATTTATCAATCGGTTCGAATAAGCCTTCTTCAGAAGGGAGCAATATAATAGTAACACTCAAATACACTTCATGAAATGCACTTAATATATCTAAATCAGTAGATACCCTTTTGGGGTGGCCCACAGACATTACCTACACCCTCAGGTGACTTCAATTGCTAGGGTGCTGGGGACATTAATATATCACTGTTGCATTTAGGATCATATAGTAAGAAGTCAAAGGAAAAGATTATTTAGAACAAACAATAGACCACAAATATTCTTAAGCAGGCAAATACTTTTGGATCCTCCTCCCCAAAGAAGAGTCATTCAGTACGACAGGCTAGGCCAAAGTCAATGGGCAGAAAGTCTTCTATAGGATGAAGCACTTTTGGTAGGTTCATGGAAAAGTATTTGCACAATTTTTTAGAAGTCTTTGAAGAAAAGAAGAATCACATGTAGGTCCACAAGCTGATTAGACTTGTGAGTAGTAGAAGATGCAAGCAACTCTACAGCAAGATGTAAGTCTTAGTTACTTACCTGTAACTGTATTTCGAAGGTATTGTGTCCTCCGACGTATTCCTCATCTTAGATATCTCCTTCCAGCTCTGCTGGCCTCGGAAAAATTTTTCTCTAGAGGGCGCTGCGCGTCGACGTCCTTCGACAGCCGCCGTATCGACGTTCGTCATCCTGCCTATAAAGGCCGCGCGCAGCGTCCGTTGCTCAGTTCCGTTTTTCCGCGCTTACTCGGTGCCTCGGAATACCGTTGCTCAGTTCCTAGTCAGATTAATCCTATTTACCTCGAGTTATTCGATCCGTACTCGATGGCTTCCTCATCGGAACCGACAACTCCTCGATCCGGCTTCAAAAAATGCCGAGATTGTGGGAAAAAGATGTCGTTGACCGATCCTCACAGAATTTGTCTGTGGTGCTTGGGAGCTGAACACCATTGTTCGGAATGCGAGGACTGTATGTCCATGACAGCTAAAACCCTGAAGGAGCGTAGGGGGAAGCTGGAGAAAGGTAAGACTTTTAAAGCTTCTTCTTCGTCGACGAAGTCGAGACATTCGTCTCCTCGTCACCATTCGCGCTCCAGGTCTCGGAGTGGGTCTCATCACTCCTCGAGATCGAAGCACTCGAAGAGGAGACGTCGAAGATCCCCTTCTCCGTCTTCCTCTTCCTCTGTTTCGCCAAAAAGAATCCCTTGCCCCACGAAACATAGTTCCCGGGCTGAATGGGAGGAATTCCGAAAGAATATGATGAGCGTCTTCGAGAAAGCGGCCTCGACCCCCTCGAAGACTGCCGAGAGCGATGCTCTGGTCGAAAGACCCGAAGGTCAAAAACGCCGCGAGTCGCAGTACCCGGTGAAAGAAACCTCTCGAGCGCGTTTCGAACCCTCGAGCAGGACTATGACCTCCAAACCTTCCTCGAAGGTTCCGTCGGCGCCGTTGTCGAGGGGACCTTCGACACACGGGTCTGTCGACTCGACGCCGGCCTCGACACCGGCGTCGACGCCAAGAAAAGTCACGGTTACCACACATCCAGTGACTATCCCCAGGCCCTCGACGTCGATGGCTTCGATATTGTCGAGTAGAATTCCAATTCTGTCGAGGTCCTCGAGGCCTCCACCTCTGTTTTCGACACCACGCTCGAAGCCTTCGGCGTCGACGACATCGACGCTTTCGAGGCCAATAATGACAAGTTCGGCACCCTCTGCCTTGGAAATGGGATTTACTCCCTTTATGAGTTCAGAACAATTGAGAACTATATCCTCAATTTTAGAAGAGGGTGATTTGTCTGAACAAGACACATTTGAGTTACAGGGACCTGTAACCCCAGTTAGAGAGGAATTTTCCTCTGAAGAGCGCAGATTAAAGGATCTTCATGATTCTTTACATGAGGCAAGTGGGTTAGACACTTCCCCTGAGGTGGAGTTTGCTAAGCCAGACCCGGGGGAGCATGCTGAAACCCCCTACAGAGCCTTAATGGCCAGGATTACAGAGTTCATGGGGTGGTCTGCACCTTCACAATCTTTCCAACAAGATGACCTCACTGATATTCTTGACAAAGGCCCACAAGAGGATCATGTGGTGCCCTTTCATAAAGCTCTTCAGAGAAAGATCATGACAAACTGGGAAACCCCAGATGTAATACCAGCAGTAAATAAAAAAAACTGTCTGCAAAGTACAGGGTATCTTCCACAGACCCAGAGTTTTTGTCTAAACACCCATCCCCAGAAAGTCTGGTGGTACAAGCAGCATCCTCTACCGATGTCAAGACGGCTTATCCTACAGTCCCACAGGACAGGGACGATAAAAAATATGATGCTATGGCAAAGAAAGTCTTTTCAGCATGTAGCATGGCGTTAAAGTCTGTTAATGCTACTTGCACCCTTGCTAGGTTCAGCCATACACTTTGGGAGTGTGCTTCTACAGCGGCTGACTGCATCCCGGAGGGAGAAGAAAGGGATGCGTTCCTGAATATTATACAGGACGGTAAAGACGCTATGTGCGAATCCCTGCATGCGGGCATTGATTCGGCTGACAGTATCAGCAGAGCAATGGCGGCAAGTACATCAACTAGGAGATTCGCTTGGTTGAAAAGGTCGGGTTTTGCCCCAGATGTGCAAGCCAGACTCTTGAACATGCCATTCGATGGCTCTTCTTTGTTCGGGAAAAAGGCGGATGACAGTTTAGAGAAACTGCAAACTTCAAAAGCAGCAGCAAAATCCCTAGGAGCTGCAATCCGTCAGACTCCTTTTCGTCCCACAGGAACCTCTGCGAGGGGCAAGTCCTTTCAATTCTACTCCGCATTCGGAAGAGGTAGAGGACGACCGGCTCAAAGGGGTCAAAGAAGAACTACCCGAGGTGGACGGGGTAGATATTCTAAAGCCGCAGCAACAGCAGGTGCCTCTTTACCATCGGCATCTGCATCAGCCGCCCCAAAACCACTCTGAGGACTCCCCTCACAGGACACCTGTAGGAGGCAGGTTGACTCAACATCTGACGGTATGGCAGGCTATCACGTCAGATGCTTGGGCATTGGAAACAGTCGCCCAAGGTTACTGCCTGCCTTTCCTACGTATACCTCAGAGTCATCCACCGGGGATCAGCTCTCAGAAAGCTCCAGATCCGCTCCTCTTGCAGGAAATTTTGGACCTGCTAGAGAAAGGTGCCATAGAACCGGTACCTGTAGCGGAGAGGAACAAGGGCTGGTACTCCCCTTACTTTCTCATTCCGAAGAAAGACGGAGGACTGAGACCCATCTTGGACTTGCGAGAATTGAACAAATTCCTCAGAAAAGACAAATTCAAGATGGTCACTCTTTCTCAGATCCTCCAGGCCCTTCAGTTCCAGGACTGGTTGGTATCTCTGGACCTTCAGGACGCTTATTTCCATGTGCCTATCCATCTCAAACACAGGAAATACCTGAGGTTCGCAATTGGCAACTCTCACTATCAATTTCGAGTGCTGCCATTTGGGCTGACCTCCGCCCCGAGGGTCTTCACCAAGTTAATGTCGGTAGTGGCTGCAAGTCTAAGGAGGGAAGGGATTCACGTCTACCCCTACCTGGACGATTGGCTGATCAGGGCTGTTTCTCCGGAGCAAGCTCAGATCCAGCTAAATCACGTGTGCTACTCCCTTCACAAACTGGGCTTCTCCCTCAATTTAAAGAAGTCACAAATGATACCATCGCAGAGACTCCAGTTCATAGGAGCGATCCTGGATACTTCCCTGGGAAAAGCCTCGCCACCAGAGATGAGGGCTCAAGATATTCTACAGATGGTTACCAAGTTCCAGCATGCCCAACGTCTCCCAGCCTTCGACTTTTTGAGGTTGCTAGGCCTCATGGCATCCTGCATTTTCTTTGTGCCAGAGGCTCGCCTGAGAATGAGATCCCTCCAGTGGGCACTGAGGACTCAGTGGTCACAATTCTCAGGGAGAATGACAGATCTTCTTCAGGTTCCCGGCAGGGTGGCTCGAGACCTTCAGTGGTGGGCCTGTCAGGCGAACATTCTGAAAGGAGAACAGTTTTGGCAACCCTGGCCGGAGATAACAGTAGTCACGGATGCCTCACTCACGGGGTGGGGAGCCCACGCCAACGACTTGACCATCAGCGGTCGTTGGTCTCCATCGGAGTCCAGACTACACATCAACCTGTTAGAGCTGAGAGCCATCAGACTTGCGTTGAAGGCTTTCCTGCCAGCTGTACAAGGGAAGAACTTCCTGATAATGACGGACAACACGGTGGCCATGCATTACCTCAACAAAAGAGGAGGCGTAGGATCACTACCCCTGTGCAGAGAGGCGATGCAGCTCTGGTTTTGGGCAATCCAAGAAGGAATCTCTCTATCGGCAGTTCATCTAGCCGGAGAGAAGAACTTGATAGCGGACGCTCTGAGCAGGCAGAACAGTCTCCCACGAGTGGGAGCTAGCTCAGGAAGTCCTTCAAGAGATCTTCGCCCTTTGGGGAACCCCTCAGGTAGATCTGTTCGCCACCAGCCTAAACAGGAAATGCGACCTGTTCTGCTGAAGGGAATTTCCTCCGAGAGGAGCTCTGGGAGACGCGTTCATAGTGGACTGGGAGTTTCCGCTTCTGTACGCGTTCGCACCGGTCCCTGTCATTCCTCAAATGATCAGGAGGTTGAGAAGATTCCGGCGAACCATGATCCTAATTGCCCCGGATTGGGCCAGGAGAACGTGGTACCCGGACCTTCTAGACTTGTCCATCTGCCCTCCAATTCGACTTCCACTCAGAGAGAACCTACTCTCACAGAAGGGAGGTCAGGTTCTCCATCCAGACATCAAAACCCTCAACCTCTTCACGCTTGGCTTCTGAACAGCTGAGGTACAAGGATTGGGACCTCCCTGATGATGTTATGGAGGTGTTGCTTTCGGCAAGGAGGCCAGCAACAAAGTCTTTATACCGCAGCCGTTGGAACAGATTTTGCAGCTGGTGTAGAGAACAGAATATCGACCCATTTTCATGTGGTACACCAATGGTTTTGTCCTTCCTACTATATTTGGCAAATTCAGGCCTTCAAGTTGGCACCATTAAGGGCTATCTCGCAGCGCTATCCATCTTTAAGCGTACTGCGGAAGAACCATCCTATTTCAAATTACCCTTGGTAATAGTTTCTAAGGGGGTTAACCAATGTTTATCCCCCAAGACCATTCCAAGTTCCCCTATGGGATTTAAACTTAGTACTAACTTTCCTGATGGGTACACCTTTCGAACCTCTCCATTCTTGTTCGTTAAGATTCCTTACCCTTAAAACTGTTTTATTAATAGCACTTACATCTGCTAGAAGGGTGAGCGAATTACAAGCTCTTTCTTGTAAACCCCCTCATACAATCTTTCACAAAGACAAAGTTGTCCTGCAAGTGAAGCCTAATTTCCTCCCAAAGGTGGTTTCTGAATTCCATATCACTCAGAAGATTACCCTACCATCTTTCTATCCTCCTCCTCACCCGGGGAAAGAGGAAGAGAGGTTACACAGACTAGACCCTAGGAGGGCTTTAAGTTTTTACATTAGTAGACTAGCCAGGATAAGACAGGCAGATCAGCTGTTTGTAGGTTACGCAGGTCACAAGCTGGGGTTACCAATAACTAAGCAGACCATTTCCAGATGGATCATTCTAGCCATTCTGGAATGTTATAAACTGGCAGGGAAAGAGCCCCCTCAAAACCTTAGGGCTCATTCGACCAGAGGTATTGCAGCTTCATCGGCCCTCAAAAGAGGCGTGCCGATTAAAGATATATGTGCGGCCGCTACATGGTCGTCTGTCCATACCTTTACACGTTTTTACAATCTGGATTCCTCCTCCAGTCAAGAGACTAGGTTTGGAAGGGCTGTACTGCATTCTATTCATCAATAGAAGACAGCGTGAAGTCAGTACTCCCTCCTCCGAATATAGAATACTGCTATGGGAGCCTATCTAAGATGAGGAATACGTCGGAGGACACAATCCCTTCGAAGAACAAGTTACTTCTTACCTTGTAACGTTCTTTCGACGGGATGTTCCTCCGACGTATTCCTCATCGACCCTCCCATCCATCCCCGCAGTTCTACTTCCCTTGTTGTTGCAGTTTACGCTCCTTCAGGGTGATTAGTCTAGTCCAGACAGTAGTACTGTGGGCTACAAAACGGAACTGAGCAACGGACGCTGCGCGCGGCCTTTATAGGCAGGATAACGTCGATACGGCGGCTGTCGAGGGACATCGACTCGAAGGACGTCGACGCGCAGCGCCCTCTAGAGAAAAAAATTTCCGAGGCCAGCAGAGCTGGAAGGAGATATCTAAGATGAGGAATACGTCGGAGGAACATCCCGTCGAAAGAACGTTACAAGGTAAGAAGTAACTTGTTCTTTTCCAGCATTGGTATCTTTCATAGATTCAGATGCTTGAATATTCCCCGTCGTCAGACTGGGAATCCTCGGTGATAAATTAATAATAAAATTGTTTTTTTTTTTTTTTTTAAATATACACACATTGCTACCTAGCAGTGCATGTACATAGCCCATTATGGCCTACGAGCCATTTCATTGTGTAGTCCCTCCACCTCACTTTGGTCCTTTATGGCCCCAGCCAATGAGGTGGCAGGGCTTAAGCTCCGCCCCCGGCAGCCATCTTCAGATTTTGAACCGTAGAGATTACAGTATGATGGATGCCGAGCATAGAAGCAGCCTCTCAGGGGAGGCGGGCGGGCGCATGTGAATCTATGAAAGATACCAATGCTGGAGAAATACAGTTACAGGTAAGTAACTAAGACTTCTCCAGCATTGGATCGTTCATAGATTCAGATGCTTGAATAGAATACCAAGCAGTTAAAACATGCCACCATTATATATATATATATATATATATATATATATATATATATATATATATATATATATATATATATATATATATATATATATATATATATATATATATATATATATATATATATATATATATATACAGAAAAAACATATTTCTGATCAAACCTTTACCATGCAGCAACACAACGGTTACATACTTCGGGAAAGGTGGGAAAGGAGGCTGGTCCTACCTTATACAAAGAGATGGCAGAGCACTGCCTGTCCAACTGCAGCTTCTTTGTTGGTATCTTCAGTCAGGCAGTAGTGTTTGGCGAAAGTATGCAGAGTGCTCCACGTGGCGGCTCTGCATATGTCCTTCAATGCCACCCCTGCGTGGAATGCTGTTGACGCCGCCCTTCCTCTGGTGGAGTGCGCAGACGGCGGTCTAGTTAAAGGGTCGCCTTTCAACTGATGGAAGTGGGTGATGCAGGACGATACCCAGCGTGCCAAACTTTGTTTAGATATATTCTGACCCTTGGTACGGCCAGAGAAAGAAATGAATAGCCGGTTTGAGGAGCGGAACTCCTTGGTTCTTTGCAAGTAAAACTTCAACACTCTAGCAACGTCTAGAGAATGTAATGTTCTTTCCGCTTCAGAAGCGTGATTCTGGAAAAAGGTTGGTAAGACAATGCGCTCAGTGAACGACATCTCGGAAAGTACCTTGGGGAGGAACTTCGGGTGAGGCCTTAAGATGACGCGGTCCTTCTGGAACAAAGTAAACGGGGGTTCAGAAGACAAAGCTTGTAACTCACTGATCCTTCTGGCTGATGTGATGGCTATCAGGAAAGATATCTTCCAGGACAAGAATTTCATTTCGCACCTGTGTATGGGTTCGAAGGGAGGTTGCATGAGGGCTGTTAAGACGGTGTTGAGGCTCCAGTCCGGAACTGGTGTAGGTGTAGGCGTATAAGTACGCATCAGTCCTTTCAGGAAGATTTTAACCGCTGGTAAGGAAAGTAAGGCTTGCGTCTCCGCGGTTACTGTGTAAGCCGCTATGGCTGACAGATGGACCTTGATAGAGGACAGTGAGAGCCCTGACTTAGCCAGGTGCAACAAGTAGGGCAGAATCTGATTAACCGAGGCCGTGAGGGGATCGATTGCAGAGGTCTCGCACATTTGGAAAACCTGGTCCATTTCCTGGTGTAGGTGACTTGCGTGGACGGGGCTCTAGCGGCCCTGATGATATCCCAGCATTCTGATGGTAACTTTAGGTGCATCAGTTTGCGCTGCTCAGGAACCATGCTTTGAGAGACAGGCTCCTCGGGTCGTGGTGGAGGACCTTGCGGTTCTGTTGTGTCAGTAGATATTGATGTGTCTTGAGACGAATCGGGGGTTGACAGGATAGGTGCCTCAGCGTCGGGTACCAGACTTGCCGTGCCCAATCCGGTGCAATTAGAATCAAAGAACAATCCTGTTCTTTTACCCTGCGAAGTACCCTCGACATGAGGGGAATGGGTGGGAAGGCATAGAGGAACTTCCCCGACCAATTCACTGAGAACGCGTCTCCCAGTGACTGGTGCTCCGGGTATCTTGAAGCAAATCTCTTGCATTTTTTGTTGTTCCTGGTGGCAAAAAGGTCGATCTGCGGATGGCCCCATAAGGCAAATATCCGTTGGGTTTCTTTTTCGACCAGCTCCCACTCGTGGGACGCTGTGTATTCTCTGCTTAGCCTGTCCGCTAGGACATTGTCCACTCCCGGAAGATGCTCTGCCCTGATCTGCACCCCGTAGTGCAAGGCCCATGCCCAAAGCTGTTGGGCTTCTTGCGACAGGATTTGTGACCTCGTGCCTCCCTGCTTGTTTGTATAGTGCATGGAGGTCGTGTTGTCTGTCTGGACTGTAAGAACTTGACCAGCTATCACCGGTAGGAAGGCTTTCAGCGCCAACCTTACGGCCCTGAGCTCTAACACGTTGATGTGGAGCTGGGACTCTTGTGTCGACCAAGAGTCCTTGGTTTGGAGGTCCGCAAGATGAGCGCCCCAACCTGATAAGGAAGCGTCCGTCCTCAGCAGAAGGGTCGATGTCGGTGCTTGAAACGGCATCCCCTGCAGAAGATTCCTCGGAACATTCCACCATCGAAGGGCCTTGTGCAACGTCGATGGAATCTGGACAATGTCTTCCCAGCCTCCGAAAGCTTGTTTCCATTGGTGGTCCAGAGCTTCCTGCACCGGTCTCATGCGAAGCCTGCAGTTCGGTATGAGGAATATGCATGATGACATCATGCCCAATAGGGATTTGTAAGAGCGTACGGATGTTGTCTCTTTCTGTAGGAAGTTCGAAGTTGAGCGTAGAATCGCTGCTATTCTTTCTGCGGATGGCCTCACTCTGGGAATGCTGGTATCGAGTTCGGCTCCCAGGAAGAGAGCTACCTTGCTGGGAACGGGGCAGGACTTTGTCTGGTTTATGGAGAAACCTAACTCTTTTAGGAGGTTGACAGTCCTCGACACTGCCGAGCGAGCCTTTGCAGCGGAACTTGCCTTTATCAGCCAATCGTCCAGGTATGGAAAAACGTCCGTTCCTGCCCTCCTGAGACTTGCCGCTACCGGCGCCAAGCATTTTGTGAAAACTCTTGGAGCCGATTATAGCCAGAACGGGAGCACTTGAAACTGAAAGTGAAGCTCTCCCACCGTGAACCTGAGGAACTGTCTGTGCGCTGGATGGATCGGTATATGGAAGTATGCGTCCTCCAAGTCTAAAGTGGCTAAGAAGTCGTGCTTGTTTAACCAAGGTAGCACCCCTTGTAAAGCTACCATCTTGAATGTTATGCGCTTGATAAATTTGTTGAGTGCCCTCAGGTCCAAGATGGGTCTCCATTGACCGTTTTTCTTTCTGACGAGGAAGAATCGGGAGTAGAAACCTTTTCCCCCTCTGAGAATAAGGAACTGGTTCTACTGCTGCCTTCTGGAGCAGTTTTTGCACTTCGGACATGACCTGTCTTAGCATATGCACTCTGCGAGATGTTGGAGGCAGGGAAGGAGGTTGGTCCAGAAATTCTAAGGTGTGACGCTTTCGGATCACCTGCAACACCCATTTGTCCGATGTAATTGATTGCCAGCGCTGGAATAACTGGCTCACCCTTCCCCCCCACCGGGGTGTGGTGAAGAGGGGAAAAAGATTGGTCGTCAGTTTTGCTTGCCTTGTGACTTCCCTTGGGCGGAGCCACGTCTGCCTCTATGGGCGTATCTGTTGGATGACTGCTATTTATTGTCTTGGTACGTGCCGCCTTGTGCTTTTTGACCATACGAGGAACGACCGTATCCTCTGAACTTGGAAGATGAGCCTCTAAAGGGACGAAAAGACCGATGGTCCTTACTTTTGTCCTTTAAAGAACTGATGGCTCTGGCTGTGTCTGTGTCTGTCTTGATTCCTTTTAAATGATCGTCTATCTTCTTTCCAAAGAGATCTTGTCCATCAAACGGCATGTCTAATATCTGCGCCTGGACTTCAGGTCTAAAGTTAGTAGCCTTCATCCAGGCCTGCCTTCTGAGCACTGTGCCGTGCGCCATCTGCCTGAAGCCTGATTCGGCCACATCAACCGCTGCGTCGATCATGTGATCCGATGTTGCTTCACCATCAGCGATTATCGATTTTGCCACCTCCTGGAGCTCTGGTGGTAATTGTTTTGCCAATTTAGACATGCGGAGCCAAAGCTCGCGATCGAACCTTGCGGTCATGGCCAGCGCATTGCCCGCTCTGATTGTAAGCGATGCAGAAGATGATACTTTCCTGCCCATGGCTTCCAGTTTACGTCCGTCCTTATCCGGTGGTGCCGACAACGGTGAGGAGGGGTTGGCGAGTTTCTTTCTGGCCGCCACTGTGATAACCGAGTCTGGTTTCGTATGACCTCTCAAACAAAGAGGTGCCGAATCCGGAGCTTTATATTTCTTTTCTGGCCTGGACACCAGCGCCGGAGTCGATAAGGGTGTGGATAGGATCTTGGATCCGGAATCCCAGATGGTATCGAGGAGAGGAATTGTGGTCACTGTCCTCCTTCGTTTGTCCCTGTGCTCATAGAGCACTGATTTCCTTTCCTCAGAAGAAACCTGAATTTTAAACAATTCTGCGGCTTTACCTATAATGGTGTGGAAAGAGACGAGATCATCCGGCGGTGAGGCCTTGCCCGGCGAGTCTCTCCTCCTGGGCTCCTCGACTACATAGTCATCCCACTCACTGGATGCGTCAGGCTCCTGTGATATTTCTCCTTCTTCTGGTTCCGAGAATTCTCTAAAAGGATCCTCCTGCCAGTCTGATACCGAGGTGGTGGACGGTACCATAGTAGGGTCCACATCCGGAGATCGCGGTCTGTGCGATGACTGTGGCGACGGGACTCTTGTAGGTGAAGCACTGTGGGTGCTGCTCCTTGGTCTTCGAGCAGGTTCCGGTGATCTCATTCGTTTTTGCGGTCTACTCCTGTGAGGAGAACGACCAGATGTGCCTGGAATCGGAGATGACTCTCTAGGAATAATTCCTGATTCTATGGGATCAATCGGGATTTGCTTCTCCTTTTGCCGCCTGTAAAATTCTTCTACAATCCTCTGCACGGATAACATGAGTATCGGGTCATGAGGGTATTCGGATTCTCCCATGGACGGTTGCCAAGGAGGGCTGTATTGTTTCGGTAAGGGACCGGTGGACTCTTCCATCACTTCCGCATCAGAGAATTCTTCCTGAAGAATTACATCCGGAAGTTCTGCCATGTGACCCAAAGGTGAAAGTTGCTGTACCAGTGGTTCAGTCTCAGTATTCTTCTCAATGACATTGCTTTCAATGACAGGAGTTTCAAATGTGGAAGGAAGCAATTCCTCCGCAGGTGTTATGGACGATGCTATCTTCGTCGAGAAGCTTCCCGTATGAGATTTCGTCGACGACTGAGATTTTCCCATCGACAAGGGCTTCGCCGTCGACGAGAGCTTCGTTGACGAATGTGGAATGCGTTCCGTGGACGACTGCGTCATGGATGGATGAATGCTTCGTGGACGAGTGGTGTTTCTTGCTCGTCGACGATTGCTTCGCGGTCGACGTGTCCGATGACGATGATCTTATTGTCGACGATGTCTTAAGCGTGGTCGTCGTCGTTGCTGGTTTCGTCGACGGTATGGCCGATGACGGGCCTTTACCTTTCCCTTCATTCGTGGGCGGTTTCCCCGCCGACGACTGCCCCCCAAACCCCCCCCCGTTTTTTGCAAACTCCTCCTTACCTCTGGAGGCAGATTTTGCTGACTTTTTCTGGCTTGGTAAGTCAACTGGAGGCAGAAAGGGTATCAATTCCAGCTTCCTCTTTTTGGACTTGGGAGAGGAACTCTTTTCCACTGAAGAGGCCCTTCTCTTTGAAGTTTGTCTCTCAGATGGAGTGCTGGATTGGACAGGAGCTGTCCCGACAGACTCTTCGTCCGAAGATTGATCCCTGGATTCCAGGTAAGAAAGGAGTCTTCTATGCCTGTCATGAAGGGTCTTGGTGGAAAAAGTTCTACAAATCTCGCATTTTTTAATGTCATGTGGGTACAGACAATAAATGCAATGCTCGTGGGGGTCTTTGTTGTAGACCAATTTCTTTTTGCACCTCGTGCAGTCCCTGAACAGGGAAGGCTTCCTGACAGCCTGAGGTGCCTCCATTTCTGAAGAGAAGTTCAGTCGACGATTTTGAGAGGAAAACAACAAGTTTTTGTCTCCCAGGTTAACTGGAAAAAAAGCCCCTGAGAAGGGGAACAAAATGGAATATATTTACCAAATATATTCCACACAAAAGTAGAAAGAATTTGAAAAAGCTCAGAGAGCTTGAGGATTCCCTGTGTCTGTAAGACTGCGGTGAAAAATCTGAAGATGGCTGCCGGGGGCGGAGCTTAAGCCCTGCCACGTCATTGGCTGGGGCCATAAAGGACCAAAGTGAGGTGGAGGGACTACACAATGAAATGGCTCATAGGCCATAATGGGCTATGTACATGCACTGCTAGGTAGCAATGTGTGTATATTTAAAAAAAAAAAAAATTATTATTAAATTTATCACCGAGGATTCCCAGTCTGACGACGGGGAATATTCAAGCATCTGATTCTATGAAAGATCCAATGCTGGAGAAGTTCTCTTAGACTTTGTAAAGTACCTTTTAAAAATGAAGAAAAGATGCAGCAGATGACATTTGTTCCTGTGCAGCACTGCAGATCTCACTGTTCCTGGGCCTCAGTCGTGGGGACAAGAGGGAGGACGTTGGGGACCCCTGCACTGCACAAAACTTGCAACCGGCAGACTTCACTTTCAGTGGCTGTTCATTGTTTCAGCTCTTTGCGTCTACCGCATGTTAGGCAGAAACCTGTGCAGTTCCCTCTGGGACCACTGCAAAAGATTTAGGACTACAGGTGTTTGGCAGTAAACCCACTTGGTAGCAGTCTGTACCACACAGATTCCCTTGGTAGCTGTGGCTGAGCAGTCAGACTTCCCTCAAGAAGAGTTGGGCAGTATACAGAGTATTCACAATAGGTCAAGAGAACACAATCGAAAAAGTAAACACTGACCAGGGCTTGGTGTAAAAGAGATATAATTATTTATTTAAAACCACATCTAGAAAAACACAGCCACTAATAGTAAGCAATTCAAAAACACGGTCACTAAAAGATATACACTCCCTTAAAACAATATTAGACAAGTCTTAAGTAAAGCCCCACTTATTTTCAGACAACGGGGAGCGCTTAACGTAGATGGCACTCTAATAATTCGTTTTTAAAAAGGGAGAGAAGAGCAGAGAATAAATCGAAACAGATCCCAACACTTTTTCACGAACACAACAAGAGAGGAGGGCAAAATAACAGTGAATTCAGAGTCAGTAGGCCGGATCCGCTTTAAGAGGATCTAAACGAAATGTGTCCAAGGTCACACGGTTGCGGTGCACAAAAGTCTTGTAACGGTTCAAAAAGGAGTTGGACCAAAGAAAGGGACCATTTAGAGGGACAAGGTGGCCAGCCCAGTCCAGAAGGTTAAGGGGTTATTATTACCTTGTAGCAATCTTTAGAAAGGGAGGCCTGGCAGACACGGTACCTTAAAATGGTGAGAACACTCCAGCGGGGGCCGTTGTTCCTGGCAGAGGATGCAAGTCGGTGCTTCGTCCGGGGGAAGAGAGGATCTCATCGGGGAAGAAGACAGGAGTCTGTTGCACTGCCAGGGAAGAAACCAGCCGCGGAGTTTCTCGGGTACAAGGAGCGGTCCGTTGATTCACGGTTCAGTGGTAAGTGGCTATCCGGCTGCCGGGGTGCTTGGCACGGGCAGTTCGACCACAAACAGGTCTTGGGTGCGAAGAGAAGAAGGTAAACTGGTTGTGCCCACCAGTCAGGGGAAGAAGCCTCTCCAGCCGGGAGATCGTCGGGAAGTGGTGAGTCGGTTCCGCAGGGCTCCACCAGTGGTGTCGTGGTGGTAGGTCGGCTCACCTTCTCCCTCATCGGATTCTCAGGCCCTGTGGCGACTTCTGAAGTTCCAGTCCCCAAAGCCCTGCTTTTATGCAGCATACCCCCATTCACTCAGCCTAGCTGTCAATCAAACATGCTAAGTGGTGAGCCAGCCGGTTCAACACTTGGGCCAATCACACAAGAGTGCAACTTGAGTTACCAAGGTAACTCAGTCCAGGGTGCCTAAACCCCCCCCCCCCCCCCCCTCCCACCCCCTCTGTGGTACCCAGGAAGAGTGGCACCACTTTTGGAGGCTTCTGTGGAGAAGCCCGCCAAAAAGTGGAACAAAGGGCTCGACTTGGGTTGGAGTCACAGAAGAGAACACAAACGCCATTTTAGAATCGAGTCCTGGCAAAAAATACCAACCGGCAAATTAATATAAATTAAATAAACTGGCGGTATGTTCGAGGCTATGAGAATTAAATAATTAAAGTTGGTAGCCTCGAACAATGGGAAAATCCCATAGAGAAATATTTGCGGTCGAATATAAAAAGTAGTTTCCACTGCCACCAGCCAAAACTCGATCAGGGGGGATGGAGACGTACCCACTCGACTAACAGACCCCGGGGCAATTGAATTGCCCCGACCAATACGTCCACAATATGATGGTTGGTACTGGTTTCTGGTGATAATTTGGGACTAGTAAAGCCAATGGTGACTTTACATGCCCTGGGAGACAGTAGTCAGTTCCAGGGTATGGAGTCTATGGTGGGGTGCCACCTTGCCAGACAGTCAGCCGGCCAACCACCACAGAGTGCATTTGGGTCGCCTACGGGACTAAGAGACTAAGCACAGGGAGTTTCGTGCACCTCCCTCACTTCCTGCCTACCCCAGACACCGGGGAGCCGGAGGTGAGCTTCACTTGTGAATCCAGCCAAAGGCAAAGCCAACAATGGGACCAAACCTGGTTTGGCGCGCAGAGTAAATCTCAAGAAGGACCTTTCCACAAAGAAATGGTGGAAAAAAGACGACCAGGGTCATCTTGACAAAAATGGCACCCTTGGGTCCTTTCCTGCAGGTGAGAACGCAGCCTGCGGTAAATACACACCATGGTAGTTCAAACGAAACCACTGCCACCAGCCATTCAGTGAGAAAAGGGTAACATAAAAATGTTACATGAGAAGCTAGACAAAGGGGATACTAGGTAACCCCTCCAGCACGCTATTGTAAGGGAGTGTGTGCTGGGTCTAGAAAGCTACAAATTTTAGTAAAGTCAATTTCACTTTACTACTCTAGGAAACAGTAGTTTATCCCAGAGAAGGTATTTAAACCTTTGGGAAATCTGAATGACTTCCCTGTGCCACTGCACTGAAGGTGCTGTGTGACACAATGTCAAACATGATGCCTATGGAGTTTGTCAGGCTCCATAACCAAAAGAAACACAAAGCTCAGAAATCACATTAAAATACATAAGTGTGGGAAGAAATGGTCTTGCTCACTCCAGGTTAAAAAAAAAAAAAAAATCAAGTCCTCAAAATCCAGCAAAGTTGCTGGGGGTCTCTAAGGTGGAGGGAATTGGCACATTTCTGAGCCTGGCTACTCAACACACTACCAAAACTCTGTAGTACAAGCTTAAACCAAAGGTCGGGTTTCCTATACCTGTAGTCAGAGTTGTGTGTAGTGGTCCCAGAGGGTACTGCATACAAACTTTGCCTAACAAGCGCTCCTCGGAAGAGGTTTCTTAGTTCAAGATTCCATTGATTATCCAATTTTTGAAAGGGCTCACAAAGTTGTACCCTCCAGTACCATTTCATGTCCCTGCTTGAGATTTGAATCTTATGTTGAAATTCCTAACTTGTATACCCTTTGAGCCTTTACATTCCTGTCCTTTAAGGCTGTTAACACTTAAAACTGCCATTCGTGTGCCTTTAACATCAGCCCGCAGGGTTAGTGAGTTACAGGCTCTCTCATGCAAACCTCTGTATACTACCTTTCACAAGGACAAGGTAGTACTTGGAGTTAAACCTTCTTTCTTGATGAAAGTAGTTTCTGACTTTCACTTGTCACAAAAAATAACACTCCCAACCTTCTACTCTCCTCCTCATTTAGGCAAAGAGGAGAGGTAACACACTGGACCCAAAAAGGGCTCTGAGTTTTTATATAGCAAGACTGTCAAAATTGCGCCGCTATGACCAACTTTTCGTGGGTTATACCGGTCATAAACTGGGATTAGCGGTGGCTAAACAAACTATATCCCGCTGGATTACTTTGCCTATTGTGGAGTGTCCCGCCGGAAGGGCTTTGTGCCCATTCCACGAGGGGTATGGCAACTTCCGTGGCTCTTCAGAGGGGAGTCCCTGTAGTTGATAGCTGTTCAGCTGCAACTTGGGCATCAATACATACTTTTGCTAAGCATTACTGCTTAGGCGCTTCTTCTTCCCACTAGGGATTGTTTGCAGAAGCTGTACTTCATTCTATCCATGATAAAACAAAATAGTACTCCAACCTCCTAAATTATCACTGCTATGGGAGTCTATCATAGATGAGGAATACGTGGGAGGACACACTCCATTTGAAGAAAGTTACTTACCAACTGGTAACGTTCTTTCGACGATGTTCCGCCCACGTATTCCTCATCGCCCCTTCCATCGTACCCCACTGTACAATTTACACTTCATTTCACAAAGAGCTTACACTCTGGGGCACGACTGAATGATTAGTTGATTATATGAAAAAAACAGAACTGAAGCCAACGGGTGCAAGAGCTACTTATACTGCTGGTGACGTCAACACGCTACAGAGACTGTCGAGGGACGACGACACCACAACCTTTTGCACAGCGCCCTCTGCTGAGAATTTTTTTTCCGAAGCAGCGAAGCTGGCGAGATACGAATATCATAGATGAGGAATACGTGGGAGGAACATCCAGTCGAAAGAACGTTACCAGTTGGTAAGTAACTTCATTATGGGTGGTGAATTCTGTTCGTACTAGTTTGTTCCAGGTGATGTAGGGCGTGTAGAGGGTAATGGATTCCAGTTTGTCGCTGATTCTGGTCTGGTGTTGTCCTTGGTGTAGACCAGGTTACTTGGCGTGTTAAGTTTGTTGTCCTGGTGGGCTCTGTTAGTAATGTTTATTGCCTGTCGGTTCGTTGTTGCTGGACCGTCTTTGCTTAACATGCTCTCGTATGTGGAGGGGCAGCGGGCGGTTTAGTATGTTTTGGTCTGTTCTTCATATGTTGTCTCGGGCCGTCTGGGGTGCTTTTTCCCCAGTTTTTCACGGTTGTGAGCCCATGCTGGTTGGCACCTTCCTGAGTTGTTTGGGTTTTCTTATTTCTGTTGTCCGTTATGGCTTCTTTGTCTTTCTTGTGTCGAACCATGGTGTTGAGTTGTGGGTTGTATTCCTTTGAGTGGGTGTCCTCGTTGGATAGGTTTATTTCCTGGTCCTTGGGGTTTAGTCTTTGTTTGTTGCTTGTAATTGGTGAGGTAGTAGATTGTTGATACCTTGGTTGAATAACTTTGTGGTTCGGATTGTTTTCTGCTCTTTCCTTTCTGGCGCCTATGTGGTTTTTGTAGTTTATCTTAAGAGTTGTTTGGTTGTGATTGTTGAACCAGGCATAGTAAACCCTTGCAGTACGATCGCTCAGTGGTATTTTTTCTCAGGCTCGAACCCGCAGTGGGTTGAAGTGTCTGGTTTGGAGACGTGGTGATTGTTCAAAGTGTGCCTGAACAGGGATTGTGTGGAGGCCCAACAGTCAATGCAGTAACACCTAGAGTCTGGACACCTGGTTAGAGGGGAAGGGGGCTAAAGAGGGGCACACCAGTCAATGCAGTCACACCCAGACTTGGCACGCCTGGGCAGAGGGGGGGGGGGGGGGCACAGCAGTAAATGCAACAACACTTTAACCCGGGACACCTGGATAGAGGGCACAACAGTAGATGCAGCAACCTCAGACCCGGAACACCTGGCTAGGGAGAAAGACCTAAAGGGGGAGAGGGGGCATAACAATCAACGCAATAGCACTTCCACCTAGGACACCTGGATGGGGGCCACAACACTAAATGCAGCAACCTTAGATCTGGGACGGTTGCAGAGAGGGAGTAAGGCCCAAAGAGGGCAAACAGCTGATGCAACAACACCCTTGGGACACCCAGATAGAGGGCTGTAGCAGTAAGTGCAGCAATCCTAGGCCTGGGACACCTGCACAGAGGGGCACAACAGTAAATGCAGTGACACCTGGATAGGGGGAGAAAGGCCTAGACAGGGCACAACAGTCAATGCACTAACACTTCGATTTGGTACACCTGGAATGAGGGGTTCAACCGTAGATTCAGTAACAACTAGATTTGTGACACCTGAAGGACCGGGATAGTTGCCCAATATGGGGGGACAACAGCAATTGCACTGACACTTAACTTATGGTTTGTCAAAGCAATCCGGCTAGATGCGAGATAGGGTTACTATACTAACTGTGGCTGAACATATCTGCCTATGTTAATGGAGAGTAAATAGAAGATGGGTTTGGATTGGTCAGTTTAGTGAGGTACAGTAATGGCTGCATCCCCTGCCTGAACTGCCCTTAGCTTGTCAGCAGCTGCTGGTTGGCGGCTCCAGGCTCCACAGGCTAACATGGGCCAACGCGGTCTGGAGCTGCTTCTCCTTCAGGAGCTGTCACTTGCCGCAAAGTTCTTCGCCAGGTATGCAGTAATGTTACTGAATCTTCTTTACCGAAAATGGTAATACAAAATATTGTAACACATTTTTTTCCGGTATTTTCTAAAAATAGATGGGTAGTGTGGTAAAACTGGTAGAGGGGAGGATGGGGAGAGGATAGAAATATAAAATGGGGGTGGGTTTTTCCAGCAACATTTGTTTAGTATTACCGTTTTCAGTAAAAGAATATTCTGTAAGATCACATGTAACCCTTCGCTGCAGTGGGGCTTCCCTGACGGGTTGATCTGTCGTCTGCGCTGCCCAATCAGTCCAGTTTGGGAAGGACGGGGGGAGGGAGGAACCAGGAAGCAATTGGGGAAGGGGGAGGGCAGAGGAGTACTATATGGCGTGTGAAGCGCCACAAAAATAAACACATTTAGTTGTAGTGAAAACGAAAAATGGGTTGCAGGAGCAGCTTGCTTGCACCACTCAACCCCAGGGATGTCATTTCACCAACATCACATAGCAGCATTCCTCAGTACACTAAGAAAAATATGGTTATATAACTAATATGACCAACATGTTATACAAGAATGGACCACCGTGTGTGTGTGTGTTTGTGTGTGTGTGTGTGTGTGTGACCAAATTACTGTAAATGCAAGCAGATAAGTAACACAACAACTTGGACTATTGTACATCACTCGGCCTAAACTATTAACAGGCAGCATCTCAAAGAGGCCTAAACCCCAAAGCGCAGATATCCAGTGCCTGCCAAGTGTCTGTTCATCTGGTCACAGACCGGAAACAACTGACCCTCAAGTCCGGTCAGAGGCTGTACCAATTCATGCTCTTACACTTGGACAATACATGCAGGGATTTTCTTGTCAATAGTGTACTTTGAACCATTGCACAGCAACCCACGCCCGTCACCCAGTGCCTGGATATCCCCCCTCCCCCAACTATTTTACTACAGACACCCTACCATCCACTGCGAGTCGCTAAGGGCCCTCCGTCAACAGCTCTAAATGTCTGGCAGCCACTTCTGCCCTCCAACACCTTCATGTTTACACAGGGCCACCCTCCAGCAACTTAAGTCTCCACTGGTACCCTGGAATTGGATTAGTTACAGAAACCCTATGCATCACCCCACAGCAGCTTCCATTACAGGGGCCCAGAATTCAAAAGGCAATACGCTCATCCAGTGCATGCCAATGTAGCTTTAATAACAGTCCCATGCCTCATCCAGAAAGAAATACCAAAGAAGGGGCAAGGGTTGGGGGTCCGCCTCCTCATTTCTGACAACCAAACCATACAACGTCACACTTGGGTGACTTGTACCAGTGCAGATACACATCCTTCAAAAACCAGACCCACTACGGTTGGTAGGACTCCGTACTTGAATGTCTAGTAGGTCACTAGACAGACAAACAATTCGCTATTTCCCCTCCATTATGGTTTAGAAAGCATAAAACATTGATGTTGACCCTCCAATGTGAGCACCACCCCATGCCTTGTTCATTCTCTGTAATGATCACACTTTTGGAATGTGTTTATAATATACACACACATGCTTTTTGTGCATTGGTATGTATCTTCCACTCAAGCTTAGCCCTAGACTACTTATTGTTTAAAGAGCACTGCATTGGACAAACTCTGCCCTAACAGGGTGTACGGTCATGCCTATGGTCACAGGACATTCAATATCTCTGGAAGCCCTTTGGGTCGCTGTTATGGGACATGCTTGTGCTGTACAATGCAAATGAAGTGTAAACTAATCAATCCCCTGCTGTTCCTGAATTTGCCTGCATTCTCAACTCAGAATTGTAAAAGCACACTGGCCTAAAATTCACATTTGAACAATGGCCAGCTCAGTACAGGGTGCCCGAGGTGAGCATGGGCCAGTTGCATGTCTAGTTTTAGTTTCTGACCTGCGACTGACTACAGGACGTTTTGTTTTAGATGTGGAAAACCTATGCGGTCATATATGAAACTTGACTCAGCCCTGACCCTATTTGGCATTGAAAGGCACCGTGCAGTTGGAAAAGCTCAGATTTGCCTGCAGGCTGGCAGTCATTGGAAAGGGGGTATTTTGCATGTATGCAAAGAGCAGCAGAACCTACAGCAAGCAACATGGCTCAATGACATGACCAGCGTGGAAAGATTAACCACACCAGAGTGGTGTACTTCCACCCTAGTATGCAGGCTTCTGATAACAAGTCAGAGCTTTCTACCAAGCGCACTGCCTTGTCCACGCCATGGCGCCCCTCTCTGGCTGCTTTAGCGGATTGTTTTCAAGAGCCCATGTATTCTTTGTGGGAAGGCAATTGATTCCCATTGGGTAAATACCCAGTTTTAGCCAGAGTAGATAACGTGGAGATGAAAAAAAAAATCTCAAACTCAGTTGAGAACCATGCTTCCAGTATGTGCAACTAGGCAGACTGCACACACTCCCATAGTTATGGGCAAAAATCAGTTTATTGCATTGGTAGCCTTGTTGAAAAGTGTTGGTACTGGTGATGCACACACTGGTTAAGCAGGCAAGCTAGCTCAGTGGGTTGAGCATGTGCTTCTGGGATCAGAGTGTGATCTGCAGGTCTCGGGTTCGAATCCACCAAGCCCAACACAGCGTGTCATCCTTCTGAGGTCAATAAAGGAGTACCAACTTCAGTTGGGTGATAATAATTGTATGTACATTTTTTGGTTTTGTTTTATATTATTGGTTATTACATATTTCTACAAATAGACAACTGTAGCAAAATGTGCCGAATACAAACTAGGTCCGAAACTTCATGACATAAAGCACTTTTATTGGATCTTAGTGCTAGTTATATTCAGTCACATTTCAAATCAAAACGGAGCCATGAACATCCACTAGCCCCCATCCCTGGTGCTCTTGCCTCTCTCCCCAACCGTCCTCTCTCGAACCTTCTCACAGCATCATTCTAGTCCTCCATACATTCCACACCATGACATCACTCTGTCATGAACACATTGCAATGCACCAAAAAAGCATTAACACTCATTACAAACCAATGCTCCAGATCATTACATATCTTCCTTCCTTCTAAATGACACAAAAGAAAAACTATCACCCTCAAAATCAGCACTACCTAAAGTAAAAGCTCTTTCCTACACCAATTATAACATATATGGATCTTTCCTACTCAACACCCTCAACATACTGCGGGCCCTGCAGTAAAAATCCAGCTCTATCCTCCTCTATCTCACAACAAAACCAAATAACTACTTCGAAGGGATTGTGTCCTCCGACGTATTCCTTATCTTAGATATCTCTTTCCAGCTTTGCTGGCCTCGGAAAATGTTTCTCTATAGGGCGCTGCGCGTCGACGTCCGCCGAGTCGATGTCCCTCGACAGCCGCCGTATCGACGTCATCCTGCCTATAAAGGCCGCGTGCAGCGTCCGTTGTTCAGTTCCGTTTTTCCGTGCTTACTCAGTGCCTCGGAATATCGTTGCTCAGTTTCGTAGAGAATTTATCCTATTTCCTCGAGATATTCGATCCATACTAGATGGCTTCCTCGTCGGAACCGACGACCCCTCGGTCCGGCTTCAAAAAATGCCGAGACTGTGGGAAAAAGATGTCGCTGACTGACCCTCACAGAGTTTGTCTGTGGTGTTTGGGAGCTGAACACCATTGTTCGGAGTGCGAGGACTGTATGTCCATGACAGCTAAGGCCCTGAAGGAGCGTAGGGGGAAGCTGGAAAAAGGGAAGACTTCAAAAGCTTCTTCTCTTCCTCGACAAAGTCGAGACATTCGTCTCCTCGTCACCATTCGCGCTCCAGGTCTCGGAGTGGGTCCCATCACTCCTCGAGATCGAAGCACTCGAAGAGGAGACGTCGAAGATCCCCTTCTCCGTCCTCCTCTTCCTCTGTTTCTCCTAAGAGAATCCCTTGCCCCATGAAACATAGTTCCCGGGCTGAATGGGAGGAATTCCGCAAAAATATGATGAGCGTCTTCTGCCTCGACCCCCTCGAAGACTGCTGAGAGCGATGCTCTGGTCGAAAGACCCAAAGGTCAAAAACGCAGCGAGTCGCACTACCCGGCGAAGATAGCTTCTCGAGCGCGTCACAAACCCTCGAGTAAAGCTATGACCTCGAAACCTTCTTCGAAGGTTCTGTCGACGCCGAGGTCGGTGTCTTCGACGCCGTTGTCGAAGGGACCTTCGACACACGGCTCTGTCGACTCGACGCCATCTTCGACACCGGCGTCGACGCCAAGGAAAGTCACGGTTGCGGCGCACCCAGTGGCTATCCCCAGGTCCTCGATGACGATGGCGTCGAGATTGTCGACTTCCTCGAGCAGAATCCCAATTCTATCGAGGACCTCGAGGCCTCCGCCTTTGTTTTCGACGCCACGCTCGAAGCCTTCGGCGTTGACGACATCGACGTTTTCGAGGCCGATTACAACAAGTTTGGCACCCTCTGCCTTGGAGATGGGTTTCACACCCTTTGTGAGTTCAGACCAATTGAGAACTATGTCCTCAATTATGGAAGAGGGAGAACTATCTGACCAAGAAGAGACATTTCAGTTGCAGGGACCTGCAACCCCAGTTCAAGAGGAGTTATCCTCAGAAGAACGCAGGTTAAAGGAACTCCATGATTCCTTACATGAGGCAAGTGGGTTAGACACTTCCCCTGAGGTGGAGTTCGCTAGGCTAAACCCGGGGGAGCATGCTGAAACCCCCTATATAGCCTTAATGGCCAGGATCACAGAATTTATGGGGTGGCCAACACCTTCACAGGCTTTCCAACAAGAGGACCTCACGGATATTCTTGATAAAGGTCCACAGGAGGATCCTGTAGTGCCTTTACATAAAGCTCTTCAAAGTAAAATCATGACAAACTGGGAAACCCCAGATGTCTGCCCGGTAGTAAATAAAAAACAATCTACTAAATACAGGGTATCTTCTGCAGACCCGGAGTTTTTGTCCAAACACCCATCCCCAGAAAGTCTGGTGGTACAGGCAGCATCTTCTACTGACATCAAGACTGCTTACCCTACCGTCCCACAGGACAGGGACGATAAGAAATATGATGCTATGGCAAAGAAAGTTTTTTCAGCATGTAGCATGGCGTTAAAATCTATTAATGCTACTTGCACCCTTGCTAGATTCAGCCATACACTTTGGGAGTGTGCTTCTACAGCGGCTGACTGCATCCCGGAGGGAGAAGAAAGGGAGGCGTTCCTAAATATCATACAGGACGGTAAAGACGCTATGTGCGAATCCCTCCAGACGGGCATTGATTCGGCTGACAGTATCAGCAGAGCAATGGCGGCAAGTACAACAACCAGGAGATTCCCTTGGTTGAGAAAGTCTGGTTTTGCCCCAGATGTGCAAGCCAGGCTCTTGAACATGCCATTCAATGGCTCTTCTTTGTTTGGGAAAAAGGCGGATGACATTTTAGAAAAACTGCAAACATCAAAGGCAGCAGCAAAATCCCTAGGCGCTGCAATCCGTCAGACACCTTTTCGTTCCACTGGATCCTCTGCGAGAGGCAAGTCCTTTCGCTTCTACTCCGCACTCGGAAGAGGTAGAGGACGACCGGCTCAAAGGGGACAAAGAAGAACTACCCGAGGTGGACGGGGTAGATATTCAAAAGCCGCAGCAACAGCAGGTGCCTCTTTACCATCGGCATCTGCATCAGCCGCCCCTAAACCACTCTGAGGACTTCCCTCACAAGACACCTGTAGGAGGCAGGTTAACTCAACATCTGGCGGAATGGCAGGCTATCACGTCAGATGCTTGGGCATTGGAAACAGTTGCCCAAGGTTACTGCCTGCCTCTCCTACGCATACCTCAGAGTCATCCACCGGGGATCAGCTCTCATAAAGCTCCAGATCCGCTCCTCTTGCAGGAAATTTTAGACCTGCTATAGAAAGGTGCCATAGAACCAGTACCTGTAGCGGAGAGGAACAAGGGCTGGTACTCCCCTTACTTTCTCATTCCAAAGAAAGACGGAGGACTGAGACCCATCTTGGACCTGTGAGAATTGAAGAAATTCCTCAGGAAAGACAAATTCAAGATGGTAACTCTTTCTCAGATCCTTCAGGCCCTTCAGTTCCAGGACTGGTTGGTATCTCTGGACCTTCAGAACGCTTATTTCCATGTGCCTATCCATCTCAAACACAGGAAATACCTGAGGTTCGCAATTGGCAACTCTCATTATCAATTTCGAGTGCTGCCATTTGGGCTGACCTCCACCCCGAGGGTCTTCCCCAAGTTAATGTCGGTAGTGGCTGCAAGTCTAAGGAGGGAAGGGATTCACGTCTACCCCTACCTGGACGATTGGTTGATCAGGGCTGTATCTTCGGAACAAGCTCAGATCAAGCTAAATCACGTTTGCCACTCCCTTCACAGACTGGGCTTCTCCCTCAATTTAAAGAAGTCACAAATGATACCATCGCAGAGACTCCAGTTCATCGGAGCGATCCTGGACACTTCCCTGGGAAAAGCCTCGCCACGAGAGGTGAGGGCTCAAGATATTCTACAGATGGTTACCAAGTTCCAAAATGCCCAACGTCTCCCAGCCTTTGACTTTTTGAGGTTGCTAGGCCTCATGGCATCCTGCATTTTCCTAGTGCCAGAGGCTCGCCTGAGAATGAGATCCCTCCAGTGGGCACTGAGGACTCAGTGGTCACAATTCTCAGGAAGAATGACAGATCTTCTTCAGGTTCCCGACAGGATGGCTCGAGACCTTCAGTGGTGGGCCTGTCAGGAGAACATTCTGAAAGGAGAACAGTTTTGGCAACCCTGGCCGGAGATAACAGTAGTCACGGATGACTCACTTACGGGGTGGGGAGCCCACGCCAACGACTTGACCATCAGCGGTCGTTGGTCTCCATCGGAGTCCAGACTACATATCAACCTGTTAGAGCTGAGGGCCATCAGACTTGCGCTGAAGGCGTTCCTGCCATCTGTACAAGGGAAGAATGTCCTGATAATGACGGACAACACAGTGGCCATGCATTACCTCAACAAAAGAGGAGGCATAGGATCACTACCTCTGTGCAGAGAGGCGATGCAGCTCTGGTTTTGGGCAATCCAAGAAGGAATCTCTCTATCGGCAGTTCACCTAGCCGGAGAGAAGAACTTGACAGCGGACGCTCTGAGCAAGCAGAGCACAGTCTCCCACGAGTGGGAACTAGCTCAGGAAGTCCTTCAAGAGATCTTCGCCCTTTGGGGAACCCCTCAGGTGGATCTGTTCGCCACCAGTGTCAACAGGAAGTGCCATCTGTTCTGTTCAAGGGAATTTCCCCTGAGAGGAGCTCTGGGAGACGCGTTCATAGTGGACTGGGAGTTTCCACCTCTGTACGCGTTCCCATCGGTCCCTGTCATTCCTCAAATGATCAGGAGGTTGAGAAGATTCCGGAAAACCATGATCCTAATTGCCCCGGATTGGGCCAGGAGAACGTGGTACCCGGACATTCTAGACTTGTCCATCTGCCCTCCAATTCGACTTCCACTCAGAGAGAATCTACTCTCACAGAAGGGAGGTCAGGTTCTCCATCCAGACATCAAAACCCTCAACCTTCACGCTTGGCTTCTGAAAGGCTGAGGTACAAGGATTGGGACCTCCCTGATGATGATATGGAGGTGTTGCTTTCGGCAAGGAGGCCAGCAACAAAGTCTTTATACCGCTGCCGTTGGAACAGATTTTGCAACTGGTGTAGAGAAAAGAATATAGACCCCTTTTCATGTGGTACACCAATGGTTTTGTCCTTCCTACTCTATTTAGCGAATTCAGGCCTTCAAGTTGGCACCATTAAGGGCTATCTCGTAGCGCTATCCATCTTTAAGCGCACTGCGGAAGAACCATCCTATTTCAAGTTACCCTTGGTTATACAGTTTCTAAAGGGGTTAACTAATGTTTATCCCCCAAGACCATTCCAGGTTTCCCTATGGGATTTAAACTTAGTCCTAACTTTCCTGATTGGCACACCTTTCGAACCACTCCATTCTTGTTCGTTAAGATTTCTTACCCTTAAAACTGTTTTATTAATAGCACTTACATCTGCTAGAAGGGTGAGCGAGTTACAAGCTCTCTAGTAAACCCCCTCATACAATCTTTCACAAAGACAAAGTTGTTCTGCAAGTGAAGCCTAATTTCCTCCCAAAGGTGGTTTCTGAATTCCATATCACTCAGAAGATTACCCTTCCATCTTTCTATCCTCCTCCTCATCCGGGGAAAGAGGAAGAGAGGTTACACAGGCTGGACCCAAGAAGGGCTTTAAGTTTTTACATCAGTAGACTGGCTAGGATAAAACAAGCAGACCAGCTGTTTGTAGGCTACGCAGGTCACAAGCTGGGGTTACCGATAACTAAGCAGACCATTTCCAGATGGATCATTCTAGCCATTTTGGAATGTTATAAACTGGCAGTAAAAGAGCCCCCTCAAAATCTTAGGGCTCATTCGACCAGAGGTATCGCAGCTTCATCGGCCCTCAAAAGAGGAGTGCCGGTTAAAGACATATGTGCGGCTGCCACACGGTCGTCCGTCCATACCTTTACACGGTTTTACAACTTGGATTCCTCCTCCAGTCAAGAGACCAGGTTTGGAAGGGCAGTATTGCACTCTATTCATCAATAAAAGGAAGCATGAAATCAGTACTGCCACCTCCAATAACTGAATACTGCTATGGGAGCCTATCTAAGATGAGGAATACGTCGGAGGACACAATCCCTTCGAAGAACAAGTTACTTCTTACCTTGTAACGTTCTTTCGATGGGATGTTCCTCCGACGTATTCCTTATCGACCCTCCCATCCATCCCCGCAGTACTACTTCCCTTGTTGTTGCAGCTTACGCTCCTTCAGGGTGATTAATCTAGTCCAGAAAGAATAATTCTCCAGCATGGGGTCTGGCATGGATTCACATGCTCATGAATATTCCCCGTCGTCAGGCTGGGAATCCTCGGTAAAGAAAAAACCAGTATCAGTTTCGTTTCTGATCTGTCTTTCGTAGTAACAACCAATCACTGGTCTCTGCGTCATACTGACCACAGCCAATGACTGCTCTCTACCTAAGCACCGCCTCTGGCAGCCATCTTCAGATTTTTACCGCACGTTCATGTGTTGGGATCCTCGTGCTATTGCTCTTGAGCGTTAGTGCTATTTTTTCACGTTTTTTCTCAAAAACTTCGTTTTTTCGGTCAAAAGAGCCTCAAGCTCCACCGACTCTCCATCCGATCAACGGGGACCCGTGTCGGATTCGTCTGCGCCCCTCAAGGGTGAAGATTTCGTCGAGCTACGCTTTTGGAGGGCTCCAGAAGCTTCTCAGGCCCGGACATGGCCCAGGCGAAGGGAAGCTCGACGCCCGGAAAGCTGTTCAGGATCTGCCCTGGATGCCAGCTGCAGAACGTCTTTAAGGAGGACGAACACTCCTTTTGTCTCTACTGCTTACATGAGGACAAGACGCACGTGGAGAAGGACTGTGCGTTTTGCGGCAATATGTCGGAGCGGACCATGAAGGACCGCCATCAGCGTCTCGCCAACTGGCTGGAAGGGAAGAGCCCGTCAGGCGAGAAGAAGAGGAAGAAATCCGAGCGGTCTTCTAAGACCTTTGAGGACGCCCTGGCGACGGGGGTCCAACACAAGGCCAAGCACCGCGAGTCCGCTGTCACCGGCCAACGCTCTGGGTCGGGTAAGAGGAAGGGCGAGCACCCGGCGAAGCTCCTGGAGAGGCCCCGGTCGAGCTCGAAGGCCCCATCGGAGGGGGAGCGAGGCAGTGTCCCCCCCCTCAAGGATAAGGCGGTGAGCGCACCTAAGGTGGTGAAGGCCTTAATCCATCCGGCCAAGCCCTCTATCGATACTGTCGCGGCGGCCCTGGCTCAGCCTGTGGAGGCTACGCCTGTGGTGGCGACCTCGGGGCTCAGATTCTCCCTGCCACCTCGGAGGGAGTCCTCTTTTGTGCCCATCGATAGGACCCCCGTGAAATCCCCGGCGGGGAAGAAAAAGGGGGGCAGGGCGTCGTCGTAGATTCGGCCTCAACCTCGGAGGAAGAGCTGATTGAGGTCTTAAGCCACGTCGGATTCCCCTCTGCCAGCGCCGCAAGACAACTCGGCGGCCATTTTGTTGGCTATACAGTCCTTATGTTAAGAGATAAGGACGAGACTACCGTTGCCGACGGAGGAACCTCTCCCGTCGGGGGATCCTGAACCGGGACCTTCTGGTGTTCCCCCGCCCAAGAAAAGAAGGATTCACCCTTCACCTCCTTTTCAGCCGTCGCGCCCCGTCCAGCCCTCCTCCCCGTCCACCCGAGGGGATGATACGGGGACTGACATGGCAGCAACGGGTACGGACGACTAGGTATACGACAAGGATCTACCGTCGTCACCTCCCACCAGGGCTTCTCCGCCCGACGAGATTGGATCGTTCCACTCCATGATCGCCAGGGCATCCGAGCTTTTCCAACTCTGCCCTGAGGAGAAGAAAAAGGAAGGATTCCTTTATCAACGGCGCGAGGCCAAGAGGAAGACGGTCCTCGCGGTGCCTCTACTGGACGACATTTGGGATGTGGGCCTCGCCCTCCTCAATAACCCTTCCACGACGCCAGCTAGAAGAGACCGGTACGAGAAGAAGTACCGGGTCCCGGACGCGGCCCCCCTGTGCCTCCGGGCGCAGCCTATCCCGGACTCCGTCGTCTCCGCGGCGGCCAGGAAGAAAGCGGGGGGGGGTGCGGCCTCCACATCGACTTCCCCACCGGACGGCGAGGGAAAGAAATTGGACGCTATGGGACGCAGGGTCATCTCGTCTGCAGCGACGACGATTAAAGCGCCCAACGCCTTGGCTATCGTGGCCCGCTACGACAGGGAGCTATGGTACAAACTGGCTCCCCTGCTGGACTTCCTACCGGACGACAAGAGGGCGGATGCCCTGGAGATCCTACAGGAAGGTGAGGTGGCGTCGGACCACGCCATCACTATTGCGACGGACATCGCCGACACTGGGTTTCGCCAGTTGGGCAACGGCGTGTGCCTTAGGCGGCGTGGATGGCTCAAGGCTACGGACTTCCGTCAAGACGTACAGACCAGAGTCCTGGACATGCCGTTCGATGGGAACAACCTGTTTGGGAAAACAGTGGACGATTCCCTTCAGGCCATTAAAGCGGACACTGAGACGGCCCGGGCCCTTGGGGTTCTGCAGCAACGACGGACGCCCTTTCGGAGCAGCGGAGGCAAGGGCGCCTCCAAAGGTTCCGGCGGCGGTTTCTCCACCTACCGTCAAGCGGCCCGCTCGTCGTCTCAGGAGGCCTACAGAGGACGAGGCAAGTCTGGCGGACCCCGCCGTCGTCGCCAAGGCGGCAAAGCCTCGTTGAAACTGGATTGAACCGGCCGTGGGGTCGGGCCCCCACCGAAGCACCCCGGTCGGAGGCCGGCTGGCGAGCTTCCTCAGCGTGTGGGAGTCCATCTCCACCGACCGTTGGGTGCTGGACGCCTTAGCCCGGGGCCACGCGCTCGAGTTTCAAAGAAGGTGCCCGCGCGTCCCCCCTGTGGCCAGGAAAGAGCTTCACGTCCCTCAGCTTCTCCTGGAGGTAAAGGCGATGCTCAGGAAGGGCGCCATCGAACTCGTCCCAAAGAGGCTTCGGGCTCTGGAGTTTACTCGAGATACTTCCTCGTGAAGAAGAAGACGGGAGGATGGCGCCCCATCCTAGACCTGCGACGTCTGAACAAGTTCATCAAGGCGCAGAAGTTCCGGATGGTCACCCTCCAGCACGTCCTGGGTCAGCTGGAGGAAGGAGACTTCCTGTCGTCGTTGGATTTGGAGGATGCATACTTCCATATTCCCATCCTAAGGGGGCACCGAAAATTCCTCAGGTTTGTGGTCCAAGGGCGTCACTACCAGTTCAAAGCCCTCCCCTTCGGACTACGGTCGGCACCCAGGGTATTCACCAAGTGCCTTGCACCGGTGGCGGCGCAGCTGTGCCGCGAGGGGATCCACGTCTACCCCTACCTGGACGACTGGCTCATCCGAGCCAAGACGAGGGAGCTCGCCGTGGAGCACACGGCAAGGACCGTCCAACTTCTCACGTACCTGGGATTCTCCGTGAACTACGCCAAGTCCCACCTGGTACCCGTGCAAAACGCACTGTTTCTGGGAGCGAAGCTCGACATAGTGTCCCTTCTGGCCTCCCCGTCGGAGGAAAGGACCAGGTCCATCCTGGGCAAGGTACAGCGGATGTTGGTTTCCGACGCGGCCAAGGTGAGGTCCATCAAGTCCCTCCTCGGAATGATGTCTTCTTGCATCTACCTCATTCTCATGTGCAGGCTCCGGATGCGCCCGTTGCAGGAGTTCCTGGACGCGCGCTGGATCCAAACGACGGGCGGCTTCGAGGAGAGGATCACACTCGACGAGAGTTTCCGCCGAGCGGTCCGGTGGTGGGGCAACCGCGCGCATCTGACGGCGGGCATGGACTTCCAGACCCCAGACCACCAGGAGACAGTGACCACGGATGCCTCCCTGGAAGGGTGGGGAGCGCACACCAAAAATCTGCACGCGAGAGGCCTTTGGCTCCCGATGGAGAAGTCCCTCCATATCAACGTCCTGGAGCTCCGTGCAGTGTTCTGGGCCCTCAGGTCCTTCCTTCCGTCCCTCAAGGGCAAGGTGGTGAGGATCTTCACCGACAACACCACCACTATGTTTTACATCAGGAAACAGGGCGGAACCAGGTCCCCAGCACTGTCCAAGGAGGCGCAGGACCTGTGGCATTGGGCCGTCGCCCAAAGGATGTTTCTGCTGCCGTTTCATCTGGCAGGGATAAAAAACACCATTGCCGACTCACTCAGCAGGGAGCTGCGCTCGTGCCACGAGTGGGAACTACGGCAGGATCTAGTGGATCGCCTCTTCCGACAGTGGGGCACACCCCAGATCGACCTGTACGCGACGGCGACGAACTCCAAGTGCCGGAGGTTCGCCAGCAGGTTTCCCCAGGCGAGGAGCATGGGCGATGCTTTCTCGTTCCCCTGGGAGGGCCTGTTCCTATACGCGTTCCCTCCTTTGCCACTGCTAATCCGGCTCGTCAACCAGCTCAAGAGGTCACGGTGCAGGATGATCCTTGTCGCACCTGCGTGGCCGAGGCAGATATGGTTCCCGGATCTTCTGGACTTGTCAGCGTCCCCGCCAATCAAGCTGCCGGTGGACGCGGATCTACTCTCCAGGGAAGGAGGCGCCATCCTCCACCACGACCCGAAATCGCTGAACTTGCAGGCCTGGCTCCTGCAGCGCTAGAGTTTGGAGGATACGACATACCGGCCGACTGCAGAGAGGTTCTTGCAAAGGCCAGGGCGTCCTCGACTCTTAAATGCTATGGACACAAATGGAAGAGGTTCTCTGTCTGGTGCCACGCACAGAAGATTAACCCTCTACGGATTACGGCTCCCCAGGTACTGCCGTACCTGCTGACGCTGGCCAAAGCTGGACTGGCACACGCGTCCATCAAGATTCATCTTGCTGCGATCTCCCGATACACCAGAACCACGGGCCGGACGTCCTTGTGGTCTCATCGTCTGGTGAAAGAGTTCATGAAGGGACTGTTCAGATCGTTCCCGCAGGTGAAGGCTCCGGCCCCGGCGTGGGAGCTCAACGTGGTGCTGACCAAGCTCATGGGACCTCCGTTCGAGCCTCTGCACTCGGCCCCGTTGAAGTTTCTGTCGTGGAAAACAGCGTTTCTTGTGGCCATCACCTCCGCACGACGGGTGGGAGAGATCCAGGCCCTTTCCTGCAAGGCCCCGTACTTGACTTTTCACGACACGAGGGTAGTGCTCAGGACGCACCCCTCCTTCATGCCCAAGGTACCGTCGGACTTCCATCTCAACGAACCCTTGGTGTTGCCTGTGTTCTTCCCGTCGCCTTCGTCGCCGGCTGAGAGGACTTTGCACTCGCTGGATGTGGCTAGAGCGCTGAAGTTCTACGTGGACCGCACAAAGTGTTTTCGGAAGACGTCACAACTCTTTGTGAACTTTGGACCTGTCAATCAGGGGAAGGCTCTCTCGAAGGCTTCCATTTCCAGATGGCTCTCCGGCTGTATCATGTACTGTCATCGGTTGGCAAACCGACCGCTGCCTGGCCGTCCGAGAGCCCATTCCACCAGAGCGATCGCAGCTACCACGGCGTTCCTTTCTGGTGTGCCCCTGCTGGACATATGCAGGGCTGCTACGTGGAGGTCGACGCACACCTTCACGAAATTCTACTGCGTCGATCGGGATTCCAGGGAGGAGTCCAGGGTCGGCCAAGCAGTGCTGCGCAACCTGTTCGCCTGAGGTGAGCCTGGTGAGGAGGTAAGATGCTTAATGTTGAGTTTGATGTACTGCTTAATGTTGAGCCTTTGCCACCTCCCGTGGTTGTGCATGTGTGTACTGCTATGTATTCTTTATTCATGAGCACGTGAATCCATACCAGACCCCATGCTGGAGAAGGAACAAGTTACTTACCTGTAACTGTTGTTCTCCAGCATGGGTCTGGCATGGATTCACATGCGAACCCTCCCGCCTACCCCTCTGCGGCTCTTCACTTGGTCATACTGCCACTTCACGTCCTTCCAAATCTGAAGATGGCTGCCAGAGGCGGTGCTTAGGTAGAGGGCAGTCATTGGCTGTGGTCAGTATGACGCAGAGACCAGTGATTGGTTGTTACTACGAAAGACAGATCAGAAACGAAACTGATTCTGGTTTTTTCTTTACCGAGGATTCCCAGCCTGACGGGGAATATTCATGAGCATGTGAATCCATGCCAGACCCATGCTGGAGAACAACAGTTACAGGTAAGTAACTTGTTCCTTGTGGGCTACAAAACGGAACTGAGCAACGGACGCTGCTCGCGGCCTTTATAGGCAGGATGACGTCAACGTCAATACGGCGGCTGTCGAGGGACATCGACTCGGCGGACGTCGATGCGCAGCGCCCTCTAGAGAAAAATTTTCCGAGGCCAGCAAAGCTGGAAAGAGATATCTAAGATAAGGAATACGTCGGAGGAACATCCCATCGAAAGAACGTTACAAGGTAAGAAGTAACTTGTTCTTCTCTCCCGACCTACTTGGATTCATGCAAAGCGCCACCTAACTTGGTAGGAAACCTCAAAGAGAAACCCATCTTCTCTCACTCTAAATTCTCCAAATAACTCCAATGAGGCTGACGCGATCCCTAAAGACACCAATAAGTGATAGCAGAAACAACAAAATCCCAACCAGCACTCTCTGCTCAGGGAAACTCACCCCAAAGTTTTCCTGTTTTCCTGGATGCTTAGCATAACACCTCAGATCCTATACTAAGCCATGAAGCTAGAGTACCTAACTCCCAAAACATGACTCAAACACTGACTTATGTTCCACAGAAACTCACCCCCAAAGTTCTCCTGTATGTTTAACATAACACCCAGATCCTATGCTAAGCCATAAAGCTGGAGTTCTACATCCACTGTCTCTTGCACCTAGAACCTCTTAATTCTTCTCAAAGAACTATAACCTTTCCTAAACCTGAACCCACAAATTTGTTAAAACATCTTTTCCTGTAACACATTACAACAATACACTCCTGATGTAGCTAACAAAACATGAACACTTCCCCAGGTAAAAAAAACGTCAACACTCGCAACACATTTTCACCAAAATTCACCCCTATTCGTACTTCATAAACCACTCTCATTCCGTTCACACACGGTGGTACAACACAGAAGTCTGTGCCACACAACAGCAATAATGTAATACTGTGTTTTAAAGTCTCTGAATTTCTCGACGAGCTGAAATGGAGAAAGGGTTAAACTTTAACTTTTCTTTTCAATTTTTTTTATTATAGTCCTTGAATTGCTCGACGATTTGTTCACTCGTTGCTACAAACATTTCTATGAAAATGGTTAAAGTGTATAGACTGCATAACCCCATAACCTGACTAAGTTCCCACTCTAATGAAGGCCACATCTCACTTCCACTTCTACCATTCAACCTAGACACACTATTAATTCTCCATCACCTCTTCAATCACACAATGGCCTCACATGACACTTATAGGACTTCTCTAGTATTCTATCATAGCATGACAAACTCCTGAAAACCCCTAAAGTCTGGATCCAGTTCTTCTAGCACTATTTCAGAGGTGTCCCCAACTTCACCCAACGACTCTCCACAGGACCTACAATGTCCCCATACTTCTTCCCAGTGAACTTTAAACTCATTATATGCACTTAAGCAACCATTGCACAGAGCAACCCCCCTTTCTCTATACTCCCAACAGCTCCCTGGACGTTTGCACCTCATAGGGCTTTGAATACGCCCCTCTTCCCTCACCGGGTATTGCCAGTTCTTACGCAACCACTACTGGCTCCCTTCCAGTCTGCATGTAGCTCTGAAACTTCTTTATGCAGATTTTCATAAAACAGAACTCCCCTTTTTCTTCACTATTTCTATCATACGCTTCGTCACTTGCCAGTCTGATCCTTTTTCTATACAGAAAGTAGTTTGCGAAAGCCTCCTGCGTTTCCAGGATTTTACGGTCTATCCCAACATCCTTTAGTTCTGCTGCGTCCTCCCTCAAACACGACGCCTTCACGCTTCCTTTCTGTTTTCCCATGATGCACTCCTCCTTCCATTAGACAAAAGGACCTGCAATGTGTCCCTCGAGACCATATCCGGCTTCTCGGCCCCTGCGGACATCATCACAATCCTCAGGAACACCCAGCTGAGCTGAGCTCTGCGCTCAACAGTCACACTGGTCACACGTACAAGCCTTGTGTGCTTATAAGGTTGCCTCCTCCAGGCTCCTGTATACGCCTTGTATACTGTACACACATGTACACGCCTTGTGCACAAATGGAGTTGTCCCCTTATGCTCTTGTACACGCCTTGTGCACTGTAGACACCCGTACACGCCTTGTGTACTTCCAAAGTATCCAACTGCCCGTATGACAGTCTGTTTTGACAACTCGCCACCTGTACACGCCTTTTGTGTATAAATGTGGTCACGGCCACTATGGGCTCCTGTACACGCCTTGTGTACTGTCCAAAAGCTAATCTCTGCCCCCACGATTGCCCGACATGGCCCTCAGGGACCCGACCCCGAACTCATGGGGCTTTTGCTCACCTGGGGATGGGGGGGGGGGTGGATGTTCCGCTGCCTGGTGATGCTCTCCGTCTGCCAGATGTTGCTCTCCGTCTCGCAAGGCGTTGTGCTCGCAGCGTCCCTCTTGGATTGGCAGTGCAGCACACAGTAGGTGCACGCTGACTCCTTCCCGAACAGCCCACCGCTTCTACAAGTTCTCATCTGTGTCGCCGCTGATGACATGTATCCTCGTCGCCAATGTAGCTAAGTGTGCCGAATACAAACTAGGTCTGAAGCTTCATATGACATAAAGCACTTTTATTGGATCTTAGTGCTATAGTTGTATTCAATTCACATTTCAATCAAAATTGAGCCATGAACATCCAACAGCCCCCATCATTGGTGCTCTCGCGTCTCTCCCCCACCCTCCTCTCTCGAACCTTCTCACACCATCATTCTAGTCCTCCATACATTCCTCACCATGACATCACTCTGTCATGAACACAGTGCAATGTACCAATAAAGCATTACCACTCATTACAAACCAATGCTCCAGATCATTACAACAACCTTTAAACAGAATTAATCATTAAAAAAAGTTGTAGTAAACAAAACCCTTTTGCATATCAGTGCACTACTTGAGCATTAAAATCCTTTGAAAAATAACAATTAAAAATGTAACCAATGCCAACTTTATAGCAGTTTTTTCTACTGACTGCAGAATTTTCCACCAATCTTCTTTTGGTCTGACAGTATATGGTGATCACTTCGTCATTGGGATTGCCCTCTGATGTTCAATGGCTGAACATTCCATCACCAGATGGTTTAGAGTTTCTGTAGATCCATCGCCTTGACGCAATCTGCACGTCAATGAATCGCCTTCAGAAATCGTCCACTTTAAAGTTTCCTTGGTGGGGGACACATTTAAATGGAATCTAAGAAATGGATCTCTCAAAAACCAATTTGGAAAAGATTGCTGATATTTAGGGATGATATATAAACTGCAGCTTTCTTCCAATGGTTTCCGTAGGATTTGTATTTGTCTTTCATCCTGTGTACAGATCCATTCCTGAAATTAGTTTCTTTTTTATTTTATTAGGGTTAGTGATGAGGGTTTCTTCAGTTTCACCCAAATGTAATAGTGTTTTGTAATTTGCTTTCCATTCCATCAACGCAGGCTGTTTGTTCGCTTAAAGCTTTCTTCAAACTGGTAAATCTGCCTTTCGATGGTTCTTCAATGCATTTCTTCAAGAATGCCAAAAACTTCCAGGTAGCTATCGCCTTAAGGGAGGTGAGACCTAACTCCGTGCGGACCGCTTGTATGGGTGTACTCTTTGGGATCCCCAATACCTTCTCCCAAAAAACCCCTCAATTCTTAACCAGTTTTCGATTTTGAAATTGAGCGATTTTTCGGCATCATATGTCACTTTTGATCGATAAAATGCAATCAGTGGGTTCATAGAAAAGCCACAGTATCTCTTAAGGAGTATCCTCCCTTGTCCTGCCAAATTCTGTGCTTTCCTGATGAGAGATTTGTATCTGGGAGTGTCGATCGAACTAGTGTTAAAACATACTCCCGGTAAGTAAGTGAATACACAGCTGGTATTTGCACACCCAAAAGGTGCCATTCCATCTTTTTTTCCCTTGTTGGCCTTTCTGGTGTTCCAATGGCAATATAATTGATTTTTTTTGGGTTTATTGACAATCCATTTAACTTGATGTAAGATTGTAAAGTGTCCAATTGCCTCCGTAGACCCACAGGGGTCTGGTCCAAAAGGACCACATCGTCCGCTTAGAGCAGTCTTCTGATCTTAATATTGGCTATCTTTGGTGGAAAGCATCTAGTATCAGTGAATGCTTGGTCAACATCAACAATAAAAAGATTAAAAAGTTCAGGTGCCAAAGGACAGCCTTGCTTTAGGCCCTTGTTTGTAAAAGCAGCTTTGATTGGAAGGCCTGCCGAATTCAAGCTTACTTTTAATGACGTCTTTGAGTATAAATCTTTAATCGGAGCCAAAAAGTTATTAGGGAAGCCCCCTTGGTGTAATTGTTTCCACAACATCGGGCGAGTAACTATCAAACGCTTATGTCAGATCGATGAACACAATATAAATCTTCTTATCTGTTTCTTTCAGTTCGAGCTTGTAGATTTATGATAAAGATGTTTAATGTTGTACCCATCCCTTTCACAAATCCGACTGCCAGATGTTCCTATGGCCTGATGTTGTAGACCATTTAAGTAGAGGTTTCAAAATCAAGGTGGCAAAGATCTTCCCAGGGACATCTAACAAGGCGATGGGACGATATCTGGTGGGGTCAGACCGAAATCCCTTTTTATAAACAGGGATAATTGATGTTTTCCAAGAACTCTGAATCTTCTGCGATTTTAAGAATATAGGAAAACAAAATTGATAGAAATTTGGCCCATTGTAATTTATCCTGCTTTAAGATCGCATTACTTAAACATCTGGCCCCATGAGCTAGATTTGTGAATAATCTCTGCAATTGCAGCTGGGTTGGTTTCAATCAAGTTCCAGTTCGTTCGTTCTGAGAGTAGACTAGACTCTAGCTCATGGTCCGAGTCAAAAAAGTTTGTAAAGTGAGTTACCCATGAGGCAGCTGGTATAGAATTCAGAGTTAAGGCCTTGTGCAGGGTATCTAACTGATTTATTATAGCCCACATATCTGCAGTATTTCTGGTTTTAAGTTTAGTTAACATATTCTCTGCATCTTATCTCAAGAGAACTTTTTTATGCATTCGCAACCAGTTATGGTATTGTTGACAAATCTTATGCTTTAAAATCATTGCAGATGTAGAATGATCTTTTTTTAGAGTTGCAATTTTCTGTTTCAGGGTCTTCTTTTTTTGTACCACCATCTGGTCGTAAACATGCCTATGGGAGATTCGTGGTTTAGTATTCCCCCATTCTTAACCTCAAATATGTTAAATAGACCCAAGTAGTCCAGTCTCTTGAGGTTCCCCCTTTAGGTGTGAATGCATAATAGTTAATTTTAGCCGCTCTGACAGTGCTTCAAGTTTGTGTGGAGCGATTTTTGATTGTTTCTCCCCTGGGTGACATCCAAATTAATAGGATCGATTTGGCCGTTGTATTGTGCCACTGGGGTCAACGTCAAAGATAGTAAATTATGATTACTGGCCCCCATAGATTCAACTTTCTTGGTGTTAGTTGCTGATCCCATTGATTTAGAGATGCAGATCTAATCCAGCGCCTGAGCACCGGCCTTTCCTTTCCTTGTGATTCTGGCCCGAATGTCTCCAGGGGTATTCCCATTTAATATTATCAGATCTTTTGACATAAGTCTTCTTCCAAATTAGTCCTTGTTTCTGCTGCAGTCACTCTAATAGGATAGCTGTTAATAATCGTTCCTTGCTTGTCCATACATACAGCATTTAAATGGCTGCATATCAAAATACAGGGATACGTCCATTTCATTCTACATCTGTCTATCCACTCTGCCACCTAGACTGGCAAATAAAGGCTGGCCATACTTGCTGGATTCCAATATAGGTTAATAATAACCAGAGTTTTTTCCTTGTTCGAATCCTCCAGCCCTGTTTTTCCCATCAGTATTTGAATTAGTGGAGTCAGAGTTAATATTTCCACTGTTGTAAATTGTAGTTGATCTTTGATTAATAGCAAAAGACCTGACCTAGGCCTGCCCTTAATTCCTTTGGTGGCAGGGTTCAAATAGGATGTATAACCCTCTTTTAGTGGTTAAGTTCTCAACCAGGTCTCCTGCAGGCATAATATATTGTGGACTTTGATATTATCACTCCCTTGGAAAATAGATGTGTTCCAACTTGCCACAGTGAGGGGTTTGGAAATGATAGATCACGGAATATACAGCATTTTGATCTTATCCGCCACCAGTCCCATCAACCATTTCCAGTTTTCTTCTGTTCCTTTTGGTTTCTTACCTACGATTTTGGTTGCTCACTGTTTTTCGGTCCTTTCTCTTACTATATGATCTCCATCTGCTTTCTCTTTTATTTGACCATGCATAATGGTTATCCACCTGTGGGGATCGTGACTATTTATAATCTTCTCTTCATATTTGTAATTTCTTTGGTGATCTAATTATGAGACTTTGTTCAATTAGATCAAATCCCATTGGTCTTAAAGAGGTAGATTCCTGTTTTAGCAGTTAGGTAATCAGTGGGGTAGTTGGATAAATGATCACACTCTCTGTTTGCTTCTCGTAGAAGAATTCAACAATTGCCAAATCGTCTGATGTTAAAGGTCTTAAAGGACGTGGTGGAATAGTCTAATGACGTTTGCTCTGTTTAAGATCAACCCGTAACATTCTGTTGTCATTCGTTCCAGCAAAAGCCTGTCCTGATGGATATTGTTATGAATTTTGGTCAGTTCTAGGCCGTGTCTTAGGTCCCTTGAGGCTCTATCATAGGCTTTTGTTTTCGTATCTCTTCTCAAAGGGGATCGTGGTTATTTAAGTGGTGATATTAGATATGTTTTTTCCCTTTCCCTTGAGGTTTTTGCCTTAATTTCATAGACTGTCACTGGAGTTGCCTCCTTTATGGGGATTATTCATGGGGAGCAGATTTGCACGCTTCCTTCCTTTATTTTATTTTGGTCGTTTGTGACCACCAACTTGGACTTGAAACGATCATCCTGATCTTTACCAGTAGATATATTCTCATCTCTTTTCCATTTTACACAAGTTTTTTTAAATGTATCTGGTCTCTGCGTCCTTTCTTGTTCTTCTAGGGTCTCTTTAGCTTTCAATTTCCAAACAATTTGGGCCTATCATTCTTTTGGACAATTCTGGCTTCTGAGCTTTATCTGCATAATCTTGTTTGTCCTCATTGACCTGGTCTTCCGCCTCGCCAACGCTTTCGTTGTCCATAGTATGGTCTGAGATAGAGTACGTGGATAAGTACTTGCATCCCCACGCAGGCTACCTTATGAGCCCTGGTACTCTGCTTCTCTTAAAGCAGAGACTTAAACAGGTTGAGCGTACCTGGCGCAAAACCTATGACCCCCATCTTAAAGTACTATTCCAGCGCCAGCTAGCATTGTACTCTGTGGCGGTGAAGGCAGCTAAGACGCACTACATCTCGGAGAAAATTGAAACAGCCCTTTGCAAACCCAAAGCCCTGTTTTCCACTGTTAAATCCCTTTCATCCTCTGATAAACTGACCTCCGGTGTCAGACCCACACAAAAATTGTGGGACGATTTATCTTATTTTTTCATCTCTAAAATTAGCGATATTCGACAAAACATAGCGAAAGCTGCTTCCATTACTGTTAGTAGTAATGATGATGGTTCTAGCCTAACGGCGAAGTCCACTGCATCCTCTGAATGGTCTGTTTTCCTGATTTATTTTGTGTTTTTTTTTGTTCAGAGGAGGCAGTTCTAGCAGCTATTCATAAGATCAAATCTTGCTCCCCTTCTGATGCCATTCCTGTAGCCATTATGAAGACCATCTCCCCTAATCTTTTAGGGGAAATCACAGCAGCTATTAACGACTCCTGCCCGTCCGGGATATGTCCATCTGAACTGAAAGCTGCTAGAGTGATCCCTCTCTTAAAGAAGCCATCACTTGCCCTGATTTTACTAGATCTATCAGCGGCCTTCAATACTGTCGACCACCCCATCTTGTTGTCCCGCCTTGCCCAGATGGGTAGATCTGGCCAAGTACTGGAATGGTTCACCCAGTTCCTGGCTGATCGTACTCCGTCTCTCTCTATGCTACCTTTTTTATCTTCGCCATGCCTGCTGAGCTGTGGAGTGCTGCAGGGTTCCTCCCTGTCTCTCCTTTTTAACATCTATATTTGGGCACTTGTTTGTCTCATCCGCTCCTTCAGCATCAGGTGTTACTCGTACGCCGACGACACTTATATCCTGATAAGTTTAGATCTAGATCAGGCCGAGATGGCGTTGTGCCTGCGACGATCCCTGGCTGCTGTCGGGAAGTGTATGAACTACAACATGGCTCAAACCGAACTGAGACAAGACCGAGGTTCTGGTGGTAAGGTGTCCCCATGATGCGTCACTTTGGGTGTCTTCTTTCTGGCCTGTATCTTTTGGGAACCTCCTCATTCCTACTGGGAAGGTGAAAAATCTGTGTGTAACGCTATCAGCTTCTCTCACTATGGAGAGTCCGGTCGCCGCCTTCTGTCAAATAGGCCACTTCCAGCTTAGAGTCTTGAAGAAAGTACTCCCTCTGATTCCTGAGCATTTACGTCCGCCTGTGGTAGCAGCCCTTATGCCATCCCGCCTGCACTACTGTAATTCTCTTTATTTGGCTCAATTCAAAGACTGCAGCGCCTTCAAAATCTGGCCGCAAGAGTAGCCACTGGCTCCCCTTATGGAGCTCACATCTCTCCTGTTCTACGTGCACTCCATTGGCTGCTTGTGAATCAATGCATCAGGTTCAAGGCTCTGTGTATTGTTCATCGGGCTATACACAACCTTGGAGCAGATTTTCTCCAAGTAAAGTTTACACGTTACGTTCCCACCTGCCAGCTGTGTTCTGCAACTGCAGATCTTTTTATCGTACCACCTTATCGCAGAGCACGTATAGGAGGTAGGGCCTTCTCTGTGGTTGCTACCGTTGCTTGGAATGAGCTGCCCCCTTCTATAAAGAAACTATCTAATCATCTGGCCTTCAGGAAGGCAATAAAGGCAATTCTTTTCTGAACTGAGCTGACCCCCCCCCCTTTCTCTTCTGTTCTTACGCCTTAGAATTGCGCCCTCTCCAGCGCCAACATGCCCTTGGGTGAGTGCTCGCGCTTTAGAAATTTCTAACATAACTAAAGTCCATCAGGTCTATTGAAGGGCTATCCATTTCCTCGTTGTCCTCCTTTTCTGATTCATATGCAGTTACTGCCACTGGTTGTAAATGTATGGTATGCATTCTTTTTGCGATACAGGATTGGGATTCCCATCTGAATTTCCAATCTGTTTATTGGGAGGTACCGTGATGTTGCTAATGATTTTTCGTTCTACATTTCCTCTGTTTGGGTAATGGTTTCTGATTCTTAGTATTCTGCGTCAGCTGAAACTTCACGCCATCAGGCTTTCTAGTTAATCCCTTTTTTCTTTGGTCAGTTTCTTGTTTGTCGACTTCCTTGATGTTTTTTAATCCTTCTCCTGTTTTCGCATTGGTGAAAATTTAACATAATTGTTTTGAATGTTTCCATGGTTGATCAAGCCTGTCTCCTAGCCCTTCAGTAAAGGCGGAGAGTCCATTTCCTATAGTGCTTTTTTCAGCTGCAGATTTCTCAGTCCTTACAGACTAGTTTGCCTGTGCTCCCGTCTTCCCAGCCGGCTGTGATATTTTTTGGTGGTTGAGCTAAATAAGCAGTCCACTCTGCATTCTCCTTCCGAGATACCTGGACCAATTCGATCTGTGCTTTCAATAGTTTCACTGCCTGGCACGCAAGGACTACAGCATAATCTCAGGGACTTCTCCGTAGTTAATTCCGATCCTCTCCTCGGATAGGTTGTTGTGGGTTTTTAATGCTGCAGCTTGGAGATCTGGGGATCGAAGAGTCCTGACATTCGTCGAGATTGTTTTTCTTCAATCAGTGGGTCCAAAATTGTGTGGAGCAGGGCTGCCACTTTTGCAGTACTTGAATCCATATCTTTCTGTATTCCTGTAATGAAGGCTTCAACGAAAATCATTTTAGAAGTTAACATGCCCAACATTGTGGTTTAGTCCATTAGCTGTTCTCTGACTTGTTCATATAGCTTCATAAATGGAGGTAATATGGCTGTCAGCATAATGATAGTTGTAAAATCTGGTTGTACTTTCACATGAGCTTCTGTTTGATTTCAGACACCAATTCCTTCCTCTTCATAAGTTTGGGTGGAGGCTTCCTCCCATGTCTTAGAGGTCTTCTGGGGGAACAATTTATTCATTTTGACATTTCCTTTTCCCACCAGTACTTGGGGGCTCAGGGCTAGATCAATTGATACGCCTTCGTTAGATCCTTTCGAATTAGAGTTGTACACTTGAGGGGTTGTTACAGTACCACCATTTGTCGTCACAGAGTGTACAACTACTTGAGACCCAGTGTTTAGTGGTGGATATTCCCCCTCTTTCTCTGTTAGTGAGACACTTTCTAGCAGTAGCTGATCAGTGATTTCAGCTCCTTGATTACCCCTAAATTTCATAGTTCCATTTTACAATGGTAGTGTGCCCTGATATGAAAAACCAGTGCCTTGTGCGGAGACAAACTGGGAGAGCCCTCTCGGCTTTCAAATATTCTTTTCAGGGTGCTGATAAGGGGAAGTAGATTGCTTTCTGGGGTGCACACTCCGTGCTTTGAACTTGACTCTAGCAGTTTGCCACTGCATCTGATTGGTATCTTTTTCCCCTGCCCCCTCACGTTGATCTTTTGCACCTTCTTCTAGATGGAATGTCGGCAGAGAAATAAACGCCAAAGCCGACCCAGTAACGGTTGATTTTTTTTTTTTAAACTTGCAGAGGGGCTGATGGGGGTAATCGGGCAGGGTGCAGTGCTTTTTGGGGAACCAACCCGCTGGTCCACAGTGCTACAAGCAATCCCAGGGCAGTCCTAACCTTTTTTTAGCTGGTCGCCCTGAAGATCGACTGTAAAGATTTTTTCTGTAGTGCACTGGGATCCTTCTTGAGCTGCACGTTTTAAGCCGTTCGAGTAGATAATTTTGCTCGGAGTGGTGTCTTCCAACTTGTTTTGATTTTGTAAAATCGCAACGTCAATGGGAGTCGGCCCCTTTTACATGGAATGCTTCCATGTAAGTGGCAGTACTCGCAACAATTACCAGGCTTACAGAGTTGACCGGGCATGGATACGTAATACCAAGGTCACACACCTCTTTTTGGGGTTCGTGGTTATCATGGTTGTCAATTGTCCTTAGTTATGTTTCGTAACCCATATCTGTTTACATTAGCGGCAAAGTAATTTGCAGCTTCTAGAGTATAGGTCGGAGGTGTGGATCTGTTTGCACTTTGAAAATGTGAGAGTTTAAAGGTTTTCCTTTCCACTCCGGTTGTAGTGGGTGTTTTGGGCCGAATGCTCTTACTCCTTTCTTTAAACACTCTAGACCTCGGGGCAGCACAGCAAACAGCAAAACAGAGAGGCCAAATACTCCCAAAAAACATTTGTGTTTCTGTGTTCCTCTGTGTTTGACTGTAATTGTCTGTATACGGCTGATTGAAGTGTTGATCTGCCTCGGGTCCGGTAGCTACCCAGAAGCAAATCAAGTAAAACCAAGCTTGCCACCCCATCCCACCAAGTTTCATGTGCCGCTCCCCACTTGGCCAAGAGAGTGTTTTGTCCAACGGTTCCCCTCCCTCCGACAACAGCAGGGGCCGGGAGCTTGACTCAGCTCAACTTAACTCACCAGTGTAATCTTGGCGCAGCCTGCAACCTGTAGGATCTTCCAGCAGCCTAAGGAATCCTCAGAAGAGCATCTGCACAGCACTGGGAGTTTTTCCTCTAGCAGCCTTCCTCCAGGACTTCCTCGAAGAGATTTGAGAAAAGGACCTCACGCAGCCATGCAACGAGTCAAACCGCACTGTGCTCTGTAACTCACTTATTGTATGTAAATGTTCTGTGTACAGTGTATTGCTGAAAGCGCCCATTAAATCACAAACTATCAACCTTCTAGGATCGGATCGAGTAGGGTGGCGTAGGAGACTGTGCTCCTGATATCAGAGACAGGTGATTGTACAGGATTGAGCCGAAATAGGCGCTCCTGGAGAGTTTGGGGTATAAAGCACCCCCACAGAACAATTTGAAAAAATGTAGATTGATGGCAATACAGAAACTTGTCACAGGTGCAGTCTGCACATGTAATAACAAGTCTGATGTCTAGCATTAAAATAATTTATCCCATTAACATGTTGCAAATAAATATGCTCCAAGCACTTTCACAGAAAATTTCTTGGTGCATCATTCATTACGACTGGAGCGGCGTGGTGTGCGGTGCTCCTCTGCTGCCTATTGTACATCAGGTTTGAGCTTTGCGATTATCATGCTCAAATAATTAGTGCCCAAAAAATAACTGGGGTCATGCAAAGCAACCAATCGGATGCCACTGCTGCACCTTTCGCAAGATGGGGGACAGAGGTATACCGGAAGCAATGCAAATCCTGAACCTATACCCATTGTGCTCAAGGGGTTTAATTGGATAGAAAATGTGTTGCAAATCTGTGCGGAAACTGTACAAAAATCATCAGGACAAATATTCAACAAACCTGTGGCAGCACCAAATAATGCACATTTACATAGCTCTCATGTTGCTGTAGTTCATCTCTGGCTACTTCAACCAATTCAAGATTTGACCTTAGCATGCTTTGGATTGAACGCATTTTGTGGGATCTTGCCCAGATGGAAAAGGCCATGAATGTGCCTTTCGGTCATGCCAAATACTCCCCTGTGGCATGCTCTGCCTCGTTCTTCAGAGTCCACAGCCTCTTGGTCCACTATACACATTTAAGTCATTTATGGTCACCCTCAATATTTAAAAATACATTATCTGCACCTTTTTTTTTTTTTTTTTGGAGGAAACCTTTCGAATGATGCGCCAGCGTGCTGAATGTTGTAGGACATGTTTACGTCCATTCTGAAAAGAAATCCATGCCCCTAGACTAGGGAGTTATAAGAATCCTGCAAAACAATGGGTAGGAGCTGTCAGCCCACGCAGTGAGAAAACACGGACCAATTATCAATCCCTCCAACCGGGTTAATCTTTCTTTAGTCCCCTTTGAGGCACATATTTTTCTGCACCTGGCAGACCGCTGAGGAAGGCCTGACTATAATGGACTTGACCCGGACCTCAGCCGAAGTGTCATTTTATTTTTTATTTAATTTGTTATTTTTATTAGCATCTAGTTTCTAATTGAAACCTTTCAGGTATTTTGTAAAATGTCAATGTTTAGGCATAAAAAGAAAATAAAAAAATCAAGAGAAAAGTTATTCAAATAAGAACTTTGTCAAAAACAAGTACTTTCTGAAAACAAGTTTAAGGAGTGACTGTTGCTTCATTTTTTGCAAATATGATCCTAACAAATTCCAGCAAAGCAAAAGTCACTGAAGTTCTGGTCCCTTGTATTAAATGGAACCAAATTTCAAACTGGGTGAGTGTGATGTAATTCAAAAAGAATGTCGTCATCAGATTTATTCTTGTCCTTAATTTCGGAACAATTCATAAGATGTTTAAGCGATTCATGTGGATGAGAACATAGTCTGCGGGGATAGTCCCTGATAGGCCCTGGTTTCCTAGCCTCAAGCAGCTCTTTAGTTGGTAATAAATTCAATCTTATTCTCAGGAGTTGAGAGCGAGCAGAGTCTGAAGGGAATTTTTGCTGCTAGAGTAAGGTTGTTCCTCGTGTTCTATTTTCTGCACAGTATTTACAGTACAACTTATATTCTAATATGGCATCCAGTGTATCGATAGTCTTGATCAAATAGAGCCTTCTTAACACACTCGGATTTTGTATTAGTGACTTGTTATTTCTCCCAAGGTTATTTAAAGTTCCCATATATTTAGAGCCCATTCCTCCAAAAAGCGGTCGCTTAAAACACTGATCGCTTGATTTAATAATGTAATCCCTCCTTCTATTGGTGGTGTCAAACATTTTTGATAGGAGAGGCTCTTCAAAACTGTATGTTTGACTATGTTAAGCCCAGCTCTCTTCTAATTATAGCAACTGGCATAAATGTAGGTAAAGATAAAACATATCTCCAAAATAACCCAAGTATATTCCAGGTTTTCCAAGGCAGAGACAAGGAACTTTCGGAACCATACATCAGTATGGGTATTACTTTAGTGCAGTAGAAGGTAATAGACAGGGGCAAGTGTGAACTTACGAAAAATGTGTTTTGATGATCTTGGCCTGGACAGCCAGGCATTTCATTTTCCTCTTCAACTCCACCTCACGATGGGCATCTACAGCCCTGTCATTTATTGATGCACCCATATACGTCATTTGGGTTATCACTGGTATCTTTGATCCTTCAATAAACCAACAACCACCTTTTCCTTTCATCCCAGATTTCCTTCTAAAAATCAATACGCTCGATTTCGTAGAATTTACCTTTAGATTGTTTGCAGCCAGGAACTTGGATAGTGTCTCCAACTGGCGCTGCAGCCCTATCGGTGTTTCACCCATTATGATTAAGTCGTCCACATATAGCAATCTATTAACCTGTGTTCCATTGATGGCTGGAGGGAAACATTGGATGTCTATAAATGCATCTTCTATATCAGCAATATATAGGTTAAAGATTGCAGGTGCTAGGCGGCAACCTTTTGTTTTAAACCAGTGAATGTGATAATTGCATCAGTCAAATCGCCTGCTTTATTCAGTCTTATCCAAACTGTGGTTTGGGTATGAAGACTCATTTTGGCTTCCAACGCCAAGCTTTTAATTTGTTCCATAGGGATTGACGATTAACAGAGTCAAAAGCCCTAGACAAGTCAACTGATGCGAAGTATAGTTTCTTCCTGTTTCTCTGGGTAGATCTTAATTTCAACAGGTTTATAAGAAACATTCAGCGATGTTCCGACACCACTTTCAAAGCCCGACTGCCATGGGTCTCGATGTTTAGTTTCCCGTAGCCAGTGTGTCAGTTGCTTCAAATCAGGGGTGCAAATATCTTCCCCACAACATCCAGAAGGGCCATAGGTCTATAGTTACCTGATAAGGACCTATCACCTTTCTTGAAGATGGGGACTATGACAGATGATCTCCATGATGCTGGTATTTCCTTCCGTAGTTTTATAATTTCAAACCAATCGTGCATGAAGGATGCCCATTCGTCTGGATTTTTCTTCAAGGTCATGTTTGTTAGACCGTCTCGGCCACCAGCTCTAGAAGAACTTGAAGATTTGATCAAAGTCAAGATGTTATCCCTGCTTGTGTCGAAAGTCCAGGAGTGACTTGACATACAGTTGACGTCAGTATTTGTAATAGCCATAATTTTACTTGAGAAAAGATTACTAAGGTGAGTGATCCAGCCCCCTCTGAGATGGGGTTTGTTTGCAGGGATTGTTGTGGTGCCTCCATAGAATTTAAAATCCTCCACATCTCACCCAAGTTTTTAGTAACTATTAGATGTAGCATGTACTCTGCATCCTTCTGGATTGTTAGATTTTTGTGCAATTTCAGCCAATTTTTGTAGCTTTGTTCCCCGTTTTAAAGGCTTCTAGAGACTTATTTGAAGACTTTTTCTGTCATGCCCTTTTTAGTTTGTACAGATGGTTTTATTTCTTTCAAAAACCACCAAATCGAATTAATGTTGGTGTCAAAATCCCAGTCTTTTTCCCAATTTTTTCCCCCCGCATATAAATAGAGAAAATGTGGGTTATCAAGGTCCACTCTTGAAGGAGACGCATCGAGGGCCTCTCTTAAGGCAGTTATGTTCACTGTCAGTCTTAGTCCATTTCTACCAGGAAGTACTGTTAAATTATTTGGCCTGGATTGTTTTTCATTGTAGTAGGGACCTTCCATTTTTAGAGTCAGAAGATTGTGATCAATCAAATCTGTTGGATTAACTACTAGTGATTTTTTGTAAGGCTTGTAGTTGTCTGATACGAAGAAGTAGTCAAGGATTTGCCTCTGAAGACCCCTTTCCACGTTTCACTTGGGGGACGGTGGAGAATGTCACCCATCGTACAGCCATTTAGAATCTCAATGTTTCTAGTACTGAGTTTCTTTCTCCATTTGCAACCCTGTAGAGTAGCTTTGTCCATATAAGGTGTAGTATATGCCACCAAAATTCGATCTCTACCAAAGCAATGAATGTTGAGGTCACCACAAGTTAGAATTTTCAAGTCCGACCTGGAAGCTCTTGTCATCAATTTTATTCATCACTTGCTCAATGAAGTTCTTAGCCATGTCCGAATAAGAGTTCCAGTAGAGATTGCAAATATAAATCATTTCATCAATGTACTATCTTAATCACTAAACTTTCTTCACACTAGTATTGAAAATCGCTGCTTTAAAATGCATGCCAGCAGTAACATCATATTACTCTTAATAATGAGATGAATCGCATTTCATTCAGTTAACATACACTTTTTAGGCTTTTTTCACATATTCTTGCAAATTAGTGTTCACTTCATGATTTTCTAAATAAGACCGAGCCTACTAGAACTTATGGAAAGCATAATAATTATTTCAGTAGAACCTTTGATTTTACATATTCTCTTCACCCATCAAAACTTATTTAGAAAGAAACTGTCTCGTAGATATATTGAGGGACACTCTGGATGCATTAAATATTTCTGCCCATAACATATCTTCAGTTGGAAGGTTATAGGATGAAAAGAATCTATGAAAATGTTGTATTCTTTCAGATAATCCTGTACATTCAGTTACAATATGCTTCAATGTTTCATTGCATCCAAAATCACAAAAGCGACAAGTAATATCTTGATTTACAGATGATAAATAGTAGCTGTTTTCATTTTAGTAGTACACAAATTGAATCTCATAATCTTATCAGCATAGTCACGATTCTGACATTTCTGTAAATATTTAGGTAACTCTGTCATAGCTTTCAAAGTAAACGCTCCCGATTTTTACAAATTGTATTTCAAACATTCTTCCCTAGCATTTATCCAGTCCCAAGAGTACCATTTTAGTTTTGCATTAACTTTAAGAAAGAAGCTCAATCGAAATATCCGCTTGACTCATTATGTTTAGGCAAGTTTTTTTCATAATTTCAACGGCCCCAAATTCAGATTCAGGAGCATTATTTTTAGAGCTGGAAATAGATTGTTGGCATCATTCTGAGACAATATACATTTCCTGAAATGCCAGTCTGCTACAGCTCTAATCGATGTGAGGCCTAATTCATACCTTATCTGAATTGGGTAGATTGTGGTAGGGGTAATATTGTTTGCCAAAATATGCCCTCAATCAGATCCCATTTGGGTGATTCCTTAAACGCTTTACATTCACTCCCATAAATTATCTTCGGGATAACTTTTTGGTTATAAAAAAATAACCGGTTTGATTGAAAATGTCCCATATTTTTGTCGCAGATATTGCTAATAGCTTCATTTTATTTATCTCTATTTTATATGGAAAATCAGATCGGCTATTATTTTTTACTCCTAAATAAGTATATTCATTCCTTTGAAGAACTGGTATAGATGAAATAAACTACTTATACGGATAACCTGTCTTGGGTAGACAATGGTGAAAAATTAAGATGTTAGATTTATTAGCATTAATTCTCAGGTTGTTGGCATCCGCATTACTGCCTAAAGCTGTCAGTTTTCTTTGCAAACCAATTGGCGTTCTATCTAGTAAAACTAGATCATCTGCGTAGACCAAATATGGAATAGGTGTTTGCTGCAATTTGGGAGGGAAAGATCTATTGTTTATTACATTAAAACAAAATCACTAATATAAAAGTTCAAAAGAAATTAGGCGAATGTGCAGCCTTGTTTTAGACCCATATCTGTTACTATAGGTTTTGTTAAGACTATCAGTTGTGAGTTTAGCACTAATTGACGTATTCGAATAAAACTGTTCAATCAAATATAAAATATACGCTGGACAAGATAAAAGTTTAGACCATACAATTTCTCTCGAAACAGAGTCAGATGCTTGTTTAAAATCAATTAGTGTAATAAAAACAGGTTGTTTCTTTAAAATGGCGTGATTTATTTTTTTAATGCAGCTAGGATCATTACATTTAAGACTGTACCAATTCCTGGCAGAAAACCTGATTGGTGCTCATCGCCAATTAGTTTTTCTGTTGTCCACTTACTAATTCTCTTAAAATTGATTTTGCCATTATTTTACCAGGGGCATCCAATAAGGCAATAGGTCTGTAGTTATTCGGGTTCCTGTCTTCCCCTTTCTTATATAAAGGGATAACTACTGCTTTTTGCCATGAAGGAGGGATTTTAAAAAAATGAATTATCCGTCTGCAAAGTAGTTCTAAAAGGCGTGCCCACTGTTCAGGATGTCTTTTGATAATTGCAATTGTCAAATTGTCTGGCCCCGGGGCCCTTGAGTTACTGAGCTTCTTAATGATAGTTGGAATATCTATATCATCAATGCAAGTAAGTTAAGATCCGGCGTTACATTAAAAACAGTCTTTGGTTGATCAGCTGCCGTTTTTAGTAAGCTTGAAAAGTGCATAGACAATTTTAATTCTTTAATAGAATTAAGATCAGAGGATTTGCACATTTGATCCGAGGTTTCATTAATCAATTGCCAGATTTCTCCAATAGATTTTGTCATAACAGCCTTCAGCATGTTTTCTGCATTAGTTTGGTTTTCATTTTCTTTTATAGCTTTTATCGAGTTTCTATATTTTGTTTGTGTTCATTCTTTCAATCATATGAGTAGTTGCATTCAGACTACGCATAGTTTTGCGGTATTGTTTCTTAAGTTCAGCAATTGAAGGATTACATTTGTGATTTCGGATTTTAGGAGATATTGTAGATTGAGATTGAGCAATTAGACAAATATAGTCTGAATAATAAGTTCCATCTATAGTGGTCGCAATTTGAGGATAATTGGTAATCTTAGATTTCAAGCTTTCTATTAATGATGGAAACCATTTAAGTCTAGTCAAATTATTATTTGACAGAATGGTTTGCAAATAGAAAGATGAGGTATCAGTCTGATGTGGTAGCCATTCTGTTATTAGTTGATGGTTATCACTAGCAACAGTCAGAAGAACCTTAAAGCTGGATATCCATTTATTAGCTTTTTCTGATATATAGACATAGTCAATAGTTGATGTCAAAATACCTCTAGACCATGTCACTGCCGGGGGAAGATCTTCGGCTGTGGAACCATTGAGCATCACCATTCTCCTTGTTTTCATCAAGGATTGCCACTTCATAGCTCTACGTTTGATAGTTTTTGATTGATTTGTTAAAAAATTCATGATAAAACCATCAGCTATTGTTTGTATAGCTGGATCTAAAGCTTCATTGTCCAGAATGAACTCTATTTTAGACAAAAAAAATGTCATCTGAGGCAAGAGGTTTCCAATATATATTAATTGCAGTTTCAGGATAGAATGGATGATAACAGTAGTCGTAACCCTTACCACCTGAATACCTGGATCAGGAGATAGCCAAGGTATCCGGTCAAGTTGGGAATCAACTCTAACCGCTATCAATAGACCAGCCACCGGTCGACCTTTCTTAGATTTTGTAGCAAAAACAATTTCTATCTGATGGTCAACCCATGTGGGTTTAGCCGTTAACCAAGTTTCTTGGAACAAAACTATATCAGCTTTGTGTAACACATTAGATCGATTGTTCAAGAGATGGCTAAAACCTCTTGTGTTCCAACAAATCATTGAGCAAGGGTGAGTTGACGTTGAACATATATTCTATGCTTTACTTGTGCGCAATGAATCATGGGCCTTAGATACCCATGTCCATTTCGATTTGGTTTCTATGTGATTAGCAGTTTGATTTGTTTGCTGAGGGGCACTATTGCACTTACAGCAGTAATGGTAGTGCTTCATATTCAAATCATTAGTAATCTCTTTGGTTATGCATCATTTGTTCTTGGGGAGATAATTGGAAGTTTAGCTTCAAGAGATGGTCTTATTTTCTTAAGGGCAAATCTTTCATGCCAGATTAAATTTATCACTTTAGATGTGATTACAGTCTCTACTATATCTTGATTAGTTGGAATAGGATATTTTATTCAATCAATATCCCCCGACTGAATTAGGTAAAGCGAAGGAATAGCATGGAGGATAGTCAAAATTGTTGACCTATTTGGATATGGGTCCTCGTAGATCCCATCAACCATAGTAGTAGTTAAAATTTCTTTATTTAGCATTGATCCAGAAGGTAGAGGTAATTCAGATTGTAAGTCTCGGCTACTGTCCTTTATACATGGTTGCAAATCAGAATCACCCCTAGGCCGTTGAACATTTATCAATGGGCTTGAATGTTGTGATGTAATAGAAGAAATAGTTGAGGCTTCAGAAAGATCTTTCAAACCAATCGATTCTATGGTTTGGTTGCCTGATAAAGTATTAGAGCCCTTCTGAGCCATAGTTTTAAACATTGGACCATCAATATTAAAATTAACAAAAAGCGTGTGTTTTGGTCTAGCGCTATTTGATTGAATATTATGAAGACTCTGATTAATGACATCTGTGATGGGCAACAAACTTGTTGAGTAAACTGACATGCTCATTAGATCAACCTCATCATCTTTAGTTGTTCCAACATTTGCAATAGAATCTTGACCTTTTTACTCATTGACTTGGACAGCATTTTCCATGGGCAAAACCAAATTGGGCAGGGAGGTGGGAGTTATACAAACTACCTCTTCATGATTATCCAAACATTTTGAAATCGACTAAATGGATTACTGTGAGATTTCCGAAACCGATTTCTCATTGCCAATTTTTATGGCAAAACTCTTAGAATTTGACTTAACATTAGATTTACTTGGCATTGACATATTTTTCATTTTTTTTTTAATTGTTTTTTTTTTTTATTAGGACCTGCTTGCTCCAAAGGAAGAGAGGTTCTTTTTCTATTTGTCTTTTTTTTTTTATTATTATTCATATTCGCACCTGGGTGAAAAATATTGTATATGAGTCTCGGGTGCAGGGTCATCGATTGTAATCGCTCCAGAAGAGGAATGAACTGGGGATTTGTCAATCTCAGATTCTAATATCATTGGAGAGAGAATAATAATCCGCTTGACCAGAATCAACCTCACCCGTCCCCTCATCTGGGATTTCCTCGGAATATGTATTTGTTTTTTGTGCAACAACTTTCTAACATATCTGGTAAGTTCCAAACAAACCAGTCAAGTTTTCTTGTAAGAGTAGATGCATTATTTGCTTGCATGACTAATTTCTGATCCAGGCCTTCATAAAGTTTGGTCAAAGTAAAAATGCTCGTATTGATGGCTACTAAAGCTGCATCTAAATGTGTTGCGTTTACAGACGGAAAACCAAACGATGGTCGTGTATTATAGGTTTATTTTAAGAAGCTGCAAAAGAGGATTCAAGAGCACGGTCCTGAATATTCTCCTGCTCAGTTGAAAATAACACAGGGGATCCCGATAGCCCTGGTTAAGGTGTCCTCTATATCGTTTGAATCAGCCAAGTGCTGTATATCTCCTGGAGGCTCCCCTGGAAATTGATTAAGATTTGCTGGTTACAGATCCCTGGAGAGTAACTTGGGAGTACAGAGGTGGGATAACATTCAAATCTGATTGATGAATCATAACCGCAGTTTCAGGCATGGACTTTTTTGATATCGAATGTGGGGCGGGGGGGTATGAAATGTCTGTGCCATCGTATGCAGCTTTTATTAAATCGCACTTCTTCATGGTGGTATCGGAAAGAACGTGAGATCATTTTTTTTGGGAAGCTCTTTGCTAGTGGTCTTGGCGAAGCTCCTCATTCTTTCCACCACTTCACTTTCAGTGACTGGAAGGGACATTGCAGACGAGGATCGCTGCCCCAAATTGAAATGAACCATAGGTCTCAAACAGACTCTCGTGTCTAAGAATTCCGGTCGAGAGCAGGGAATCAAATCAATTCCGCTTTCTTGCAGACTCAAACCCGCCAAAACAGACACTGGAAAATTCCCGGGACGCGGCATGCCCGAGGTCAAATTAATATTGCCCATGATTTATACACTAAATTCAGGGCAAAGCAAAAAAAGAAATAATAATAAAACAAGATAGAAACAGAAACTAATTTAACTAACCCAGGCTGGAATCACACGAAGCAGCGCAAAGGAAGAACTCTCCTACATGGAGGCAGACCGGCGGAACTGAGGTCTGGTACTCTCCGCGGCAAGAAATTGGCAGTAAATTGGCATGACTTAAGGTAGAACTAAAAACAAACGTAAAATAAATGTATTAGACTGGTTTGTGTTACAGAAATGAATGAAAACATATATTGAATATATGACTCCAACCTGGGACAAATTAAAATCCAAACAAAAATCCAGTAGCAGAAATCCAAGGGGGGTGGAGCAAGGAGTCCAGGCGTCTGCAGTCTGGTACTCTACGGTACTCTCTGCGGTGCATGCGCGCAAGTCTTTTTTCAAAGAAATTGGCGGTAAGTGGGCGTGGCTTAAGGCAGAACTGGGTCAAATTAAAGTCCAAACAAAAATCCAGTAGCTGAAATCGAAATCCGAGGAGGGGGGGGGGGTGGAGCAAGTAGTCCAGGCGTCTGCAGTCTGGTACTCTACGGTACTCTCCGCGTTGCAAATTAACCAACCTCCTGATGTACTCTCGTCGGAATTATTTTTATCAAGCGGAACAATTTGTATAAGAGGAGACACATTTTTTTACCCAAATTACCTTGAGGCTACAGTCATTCAGAAGGAAGAGTAAGCCTGCCATAGGTTGACCTCTTTGGCCTTTTATGGCAGGGTTTAAGTAAGCTGCGAAGCTTTTGACTATTGGTGATTCTCTTAGCCATGTTTCCTGGAGAGACACCAGATCTATAAACTCGAGGCCCATTTCCTTCTCCGAAAAAGTGTTTGTAGCCCCTAGTGTTCCAGCAGATTAGGGCAATGTCTTTTGGTCGCTCATTGCCCCTGTTCTTAAGACATTCGGATTTTTGTGCCAAGGCACCAGCAAGCCAATCCCATCTGACTTTGTGTTTCTTTGACTGCTTACCATTTTTGAGATTTGCTCGTGTTCTTGTGGTTTGAATTTTCTACCACAAATCTCAGATTTTTTAAAGAAGGCAAAGGCGAATTTCTCATGGGTGTGGTACTGTTCTGCCGGCTCGGGCCTTTCTGCAAGTGCATTCTTGATTCAGTAGATTTGTCAGCACTTTCTGATGCGAGTCTGTGAGAGTCTCGAATTGAGAATCCCATAAGGGTAAATTGACTAGTGTTATGATGTTAAATACACCAAAGATTTATGTACATAGTTCTTTATTCCATGATGTATATATGTTCTGTAACCTTGACCACAGCTTTGTGTATGGTTCTAGAATGTCAGGTGGAACCATACACGAAGATGTCTGATTCATGAAAGTTGGCCTCCCGGGGGCTCCTCCCAATAAACTTACTAGCCATATCATTATATTGTATTATAACTTATTTATCAGACAAGACTTCCTAACAATTGGCGACAAGGACTCGTTAGGGAGGGAGCCCCCAGTTGCGGTACAGCACAAGTTTCCTGGATTGAATTAACCACTTTGGAGAATGTTGGTGAAGCGGCTGAACCCATGGAGAAACGAGAGCGGCATGAAAAGGCAAGTGGGGAATATGAGCGACGCGAATCGCATGCATAAAACAGCAATGAAAAACAATTTAGAAACACATACGTTCAATCGGCATCTTATGAACGCTGCGCGAGACTTCGGGCCAACCAAAATAACATTAGAGAAAGGCACCTTCTTGCGTGCTCTGCGTGCCGCTATCTTGAAGACGTTAGATGTTGCCATAACTACAATAAACAATACGCGACGAGCCCGATACAATACGTGTCCGTTATGAAAGAGCGTATGGAATAGGTTGCACTCAGGCCTGCATGTGTGTTCTCATCAAACGGAGCAAAAGAAAGTGAAGCCATGGTGGCAAAATTAACTATGAAGTTAATGTTAATGGATCACACGTATCAAGCCATACGAGGGTTGAATATGTTTTGAAAGGGACGAATGCGCATTGTATTTAAAGACACAGAACTGCACAGCAGAATTAAAGGCGCAGGATGAACATTCATTGATGCTTGGTCCTAAGTTGAAAGTAAATGATGTGAAAGAGTCAGTGCACGGTGGAAAGAATTGGTGAGGGAAATACATAAATAAAACCAATTCCACAGTGAGACGTACTTTATGACAAATGTGCATAAGTGTTGTAATGTGCAGCGAGTGTCCACATTTTGGAAATACGGCGAGATTAATACTGATGTGAAAGAATAACTCTGAGGCATTAAGACTTTTGGGTGAGGTGGTGTACATGATGCAGAATATTGCGGCTCCAGTTAAATTTTTAGCACTACCTGGGAACCCAGTATGTTCTTGGGAGGAATGGCAGGACCATTTCCAGGTATACCTGAGGGCAGTTGGAGGATCCAAATTTAATGATGGCTTAAAAGAAGCCACACTTCTCAACTGTGTATGTGCAGAGGCACTCAGGATTTTCAGAACTTTGCCTGATTTAGACAGTACAGATGAAGCCTCAGGGGATTCTTCAAGTGGGGCCAGAAAATATGATGCAGCAATTGCTAGCTAAATAAACATTTCGGAAATAAGACCAACATTGTTTTAGAGCGGTACAGGTTCTTTTCAAGGAAACAAAATAAGGATCAAAGCATAGATGCTTCATGGCTGCATTAAGAGGTTTGTTGGCTACGTGTGCTTTCACAGGAGTGGCAGATGAATACTTGAAAGATCAACTGGTTTTGCACATAGCAGATCCACGCATCCAACAACATTTGTGGCAGGCAAAGAACCCTACATTAGAACAGGCGATTGAGAAAGCAAGGTCCATTGAACTTGGTGAAAAATGTATGAAAGTCCAGAATAAAGTGGAGAAAGCAGAAATAAGGTCAGTCCGAGAAGTTAATGATGGACAATATGACAAGGAAGAAGATTTGATTGCCATAGTCAAAAGAATAGTCAAGTCTGATATTGGTGGTGGATCCAGACAAGAGAAGGAGAATGCATACAGACCACCCAACAAATGTTTTAAGTGTGGTTGGTACAGACATTTAAATACAGAGAAAGATTGTCCAGCTCTGTCAGCTGAATGCTATAAATGTGGACAAATAGGTCATTATGGTATGGTGTGTTGCAACAACAGGGGAAGAGGCAGGTTCAATACCCACTATGTAAGGAATGCTGGTCGCTATGGTAGAGGAAGAGCTACTGCCATGACGAGTATAAAGGCTTTGGAAGAAATTGGTGATCCAAGTAGTTTGGCAATTACAGACAGATTTGAAGATTAAGTACAAATACTAGCCTTCACACCAAATGAAGGCAGTCGGGGTCCATGGGTGCCAATGGAAATAAATGGCATAACATTACAAGTTATGGTTGATACAGGTTCTCCGTATATATGGTGGGTTTAGAGACCTATGTGAACATACTAAAAAAAGAATGGAAGATTTACATTTAACCAAAATAAAGGCAACTAGTTATGGAAAGACACCTATCAATATCATAGGTTATGCTTGGGTGCACTTGATTTTTGAAGGAAGGAAGATATACTGTAGATTATATGTGGCTGTAAATTCAATGAGATTAATATCCTTAGAACGGATTTGAGTTAAAGCCGGGACATTGTGAAGGAGCCTCAAGACACTTGCTCTATCGAGGATTAAATTGTCCCTTAGGTGTAGAAGTCTTTGAAGGGTCAACAAAGTCTCACCGTCGCTTCTCCTCTCTGAGCCCTTACTCCAATGATCCACTTGAAGTGTTATCGGGTCAGTAGGTGGGGGCTGAAAGTAACTTTCTTTATTATCTCCCAAAGAGGCTTGTCTATTTAGGTCTCAGCTTTTTTGTTCCTAAGATTTAAAGTCAATGCGAAGATTCTTTAGTTGCGAGTCCCTCTCTGGAACTTGATTTGACTTAGCCGAGAGGTCACTTTTGCCTTTTGGCGACTATCGGAGGTCGCAAATTCTATCTTTCATCGCCTTTCAGACCTTCCAGAAACGATCTTGCATTCCTCACTGCTCTTGGTTTCTATCACCGTGATGGATTGAATGGTCATGTGATGGCAAGTTCTTAAAACAACCAGACGCTCTGCCAGTGAATCTTTTTGCTGATAGTTTATCAAAAAAAACCTCATCCCATTCATCGGAGTACGTGGAGAGGTTCATTATGTCATCAAAACAAATGGATGTATCTTGAGGGCATTGTTTGTCACCAACTGAATCTTTCGCCATGGGCTGATTTTTAGACTGAGATCCAAGCGGCCCATCCTCCGAGGATATGCTTACACCTGATTCATCCATAGAGTAACAAGACAAACTCTCACTAGGAATTATCAGCCTTTTATTATTCTTTGTAGTACCTGGGAGATTTAGGGGGCCTTAGAGGTCCTTAAAGTTCTTCACTAATTGTGATCTTCGTCTGTGTGTAGAGGGCAAGCTCTTTCCTTGAGTTGGGGCTTCTAAGAGTGTTGGAGCCACGGCAGGCAGCTGAGGAAGGACACAGGGCCTGACTATAATGGACTTGACCCAGACCTCAGCCAAAAGTGGCATTTTCAATCGCTACAGATGTTAATGTAAGAATAGCGGTTGCACGCTCTCGTTCCTCCTTGGTAATCCCAAGGGTGCTCTTTTCTGTCACCAGTATGCACACTTCAATTCAAGGCACAGCCCTTCTTTTCTTTGGCCTCATGTAGGCTTTGATGCCCTCTGTTTGAGAAGTCCTCGGCAGCCTGGGCTAAAAGCCCACTGTAAACTGCGACATGGGTCCCTTATATTAAGGTATACAATGGGCAGTCATTATTTCTCACACCCTCACTATAGAAGCAGATGTGGATGTCACGCAGGCAGCTCGATGAATACTGAAGCACAAGCAACCCATGACACGCATGTCATCCGTTTACTGGGATTAGGGAAAGGTACCTTAGAATCGGATGCATTATTCGATACATGGTGTGTTTGGATTGGCAAGCGTGCACACGCCAGGTTTTCTCCATTGGACCGCCATCCCAAAGTTTGAATGGTGCATGGGATATGATTGGTGGGCTCAGCCAGTGTTCCTGCATAAATCCTGAGGTCCTTGAGCAGAAACTGTCGACCACTGGAACAGAAGAATCCAAAAAGAAGCCAGAAGGAAGAAGACGCCAGTGACCACCAGAGCCCGCTGAGTAACTGCTGCTGTCACAACCTCCACTTCTGAGACAGGGTTTATCCAAACACGACTTACTCACTTGGAATGGTGGGTGGGCCTAACCAGTTCCAAGGCTAAATGCATTTTGCGCCATGCCTGGATGAGCTGCGACCTCTACGGCCTACAATTCACCAATACACAGGGTCCTGTGCCACTGTGTGGTGCATAGTGGTTCCAAAGAACGAATCCGCCTGGAACTTTGTGGGCATTTTTCTTGACCTGCAGAGACTCGATCCAGCTCCCCAAAGTACCCTGACACAAGACAAGGACCAAGAAGAGGAGACAAGTCTACGGCCATGATATCGGTCCTTCAACCGAGCCTAAAAATGTGGCAACAAGCCAGAACCAAGAAGATCCTTTGCTGGGCGTTAATCTGCACGAGAGCTGTGGCAAGATCCACCGAAGTCGCCTTCTTTTGCTGAGAAATCAGTGACTGAGTATGCGTCCTGCAGCAGCTACGACTTCATTTAAAGGTACTGCCTTGTAAAACTTAGCTGGAGCTTTGCTTGTTGATGGTTTATTCCTGGGGGCTGGAGATAGCTGTATCTCGCACCCCTCCAGAGCTCCCAAAGAAATGCATTCTGGTGGACAACCCATTGTACGCCCTCCTGCCTTAGGACACTGGTCATTGAGGCAACTCCACAAGGAAACCCATATGCTTCCTTAACTTGAAAAACCTAACTTTACCTACCTGTAAACCCAGAAGAGATCCTGTTGAACTCTGCCACTTTTGAACCTTGAACACTGTAGCCTGCCCAGCTCCTAGCCTCTGGTGGCCTGGGGCCCTCTGAACATTGTGAGACTCTCTTAAGCTAGTGTTGGACTCTTTAAGACCGGTTAGAACAAAGTTATTAAAAGGTATCCTAAGTTGGGAAAGTTTGCACATATATGGTTTTACTAAGATTTTGTTACTGTAGAAGTTATTCTTAAAGTTACTGAACCTATGGTCTATTTCCTTGAGAATCTTTCAATTGTGTTTTACATGTGTTACTGTGTTTAGTACTTAAGTGCATTGAGAATATTTAACTGTGTGCCTTACTGCATGTAATGAATTTTTTTATATAGCTTTAAGGGTAGAAGTGTTTTCTTGAATATGATTATGTTTGGAGTTGTGTACCTTCCTACAGCCCTCCTTAACTAAGCCTGGCTGCTCAGCCATTCTACCAAGACTTTGTGTGGTTCAGGCCAAACCTAAGAGTTGGAACCCTGTACATCCAAGGTGGGCTTTTCTAAGTTCTGTCACAGACAGTAACATGTGTAAAACCCCCTAACCAGGTATTCTTTTGTGGTGTCTGTTGGGATTAATTGTAGCTATGTCTGACTGCTCTGCTAAGGCTACCATTGACTAGTCTGGTTTTCCTTTTGGGTGACACACTGTTCTACAATTTAGTTAGACAATTACACAGCCCTCAGGGTTGTGCAAAAATCTCCCTGCCCTGATAGCCATATCCGTGCCCCCAAAATAAATGTGCTAAGCAAGTCAAGTAAAAAGCTTTACCTACCTCCAAAAGTCAGGGGAAGCTCTAAACAGCCAAATGTTTTGGCGGTTTCATAGATGTCGGTCGTAGGGAAAAATCGGCAAAAATGTTAATGTTTAACATGCACATTACAACCACATCGTCAAAAATATCATTGCCACCAACCTGTCTAGTAAATGCAACTACCCCGGCATGTCCCCCACGGAAGCACAGGCTTCATTTGGTGCGCCACTCCCTGAAAGGCTTAAGGTCTTTCAGAGAGCCCATAAAACAGTTTTGGCACCACTAGTGAAACCTTGGATTTGAACTCAGTAGAGAAAAAAAGTCCAGTAATCCGGTTTAGAAAAGCAAAGCGTTCAGGGTGCTCACGCCAGATCTACAGCATAGGGTTGTCTGCACAGTGTTTGGCTTGTGTGGCTTCCCTTATATGCAGCTGATTTCTTGTCCAGGCCTTGGGTGGAGTGTGTGCAGAGACCAATCTCACTCCCGGGGTATGTGAAAGAAAAAAGAAAATTCAAAGCAAATCTGTGTCTGGTAAGATGCATGTCAGATGAGGCATCTGTGTGACATAGGCCTTTCCTATCAAAAAGGACACTACCAAAGGTAAGTAACTTGTTATTCTTACCATCCTAATGTAGGACTGGCAGAACTAATGGGCTTGAGAACAAGTATGATAGTCGTTGAAGTAACTCCAGTAGCTAGTCTTTTCGCCCCATTATTGGCCAAGCCCACTGACTACTCTTCCATGACCGTAGCATACCCTGATTTGAGGATTGGAATTAGCACGGTGGGAGAGGAGTTCAGTGTTCTCCTTAATTGAGAAGTAGTTGGAGGACTAAATGTGTGAGTTACTATGGTGATTAGCTTTGTTTGATTACTTTTTAAAAAGCCATTAACAGGCACAGCTTATTAGTAGGATTGAGACAGCAGAAACAAAACTAGAAGCCAAATAGTGGCTTGGATGTTAGAGCTGGGCAGATATTGTCTTTACTTCCTTTCCTTTAACCTGGTCCCCGTCATGTTACTGGCACTACCCATACACCAGTATGAGGGGTCAAAGTCAGCTGTGCTGAATGCAACTACTGCCACATGTCCCACTTGTGTTAAAGTTTGAAATTTCCCACCCACAGCTGCATCCAGTGGAGATGAAACCCTTTCAGGAATACAGGAAAATTAGCAGCTTGGGAGGATCAGGTGGGCGAGCCCCAGCTTCAAACAGGTAAGATATTAAAGCGGGCGTGAGTACTTCTCTTAAAGTCTGTGGAATGTTTATTTAAAATTTGGAATCCGCAGACTCAAAATTAATGTATTGAAGATTATAGCCTACATTACTGTCAGCCTTCATGTCAGAAGGACTTAGAACCAGTGTCCTTCTGGGGCTTAATCTTGTGCTTAGTTGCTTGTTCTGTGTCATAGACCAGACTTCTGCAGTAGAGGAACCCAGAAAACCCATCCTTTCACTGTAAAAACAGATGCTTTCAAATTTTGAACTTCTATACTGTGCATGTGTATCTAAAACTCTGTCCACTTATTAAGGAAATCCAATCCCGAACGTATTAATGGGCAGATTTCATACTTCATCTATCCCCCTAGTTGAAACTCTAATCATCAATATCTATGACCACCGGGTGGTTCTTTGACTAAATCAATACAGTCACTAATAACAGATGCAATACTCCAATGGTCGGAAATTTCATCTACAGGCCAGGTGACTTTAATAGACGATTGTTAAATTTATTTAATAGTAACAATTTGGGGCAGAATCACTCTTGGCAGACGTTGTTTGAATTCTTTGACCTGGAACCTCTTGGGATGCTGCCAAGTAATGACACTGATCTGCTATATACATGGACAAATGGCATTGTCACATCATTAATTGATTGTCATACTAGACAGGGACACCTGCCTGTTGTGTAGCCCAATAGTGGTAACGTATAATAAGGTTAGTGACCATGGCGCACTACGCTGGTTAACCACTCTAAAAGCTGTATCAGAGATACCTAAAACATGTGCCAAAGTAACAACAAATTCAGTTGGCAACAGATTACGTTGGGCTCAAAGTGACATCAAATTGGTGAATGACACATTAACTAAAAATGTTGGGAATTTGGCCGCTTTAACAGCATCATGGAATGTAAAAGAAATTATCAGGGTGATTTCACCACACGCTAACCACAGTAAAGTTCAGGTTCAATATTCTCATGACTGCCATCATAAGCCCTTTGATGCAAGAGACCGTATTGTAGGGACAACGCTGCTGTCAAAAGAAATGGGTATATGTCTCCCGATTCCAAAAAGAAGATGGCGACAAACTTGGCTACAAAATACAGAAACTGGCACAAAGCATCCGTTAGGGAGTATTCTCAGAAATGTGCGAATTCCCTCCACCTTAGAGACCCCCAGCAACTTTGCTGGATTTTGAGGACTTTTTCCCACCCTCTCATGTGATTTCTTTACACTGTTTTTCTTTCGGTTGTGGAGTCTGACAAAACTCCATAGGCATCTTTTACATTGTCACACAGCACCTTCAGTGCAGTAGCACAGGGAAGCCTTTCAAATTTCCCCAAGGTTTGAATACCTTCTCTTGGTGAAACAGTTTCCAAGAGCAGTAAAGTGACATTTACTTTACTTACCGTTGTAACTTTCTAGACCCAGCACACACTCTTACAAGAGGGGGCTGGAGGGGTTTATTAGTGTCCCCTTTGTCTAGCTTCTCATGTAACATTTTTTATGTTACCCTTTCTTCGAGAATGGCTGGTGGCAGTGGTTTACTTTTAACTACTGTGGTGGGCATTTACCACAGGCTGCGTTCCCGGCTTCTGTAAAGCACCCAAGGGTACCATTTATGTCAACATGGCCTGGTCTTCTTTTTTCGCCATTTTTTTGTGCAAAGGTCGTCCTTGAGATTTAATCTGCGCGCCAAACCAGGTTTGGTCCCTTTGTTCGCTTTGCCTTTGGTGGGATTCACAAGTGAAGCCCGCCTCTGGCTCCAGGGTGTCTGGCGGGGGCAGGAATTGAGGGAGGTGCCCGAAACTCCCTGTGCTTAGTCTCCTAGGAGACCCAAATGCACTCTGTGGTGATTGGCCATCTGACTGTCCGGCAAGGACAGCTACCCTACTGGGTGACTGACAGCTAGACTGGAATGAATGGGAGAAACCTGAATAAAAGGTGAGGCTTTTGGCTTGGAAGGCAGTGTCGACCACTAGACAAAGGAATCGAATACAAACTTTAGGAGGAAACCTGCTGCAACTCCTGTACCGTTGGTTTGCCCGGTGAAGCCCTGCAGCTTTGCTGAAACTCCAAATTTGTATCCACGGAGAAGCCCCTGCAAGGACGACTTCTCCCTTTGAGTTGGTGGGACCAATCAACTCCAAAGTAAGCCACCTGGACATCTTCTCAGAGCTGGTTGAATTTCCAGAGTTGCTGCTGGAAACCTAATAGCCAAGAAGAGGAACACCAGATGGTGTGCGTTGCTTTTAAGTTGGCCAAGAGCTCCAGGAAGATCCTCTGGACTCCCAGGAAGCAGGACTGACCAAGCCTGAGCCCCCTCAACCAAGTGCAGGACCCCAGAAACAAGGAAAGTGCATCTCGACAGCCAGGAACCGCAGTGTTGCTATTTTCGGTAGTCGCGAGGAGCTGAAACAACCAAATGTCACTTGTTTGAAGATTGCCAGTTGCGAGCGATGACCGTCCCATTGCAGTGCAGGAGTTCCCAGATGTCCTCCCTCTTGTCCCCACGACTGAGGGCAAGGAGCAGTGAGATCTGCAGAGCTGCACAGGAACATGTCATCTGCTGCACTTTGTCTTCAATCCAAAGGTACTGTAAAGTCTGAGTGAACTTACCTCCTTGTTGTAGAGTTGCTTCCATCTTCTGCTACTCACAAGCATAAACATCTTGTGGCCCTACATTGATTCTTCTTTTCTTCAAAGACTTCTCAAACATTGTGCAAAGGCCTTTTCTTGCTTACCTACCAGAAGTGCTTCAGCTCACATAAACTTTTGCCCATTGACTTTGGCTTAGCCTATTACACTGAACGATGCTTAGGGAATACGAAAGCATTTGCCTGCTTAAGAATGTTTGTGATCTCTTGTATTGTTCTAAGTAACCTTTCCCTTTCACCAATTCCTAAGAATGTTCTAAATGCAACAGTAAGATATGAAAGTCCCCAGCACCATAGCTATTGAAGTCAACTGAGGGTGTAGGTTGTGACTGTGGGCCATCCAAAAGGCTTTGTACTGATTTAGAAACAAAGTGTGTGTAGTTATGGAATGTATTTGTGTGTTGCTTTTATATTGCTCCCTTCTGAAGAAGGCTTATTCTAACTGACTGATGCATTAATTGTTTATTCAAGAAACCTTGTGTGCAAGTGTTTATTTGAATACTTGTCACTGTGAATCTCTGTGAAACTCCCCTACAGCTCAAATGATCAGCCTTGAGATCAGACTGGCTGCTCAACACGCTACCAACCTGTGTAGTACAAGCTTATACCAAAGGTTGGGTTCCTATTGCCAGGTCGTCAGTTGGTGTAGTGCACGCAAAGGGTACTGCATACAATCTTGCCTAACAGCATCTATTAGAACCGTGAATTGGCTGAACTTGTTCCTATGGCTGAGATGGGATAATATGGTCAAATTCTGGCGTTTAATAGTTTTAGAAATTCTTCTTCTCAGGTTGATTTAAATCCAATCTCACAGGAAATATGGACTAATGCATACAAGATCTGTATTCTCCAACTGAATATGTAATGCCGGTGATAGAACTGGGGGTGCTAATGGTCTGGTGTAAGGTGGATCGGTTATCAAGAGCTAAATTGGAGGATGAGATCATGGCAAGAAACTTAGAAAGGCTAATAGGATCTAAAGCTTCCCACGCCCCGGGCCCGGATGGTATCCCTTATCTGGTATTTAAGTCTGATCCAACCCTTTGGGCTAGGATATTGGTACTATACTTTATGAAAATACTCGAACGGCCAAATACCTGAGAGTTGGCGCCAGTTCCTATTCAAAAGAAGGGGGATAGACACCAACGAACTATCGGCTTCTGGCGATGATGGACTCAAGCCAGAAACTATTCGCCAATGTTTTATTGGAACAAACTACCTGGATGGAAACAAAGAACATATTGAGCATATTCCAAACAGGATTTTGGAAAAAACGCAATACAACCACCAACATAGCGATATTACAGGACCTAGGGGCATTATGGCCCAAAGGGAAGAAGAAGCTCTACTGTTGCCATGTTGATTTTTTTTAATGCTTTCGACTTGGTTTCGCGAAGTAGACTCTGGGGAAAAACTAAAAGACTGGGTGGGGCATTGACCCTACCCTGCTCTATTACATCCAAACGCTCTACACAAACACATTGGTTGAAGTCCGTCTTAACCAAAAGGGGTCCCTTTCAAAATATACTTCTACACATCAGGGGCTCAAACAGGGCTGTGCGCTGGGCCCTATTCTTTACAATCTCTACACGACTGATATGATGAAACCAGCTTTTAAGGCGACTAGATACTTTCCTCCAACCATAAACGGTGTCATGTGCAGATGACATCATAATTTTCGACCAAACGCAGATTGGTCTTCAGCGCACACTAAATGCCCTAAACCAATATGCCAAAGAAAATATTATGGTTATAAACAAAACTAAAACAAGTAGTATGTGTCTCCCATCACCGGTCGCCTTCCCTGTCGTCCTCGGAGGATGGAGTCGCGAGGAAAGTGGCTTGTCCGACAAAGTCCTCGACTCCGGAGGAATGGACTGCCTTTAGAGAGCAGATGTTAGTGATTTTTCAATCGCACGGCACAGTTCAGTCCGTGCCTTCAGACGAAGCTGGCAATGAAGGGTCTCGTACCATGGCTCGTATGCCTTCGGGTTTGGGTCTTCGACGCGACTCTCACCGGGAACCTTCGAGGTCCTGTTCGGAAAAAAGGCTCTGGATAGTCGCAAGAGATGTGCTTCCAGGTCTCGGTCCTCATCTCCAGCGAGACCGCAGAAACCTGGTAAGGGCTTGAGGTGGGCGCCGTGTCCATCGGATACCGACGTGGTAGCTTTGCCTTCGCACCAGCTCTCAGCACCAAAGCAGTCAGTGCCCTCGACGCCTTCAGGGCTTTTTGCCTAAAATTTGCCGTTGGAGATCCCTGATACTGTGGATCCTCCAAGGAAGGGTACTTCTAAGTCTGTGAGGCCTGTGGTGGACTCCAGACCCTCTTCTTTCCTTAGGCAGGGCTTTTACCTCCCTCTGGATGACATCTATGAGGAGGAGAGATCAGACTTTGATATGGACCCTATTGATGCTGATGTGGCTCCTGTCTTTTCTGGAGACAGTCAGTTGGAGGAGTTGAGGAAAACTCTCCATGATGCCAGCAGGTTGGACACTTCTCCGGAAGTGGAATTTGGCAGCCCTGAGCCTGGAGCTCATGCAGAGTCCTACAAGAGGCTCATGGCTAGGGTCACGGAGTATCTGGTCCAGTCTTCCTGAAGCTTTTCTACAGGATGATCTGACGGACATTGTAGATCAAGGTCCGTCCTCTTGCTTGCCAGTCACCGGAATCTCTTCCGGCTGTTAACAAATAGTTAACCAAATAAATACCCCACTCCTGAGAGTTTGGTGGTTCAGGCGGCTACGGCCACCTCGAGGCAGGCGGCGTACCCTACCATCCCTCCTGATGGGGACGGCAAACGCCTCGACGGTTTGGCATGCAAGGTGTTTTCTGCGGGGAGTATGGCGTTGAAGTCAGCCAATTCCACTTGTGCCTTGTCAAGGTTTTCACACACTCTGTGGAATTTTTTCTTTAGCGTCTGAGAATGTTCCCGAAGGGGGAAGCAAGGGATGGGTTCCTTGCTCTCGTGCAAGATGGCAAGGATACCATGTGTGAATCCCTTCAGTCAGGTTTGGACACGGCTGACAGTGTTAGCCGGTCCGAGGCTGAAAGCACCGTTCAACGCAAATTTGCGCGGTTGCGGAAGTTGGGTTTTGCTCCGGATGTGCAAACCCATCTTTTGAACATGCCCTTCGATGGCGCACATGTTTGGCAGCAAGGCCAACGAGAGCCTTGAGACGTTGCAGACCTCAAAAGCTGCTGCTAAATCTTTGAGTACAGCTGTGCGTCAACCTCTGCCTTTTCGTCCTAGGGGACCACAGTGGAGGGGAGGTTCTTTTCATTATTACTCCTCCTTTGGTAGTACGAGAGGAGCCACCAGTCAAAGGGGTCAGCGTAAAAGTGCCCGTGGTGGTCAGGGAAATGGAGGTGCCAAAGCCGTTCAGGCAGCTGCCTCTTTGCCTTCAGGCGCTGCCGCAGCCACTCCAACACAGTCATGAGGCCATGTCCCATGGTTAGCCGGTTGGGGGCAGATTGTCTCAGCATCTCAAAGAATGGCAAAGCCATTACTTCGGATGCGTGGGTTCTGGATACAAATGTCCACAGCTACTGCCTTCCCTTCCTACAGCGGCCTCACGACAATCCACCAGGGAACCTCTTTGAAGCTTCCAGATCCGCTTCTTGTGCAGGAAATCTGGACCCTGCAAGAGCCTGTAGCGGAGAGTGAAAACTGGGGGAGTGTGAGACCCATCCTGGATTTGCGTTGGTTGAACAAACTTCTCAGGAAGGACAAGTTCAAGATGGTAACTTTCTCAAGTCCTCCAGGCCCTTCAACTACAGGATTGGTTGGTGCCTCTGGGCCTACAGGATGCTTACTTCGAGGGGATTGGGTCCTCCGACGTATTCCATATCTATGACCTGTAATCACCACAGCTGTGCTGCTTCGGAAACTTTTTTCAGCGTCTGCGTCCTGCGTCGATGCGCCGTTGTCGAGGACCTCCTCCGACGTCATCCGATGTGATAAGTAGGACGCACGACGCCCGTAGCCTCAGTTCCGTTTTTTCCGCGAACAAGTTGCTTCGTGACTCTCGGTTAACGCCTCAACTCTTTGGAGTTCTGGTCTTCTCGGTTCTTCGAACCTGTTAGTTTTTGTGAAAATCCTTCGTGTGTAGATGTCTTCTACTTCGACCCCGCATCCGGGCTTCAAGAAGTGCGGGGAGTGTGGGTCCAAGATGTCGGTGACGGACTCGCACGACGCCTGCCTCTGGTGCCTCGGGGAGGCCCACGACACGGATGACTGTATCGACTGCCAGTCGCTCACGTCCAAAGCCTTGTGTGAACGTAAGAAGTTGTTGTCGATAGGTCGGGTATCCAAGCCCCGGAAGTCGAAGTCTGCGGGGCTTTCGACGGATGATTCGAGAGGACACTCTCCGCGTCATCGTCGGAAGTCTCGTGGGTCTCCTTCTAGGAGTCGGTCTCGCCACTCCTCAGCCTCTTCGAGGCATTCTCGGAAGCGCCGACACCGGTCATCTTCCAGGTCCTCTTCGGAGGACTCTGCCCGGCATGTTGCTTACCCCACCAGCCGTGCGACGCCGGAGGAATGGGCTTCCTTCGGGAAGAAAATGCTGGCGATTCTCGAGTCGCAGGGTACTAAGTCGTCCGCGCCCCCGAGTGGGGTCGGTCGAGAGACACCGCTCGCAAGAGTGGTCGGCACGAGTCACGGGAGAGGTCCCATTCGGACAAGGGGACTCGTTCTCGACGTACCCGTTCCAGGTCCCGGTCCTCGACGCGTTCGAGACTGTGTGCACCTGTGATGTCTTCGAGGAAGACATCGATGTCTGAGGCGTCGAGGGCGTCGACAGGCTTTCTCGAGGCTCCGGCTCCGAGGAAGTCGTCGAAGCCCAGGTCGTCGAAGGACACGCTCGGAGCTCCGGCTTCGAGGACTTTGTCGACGCCGCCGATGCTGGCGGCGCTGCATCTGACGTCGACGCCGATTTCCTCGACGTGGATCCTCTCGGCGCCGATGCCTGTTCTCTCGACGCCGATTCGCTCGACGCCTTTCGTTTCGAAGGTACCCCGTGGCACGGGAGAACCCCCTAGGAAGGCTCTGGTTAAGAGCAAGCACTCTCGGGTGCCTTCTTTTCGCCACCTGGAATATATTTCACAGGCGGATGAAGATTCTGATGGCATGGTTCCTAGTCAGGTTCCAGATGAAATTGTCCTTGTCGCGAAAATACCGTCCAGCCAGTAGCGACCCCTGCTACTTCACCAGGCACCCCACTCTGGAGAGTTTGGTGGTGCAGGCGGCCCCGGCAAAGCAGGCGTCGTACTCTACCATCTCTCCTGATAGGGACGACAAACGTTTTGATGGCTGGGCGAAGAAAGTGTTTTCTTCTGGTGGTATGGCGCTTCAGGCGGCCAACTCCATTTGTGCCTTGTCTCGTTTCACACACACTCTGTGGAACTGTGTTGCGTTAGCGGCTGAACATATTCCCGAAGGGGACGAACGGGATGGTTTCCTTGCTATGGTCCAGGATGGTAAGGATGCCATGTGTGAGTCCGTTCAGTCGGGTTTGGACATGGCTGAATGCGTCAGCAGGTCCATGGTGGTGAGCACCGTGATACGCGGGTTTGCGTGGTTGCGGAAGTCGGGGTTTGCTCCTGATGTGCAGTCCCGGCTCCTCAACATGCCCTTTAACGGTGAACACCTTTTTGGCAGCAAGGCTGACGAGAGCCTTGAGAGGTTGCAGACCTCAAAAGCTGCAGCGAAGTCGTTGGGCGGTGCAGTTCACCAACCTCCGCCTTTTCGTCCTAGGGGACAGAAATGGAGGTGTGGTTCCTTTCGCTATTACTCGTCCTTCAGTAAAGCGAGAGGAGCTGGCAGTCAAAGAGGCCAACGCAGGGGTACCAGAGGTGGACGACAGGGTACCTGTGGTGCCAAGGCCGCTCGGGCAGTTGCCTCTTTGCCCTCAGGTAACGCTGCAGCCGCTACCACTTAGTCATGAGGCCATGCCCCATGGTTCGCCGGTTGGGGGAAGGCTGGCGCAGCATCTTGTAGAGTGGCGTGCCATTACTTCAGATGTGTGGGTTCTGGAGATCATAACCCACGGCTACTGTCTTCCCTTTCGGCACAGGCCTCGCGACAGTCCACCGGGGAACCTCCCTTTGCAAAGTCCGGATCCGCTCCTTGCGCAGGAAATTCAAGCCCTGCTGGAGAAAGGCGCCATAGAACTGGTGCCTGTAGCGGAGAGGAACAAGGGATGGTATTCCCCTTATTTTTTGATTTCGAAGAAAGACGGGGGATTGAGACTCATCATGGACTTGCGCGGTTTGAACAAACTCCTCAGGAAGGACCAGTTCAAGATGGTTACTCTCTCTCAAGTCCTCCAGGCCCTTCAGCTTCAGGACTGGTTGGTGTCTCTCGACCTCAAGGATGCTTACTTCCATGTGCCGATCCATCCCAAGCACAAGAAGTACCTGAGGTTCGCGGTTGGTGACTCGCACGTTCAGTTTCGGGTCCTGCCGTTCGGATTGACCTCCGCCCCGAGGGTTTTCACCAAGCTCATGGTGGTGGTGGCAGCGCATCTCAGGCAAGGGGGGATTCACGTCTACCCCTACCTGGACGATTGGTTGATCAGGGGGAGCTCTCCCGAGCAAGTCCTGGATCATCTGTCCGTCACCTGCCACTCCCTTCACAGGCTGGGCTTCTCCCTCAATTTAAAGAAGTCCCATTTGACGCCAACACAGCGGCTCCAGTACATCGGAGCAGTGCTCGACACTTCCCTGGGGCAGTGTTTCCCTCCCCAGGTGAGGGCTCTTCACATTCAGCAGATGGTGCACAAGTTTCAGCATGCCCAGACGCTCCCAGCGTTCGAGTTCTTGAGGTTGCTCGGCCTCATGGCATCCTGCATTCTTCTGGTGCCAGAGGCTCGCCTGCGGATGAGATCTTTGCAGTGGGCACTCAAGACGCAATGGTCGCAGTCCTCCGGCAGGATGTCGGACCCGGTTCAGGTGCCGCCCTCAGTCACCCAGGACCTTCTGTGGTGGGCCGTCAAAGGCAACTTGATGAAGGGGGCTCCATTTTGGCTTCCCTGGCCGGAGGTGACGATCGTGACGGATGCATCCCTCACGGGATGGGGAGCTCATGCCAACGGGCTGACAGTCAGCGGTTGTTGGTCTCCGTCAGAGTCCAGACTCCATATCAATCTGTTGGAGCTGAGGGCCGTCAGGCTAGCCCTGAAGGCTTTTCTGCCGACTGTGCGAGGAAAGAGTGTCCTGACCCTGACGGACAACACAGTGGTCATGCACTACCTCAAGAAAAAGGGGGGGGGCAGGGTCACTTCCTCTGTGCAGGGAGGCGATGCAGCTCGAGTTCTGGGCCATCCAGCAGGAAGTTTCGATCTCGGCAGTTCATCTGGCCGGAGACGAAAACGTGACGGCGGACGCTCTGAGCAGGCAGAGCACGATCTCTCACGAGAGGGAGTTGGCTCAGGAGATTCTCCTGGAGATCTTCGCCCTTTGGGGGACCCCTCAAGTGGATCTCTTCGTGTCCAGTGTCAACCGGAATTGCGAAAGGTTTTGCTCGCGGGAATTTCCTCCAAAAGGAGCCTTAGACGCGTTTGTGGTGGAGTGGTCATTCCCGCTGCTGTACGCGTTCCCTCAAGTCCCCGTCATCCCGCAAGTGCTGCGGAGGTTACGGAAGTTCGGTTCCCGGATGATCCTCATTGCTCCGGCGTGGGCTCGGAGGACGTGGTACCCGGACCTTCTCGACTTGTCCATCTGCCCTCCACGTCGTCTTCCCTACCGAGACGATCTGCTCTCACGGGAGGGGGGGGGGGGGTCAGGTTCTCCATCCAGAGGTCAGATCCCTCAACCTTCACGCTTGGCTTCTGAAAGGTTGAGGTATAAGGATTGGGACCTCCCTGAAGACGTGATGGAGGTGTTGCTTTCGGCCCGAAGGCCAGCAACAAAGTCTCTGTACCGTTGGCGTAAGTTCTGCGACTGGTGCAGAGTTCAGAATGTAGATCCTTTTGCATGTGACATCCCCATGGTTCTGTCCTTTTTACTTTCTTTGGCCCACAAGGGCTTGCAAGTGGGTACCATTAAAGGTTACCTGGCGGCGCTGTCCATCTTTAAGCGCTCGTCTGAAGAGTGTTCTTACTTCAAAATCCCTTTAATTTCAGAGTTTCTGAAAGGGCTCACTAATGTGTTCCCTCCGTCACCTTTCCTGGTGCCAGGTTGGGATTTAAACCTTGTTCTTAAGTTTCTTATGGGTGCTCTGTTTGAGCCTTTACATTCTTGCCCTTTGAGGCTGTTAACTCTGAAAACTGTGTTTTTAGTTGCGGTTACTTCCGCTCGCAGAGTGAGTGAGTTACAGGCACTTTCAGTTAAACCACCCTTCACTGTATTTCACAAGGACAGGGTTGTCCTTAGAGTTCGTCCTTCTTTTCTCCCGAAGGTAGTGACGGAATTTCATTTGGCCCAGAAGGTTGTTCTTCCGGCATACTATCCTCCTCCGCATCCTGGTAAGGAAGAGGAGAGGCTCCATAGGCTTGATCCTAGGAGAGCTTTAAGCTTTTATGTTTCACGCATGTCCCGGGTCAGAGTGGACGATCAACTCTTTATTGGTTACGCTGGAAAGCGTTTGGGGCAAGCTGTGACGAAAAAGACTTTGTCTCGCTGGATTATTTTGGCCATCTGGGAGTGTTACCGCTTGGCGGGTAAGGACCCACCGGCTGGCTTGCCGGCCCATTTTACCAGGGGTATGGCTGCATCTACTGCCCTGCAGAGGGGTGTTCCTAGTCGCAACATCTGTGATGCAGCCACCTGGGCTTCAGTACATACATTTGTACGTCACTATTCCCTCGAGGACAGAATCTGGCCTTTGGCAAGGCGGTCCTTTGCTCTGCTATTTGATTGGCAATTCTAAATTTTGATTCTAAATTCTTTCCCTCCTCCTTGCTCTGGTACTGCTTTGGGAGTCTGTCATAGATATGGAATACGTCGGAGGAGCCAATCCCCTCGAAGAACAAGTTACTTTCTTACCTGGTAACGTTCTTTCGATGGGATGGTCCGACGACTTATTCCATATCGCTCCCTCCCTGCCTTCCCCGCTGCAGAATTTCTTTTGCGATTGCAGCTTATGTTCCGCAAGGCTTTGTGTCTGACTGGCAGTTGACTAATGTCACACGTTCTGGGGGAAAAAACTACAACTGAGGCTACGGGCGTCGTGCGTCCTACTTATCACATCGGATGATGTCGGAGGAGGTCCTCGACGACGGCTCATCGACGCAGGACGCAGACGCCGAAAAAAGTTTCCGAAGCAGCACAGCTGTGGTGATTACATGTCATAGATATGGAATACGTCGTCGGACCATCCCATCGAAAGAACGTTACCAGGTAAGAAAGTAACTTGTTCTTTCATGTGCCGATTCATCCCAAGCACAGAAGTACCTGTGGTTTGCAGCTGGTGACTTGCACTTTCAGTTTCGGGTCCTGCCATTCGGATTTACCTCCGCCCGAGGGTCTTCACCAAGCTAATGGTGGTGGTGGCAGCGCATCTCAGGCGGGGGGGGGGATTCACAGCTACCCCTACTTGGACGACTGGCTGATCTGTGCACATTCTCCCAAGCAAGCATTGGATCACCTCAGTGTCACCTGCCGCTACCTCCACAAACTGGGCTTCTCCCTCAATTTCAAGAAGTCGCATCTGACACCTTCCCAGCAGCTCCAGTATATTGGGGCTGTGTTGGACAAGTCTTTGGGGAAGTGCTCGCCTCCCAAGGTAAGGGCTCATCACATTGTGCAGATGGTGGACAAGTTTCAACATGCCCAGAGTCTTCCGGCTTTCGAATTCTTAAGATTGCTCGGCCTCATGGCATCCTGTATTTTTCTGGTGCCAGAGGCCAGGCTGCGGATGAGATCCCTGCAATGGGTCCTCAGTGGTCGCAGTTCTTGGGCAAGATGTCGAGTCCCGTTCAGATTCCAATCTAGGTCTCCCAGAATCTTCTGTGGTGGGCCAACGAGGGGAACCTGATGAAAGGGGAGCCATTTTGGCAACCGTGGCCAGGGGTGACTGTAGTGACGGATGCTTCCCTCACAGGATGGGGCGCTCATGCCGAAGACTTGATCGCCAGCGGTCGTTGGTCTCCGTCGGAGTCCAAACTCCACATCAACCTGTTGGAGCTGAGGGCCATCAGGCTGGCCCTGAAGGCTTTTCTGCCGGCTGTGCTGGGGAAGAGCACAGTGCCCATTCATTGCCTCAACAAAAAAGGGGGGAGGGTAGGGTCACTCCCGGTGTGCAGAGAGGCAATGCAGCTCTGGTTCTGGGCAATTCAGCAGGGAATTTCGCGCTCTGCAGTTTATCTGGCCGGAGAGGACAATGCGGCGGCGGACGCTATGAGAAGGCAGAGCACAATCTCTCATGAGTGGGAGTTGGCTCAGGAAGTCCTTCTGGAGATCTTTGCCCTTTGGGGAACCCCACAAGTCGAGCTCTTCGCCACCAGTGCCAATCGAAAGTGCGAGAGATTCTGCTCAAGTGAATTTCCTCCGAGAGGAGCTTTAGGAGACGCGTTCGTAGTTGATTTGTCATGCCCACTGCTGTACGCGTTTCCACCAGTCCCCGTCATTCCTCAAGTGTTGAGAGGTTACAGAGGTTCGATCCCACATGATGCTCATTGCTCCGGATTCAGCCAGGAGAGCGTGGTACCCGGACCTTCTAGAAATGTCCATCTACCCTCCACGCAGTCTTCCCTACCGAGAGAATCTGCTCTTGTGCGTGGGTGTGTGTGGGGGGGGGGGTCAGTTTCTCCATCCAGAGGTCAGGACTCTCAACCGTCACGCTTGTAACTTGAAAGGTTGAGGTATAAGGATTGGGACCTCCCGGGTGACATGATGGAGGTGTTGCTTTCGGCCAGGCGGCCAGCAACAAAATCCCTGTGCCGTTGTATAAGTTTTGCGACTGGTGCAGAGGACAGAATGTTGATCCTTTTCAGTGTTCCATTCCCATGGTTTTGGCTTTCTTGGGCCCACAGGGGCTTTCAAGTGGGTACCATTAAAGGTTACCTGGCGGCGCTGTCTATCTTCACTCGTCTGAAGAATGTTCTTACTTTAAGATTCTTTTGATTTCCCAATTTCTTAAAGGGCTCACTAATGTGTTCCTGCGTCCCCTTTCCAGGTGCCGGTTTGGGATTTAAATTTGTTGTTCAAATTCCTGATGGGTGCTCCGTTTCAACCTTTGCACTCTTGTCCTTTGAAATTGTCTTTCAAGACGGTGTTCTTGGTTGCGGTTACTTCCGCTCGCAGAGTGAGTGAATTGCAGGCACTTTCATCTAAGCCACCCTTTACTGTGTTCCACAAGGGTAGGGTTGTACTGAGGGTACATCCTTCCTTTCTACCTAAGGTAGTGTCTGAATTTCATTTAGGCCAGAAAGTGGTTCTTCCGTCTTTCTATCCGCCTCCTTATACTGGTAAGGAAGAGGATCGACTCCATAGGTTGGATCCTAGGAGAGTTCTGAGCTTTTATATTTCTAGGTTGGCCAGGGTCAGAGTGGACGATCAACTCTTTGTGGGGTAGGCTGGTCACCGATTGCTCCAGGCTGTAACCAAACAGACCTAGTCCAGGTGGATTATCCTCACCATTATTTAATGTTACCGTTTGGCGGGGAAGGACCCTCCGGAAGGATTGGAAGCTCATTCCACCTGGGCGTGGCTACTTCCACAGCCCTGCAGAGGGGAGTTCCTATTAGAAATATTTGTGATGCAGCCACATGGGCTTCTATTCACACATTTGTAAAACATTACTCCCTGGATTCACTCCATGGTCAGGATATGGCCTTTTGTAAGGCGGTTCTTTATTCTGCCATCCGATTGGGTACTCTAAATTCTTTTCCCTCCTCCATTTTCTGGTACTGCTTTGGGAGTCTGGTCAAAGATGTGGAATACATTGGAGGACACAATCCATTCCAAGAACAAGTTACTTACCAACGGGTAACGTTCTTTAGATTGCTTATTCGTCCAGCATATTCCACATCACCCTCCCAGCCTGCCCCTCTGGAGAATTTCCTATGCGATTGCAGCTTACGTTCCCGCAAGGGTATGTGCAGTCAAGCAGGCATTGGATATGTGTAGGTCACACGTTATGGAGGGAAAGGGCTACGGGCGCCGTGCGTTCTATTTTATGTCGCCCTCGACTGAGGCCTTCGAGGGACATCAACCCGACGCCCTCTGCCGAACGTTTCGGAAGTACACAGCTGTGAACATTACATGTCAAAGATGTGGCATATGTTGGAGGAACATCCAATCGAAAGAACGTTACCAATTGGTATCTTGTTCATCTGTTTTAATCACATAGTATGATTATATTTACGGTTTGTATATAAATGTTTTTTCTTTTCCTCAGTAAAACATGATTTTGCTTTCTTCATTTAAATGTGCAAAATATTTTTCTTGATTAAAAAATAAACTAAATGCACAATAAAAAGTAAAAAAATATATATATTTTGGGCTTGAGAATCTGCTTATATTAACATGGTTTGCATATGCTGACCTCGTGGATTATGCAGAGTATTATACAGTTTTATTTTCAAAGTTGAAAATGGGTGTGGACAGTGGCGTTCCTGTCCCACAAACCCTACCCTTTGTGAACCGTACCCACGGTCCTGCACATGTCTTTGTCCTTGCATTGTTTTCTTTCCACCATTTGGGTGGTCACTTCACACTGTGTTCGTTTTAAACTAATTCTATTTTGACCTCGGCTACAAGCCAATAATTTCACTGATCGATTTTGTTAGGAACATTTTCTCTTGGAGCAACTTTTCCTCCAGTCTATGGACCCCTAAACTATTTGCTTTTGCTTTACACCTTTTTTTGGCTTTATACAGTGAAGTGAAGACATCAGTTTCACTCCATTGGTCTTTAGCTCACTTGTTAGGGGAAACTGACTAGCCCTTTGACTGTCAGTACTTAACTGTTGTGGGTTACCTTTTAATTTTGCACAGTGCATCATCCAATGCACTCTGTTTTCCCTTCAAGGCAGGGGAAAAGCCCTACTGGCCTAATAACCTTGTTACAAAGCCAATAGTCTGATAACAGTCAGAAAGGTAATGCGTGTCTGTCTGGCATGATGGCATCATGTATTTTCATCAATCCTCAAATCCTCATGCATGACTCAACGTGCGACTAGTATGGCGATTGGGATGATATAGTGCAAGTCTCGTTCACATTGATCTTGGCACTCAGATGGTGGACCAAAGAAAACTTGGCGAAGGGGGTAACCTTTTGTCAACCCGCCAATACACAACCATTACAACAGACACATCTCCAACAGGTTGGGGGCGGGGGGTGTTGGGTACGATTTTCATATATATGATAAAACATCCTGATCTGTGTCAACCCCATACATTTTTGCTTGGACCTGCTAACTATTTTACCTTGTCCCTAGAGGAAGGGCAATCTTTTCACCCTCTCACCTAGCCTTTTACTCTTTTTATGGGTGACCTTTTTTTAAGTCTCTTCATCGTGTATGGTTGGAGTTAGAGTTTCCTACAACTTTTGGGCTTAGGCTGGGTTGCCCCTTTGGGCTTCCCTGTTAATTTCTCTTTCATGTACTTGGTTGAGCTGCTGCTCACAAGGGCTACAGATGGATTTGCATCCCCTTTCCATTTTAGATAGGGAGCAGAACACCCCACCTTATGTGAAGTGCTGGGGATATTGTTAGGGCAGTTTTTCTGAAGCCCAAACAGGGGCTTAGTAAAACCATTCAGTCTTGCGGTACAAGACTCCACTCTTAGTATAAGGCTGTCCCACCTGATTTCATGGTAGTGTATACAGAGCAGACAGGCTCATCTTAGGAGGGAGGCTGTAGAATCAGTACAAAGAAATTGTAATACACATGGTCCAAGGAAACACTGAAACACAATGCATTGTACAAATAAATTGTTTATTTAAATACAAGTGGGCCCAGATAGATCTTGGGGGAAATAAGTACTATCACATTATATTACCACAATTATAAAAACACTATGCTTGAAGGTGCACAGACCAAAGCATATAACCTTATTTGGAACACCTAACATTACTTCTAGGAAAGTCGAAATCACATAGTAATGTCAACTGGACAATATACTTTACAGAATAATGGAACACTTATTCCTGGAACACTAAAACCCTATAACTCTGAATCGGTATAGGTTATTCTAGGGGAGTTGGACCTTGGGGCGTAATATTCAATTATAGTTTTCAGTTCACAGACTAAGGGAACCAATAACTCGAACTGATTTCAGGATAACAGAGTTATACTCAAGGTAAGTAAAACCTATTTCGAAGGGCTTGTGTCCTCCGACGTATTCCTTATCTTAATAGATCACTTCCAGCTTGCCAGCCTCGGAAAATGTTTTAAGTAGAGGGCGCTGCACGTCGATGTCCCTCGAGTTGGTGTCCCTTGAAATCCTCCGTATCGGCGCAGACGTCATCGTGCTTATAAATAGACTCGCGTAGGGTCTGTTGCTCAGTTCCGTTTTTCCGCGCTTCATAGGCCTCTGAATCGTGTTGCACAGTTCTTTCTTCAAGTATTTCTTATTCCTCGAAGTTATCATCTTCATTCGATGGCTTCCTCTTCCGAACCGTCGACCCCATGGTCCGGCTTCAAAAAGTGTCGAGATTGTGGGAAGAAAATGTCGTTGACAAGATCTGTTTGTGGTGCCTGGGATCGGAGCATCACTGTTCGGAATGCGAGGACTGTATGTCCATGATGGCAAAAGCCTTGAAGGAGTGTAAGGGGAAGCTAGAAAGAGGTAAGACTCTTAAAACTTTGTCTTCGAAAGTTTCTTCGGCAGAGTCGAGACATTCGTCTCCTCGCCGTCACAGGAAACATTCCCGTTCAAGGTCTCAAAGCGGTTCCCATCAGTCTTCGATCTAAACACTCGAAAAAGTGGCATCGTAGATCTCCCTCTTCTTCGTCATCTTCTACTTCCCCGGAAAGGGTCACTTGCCCCACGAAACACAGCTCTCCAGCTAAGTGGAAGGAATTCCATAATAAAATGCTTAGCGTCTTCGAGAAAGCGGCCTCGACTCTCTCGGAGACGGCTAAAGGTGATACCCTGGGTGAAAGACCCGAAAAATCGAAACGCAGCAAGTCGTTGCACCCGGCAAAAGAAACTGCCCGAGAGCGTCATGAACCCTCGAGCAAAGGCAGTAAGACCGGTCATCGACGCCGTCGTCGAAGGTTCCCTCGACTCATAAATCTGCGTCATCGACGCCTTTATCGAAGGGTCCGTCGACACACAAATCGGTCGAATTGACGCCGCTGTTGACACCGATAAAGGACAGACCTACTGCTGTTACTATATCTGTCAATAGACGTACCGAGGGCTTCGACCATGACCTCGAGGATGTCGTCGATAACCTTGACGACTCCGAGTAGGATTCCGATCCTCTCGAGTTCTTCGAGGCCTCTTCATACTTTTTCGATGCCTTTTTTGGTTTCATCAAAGCCTTTGACTTCCGTGTCGACAACTTCCACGTTTTCTCAACCGGTTGACTACAAGCTTGGCCCCTTCTGCTTTAGAAATGGGTTTTAAACCATATCCAAGGTCAGATTACTTCAGAGATTTGCCCTCTATATATGAGGAAGGGGAGGATTCTGACCATGAAAGACCCTTTGTGTTAGAGGACCACTACACCTATACTGGAGGCATTTATCTCTGAAGAGAATAGATTGAAGGACCTTCAAGACACTTTGCATGAGGCAAGTGGTTTAGATACTTCTCCAGAAGTAGAATTCGCTAAACCAGACCCAGGGGAACATGCTGAGACCCCTTATAAGGGTCTTAAAGGCCAGAATAATAGAGTTCATGGGGTGGTCTACACCTTCACCTTCTTTTCAACAGGATGATTTTACGGACACTTTACTTAAAGGCCCACAGGAAGATCCTGTGGTTCCCTTTCATACTGCATTGCAGAGAAAAATATCTGTCAACTGGGAAACCCCTGAGGTTATCCCGGCAATTAACAAAAAACTATCTGCCAAATATAGGGCATCTGCTTCTGACCCTGAATATTTGAGCAAACATCCAACCCCAGAGAGTTTCGTTGTACAAGCAGCAACTTCATCGAACAGTAGATCTGCATACCCTACTATTCCACAAGACTGGGACGATAGAAGGTTTGACGCTATGTCAAAAAAGGTCTTCTCGGCATGTAGCATGGCGCTTAAATCCATTAATGCTACTTGCACGCTCGCAAGGTTCAGCCATACACTTTGGGAGTGTGCTTCATCTGCGGCTGACTGTCTCCCGGAAGGAGAGGAAAGGGAAGCATTTCTGAACATCATTAAAGATGGTAAAGACGCAATGTGTGAGTCCCTTCAAACTGGCATTGGTTCTGCTGACTATCAGCAGGGCCATGATGGCAAGTGCTACAATCCGCAGATTTGCGTGGTTGCGAAAGTCTGGTTTTGCTCCAGATGTACAGGCCAGACTTTTGAATATGCCCTTTGACGGCACTTCTTTGTTTGGTAAGAAGGCTGATGACAGCCTAGAGAATTTACAAACTTCCAAGGCAGCAGCGAAATCTCTTGGAATTGCAATCCGTCAAACTCTGTATCGCCCCTCAGGAACCTCTTGGAGGGGTAGGTCCATTCGCTTTTATTCCGCATTCAGAGAAAAAAAAGAGGACAGCCGGCTCAAAGGGGCCCAAAACAATTCACCCCCGGTGGACGGGTTAAAAGTACAATAGCCGCAGCAGCAGGTGCCTCCTTGCCCTCTGCATCTGCGTCAGCTGCCTCTAAACCACTCTGAGGTCTCTCCTCACAAGACACCTGTAGAGGGCAGGTTAAATCAACATCAGTTTCCCAAGGTTACTGCCTGCCTTTTCTACGCACCCCTCAGTCATCCACCGGGGAACAACTCTTTGAAGTTTCCAGATCCGCTCCTTTCGCAGGAGATTCTAGACCTGCTAGAGAAAGGTGCCATAGAACCGGTACTTGTAGCGGAAAGGAACAAGGGTTGGTATTCCCCCTATTTTCTACTACTGAAGGAGGACTGAGGACTGAGACCCATCTTGGACTTAGGAGAATTGAACAAATTCCTCGGGAAGGACAAGTTCAAGATGGTGACTCTCTCTCAGATCCTTCAGGCCCTCCAGCTTCAGGACTGGCTGTTATCTCTAGACCTTCAGGATGCTTGTTTCCATGTGCCAATCCATCTCAAACACAGGAAATACCTGAGGTTCGCAATTGGCAACTCTCACTATCAATTTCGAGTTCTGCCATTTGGGCTGACCTTCACCCCGAGGGTCTTCACCAAGCTAATGTCGGTAGTGGCTGCAAGTCTAAGGAGGGAAGGGATCCACGTCTACCCCTACCTAGACGATTGGTTGATCAGAGCAGTATCTTCGGAACATGCTCAGATCCAACTAGATTATGTCTGCTACTTCCTTCCCAAACTGGGCTTCTCCCTCAATTTAAAAAAGAACTCACAGATGATAACATCAGAGACTCCAGTTTATCAGAGCTGTCCTGGACACTTGCCTGGGGAAAGCCTTGCCACCAGAGGTGAGGGCTCAAGATATTCTGCAGATGGTCACCAAGTTTCAAAATGCCCAACGTCTCCAAGCCTTCGACTTTTTGAGGTAGCTAGGCCTGATGGCATCCTGCATCTTCCTTGTGCCCTAGACTTGCCCGAGAATGAGATCTCTCCAGTGGGCACTAAGAACCCAGTGGTCGCAATTCTCAGGAAGAAAGACAGATCTCCTTCAGGTCCCGGACAAAGTGTCTTGAGACCTTCAGTGGTGGGCCTGTCGGGAGAACATTTTGAAAGGAGAACTGTTTTGGCAACCATGGCCGGAGATAACAGTAGTCACGGATGGCCTCACTCATGGGGAGGGGAGCCCATGCCAACGACTTGACCATCAGTGGTCGTTGGTCTCCATCGGAGTCCAGACTACATATCAACCTGTTGGAGCTGAAAGCTATCTGAATAGCGCTGAAGGCTTTTCCACCATCTGTACAAGGGAAAAATGTCCTAATAATGACGGACAACACAGTGGCCATGCACTACCTCAACAAAAGAGGAGGCGTAGGATCACTACCACTGTGCAGAGAGGCGATGCAGCTCTGGTTTTGGGCAATTCAAGAAGGAATCTCTCTATTGGCAGTTCACTTAGCCAGAGTGAAGAACTTGAAGCGGACGCTCTGAGCAGGCAGAGCACAGTCTCCCACGAGTGGGAGATAGCTCACAAAGTCCTTCAAGAGATCTTCACCCTTTGGGGAACCCCTCAAGTGGATCTGGCCGCCACCAGTATCAACAGGAAGTGCGATCAGTTTTGTTCAAGGGAATTTCCCCCGAGAGGAGCTCTAGGGGATGCGTTTGTAGCGGACTGGGAGTTTCCACTTCTGTACGCGTTTCCTCCAGTCCCTGTCATTCCTCAGATGATCAGGGGGTTGAGAAGATTCCGGAAGACTATGATCCTAATTGCCCCAGACTGGGCCAGGAGAACGTGGTACCCGGACCTTCTGGACATGTCCATCTGCCCTCCGATTCGTCTTCCACACAGGGAGGATCATCTCTCGCAGAAGGGAGGTCAGGTTCTCCATCCAGACATCAGAACCCTCAACCTTCACGCTTGGTTTCTGAAAGGTTGAGATACCAGGATTGGGACCTCCCTGATGACGTCATGGAGGTGTTGCTTTCGGCTAGAAGGCCAGCAACAAAGTCTTTATACCGCTGCCATTGGAAAAGGTTTTGCAGCTGGTGTAGAGAAAAGAATATCGAACCCTTTTCATGCGGTACACCAATGGTGTTATCTTTTTTGCTCTATTTGGCGAATTCAGGTCTTCAAGTTGGTACGATCAAGGGCTACCTCGCAGCGCTGTCGATCTTCAAGCGCACTGTGGAAGAGCCATCATATTTCAAATGACCCCTAGTAATCCAATTTCTGAAGGGGTTGACTAATGTCTATCCCCCAAAGCTGTTCCAAGTTCCCTTGTGGGACTTAAATCGAGTCTTAAATTTCCTGATGGTACTCCCTTTGAACCACTCCATTCTTGTTCATTAAGATTTCTCACCCTTAAAACAGTCTTACTAGTGGCTTTGACATCTGCCAGAAGGGTGAGCGAATTACAAGCTCTATCTTGCAAACCTCCTCATACAATTTTTCACAAAGACAAATTTGTCCTACAAGTGAAGCCTAATTTCCTCCCGAAAGTAGTCTCTGAATTCCACATCACTCAGACGATAACCTTAGCTTCATTCTATCCTCCTCCCCATCCTGGGAAAGAGGAAGAGAGGCTACATAGGCTGGATCCAAGGGGAGCCTTGAGTTTTTATATCAGCAGACTTGCTAGGATTATGCAAGCAGACCAACTGTTTATAGGTTATGCAGGACACAAATTAGGATTGCCAATCACAAAACAGACCATTTCCAGATGGATTATTTTAGCCATTCTAGAATGCTACAAATTGGCAGGGAAATAGCCCCCTCAACACCTTAGGGCGCATTCAACCAGGGGTATGGCAGCCTCTTCGGCCTAAAAGAGGGCTACCGATTCGAGACGTGTGCAGCTGCCACATGGTCGTCCGCACATACCTTTACAAAATTCTACAATCTGGATTCCTCCTCTAGCCAGGAGACCAGATTTGGCAAAGGTGTGTTACTCTGTTCATTCTTAAAGGGAAATATTCCAATTTTACTCCCACCTCTGTTTACACACCACTGCTATGGGAGTCTATCAAGATAAGGAATACGTCGGAGAACACAATCCCTTCAAAGAACCAGTTACTTCTTACCTTGTAACGTTCTTTCGATGGGATGTTCCTCCGACATATTCCTCATCGCCCCTCCCATCCATCCCCTCAGTAAAACTTCCCTTGTAGTTGCAGCTTACGCTCCTTCAAGGTCAATAACCAATTCATGCACAGCTACTTTTAAGCTTCTAAATGTAACTGAGTAACGGACGCTTCGCGAGTCTATTTATACGCACGATGACGTTGGCGCCGATACAGAGGCTGTCGAGGGACACCAACTCGAGGGACGTCGACGTGCAGCGCCCACTACTGAAATTTTTTTCCGAGGCCAGCAAGCTGCAAGTGATCTATTAAGATAAGAATACGTCGGAAGAACATCCCATCGAAAGAACGTTACAAAGTAAGTAGTAACTTGTTCTTCTGATGCTCGTTAAGCTGCTTAGAATGACATGCTGTGCATATAGTCCGAAGTCCAGTGGTAACCGCAGAGTATTGCATCTTGTCTTTCGAGAATCGAAAGGGGACGTCGACGTGGGCGTGCCTGTAACACTATCCCAAATGTGACATGCAGTGTACCCAAAATCCCTCACACGTCGAGGTCCCTCAGATTGTTTTTTTCCACCCAGTATACTGGTCGCCTGTCATGGGCATCGGGCACGTAGTTTGGGCAAGCTGGGTGGAGGCTTGGCAGGCCTGGGATAGGCACAACAAGAAGCCATAGCAGATCCCTCCTTTCATTCCTTCCTAGTGTTTGTAGTAACTTCCTGTTGCCAAACAGGAAGTGCATGATAATTCATGAGCGCTCTAGTTTTTGGGTGTGGCTGGCTATATAAGCCACACCCAAGATTCATCCAGTGCTTAGTGTTGCTTACTGTGAGCTGTATCAGCAACATACTTACCGTGCTCTGGATCATCCTGCTTCTGCTTACCTGCTCCAGATCATCCTGCTTCTGCTTACCTGCTCCGGATCATCCTACTTCTGCTTACCTGCTCCGCAACATTCTGCTTCAGCTTACCTGCTCCAGAAAACCTCTGTTCTTACTCCACGCCACAGCTATCTCCAGTCAAGAGGGGACTTCTACACCGGCACCTGTAAGAACAAAGAACTACTGCGTTAACACGTGCACATCAGTAACGCTGCGCATACTCACCAAATCTTCCCGCGCCGCTGAAAGCCAGGTCAGTTGTACGAGCGCACAAACCCCTGCAAAAGAAAGAAGAGACATTATTCATTGCGCTCTCCCCAGTAATGCGGACACTTATTTCACTGCGCTCTCTCTCTACGCTGTGCATACTTACCAAAAGCCTCCGTGCAAACTTACCCAACCACCAAGTCTCCAGTAGCGCTGAACCCGGACTTGAGGCGCTAATACCACATAATTTCTCCTGCAAGGGAAAGGGAGAGACATTACCAGGCGTGCTCGAATTGAAGGCGCTGCGCAAACCTACCAGCAGCTAGCTTCTACACGCAGCGGCTACTCACCCACAAAAATACCGGCAAACAAAGACAATACAGACAATTTTGGACACTCTACATTCTCCGCGCAACGTTCACTTGTGGGAAGGACTTTCTAGCCAGTGAAGAAACTGGCGCCTTGAACTCTCTGACTCGCTGTGAAGGCATAAAACAGCGTTTGGCATCTGAACTCAGCCTACATACATTGGCATCAATCACATGAGTGAATCGCACCCGTGCGAATGCAGGATGGAGTGCACGCCCCACTAAAGATCAAGGTAAGCCCATAGGTATTCCTCCAGGTGAAACAGGGGAAATGAGGACTCGGGGTCAAGGGAGGCTCGTCCATCGCTCCTGCAGAGACACAGGTGAGTGTGACATCGCCTTATGCGGAGCTCTTCCAGAGACATTGCTATTTTTGTCCTTTTCGACCCTTGGTCGGATATTATATAGATATATATTATATATGTCGTCCTTCCTTCGACGGCTGTATCCTGATCTACTCCGAAGCCTGCTCCACGGACCTTTGGCGGAAAGTGATCCGGTCGGTGCTGCTGACCATGTGGCCAGGCCCTCTGGACGGCCTACAAAGTAGGGAGAGTGGGGTCGGGGTGGATATTTCCTTCTTTAAGAATACCTTTCCTCTTTCTCTGTTCCCTTGGTCTCTTCGTAACTGTGTTGTTCCTCAGCTATGTAGAGGGCTCCATTTAGGTTTTGTCCTTGCAAGGCCAAATTCCCTTGGAGAGACGAACACCTTAAGTGTAAAAGGTGTTTACCCCTTAATCACGAGACGGTCTGCACGGCTTGTTAGCTCCTGCGTCCAAAGACACTCTAGTAGTGCCGTATTAAGCGGTGGGTGGCCTACGGAATGTCGCAGGCCGAGAGTTCTCCCGCTGCCACAACCACCGATTGCGATGAGGGGCTTAGTGATGAACAGGGCTCTGAATCGGAAGGCCATTGACCTCTCAGCGGAGCGTTCCCGCTCTGCGTCATCCATCCCCAGCCCCACCAGGCAAGACGCGAGTCCTGCTATGGGGACTATCCACCCCAGCGACAAGGACACACACACTCTCCCCACACTAAGGACCCAACCCCTGGTACGTCTTTGACAAAACAGTTGAAGCGTCCCATAGCACCAACGAGCACACCGATACTTCGGCAGTACCCTCCGTCAGGATTGGCAGCCCTCCCTGCAACCACATGTACGAATTGCGATCGGGCTTTCTAAATCGAAGGGTGCTTCCACCAATATTCAACCCACCATCGAGACGCATCGGAAGAAAGCATCGGCGGTAGAGAAGACCCTGGTTCCGCCACAAACACCTGTGCAACCGCAGGCCCAGCCCAAGCAACTCCCCTGCGACTGAAGACATTACCGAAAGCATTGCTACGATTGTTTCGGCGGCTAGTCCAAAGTAAAGGTGGAGGGATTCATTGAAGCCTACGGATAAACCAAGGGACCCGTCAAAACATAAAGATGGGCCTAAGGATTCATCAGAACCCGCAGATAGGCCTAGAGATGGGTCGAAAGACACGCCTCAAACGTCGGTCCCTCTGAAGAACTTTTCGGAAGGCCCTGGGGGGGATTTCTTCGACATTAAAGAAGAAATCTCGATTTTCTTCAGCAGAGGATCCATCAGGGGAACTTTTCCCACCCCTAAACTCCTGGCTCCTCAGTTTGGACAAGGGAAAAGTTTGAGGGGTGCATAGAGAGGTTTGTGGAACTCTGAGAAATCCTCACCTAAAAGACCTCACGAGGAGAGACCTTTTCCCCCTGTTGCAAAATTTCAAAAGGTCTTTGATCCTTCCCAAGAAGAAAATACTTATGATCTCACTGAAGAGGAGGTCCCTGCGGACCAATACAATCAGGACAAATACATTTTTGGGGACCCTGAGGATGTGCACATTGACCCCACAGAGGGTTGGGACGACAACCAAGACCAGGTCGACCCTCAACCTTGGGCATCACCTAATCCTACACCGGAACCTGATGCCCGGTGCATGGATTTCCCCCCCTCCCCACCACACCCACTCGACAGGCCTCCCCAGTTGATGACCAAATGGCGTTTAACGCCATATTGAGAAGGGCCGGCATAACATTTCCACGTTGCTGCCCAAGAAGCTGTACCAGAGACTGATTTTGTCAAGGACATTTCTTAAAAGAAAAGCCACCGGCCAGCCAGGCTATTCCTTTGTTAAATTCAATCAAGAAAAGATTGGCCCCTTCATTATTGACACCGGCCCTTACGAGAGCGGTCAATCCTAGGGTGGAAAAGCTATTTCGCCCTTCCCCTTCTGAACCCCTTTGCATCAGGGGACATGCTACTCCAGACTCACTGGTGGTAAGTACAACCAGGAAGAGAGCGGGGGGTGCCCCTGTCAACCAGGGAAGCGCCCCCTGACAAGGAGTTCAAGAGGCTATACGCACTGGGGATGAGGATCACAGCTGCCGCAGCTTTTTCCACTTGCATAGCCAATAACACAACTTGGACCATGCTATAGGAGGGCCTTCAAGAAGTCACTGAACCGCTGCGGGATCGCCTGCTTTACATTACAACTGAAAGCAAACGGGCTAATCAGAGTATTCTCAAAAATACTTTGGATGCGGCAGAGACGGCGGGCAGGACCCTGGCACAAGGTACCCTCCTGAAAAGGCATGCATGGTTACGCAACTCTGGTTTCAAACCAGAGACCCAAGCTTCGTTAATAAAACCGTTGGCGGGATCCAACTTATTTGGGAAGGCAGTTGACTAGGCTCTCAAAACTGCTAAGAAAGAGCACGACAACCTCAAGACCCTGGATCAAATCAGCCAGAGGCCTTCCCCAAGGTGGAGGAGCGGGTCTAGACTTTCCTTTCGTGGCCAGTGGTTTCCTCACAACCAATATGGCTCAGGAAGTAACTGGTCCTCGCCTCAAGGAACTGGCTACTCCACCCTGTATCCCCCAAGACGTCAACGACGTGGAAAGGGAAGGGACTGGAATTCCACCCCTAGAGGCTCCCCTGCCTCAGGCCAGAAATGACCACCAGATCCGGGTCCCCTCCCATGCATTCCTGGCTGGTGGCCAGCTTACATCATTTCTTCAAGCATGGGAGGGGATCACATCAGACCAGTGGGTACTCAAAAGGGATCTCACGATGCACCCTGTACTAGATTTGCGACCAGCGAACAAATTTGTCAAACCTCAAAGGTTTCATATAGTCACTCTGCAGGTAGTTTTTCCCCTGCTCACACAGGGGATTACATGGCAACATTGGACATGAAAGAAGCATACTTTCATATTTCATTGTTGCTAGCGCACAGAAAATACCTCAGATTCATGATGGAGGACAAACACAATCAGTTCAAGGGTATCAAGTAATGTCCCCATACATAATGTGCCGGGAAAAGCCATTGTCGACATTATATATGGTGACATAATGTATGGGGGTGGGTTGTGGGGATGTCCCCTGCTCCCCTTGTGTAAAAAAAAAAAAGGGGGGGGGAAATGTGCGGGTTGCGGGGGTGTCCCCCGCATGTTCCGCATGTTCAATGTAATGTCTCAGCAAAAAACCACAACATTTTTGTCAGACATTATAACATGGAACCAGTTGAAGGTACTACCCTTCAGCATTGCTTCAGCACCAAAGGTATCTTACTGGCAGTATCAGCAGCACACCTGTGCAGGCTATCCATCCCAGTTTAGCCTTACCTCGAAGACTGGCTCCTAACAGTGGGTTCCTACGAAACATGCCTGTCAAATACCCAAAGGACGGTAGACCTCTTATTCAGCCTGGGATTCTCCATCAATGAGAAGAAATCCAGCTTAGGACCCTAGTCAAGTCAAGCAGTTCCTAGAGGCTCTAATTCGAACAAAGGACGGTCTCGTCTTCCTCTCCAACGAGAGGGTCTAAAGCATGTTTCAAATCCCTCAATATGTGGCCAGTAAAGAGGTAACGGTACGCAAGGCTATGCGACTGTTGGGAATGATGGCGTTGTGCATTTATTTGGTTCCTCACGCGCGCTTGCGTCCAATGCAAGAGTGACTCAACAGCCAATGTTATCAGGCCAGCGGACAATGGGATGATCTAGTGGTTGTCTCGCCAGCCCTCGCTGCAGTGGTGACCGAGGGAAAACCTCTTAATTGGAAAGACCTTCACCAACCCTGCAGTGGAAGCCACTTTCACTACAGACGCATCTCTCACAGGGTGGGAGGCTCACCTGCTTCAGCAGACAGCGCAGAGAGCGTGGTTGTCAGATATAGCACCTAACCACATAAATCTGTTGGAACTGTAAGCAATATTCTAAGCACTGAAAGCCTTTCAGACGCAACTGCAGGGGAAGACGGTCCTGGTCCTAACAGACAGCACCACGGCCATGTACGATATAAACAAACATGGGGGCACTCATTCTCCAGGGCTGTCCAAACTGTCCCAGAACATCTGGAAGTGGGCTCTCAGACACATGTTACTTTTGTCACAACATGTTCCAAGGGGAACTCAATCTTCTGGCAGAGGTACTCGGCAGAGATTTCCCACTGCCCATGGAGTACAAATGGTGATTACACAAAGACATAGTCTCCAACGTTGCTATTCCAGTAAGTGGAAGCGTTTGTCCTCTGGTGCAACTTTAAGAGCATCAACCCCATTGACTGCTCTCCTACACATATTGTTTTGTACCTGACTCATTTACTAGACCCAGGCCTGTTTTTTAATTCTTAAAGTTCACCTAGCTGCTCTTTCAGCCTACACTGTCACAACAAAAGGTGTTGTGGTGGAAGATACCAGTTATTAAGGCTTTCATGGAGGAAGTAAAGAGAATTCACCCTCCCATTTCAAACCGGGCTCCTGAATGGGACCTGAATGTGATGTTGACCAGATCTATGGGTTCGCCCTTCGAGCCCATGCAGAAAGCAAGTCTCAAGAATCTCGCCTTCAAGACTGCCTTTTTAATAGCTATTACTTCCATAAGTTGAGTCGGTGAACTGCAGGCCCTCTCAGTCCTAGACCCTTTTGTTACAGTTCAGAGATAAGGTGGTTCTGCGCACTCACCCTAGATTTGCGCCTAAATTAATTTCAAAGTTTCATGTTAACCAGTCCATAGAACTACCAACGTTCTTTCAGAACCCCTCAAGCATCGGGGAAAGGAGCCTGCACACGCTAGATGTACGCAGAACAGTCATTTTTACATGGAAAGAACTCGACCACTAAGAAAGACAAATCAGTTTTTCGTTTCGGTGGCAGCAGGTAGAGGAGGAGGATTGTTAAATGCATCGCACTCTATTACACTCTTGCTAAGAAAGAACTGCCCTTCAAGCCTAGAGAACTCTCTACTCGAGGCACTGGGTCTTCATGGCATTCATTGCAAATGTTCCCCTCAAAGCTATTTGCAAAGTGGCAACCTGGAGTTCTGTACCCACCTTTACAAAACACTATTGCCTAGACACTCATTCTAGGTCTGATTCTCAGGTGGGACAAGCAGTACTAAGATATCTTTTCACTACTTTTCCTTCTCACATCCCACCTCCAAATCCGGGTACTGCTCACTATTCTATGCACAGTATGTTATTCTAAGCAGATTAACAAGCATCACGTGCATTACTTACCGTAAAAGCATTTCTGATGATTGTATCTACTTAGATTCACATGTGCCCACCCTTCCTCCCTGCTCAGAGGGAAGGAAGATAGACATCTACTGCTTTTCTCTTTTCTGTACTCACTCACGTTAGTCATAATGCTCCCTCACAGCAGAAAAAATACCACCGGAGGGACCTCAACGTGTTAGGGATAGTGTTACAGGCACACCCATGTCGATGTCCCCTTTCGATTCTCTAAAGACCAGATGCAATACTGCGCGGTTACCACTGGATGTTGGACTATATGCACAGCATGTGAATCTAAGCAGATACAACCATCAGAAATGCTTTTACAGTAAGTAATGTATGTCTTACTTTTGTAAGGTGCTGCCAACAACCTAAAAGGTAAGTATGACCTAGGCACTCTTATTCTGGACAGTGTGAGAAACCAAAGAGTTTCTCACCTGCTAGTCCCTGTGGATCTCTCTCTCATGTGGCCAGGGCACAGCCATCACCTTTGGCTCCAGACCCTGGGGGTGGACCAGTGCGGGAGGATCTCCTGGGTGAGCGGTGATGAGGTGACCGATGGTGAGCCGCGGTATTCCCCTACTTTCCCATACACATGAGCCATCCTATTTTATAGGATTCTCCAATGTCCCAACTTGGCCCCCCCCTTCTACACAAACTTTGGGCCGAGGAAGAGGGTGACTGAGTAAAGGAGCTGTTAGGAAGAATTCTCATAAATGTGCCAATTCCTCCGACCTTGGAGCCCTCCAGCTCTTTTGCTAACCTTTGGGACTTTGAACTTTTCCATTCAATATGTTTGTTGTGTCTGTTTTCTTTGGTTATGGAGTCTAAACAACTCCATAGGTATCATCTTTTCATTTGTGTCATACAGCACCCTCAGTGCAGTAGCACAGGGAAGCCTTTCAGGCTTTGCCAAGGTTTAAATACCTTCTCTGGGATAAACTAGTGTTTCCCAGAGTAAGTAAAGTGAAATTGACTTTACTAGTCTTTTAAATTCCTAGACCCAGCACAACCTATCTTACAATAGAGTGCTGGAGGGCTTGCTTAGTATCCCCTGTGTCTAGATACTCTTGTAGCAGTCAAATGCTACCCTTTCCTCTCAGAATGGCTGGTGGCTGTGGTTTTACAACGAATTACCATGATTTTTCCCAACTTGAATTATTCGTAGCTCCGGTAATGTTAAATCGCGGGAGCTATGTTTTTCAAGATGGCGTCTGAGTCCCCTCTGTAAAAACGGGTCCCGGTCTTCTTTTATCGCCATTTCTTTGTGGAAAGGTCCTTCTAGAGTTTGTCTCTGCACGCCAAACCTATTTTGGTCTAGGTTCATTCGCCTTTGGTGGGCTTCAGGAGTGAAGACCGACTCTGGCACCCGAGTGTCTGGGGTGGGCAGGAAGTGAGGGAGTTACACGAAACTCCCTGTGCTTAGTCTCCTAGGAGACCCAAATGAACTCTGTGGTGATTGGCTGGCAGACTGTCCGGCAAGGACAGCCCCCCTGCTTGATGAGTGACAGCTAGGCTGGAATGAATGGGAGAGAACTGAATAAAAGGCGAGTCTCTTGGCTTGGAAGGCAGAGGCGACCACTGGAACGAAAGAACCGAAGACGAGCTTGAAGAGGACGGCTGCTGCAACTCCTCGACTGTTGGTTTGCCCGGTGAAGCCCTGCTGCAGGTCCGAATCGCCAAGTTCACCTCGACAGAGAAGCCCTGCAAGGACGACCTCTCACTTTGAGTTGGTGGGACCAATCAACTCAACAGTAAGCCACCTGGATACCTATCTCGGAGCTGGTTGCATCTTCCTCAGAGTGCTGCAGGAAACCATATAACCAGGGAGAAGGACACCAGTTTGTGTGTTACTTACAGCCACCGGAATTGAAGTTTGCCAGTTGCAAGCTTTTTGAATAGTCCCAGTGCAGTGCAGGAGTGCCCTGGCATCCTCCCTCTTGTCCCCACGACTGAGACACAGGAAGATCTGCAGGAACAGAAGTCATCAGCTGTATCTTTTTCTTGATTGAAAGGTACTGTGAAACGAGACTGAGAGTGAGTACTTCTCACAGTGAAAGTGCTTGAAACTTTACGAACTCGCAGGCCTAATCAGCTTGTGACCCAACATATGATTCTTCTTTTTACAAACTACTTCTGAGAACTTGAGCAGAGACTTTACCTTACCAGAACCGCTTTATCCTATCCAAGACTTTAGCCCATTGACCTTGGCCTAGCCTATTGAATTGAATTGGCCCTTCTGGTGAACTCCAAGTATTTGCACTGTCTGAGAATAATTGTAACCTTTCATGTTCTAATAATCTTTGCCTTTTACTCCTCTTGTAAAGTGTTCTGAAATAGTATTGAAGTATATGTTATTTAATTGCCTCCTTCTTATGAATGTTTTATAACTGACAGATAAATTAATAAGTATTTATCAAAGAAACCTTGAGTGTAAGAGTTTATTTGAACACTTGTGATTGTGTAGACCCCTGTGTAACCTCATTACTGCTCACATTCCCCTCTTGAGATAAGACTGGCTGCTCAGCTCTGCTACCAAAACTGTGTAGTACAGACTTATACCAAAGGTTGGTTTGCTTACACCTGTAGTCATATTTGTGTGTAGTGGTCCCAAAGGATACTGCATACAAACTCTGCCTAACAAGGGCTAACCCTTATATATCTCATTTGACATGTCCCGCTAATCGGGTCAGGCAAAGTCGGGCACTTGACTTTAGGTGCATACATCTAATACCAATTAGCTCTCCTCACACGGATGAAAGGCAGAACATATTGAGACACACTCTGAGGGAGGTGGAACACGAGCAAGAACAGAACATCCGGGACGAACACGAACCTTCTAGTGCAGAGCGACGGACTAAGGAATGAGGACAAAGGGTAGAGAACCCCAGGAGTTCCTTGCAGGAGGTTGTTTCCTTCAAAAGGCTGCGAAAGATGCATGGAGAAGGAAAAATCCCACACAAGAAAACTGCATTGTGTTTGAAGGACGCAATTGACCATCCCCGGTGACTGGCAGAGTTCGGGAGGCAAGGCCAAGCCTGTGGTATTAGTCTTGACTCGTGGATTAAAAACTCCCAAGACAAGAAAGAAAGGTACACTAGCTGGTTAGTTGGCAATTGATATGAAAGATCGATGAGTGTTAAGGAAAGATTGAAGTTGCAACAGTTTATTGCACAATTGAAGGCTGCACACGTGTGGATGAAACGCAAAAGAAGTCAGACCTGTGATGAACTTTGAAGGACCGGTAACTGTGAAACCAGCGATACTGCATAGCAGAGTGGTCCGGTGAAAAGTAGCCCCCTCGAAAGTCTCTGTGAAAGGTGAAATGGTTTTGTTATGAAGTGATAAAGTGAATGAACTATAAAGCAAAGTGTTCAGAATCAAACCCGGGGGAAAAGGGCAAGAGTAAAAGGTGAGCGTTGAACTTTTGTGCTTATGACATCGAACTACCCAGACCAAGAGACACTGGGGCAAGTAACACAAGTGTGTGAGCTGAAGGGAAAGTTGAAGTGGTTCTGGGTAGTTCTATAGTAAAAGCCACGCACATTCGAAAGTCTTGTAAATCAGAAAAGGTTCGAGCCTGACTGAGGGAGACTGGAAGTGTGATAAATTAGGGGAAGGGAACCCCTTAAGGATGTGAATTAAGCTTGGGGAAGGGACTCCCTGCAAGTGTGAGCTTTGAAAGGTCTGAGCCCGACTGAGGGAGATCAGCGTGAACATTTTGTTGAACTGTTTTGAAAGTTGGAAAGAAAGTCTTTAACGTGGAAGGCAAGGCGGGCCTCGATCCAGGTTTTGAAATGCCTTTGTTTGAGAACCTGAGCCAGTGTGTGTCTTCCTGTCTACGGGGACCGCCTTATCCCGAGCTGTCACACGTGGGGGGGGGGTGGGGGCTGAGCTGACTAAGCCACATTTATTCTTTATATTCTAACACTGATTTTCCTTTGCATACATATTCTCCTTTATGCATTTTTTGTACAAGAAATAGGGCAGGCATTAGGTTTTGTTAGTGTGGGCCATTTTGATTTGACACACAACTAGGACTGTTTTATTTATTATTTGATGGTAGAGACTACTACCATCCTAGCTATAGAGCAAAGTCAGAGTTTTTCCATTCCCCGAAAATTAAATAAAGGTTTTACAGATTTGTACCGTTTGTGTCAGTGTCCTACTTGTGATACCATGCCTACCTTACAACAGACTAGCAGCAAGTCAGGCGAAGCAAGATCCAATTGGGGACACTCGTACAATTAGCCTGACAGGAATAATAAAGTGAAACCAACAGCATTTATTTATTTACGTTTGGTAAGAGGGGAACCCAATTCAATGGTGACTAAGTTAACTTTCTATCTACTTTCTATTAGAATGGCGAGACAGTTTCTAAGGAAAATAAGACTTTTAGAATCCATATTTAAGAAGGCACACAGCGTATTCAAGGTAAGTAAATCCTATATATACTTTTCAGAATGGCAGAACATATCTTCGACTGATAACGCCACCTATGACTCACTGATATTGAGATCTCTCTAGTTGAATTGTCCCGTCACATATACGTTCTGTCTTTCGTGTCCTTGTTTCTGGACCCCGATACTCGCGAGTTACCGGCCCATTACAAATAAATAAATATATATCTAAGGTAAGTAATAACCTAATATACCAACTAACTCATTCACAAGTAAGTAAACTTTTCAACACTTGTACTCTTACGTCCCGTCCCCTTTCCTCCATTCTGTATGGGCGTCCCTTCCAAGGGACAGGAGACGGAACCTTTTTCACCAGAAAAAACCACCTTCCCCTTTAAATTTAGAGGCGCGCGGGGGTGCGGCCCAGGGAGCATGCGCTGCCCTCTGGTGCCACAACTCTGTCCTCTTTTCCGCGTCGACGGGAACGGGTCGAATTCACCAGCGCTCCTGGGTTTGGCTTTGGCCATGTAATTCCACAGGTGGATACTTTTTCTCTTTGTCTTTTTTGTCTTATCCATCATTCAGGTTCTTGGTCCTCAGGCGTCACGCTCCTCCCCGGCGCATGTCGACTTCTACAGTGTTCAGCAGGTGTCCATCCTGCAACAGGCTGTTTACAAGTTCAGACCCCCACTTCTTCTGCCTACGTTGCCTTGGCCCAGACCACGGTTGGAAATCGTGTTTGGCGTGTGACTCGCTGTCCTCGAAGGGGCTGAAGAAGAGACTAGCCAGGTAGAGGGAGCTCTTCCAGAGGTCGCCTCCAGAGGATCTCAAGAACTTGGTGAAGCATCGAACCAGGCCCAAGGTAGGGTCGATATTTTTCATTGCACCCCGCAAGGGAGACTCCTTCCCAGGGACTCTACCGCACCGGAGGGACCGGCCAGGTCCTTCGACCAGCATGTGCACCGAGGCTACTTCAGCTACCGGCCTTTGGGTCGAGGGATCCTCTGATCCTCCCGGGCACAGTGTTGAGGGACAAGAAGGTTCTTTTACCGGGTCTACACCCGAGGGGCTCTGCCCTTTTACCGGTGTTAGGGAGAATTCTCATTCTATGGTTAATTTCCCTTACCTAGTGAGTCCCTCAGCAGCTTTGCTGGATTTCTGGAGTTTATTTTTTCCACTTGGTAAGAGTGTGAGCTTTTCCCCCACTCTTTCCTGTGTTTTGCCATGTGTATTTCATCTGTTTTTGTGATTGTGGACTCTGGAGCACACCACTTCAGTAGCCCTGCTCTTTTGTGTGTTACACAGCACCTACACAGCACCTTCAGTGCAGTGACACAGGGTTGTTTTTTAGACTTCCCACGGACTCCATTTCTGGGGCTGACTACTGTCCCCCAGAAAAGGGTAAAGTTGCCATTCATTTTACATAGTCATTGAACCACAGATCCAGTACACCCCATCTTACATGGAATATTGGAAAGTGTTTATCCTTAGCCCTTTTTCTCTGTGCCTCCTAGAGCATTGTTTTGCTCTTTTAACATTTAGACTTGGCTGGTGGCAGTGGTATCTACCCTAACTTTTCTACTGCGATTATACTATATACACGTGGTATTGTTTTAGGCTATTAGATTAGGTTCAAACATAAACCCACTTGACCAAATACTTTTTAGTTTGGCTCCGGTCGGGTGTATTCGCCATTTCTTTTTGTTAAAGTCCTCCTTGTGTTTTACTTTGCACGGCAAACCAAGTTTGCCGCCTTTGTTCACCGTCTTTTGGCAGGCTTCTACCAAGAAGCCCTCCTCTAGGCGCCTGGGTGTCTAGGTGGGCTGAATGTGAGGGAAGGGTGTTATCACCCCCTGCACAGGGTATCCTAGGGAACCCAAGTCGCCCTTTGTCATGATTTGCTGAGGTGGTTGTCCGGGCCAGACAACCCCCCTGCTGCGTGATTGACAGCCCGGCTGTGTGAATGGGGGATTTTCGCATAAAAGGCAGGACTCTTGGGCTGGAAGTCAGTCGCCACTGGAACTACAAGGAACCAAAGAGAAGCGGAGAAGACGGCTGATGCAGCTACCCTGTCCCGGTGAAGCCCTGCTGCAGTCCTGAGCTATCTACCCTTCGACGACCAGAGAAGATCCAGTCCAGAGTAGTCTTCCCTTGAGCCTGGTGGGGTCAACCAGCTAATCCTCCACAGCCAGAGGATCCTCTTCGTGGTCGAAATCGCTGCACACTGCTGTAGTGGTCCGGATAGCCATCTGAACGCTTGACCGCTGTGCCGGTCAAGTGGCACAGCGAGTAGAGCGCTCGCTTTGACATCGGTGCAGAGCCTGCGAACGCAGGTTCGAATCCCGGCAGCGCCAATCTCAGCGTTTCATCCTTCCGAGGTCGATAAATGAGCACCACACACTGTGGGTAATAATAAGCAGCGCTCAGATACCTGAGGGTTCGTAGCGCTATATAAATGCCAAATAATAATAATTATTAAGACCCTCTCCTGTTTTAAAGGAGCGCACCTTTTATTCGCTGCTGCTGGCTTCATCCCTTAGTAGTGCAGGCCCCTCCAGACGTCCTTCTTACCGAAGCTCCAGGAACCGTGGGCGTGCAGGAAACTACCAGGAACAACTGCCGTGGCACCAGCTTCTTCATTGAATAAGGTACTGTGTCCAGCTTCGAGGAACTAGGGTCAATCCCTTTTCTCCTCATCCAAGGCTTGCCCTCGTCTTCCCTCCTCCTTATAACTTTTGCTTCCTCTGTTGACAATATCCAAGTACTCTGGCAACGTTGAATCTTGAACTATCTGACTGTGTGATCCTCGACATCAGGAACCCGGTTCCACTTGACACTAGCTCCGGCCTATTGACTTTTGTTTTCCTGTCATCAAGTGTGTTCTGATTCTGTCTGCCTTGACAAAAGTATTGCCTATGATTTTTTGCCCCCAACTCTCTTTGGTTAACTCGGGTACTAAGTGTGTGTTTGCCCTGGTACATTTCTTTCCGCGGATACGCGTATCTTTCGTAAGACCGAACTGTCATTACTGGCAAAAAAAGATCGCATATGTATTCCCGGTAATGTCTTTTGTTTCACAACACCAGTCCGTTAAAACATAGGGTACTTACCTTGAGTTGTTCAGTGCCAAGAGAATTTGGTTGTGTGTAGTGCATTTTCATGTGGTTTTAATTTAATAAAAGTGGTGTTTTACCAACAGATGGTTTAGAAATAAATTTATTTTTACTTTTCAACCAAAAACCTTGAGTCGGTGTTTTTGAGTCACAGTAATTGTGGTCCTTAGTAGAGATTACACAACTGCTCATTTGCTCTTGAGATAAGTCTGGCTGCTCCGCTACTGCTACCACTTTAACATAGTAGTACAGGCTTGTACCAAAGGTGAACTTGTATTACCACTTGTGGTCTTAATTGTGTGTAGTGGACCCTAAGGGCACTGCACAGGATTCTGCCTAACAACCGGCTCCATGGCCGAGGGGCTAGGCCCTTATACCGGCAATACGTCCGAGGGGGTGCCTAAACGCAGCTCTACCGACCCCCAGGTCGAGGATGTCACACCTACTGGGCCTAGGCCTGAGGAGCAGGGTAGGCCTTGTGATCCACACGCAAGAGTCCTGGAGGATGCCGGGCCCAGCGGGCCGAGCAACACGTTGCAGGCACATGGCAGGCAGCTCGACAAAATAGCCTCCGCGCCAGAAAGGGGCACACATCCGACGCCATTCCAGGAATTCGGAGGAGGAGTGTCAAGGTGGGACTGGCCTCAACCAGGTAGGTGGCCTACTGTCTACCCCTCCTTTGCGCAGGGCAGCTTTTCTTTGCGTCCATATGGACTGGGTACGCAGCGGCTGCAGCAGGTCCCCACTAGCCCTTCGGCACCCCTTACCACCTTTTTGGCCAGTGAAGAGCTGCTCTTCGAGAAATTCCTCAGCCGCATGAAGTCACCTCAGATGGGGGTTATCATCAAAGACGCCATCAGGGAAGTCTTCCCGCGATGCTAGTGGCACCAAAGATTCCTCTGCCGGCACCCCATGCCCTGTCGCAGACACCTCCTCCGGCCCCCCCAGCCATCGCCACAGGGGGCTCCACTGCAGCCTCTGCAGCCTCCTTAGCGTGTACCCCAGTGCCAACTTCTCCTCCACAGGATCCTGTAGATCTGCAGGATACGGATGAGGAGGATCCGGGCGCTCCATCCTCAGCCAGGGCCTTCAACAGACGTCTTGCTGGTCTGGTGGATTACATGGGCCTACCCCAGCCCGAGGTCAAGCAGCCGGCAGAGGGGGTTCTGGCTGAAGTCCTCACGTAACGCCCCTCTGCCGATTTGGGGATTTCTATGCAGACCGATTTAGTCTCCTTGGCCACGAAGGGCTGGCTCAAACCCCACTCGGCCCAGCCAATCAATCGACGCCTGGACGCCAAGTACAGACAGGTGGAGGGAGATGCACTCTTGCTGTCAGCCCATCCTCAGCCATACTCTATGGTGATAGCTGCAGCATCACTATACTCCAAGCCCCAGCCGTCCTCGGCCTCTTCATCTGCGGCGCTGCTAGGCAAGGAGGAGAAGATCTTGGAGGCATATGGCAAGAAAATCTATTCCAATGCCTCTTTAAATCTACGTCAAGCCGATGCCATGCTTGCTGCTGCCAACCAGAGATTATGGCGGGACATTGCGGACTTCCTCCCGGAACTCCCCACCCAGAGCCAATCACGTTTTGATGCGGGGCTAGCTGAAGCCAAGCTGGTGCCGCATGACTTCATGGAATCCCCAGTGGCTCAGATTGATACCTCAGGCCGTGCCATCTGTATTGCCACGGGCATGAGAAGGACAGCCTGGCTCTGGGCAACAAGGTTCAACCCGGATGTCCAGCAGCGCATTCTAGATCTACTGTTCGAGGGGTGGGGGGTGGATGGACCTCTTCCACTCCTCTACAGATGAGCAGCTGGACAAAAAGAAAAACAGCTCACAAATGGCAAAGTCTTTGTCCATGCTTACAAAGACCACGGCCAAATCGTACACCCAATCTCAGCAGCACTCAGAAAGGGGTCATACATATGGAGGGTTCCGCAGCTTCCAGGAACGCAGACACAGGCAGCCGGACCGCTCGCAGTCTCAGAGCCGGAGCAAACAACAAAAAGGGGGGGGGTAAGGGCTTTTTCCAGTCCCCCTCCTCAGCGACAGCCTCAGAGGAAAAGAAGGCATGACACGCCCCTTCGGTCCACGTGTCTCCGGTGGGGGGCAAGCTTGCTCTCTGCACATTTCTGGCTCCAGAATTTCGTTGACCCCTGGATCCTCTCTGTAGTATCCACAGTGTACCGCCTTCCAATCCCAGCCTCTCCTCCCCTCCACTCCCACAGGTTGGGGCAGCAACACTTTTGGCGGAGATCCGGTCGCTGGTAGAGAGCCAGGCAGTGGAGGAAGTCCCAGCCAGTCTTTGGCTTTTACTCCAGGATTTTCGCCATTCAGAAGAACCACCAGGCGGGCCCAAGTTGTGCTGGACCTTTCCACCCTCAACCTCTCCCTAACCCTGCAAAAATTCAAGATGGTTACGCCAGCTTTTATAGCGGAGACATTGGACAAGGGAGACTGGATGTGCTCCCTGGACCGGAAGGACTCGTACCTACACGTCCTGATTTGGCAGCCCCATTGTTCTTTCCTATGGTTCAGCATCATGGGCTACCATTTTCAATATAAAGTCCTTCCATTTGGCCTCAACTTGCCCCCCAGGGTCTTTACCAGGCTCGTGAATGCCGTGGCGGCCCTCTTCAAAGCGCAGGTCCTCCACATGTACACATACCTTGACGACTGGCTCGTCAGGGCTACATCTCCGGAAGCGGTTTGCCACTCTTCCCATGCCCTTATGAACACACTGCACGATCTGGGCTTCTCGCTCAATCTCAAGTCCCAGCCGCAGCCTACGCAGACTGACATTCCTGGGCCTCATCTGGGACACGTGCTCCGAGAAGGTCTTCCCGTCGGAGTACAAAATCTCGGCCATCAAGAGGGCCACCACCCGCTTCCTCAGCAGAGAAGTTCCCTCTGCTTTGTGGTACCAACATCTCCTGGGTCTACTGGCAGCCGTCCTATTAGCTGTGCCGCACACGAGACGAAGGAAGTGGAGGATTCAGCTGCACTTTGCGGCCTCATGGAATCGGGAATGGGGCTCGCAATCCAAGATGATCAACGTTCCTCCATCTCTCCACCCGGACCTAACATGGTGGTCCATGGACTGCAATCTACGGATGGGCAAGCCCTTTCGGCTGCCCTCTCCGCAGGCCACCATCACCACAGACTCCTCGATCGAGGGCTGGGTAGCCACCCTGGATGATCTCGTGTTCCACGGCACCTGGACTCAACAGGAGCAGGAATACTGCATCAATTGGTTGGAGCTGAACGCCATCTGGCTAGCGCTCAGAGCATTCCTACCACTTCTCAGGGGCAAGGTTCTCCTCGTCCAGACAACTCGACCAGCATGTACTACGCAACAGACAGAGGCACCAGATCCCCTCCTCTGTGCAGACTGGCGGATCGACATGTGGGAGTGGTCCCTGGAAAATGACATTTACCTCACGGCAGTCCACCTCCCGGGGAAATCCAACCTGGAAGCGGACAGGCTCAGCAGGCTGGGAGCAGACAATTCTGAGTGGCAGCTAAACAATCTTGTTATTCAGGAGATCTTCAACAGGTGGGGTCACCCCCACGTGGATCTCTTTGCCACCTGGCACAACGAGAAGTGTCCCCAGTTCGCATCCTGGCAACGTCAGGGCCCCGGCTCTTCAGGTGACTCATTTCCCTTCCAGTGGACCGGCATGAAAGCCTACGCCTTTCCGCCCACTCCCCTGATCCACAGGGTAATTTGCAAAATCAAGGAGTCTCACCGACTCATCATTCTGATAGCTCCATGGTGGCCGGACAGGCCATGGTTTTCGGAGCTACTCAGCCTCTCGGAGGTGCCCCCAATTCACCTTCCGACGGGCCCAGCACATCTTGTGGCGCAACAGGGGGGCAAAGTCATCCACCATGCGCCAGGGAAACTAGCCCTCACAGTGTGGTACCTGAGCAGGTAACGCCTCGACACCTTAGCCTCTCACAGGCCAATCTGGAGATCATACAAGACGCCAGGAGCAAAGCTACCAGGGCCCAGTACAAAAGCAAATGGACCAGATTCTTCCACTGGGCAGACTCCAAGGGAATTAACCCCTTTGCATGCACTTTGGATGACGTGCTCTCCTTTCCGACGCACCTCGCTCATTCAGGCATACAGGTGGACACCTGCTGCCCATACCTTGCAGCCATCGGGGCTTACAAGAACTCGGAGGAAGGCATTTTCTCCTCCAACCCTATCGTCAAACATCTGACTGGTCTCGTTAGGCTTTACCTGCCCGTCAAGAGACCGCACTCTTTGTGGGACCTTAACATAGTCTTGGATGCACTGGAGCACAAACCATTCGAGCCAATGGCTGGTCACTGTTAGAAGGAATTCTCATTTTATGGCTAATTTCCCTCACCTAGTGAGTCCCTCAGCAACTTTGCTGGATTTCTGGAGTTTATTTTTTTCACTTGGTAAGAGTGTGAGCTTTGCCCCCACTCTTACCCATGTTTTGCCATGTGGCTTTTACCTTTTTTTGTGATTGTGGACTCTGGAGTACACCACTTCAGTAGTCCGCTTCATTTGTGTGTTACACAGCACCTTCAGTGCAGTGACACAGGGTTGTCTTTTAGACTTCCGACCGACTACATTTCTGAGGCTAACTACAGTTCCCCAGTAAAGGGTAAAGTTGCCATTAACTTTAGTCATTTAACCACAGATCCAGTACACCCCATCTTACATGTAGTACTGGAAAGGGTTTCTCTGTATCCCTTTTTATCTGTACCTCCTAGACCATTGTTTCGTTCTTTTGACATTTAATCTTGGCTGGTGGCAGTGGTATGTACCATAACTTTTCTACTGGGATTGTTATATGAACGTGGTATTGTTTTAGGCTATTATATTGGCCTCGAACTTAAACCCGCTTGACCAAATACTTTTTCTTTTGGTTCCGGTCGGGTTTGTTTGCCATTTCTTTTTGTTAAAGTCCTTCTTGTGTTTTACTTTGCACGGCAAACCAGGTTTGCCTTCTTTGTTCACCGTCTTTTGGCGGGCTTCTGCTAAGCCCTCCTCCAGGCGCCTGGGTTTCTAGGTGGGCTGAATGTGAGGGAGGGGGTGTAGTCACCCCCTGCACAGGGTATCCTATCGCACTTTGCCATGATTGGCTGAGGTGGTTGTCTGGGCTGAACAAACCCCCCTGCTGCGTGATTGACAGCCAGGCTGTTTGAATGGGGGATTTTTGCATAAAAGGCAGACCTCTTGGGCTAGAAGTCAGAGTCGCCACTGGAACTACAAGGAACCGAAGATAAGCGGAGAAGAAGACGGCTGCTGCAACTACCCCATCCCAGGGATGTCATTTAGGGGTCGCCAGAGATGGCAACTGCGACCTCTGGGGTCTCCCTTGTGGCCTCTGTGGTCTCCATTGCGACCTCTCTAAAAAAAAAAAAATAAAAAAAAAAATAAAAGATATTTTTTTCTTCAATGCAAGCTCCTGGCCTGTGGCCAGCACCATGTGGCTCTTTACTTCTGGAGTGCTGGCTTTCTTGTTCAGGCCCCTAAAAAAAGAAGAAAAATAGGAACAGGAGTGCCACAAGTCTAACACTTTCAGCACTCGCCCTAAATAAGAAAGAATAGGAATACCAAATAATGTATCTTTATGGAATTTTATACAATAATTGCTAGACTCATTAAAGGTTTATTTCAGGCACACTTCAGGGGGTGAGTCACTGCTTTAGTCTGTTAAACGCCTCAGCCTTTCATCCTTCTGAGGTCAATAAATGAGTACCAACACAGGTTGGGTGATATTGGGTGTATAGTTTTTCTATATAAAGCGCTTACGCGTAAGTGCTATATAATAACACATCATTATCATTTGGTCATGGACGTCTGCTTGCATTCACAGTAATTTGCTAATATGGGCCTATACACACTGATCTTAACGATACATATGGTGATCCATTCTTGTATGAAATGTACATCACATTATAGTGATATCGTAACCATATTTTTCCTAGTGTACAATGCTTTGTGATGCTACTTCCTGTTTTGTCAACCGGTGAAAGGTGGTGTTCCATCACTTCCTGCGATATCACTTCAGGGTCGGGTCAAATGACATCACTTCCTGTGATGTCATCGGGTCAAGGGTCGTGCGATGTCACTTCCACTACCCCAGGCATTTTTGACGTCCCTGCCCCGTCCCGGTGAAGCCCTGCTGCAGTCCTGAGTTATCTACCCTTTGACGACCAGAGAAGATCCACTCCGGGGTCTTCTTCCTTTGAGCCTGGTGGGGATAACCAGTTCATCTTCCACAGCCAGAGGATCCTCTTCTTGCTCGAAATCGCTTCACACTGCTGTAGTGGTCGGATAGCCATCTGAAGAGCCTCTCCTGTTTTTAAGGAGCGCACCTTTTATTCACCGTCGCTACTGCCGGCTTCATCCCTTTGTGGTGCAGACCCCTCCAGATGTCCTCCTTCGCACCGAAGCTCCGGGAACCGTGGGTCTGCAGGAAACCAACAGGAACAACTGCCGTGGCACCAGCTTCTTCATTGAATAAGGTACTGTGCTCTGCTTGAGGAATCGGGCTGAATCCCTTTTCTTCGCCTCCAAGGCTTGTCCTTGTTTTCCCTCCTTATAACTTTTGCTTCCTCTGTTGACAATATCCAAGTACTCCTGGCAACGTTGAATCTTGAACTGTCCGACTGTGTGATCCTCGACAACAGGAACCCGGTTCCACTTGACACTGGCTCCGCCCTATTGACTCTTGAATTCCGTCAAAGAGTGTTCTCTGATTCTGTCTGCCTTGACAAAAGTATTGCCTATGATGTTTGCCCCCAACTCTCTCTGGTTAACTCAGGTGCTAAGTGTGTTTTTGCCCCGGTGACATTTCTTGCCGCGGATACGCTTTTCTTTAGTAAGACCGAGCTGTCATTACTGTCAAAAAGTGATCGCAAGTGTATTCCTGGTAACGTCTTTTGTTTCATAACACTGGTTCGTTAAAACATAAGGTACTTACCTTGAGTTAGAGTGTACCAAAGTGAATTGGTTGGTTGTAGTGTATTTTACGTGTGGTTTTGAATTAATAGAAATGTTGTGTTTATAACAGATGGTTTAAAAATAAATGTACTTATATTTTTTTACCTGAAACCTTGAGTAAGTGTTTGCTTGAGTCACAGTAATTGTGGTCCCTTTGTATAATCTTTGCTACTGCTCGTATACTCTTGAGATAAGCCTGGCTGCTCCGCTACTGCTACCACTTGTACATAGTAGTACAGGCTTGTACCAAAGTTAAAACTTGTATTGCCACCTGTAGTCTTAATTGTGTGTTGTGGTCCCTAAGGGCACTGCACGGGATTCTGCCTAACAGTCCCCATCAAAACGACATTACTAGTCGACCTTACCTCTGCTCGTAGAGTCAGTGAGATCCAGGTGCTGGTTGCCTCAGAGCCATATGCCACCTTTCACAAGGACAAGGTAGTCATGCGGACGCACCTGGCATTTCTGCCCAAGGTTCTGTCTGCTTTCCACCTGAACGAGGAAATAGTCCTTCCTATGTACTTTCCCGATCCTAAGGACGAAGCACAGAGTGTGCTGCACTGCCTGGATGTCGGGCGTGGCCTGAAATTCTGCTTGGACAGGACCATGGGCTTCTGCACATCGGATGGCCTGTTTGTGACTTTTGGAGGCTCAAGGCGAGGCTATCGGTCCTCTAAGGCTTCCATATCCCACTGTTATGGTCTCTGCCATCAAGGTAGCGTACAAGGGCCAGCACAAGCCACTTCCGGCCAACATGCATGCCCACGCAGTCCGGGCCAAGGCAACGGCCATCGCATTCCAGCGCATGTCCCTTGGCAAGTCATAAGCAGGGCGGCCACTTGTGCCTCTCCCTCGCCTTTCTGTAAGCATTACTGTTTGGATGCCGGCTCTAAATCTGATGCGGCCTTCAGACAGGTGGTTCTCAGGAACCTGTTTGCTTAAGGAGGGTCTCCTCTCCACCCTGGGGCTACAATCAGTTTTCATCGCCCATACAGTATGAAGGAAAGGGGACGGGACGTAAGAGTAATTATAAGTTACTCACCATAGTGGCTAACATACTCTTAGTCCATAGTTCCCTTTCCTCCTTACGTCCCACCAACCCCCCCCCCTAATAATATTGGTGTCATTAGGCTATGTTAAATCTATTGTCGACGTGTCAATGTGGACTGAGGTGTGGCGGTGGAGTCAGGGCAGTGCATGCTCCCTGGGCCACACCCCTGCATGCCTCTTAATTTAAAGGGAAAGAAAGTTTTTTCTGGTGAAAAAGGTTTCCGTCTCCAGTCCCTTGGAAGGGACGCCCATACAGTATGGCGGAAAGGGGACTATGGACTAAGAGTACGTTAGTCACTATGGTGAGTAACTAATCATTTTTACTTTTCAAGGCAGACACCTTAAAGTATCCAGCATTTCCAATTCTAGCACACGCGTGCTCTGAGGAAGAAGAGGGACCCTAGTGGTCTAGGTGCCAGCTATAGGCAGGATGAGATAGGGCTTGGTTGCAGGAAATGTTCAGCATTCCAGAGGAAGACTGTTCAAACAAGTAAGTATTTTACTTTAGAATTAGTTGTGGGTCCAGGGACTTCAGAAAAGACACCTTAGGAGGATTCTAGCAGGGGCTTGGGTGCACTGGAGAGGACACCCAATCACAGAAAACACCCCAAAACTACACAGAAATCATAAGAGACTTAAGGTAAGTAAATACCCAAGCCAGCACAGTACCTCGGCACAGATGATGATTTTGGAGCAGGAGGACTTCAGGATCTGCAGACAAAAACCTAGTCATTGAATTCCATCATCAAAGAGGCAGAAGACCGGACACTGGAAGGACTGTTTCAGCAAGGATCACAGGGAAGGCCGTAGGCAAGGTTTTCCTTGCGGCTGGATGAGGCTCTGGATTTGGCACCATTTTCAGGAGCACAGAAGAAGACAGAATATCACTGGTTTGTAAGGTCCAGTACTCTGGTGAGGGGACTTTTCAGACTTGAATCTTGCCTCTGGAGATCAGCAGGATGCCCACGAATTTTCAGCGAGACTCGGAATTCAAAGACTATGCACCGCACAATGGTCGAGGCCCCAGGGTATTTGGGTATTGCAGCCCCGCAAGGTAGCAGCACGGCGTGGCATGGCTCAAAATGCAGGTCTTTTTAGTCTAGTGGGTCTAACCAGACTCTGTGTGGGGGGGGTTATCGTTTTCAGAGTGCCCAGGTTGATTGGAAGGAAGGATAACCGCAGGCTCCGGTTACACAGCAGGCTCTCCTGTCTCTGGAAATCGCCTCAGCTGCAAATTCATCTTACTCTTCGATTTTTGTTCCAGTAGTCGACTACCTCTTCAGCTTCCATGATTGGACTTTAATGCAGGAACCCAACCATTCAAACAGCCTTGCAACATTTAAATTTTGAAGGGGGTTGGCAATCCTTTCAGGACAGCCAGCCCCTCAGTTTGAACTGGATGCTCACACTCAGGCTGGAAGACAAAGGACTGCAGAGTTTTGGACTCAACCCTCGCTTCCGGCCTTCAGACACTCTGCCGCTTGGGCGGGGAATCCACAGGAATCCTGCCAGAGATAAAAATCACACAAGGGGAATTTCCCACCCCGGATGTCAGGGGAAGGAACAAGAAAAGACCAGGAAAACTAAAATGCTGAAAAAAGATGATGATGATGGGGGGGGGGGGCTATTTTGGTAAAATAAGCACACATGGATGCCTATAACGGGCCTGTGCAAACAGCCAGGTATAAAGGTGCACCAAATTAATAAAAGGGTTCACTGCCACCAGCCATTAAAGTTAAGTTTGTCCTTGTAACATACATGATACTTTTAAAAGGAGAAAGGGGAAACTCTATCTTCCCCAGCACCCAGTGTGAGATCTCAACTTGGTGTTGAAATGTACGATGTGTGCTCCTTTCGAGCCTATACACTCCTGTCCTTTAAGGTTGCTAACCTTAAACACCATCTTTTTAGTGGCCATTGCATCTACCCGAAGAGTGAGTGAACTTCAGGCTTTAACTTGCAAGCCTCCATACACTATTTTCTTTAAGGACAAGGCCCTTAAAGTTAAACCCACCTTTTTTCCCAAAATTGTATCTGAATTCCATCTGACTCAGAAAATAACATTACCATCATTTTACACTCCTTCAGGGAAGGGGAAGGGGAAGGGAAGGGATACACAGGCTTGTTCCCAAATGTGCACTAAGTTTCTATAGCACCAGAATGGCAAAACTCAGACAGGATGACCAACTGTTTGTTGGTTACACAGGCCACAAGTTCGGTATGACAATCACTAAATAGACGTTATCCAGATCGATAATACTGGCTATATCTGAATGCTACAGACTGGCAGGAAAAGATTCTCCAGAGGGCCCACAGGCGCATTCGACCAGGGGCATGGCTACTTCCTCTGCATTACAGATGGGAGTACCAATTAACGAAATGTGTGCGGCTGCCACATGGTCGTCCGTACACACTTGCACCAAACATTACAGTTTAGATTCTTATTAAAGCAGGGAAGGCTTATTTGGTGAGGCAGTGTTGCATTCTGTGCGCACAGACCTATGAGAACTCCTAAATTGTCATGTAAAATTCTGACTTCCTCCTCCAGTAGTACTAGAACTGCTTTGGGAGTCTATCATAAGCTAAGGAATATATGGGAGGACACAATCCATTCGAAGAGCAAGTTACTTATCGCTGGTAACTTTATTTCAATTGGATGTTCCTCCCACGTATTCCTCATCGCCCCTCCCAACCTACCCCGCAGTAGAATTTCCTTTGCTATTGCAGTCTTCGCTCTATCAGGAGGAATAACTGTCAGGTATGCAATAAATCCTACATTTGTAAAAACAGAACTGAAGCCAACAGACGCTGCGCGCACTATATATCCCTTCAGTGACGTTGACCTCGAGACAGAGGCCTCCAAGGGACATTGAGTCGATGGGCATCGACGTGCAGTGCCCCCTGCTGAAAAAGAAAATGGCCCCTGTCTTTTTTTCACCATTTTCTATTTGTGAGGTCTTTCTTTGGTTTTACTCTGTGCGTCACGACAGGATTGAACCCTTTGTTTGTCTTGCCTTTAGCTGGCGTCAGCCCTGAAGCCTTCCTTTGGCTCCAGTGTGTCTGGAAAGATTGGATGTGAGGGAGGGTCCCAAAACTCCCCTGTCGTTTGTCTGTAGGAATGCCTGAATGCAACTAGTCCTGATTGACTGGCTGGCTGCCCTGTGATTGACAGCCTAGGCTATGCATGAATGGAAGAAACCTGCTTAAAAGGTGAGGGTTTTGGGACTGCAGGCAAAGTCGACCACTTGGAGTAACACCCGACGAAGAAACCGTGAAAGCTTGCTGCATCCTCGTGGACCTTTGAATTGCCTGGTGAAACGCTGCTTCTGTGCTGAACTCTTTTGTCACCTCAACAGAGGCTCCAGATGGACCAACTTCTCCCCTTGGGTTAGTGGGACCAACTAAGCCCCAGACAAACTCCACTGGACCATCGCCCCCGACTTGCTGTGCCTCTGTTGCTTCAGAAGCCCAGTGCCAGGGGTCGAGTATCCATAGTCAAGTGGAACGTCTGAAGCAGAAACAAATCGAGCTAGAAGCTCCAGGAGTCTAAGGACCCTCCAGAAGCAGAACAACCTGATCGCGAGTCCCCTCACCAGAGTGCAGGACCCAAGGAGTGAAGGAAGCCCAACAGGTATCTGAGAACTCCCAAGTACCGCTGCAGGACCCTTCTGGACGTCCTCCCTCTTGTCCCCATGACTAAGGCTCAGTAGCAAGGGTCTGCACTGCTGAAGCAAGACAGAATCCAGCTGGACCACTCTTCTTCAAACAAGAGCTACTTTTTAGGCTTGGGGTACTTGCCTTATTGCCTTTTTGCTGTGCTTTTCTCAGTTGGGAATTGCAGTGGCTTATCTTTTAGAGTTGATTCCAACTCTATTTTTCACAAGTTTAACAGCTTGTGACCCTACAAGTGATTTTTCTACAAACACTCTATTTTTGTGCTAGACTTAAGTGCCTCAGATCCCTAGACTGTGCCACAATTGACTTTGACTGTCCTGGCTCCCTGAAGACACTTCTAGTCCATCTACTTTGATACTGTTTGTCCATCATTGTTGGTAGCCTGTAGACTGTTAATGCTGGGAAAGGCTTATCTAGATTTCTTTGGAAGATGTATTTGTCCTCGCATGTACTGAGAAACGGTTTAAGCTTTTTCCTTCCTAAACCTTTCTCTAACCTCAGAATCTGCAAAGTATAACTAGTGTGATTTATAAATGCTATTACTTTCCTTGTGATTGAAGTCACTTCAGGGTGTAAGAAGCCTATCCAAAGTTTATCCACTAACTTGTTGGTTCGGAAAAGTACTTTTTAAAGTATATTTACATTGGTAAATGAATTGCCTTTTTAAAGAACGCTTATTTAAAATTTGCTATTAATTAAACAAATAACTATAACAGAAAACTTGAGTAGAAGTGTTACTTGGCTACTTTTATTTACGGATATCATTTGTACAGCTCAAATGTACCCCTGTTTAGATGGGCCTGGCTGCTCTGTTACACTACCAACTTGTGTAGTACAGACCTATACCAAAAGGTGTTCCCTAATACCAAGCAGATCAGTGTTGTGTAGTCTCACATAGTATGACTGCATCCATTCCTACCTAACAGTGTGGAAAAAGGTTCCCACTTAGAGGTATAAGGAAACCTAATCCACCAGTAAAAGCAAAAAGTTCTGGGGTTGACACAAGTCAGGAAGATTTATCATTGCTATGAAACCTAACGGGGATACAATGTATCCTCTTGCTTACTGACATGTCCTTTTTATTGCACGTTTACTTGAATGGCTTGTGGTAGTGGTTTTACCTTAGTGACTTTTTAGTCGTAATACTTGCAGGCTGTTAATGCAACTTCATCAATGCAGAGAAGGGCCACCGTTTTCCAAAATGTTGCGCTCTTTTTTTCGCCAATTCTGTTGTGCTTGCTGTTTGAAGTCTTCCCCTGCCATTCTAGCTGGGAACAACCTCAGTGGAAGTTTTGTCTTCGGCAGGAACCTTTTAGATTCCCCGCCCAGGCTCCAGAGTGTCTGAGAAGGCAGGAAGCCAGGGAGGAGTCCAAACCTTTGCAGTCCCTTGTATTCCACCTTGCCTGAAAGGAACCCACTCCCATTTGGGAGCTGGCTGTCCTGATTGGACAGCCGAACTGTCCCTTTCTATAAAATGCAGGGGGGAGATTGCAGCAGCTGTGCTGTAGTTCCTGATAAATACTCCAAACCTGCAGACAAGTCGACCACTGGCTCTGTTTCTGAAGAGGAAGATGAAGAAAAGACATCTATCGATTTCCAGCAACCAGAGAGCTTGCTGTGTAACCAGTGCCTGCTGTTACCCTTCCTTCCTTCCTTCCTTCCTTCCTTCCTTCCTTCCTTCCTTCCTTCCTTCCTTCCTTCCTTCCTTCCTTCCTTCCTTCCTTCCTTCCTTCCTTCCTTCCTTCCTTCCTTCCTTCCTTCCTTCCTTCCTTCCTTCCTTCCTTCCTTTCTTCCTTCCTTCCTTCCTTCCTTCCTTCCGGTCCCAAATGCACCGAGACCTACCAAGAGGCTGTTGAGATCCACTATACTCAAGAAGACCTGGATTTTGGGCCAGTCCTTGGTGTGCTGACACGTTGCTGGGCTGCAATACCCTGGGACCTCAAGCCATTACGCGGTGCACGGTCTTCTGAAGGCTGAATAATCCGGAAACTTTGGTGGCATCCTGCTGGACCTCCAGAGACTTGATTTGAATCCTTAGGTCACCTCACCAGAGTGCTGGACCAGATTAGCAACAAGAATCAGACCAGTGATATTCTGTCTTCTCCTAACTCCTGAAAAGGGCGCCAAAACCACAGAACCGCATCCAGCAGCGAAGAACCCCTGCCCTGTAATCTTACCCATTGATCTCTGCTGCAAAATCCCTTTGTGTCCTATCTTCACAATAAGGAATTAATTGACCAGCTTTTGGCTGCAGATCCCGAAGATGTCATGCTGCTATCCTTTTCTGTGCTAAGGTACTGTTTTGGCTGGGGTATTATCTTACCTTAAGCCTTCTGTGATTCCTGTGAAGCTTTGGGGTGATTCATGTGATTGGGAGTCCTCTCATCCAGTTAACCCAGCCCACTTGGTAGAATCCCTCTAGGGTGTCTTCTCTGAAGTCCCTGTAACCTTTCTACAACCCTTTCTATAACCCACTCTGTGCTTTTTTCCTCTTCCCCCTTCCCCTGCACTTGTGCGATCTGAATAACTCTTGGCCTAGTAGGATCGCTGTCTGTCTTCTCTTTGTTTCCCCTTGTTAGGGAGAATTCTCATAAATGTGCAAATTCCTCTCTACCTTAGGAGATCCCCAGTTCTTTTGCTGAACTTTGTGACTTTGTACTTTTAATTTTTCTAATTCCATTTGTTTTGTGTATCTGTTTGCTTTGGTTATGGAGTCTAACCAACCCCATAGGCATCATCTTTTCATTTTTGTCACACAGCACCCTCAGTGCAGTGGCACAGGGAAGCCTTTCAGGCTTGCCCAAGGTTTAAATACCTTCCCTGGGATAAACTACTGTTTCCCAGAGTAAGTAAAGTGAAATTAACTTTACTAGTCTTTTAAATTCCTAGACCAACACACCCTATCTTAAAATAGACTGCTGGAGGGGTTACTTAGTATCCCCTGTCTCTAGATACTCATGTATCAGTCAAATGCTACCCTTTCCTCTAAGAATGGCTGGTGGCAGTGGTTTTACAACAAACTACCATGATTTTTCCCAACCACAAGCGCTGTTAGCGTTTAATCACGGGAGCCATGTTTTTCAAGATGGTGTCGGAGCCCCCTCTGTTAAAAACAGGTCCCGGTCTTCTTTTTTCGCCATTTCTTTGTGGAAAGGTCCTTCTAGAGTTTTGCTCTGCGCGTCAAACCAGGTTTGGTCTCTTTGTTCATTCACCTTTGGCGGGCTTCAGGAGTGTCTGGAGTGGGCAGGAAGCGAGGGAGGTGCCCAAAACTCCCTGTGCTTAGTCTCCTAGGAGACCCAAATGCACTCTGTGGTGATTGGCTGGGTGACTGTCTGGCAAGGACAGCAACCCTGCTGGGCGAGTGACAGCTAGGCTGGAATTAATGGGAGTGAACTGAATAAAAGGCAAGTCTCTTGGCTTGGAAGGCAGAATCGACCACTGGAACGAAGGAACCGAAGAAGAGCTTGAAGAGGACGGCTGCTGCAACTCCTGGACTGGTTTTCCCCGGTGAAGCACTGCTGCAGGTCCGAATCACCAAGTTCACATTGACAGAGAAGCTCCTGCCAGGACGTCTTCTCCCTTTGAGTTGGTGAGACCAGTAAACTCGGAAGTAAGCCACCTGGACACCTATCTCAGAGCTGGTTCAATTTCCTCAGAGTTTCTGCAGGAAACCGTAGAACCAGGGAGAGGGACACCAGTTTTGTGCTTTACTCACAGCCACCGAAATTGAAGTTTGCCAAGTGCCAGCTTTTTAACCAGTCCCAGTGCAGTGCAGGAGTCCCCTGACATCCTCCCTCTTGTCACCACGACTGAGGCACAGGGACAGCGAGATCTGCAGGAACTGCCAGGAACAGAAGTCATCAGCTGCATCTTTTTCTTCATTGAAAGGTACTGTGAAATAAGACTGAGAGTACTTACCTCTCACGGTGAAAGTGCTGGAGACTTTTGCAACTCGCAGGCCTGATCAGCTTGTGACCCAACGTATGATTATTCTTTTGACAAACTACTTCCAAGAACTTTTGCAGCGTCTTTGCCGTTTACTTACCAGAACCGCTTTCTCCTATCCAAGACTTTAGCCCATTGACTTTGGCCTAGCCTATTGAATTGAATTGACTCTTCTGGTGAGCTCAAAGCATTTGCACTGTCTAAGAAGAATTGTAACCTTTCATGTTCTAATAATCTTTGCCTTATACCCATCTTGAAAAGCATTCTCAAATAGTATTGAAGTATATTTGTGTGCGATTATATTGCCTCCTAATGAATGTTTTATAACTGACAGATAAATTAATAAGTATTTATAAAAGAAACCTTGAGTGTAAGAGTTTACTTGAACACTTGTGATTGTAGACCTCTGTGTAACATAATTACTGCTCACATTCCCCTCTTGATTTCTTTTTCAAACTTTATTTACAATTTCATCAGAAAAAATACAAAATAATCAACCAACTAAAAACTTTGGAACTACTTACAAACTTAGACACTACAACATGTCTGAAAGCTGGAAATTTAACAAATCTTTATACAGTCAAAAAATAAGTGTCAAAACTTAAAAGAACACATAGATTAGTATAAATCCGAAAATGTCCCCCAAATCTTTTCATGAGAAATCAATTTGTTGTTTCTTCTGTATATCACCAATTCGACCTTTCCAAGTTTGTGCATCTCATCTAACCATTCCTGAAGCTGTGGGGCAACTTTTGTTTTCCACCCCATTATAATTATCCTTTTGGCGATGATAGCACCTCTAAACGGCCATTTTTTGTGACGGTCAATTTACTTACTAATGCATCATCACCCAAAATCATTGTTTTGAAATCTAAGTCTATGCATTCGCCCAACACATCAACACAAATCTCACACACTAGTCCAAAAAGTTCCAACTCTAGCACAGCTCCATAACATATGTTCAAGTGTACCAATTTCCTGGACACAACCCAGCACACATCAGAATCTTACATACCACGTTTTTTCAACCGTTCCGGGCACCAATAAACTCTGTCCAAGATCTTATTTTGCCTAGACCTCTCTCCAAGATTTAGTGCGCAGAGCATCACATTTCTACACATACTCTGCCAAGCGTCCTGTGAAATTTCAAAGCTAATCCTCCTGCTCCATTCCAATCGGATGTCATTATTTTTGTGATTCACAAAAATCAACTTATATAATTTACTAGCAAGCCCTCCTTCTTCCGGCTTTGGATTGGCCAGAAAAATGTTCTAATTCAATTTATTTGACCAGTCTATTTCATCAATACAATTCCTCAGACACCTGTAATCACCATTAGTAAAACCTGAAGTGTTCCATTCATCCTGCACTTCTCCAGCTGACATCCTCCTCCCATTCCTCTCGATCACCAATCACTTCCATTCCCCCCCAAGAATCATTCAGGCCAGAACAACATTCTCCCATTTTGCCGTATTTTCAGATTTAACCAAATTGAAGCATGTGGTTCAAAGCATCAACACCCAACAGTTCCACTAGCTTATGCCTTGCTTCCCATAGAAATTCAGTGGTAGAAAACTTCCCCCAGCCTGACTTCGATTGACTAGTTAAGAGTTCTTGGGGTCAATGGACCCGAAAATCCAGATTCCGCAATAGGCCATTCACCTGGAGCACCATCCAAAAAAGGAATAAACGATTGGCCTAAAAAGGCCAACTCCCAACCCACCACGGTCCACCGGTAGCTGAAGTTTCCAAATCTTAAGCCTAGGAGGCCTGTGGTCCCAAAGAAATTCCTGCATTGAACGCTCCAGCTCTGCCCAATGATGCGGCCTGACCTTTAGAGGCAACATGCTAATATAATTTACCTTCGGGGGAGCCACCATCATGAGAGCATTCACCTTGCCCCATAAAGATATTCAACAATGACCATCTCTCCAAATATGCTTTAAAGCCTTTACAAACCTCCTTCAAATTCACTTCTACAATGTCCTCAACCAGCGGTGTCAACCACACCCCCAAGTAACGCATTTTCATTTCACACCACCTAAAACCCATGGACAAGACCAGTCTTATCACATGTAAACATCAGGGGCATTACTTCGGATTTTATCCAGTTAATTTTGTAACCAGAGGTTAGATAGAAGCTCCTTAAAAGGTGCATTAAAGCGATAAGTGAATTACTCAAATCTTGTAAGACAAGCAAAAGATAGTCTGCATAAACCATACCTTCTGCATCACACCCCAACAACTCACACCACATACCTCTGCATCGCTCCTAAGGGCAATTGCCAGCGGCTCAATGGAGATGATAAATAAAAGTGGCAAAAGCGGACACCCTAGCCTGGTTCCCCTTTCAAGATGAAAACGTTCCGAGATTAAACCATTAGTTTTCACCTATTCCGTGGGCTCCGCATACAATAGCTTAATCCATGAGATGTAGTCCCTACTTATGTTAATCTCCTGTAAAACTGAATAGAAGTACTCCCAGTTAACTCTATCAAATGCCTTTTCGGCATCGAGTGAAAGGACAGCAATATTTTTATCTAAATTCAAGGCCTGACCCATAGTCAGAAACAATTTGCGGATGTTGCTAGAGGAACGCCTGTTTCTGATAAAACCGGATTGATCATTATGGATTATATTTGGCAGATATTCTCTATCCTCAAGGCAAGAGCCTTGGATAGGATTTTATTATCTGTATTTATAAGACTGATGGGGCGGTAACTAGATGTTACATTTTCCTCGTTCCCTTTTTTTATGGAACACTGAAATCGATGCATGCCTAGTACTCTTAGGCAACCTACCATCCCTTCTAGATGTCAAATACACATCCCTCAACAGTAAAAGTGCGCAGTCTGGTAAAATTCTGTAAAATTCAACTGGAAGCCCATCCGGCCCCGGCGATCTACCAGAGTTCAGTTTCTGCTGGCAGTTCCTCTCCCAGGGTTAAGCTTTCTGTTTCTGAAAGCCTTGGTATGTTAAGATTGTGGAAAAAATCCCTTCCTCTACCTGAGATGTCTGACTCATTACGATATAGGTCCAAATAGTACGGTCTAAATGTCTCATTAATTTGTCTAGGATTAAATGTAATTTTACCATAAGTATCCAAGATTGAATTTATTGCTGCATCCGAATTTTGTTTTGTTAGTCTATATGCCAGCCATTTCTCACATTTCTTACCCCGCTCGAAATAGGTAGACTTTGAATAATATAGGGCAGACTCTGCTTTTTCAGAGAGGATGTTATCCATCTCCTTCAATTTCCGAATTCAGTCTTCTTTGCCGAGTCTGTCTGATCGATCATCAAATCTCTAGCTACATTTCTTATTCTCAAATCCAGATCCAGTCTAGCTTCCTCAACTTTTTTCCTTTTCCCGCTCGACAGCCCCAACAAACCCTGCATAGTACATTTAAATGCCTTCCATACATTCTGCAAACTTATATCATCTGAACAATTCTCAAGAACAAAATAATTTGCCTCAAACAATTCTTTCAAATATACTCTCATCAGACAATATCAAGGTGTTCATTTTCCATGAATATGACCTACACTTATCAAACTTTGTTTTTAAATGCATGGAGATCGGTGCATGATCGGTCAATAAAATATTTCCGATATAAGTAGAGCGATGATTCTCCGTCAACACCCCACCAGTGAATATCCTATCCAGCCGCGAATATGTACCATGTGCCCAGAAAAGAAACTATATTCACGTGCATTTGGGTTCTCCAATCTCCAGTTGTCCTTAGATTATGTTTTTCCATAAGGGCTTTCAGTGCGAGACGATGGGATCAGTGTTTCCACCCTGTCTGAATCTACTCCTATCCCTAATTGGGTCCAAAATTGTATTAACCTCCCCTCCCCCCAAGGAGAATATTCAGTGACTTTAGGTTCAGAATCTTCTGAAGCATGTCTAAAAAAAGAACCATCGTCCACTGTGGTGGCATACAAACTGCAACGGACTACACGCTCCTGCTCAATCTCCACCAACATACGAGCAAAGCTTCCTTCCTTATCCAAGCATTCCTTCAAAAGTTTCGATGGTAACTTTTTACGAATAAGTATTGCTACTCACCTGGATCTGTACGTAAAGGATGACCCAAAAGCATGTCCGAGATGACCCAAAAGCACATTCCAAGATACCACGTTCAAGTCCCCCTTTCCAAACCACTTTCCCCAACATTTTCTCAACATCACAACAGAATACTAATCTCAACAATCTACAAAATGGAAAAAGTACCTCCCCCTTAAGAAAAAGTTGTGGCCGTAAAGCCAGAGCAAGCCAACAGAACAAGAAAAAAAACATCCAACACCACCCATGTCCCAGGACCTCCTCCCAATCCCAATAGAACCCAAAGAAACATTATCATGAAAATTAAGACAAACCAAAAAAGTTCCTGCCAAATCCTGGTTAATGTCTAACATATTTTCTCCAGCATGGGGTCTGGCATGGATTCACATGCTCATGAATATTCCCCGTCGTCAGGCTGGGAATCCTCGGTAAAGAAAAAATCAGTATCAGTTTCGTTTCTGATCTGTCTTGCTTAGTAACCAATCACTGATCTGTGTCATACTGCCCCCAGCCAATGACTGCCCTCTCCCTAAACCCCTCCCCTGGCAGCCATCCTCAGATTTTTACCACACGTTCAAGTGTTGGGAGTCCTCGTGCTTTAGCTCTCGATCTTTTACTGTGCTTTTTCAGGAGAGTTTCTCATTTTTCGGTTTAATCTAGCCTCAAGCTCCACCGTTTCCACTTCCGATAACCGGGACCCGTTTCGGAATTCTTCTACGCCCCTCAAGGGTGAGGTTTTCGTCGAGTTACGCTTCTTGGAGGTTCCAGAAGATCTGAGGCCTACCTCAACGGACATGGCCCAGGACAAGGGAAGCGCGACTCCCGGATCCAAGCTGTTCAGGAGCTGCCCGGGATGCGGATTGCAAAATGTTTTCAAGGAGGACGAGCATTCGAGATGTCTCGACAGCCTTCATGAGGACAAGACGCACGTGGAGAAGGACTGTGCGTTCTGCAAGAACCTGTCGGAACGGACCAAGCAAGATCGTCGTTCTCGCCTTGCCGCCTGGCTGGAGAAGGGCACAGCAGGTGAGAAGGCGAAGAAAAAGTCTTAGCGGTCTTCTAAATCCTGCGAGGGCGCCCCGGCGATGGGGGCCCAACAGAAGCCCAAGCACTGCGAGTCCGCGGGCACCGGGTGCGCCGAAAGGTCGGGCTCTTCGGCTGCCAAGCAGGGCGCGACTTCCCTGGCACGATCAACCACGAGCCAGCGCTCTGGTTCGGGGAAGAGGAAGTCCGAGAACCCGGGTAAGCTTCTGGAGAGGCCCCAGTCGATCTTGAAAGGAGCCGAGGGGGAGCGAGGCGATGACCCTCCCCCCAAAGCGAAGGCCCAGGACGCACCTAAGGTGGTGAGGGCCTTGATCCACCTGGCAAAGGCCTCAATCGAGGTTGTTGCAGCGGCCCTGGCGAAGCCGGCAGAGACTACGCCAGTGGAGGCGGCCTCGGGGCCCAGAGTTTCCTGCCACCGCGGAGGGAATCCTCTTTCCAGCCCATCGTTAAGACCCCCGTGAAGACCCCGGTGGAAAAAGAGGGGGGGGGCGGTGGCCATTATGGACTCGGATTCAGCCTCCGAGGAGGATCTGGTGGAAACCGTGAAAGGCCTCAACGGGAGGTTCGAAGGCCTCACCGAGAGGTTCGAGAAGGTTCGATCCCAGGGGAAGGTTCCTGCTGATGTGATCGAAGATAGCGACGAGGGCCCAGTGGAGCAGCCATCCCGCCCGTCGCAGCCATTGCCCGAGCCCCAGGATAGCTCGGCTGCCATTTTGTTGGCGATCCAATCCTTATGTACTGAGATAAGGACGAGGTTACCACAGACCCCGACGGAGGATCCAGGACTGGCAGGAAGCCCTCTGAACAAGCGGAGGAGAGTCCACCCTGCACCGCCCTTCGTGCACACGAGACCTGTGGACCCCTCATACCACCCCCCCCACCCCCCCTCGCCGGACCCTCTGGATGATACGGCGACGGATACAGCGATGGGGACGGACGACGACGGTGGCGATGATACAACAGACATTCCTTCATCACCACCCCCCCCCCCCCTTCGGTCCTCTCCGCCCGACGAAATTGGCTTTCCACACCATGATAGCCAGGGCATCTGAGCTCTTCAAGCTCTGCCCTGAGGAACAGAAAAAGGAAGGCTTTCTTTACCAACGAAGGGAGGCCAAGAGACAAGAGAAAGATGGTCCTCATGGTACCGTTGCTCGCTGACATCTGGGACGAGGGGCTGGCTATCGTGAAGAACCCTTCCACGACACCCGCCAAAAGGGACAGGTACGCGAAGTACCGGGTCTCCGATGGCGCCCTCTTGTGCCTCAGGGCCCAGCCTACGCCGGACTCGGGCGTCTTGGCAGCGGCCAAGAAGAAAGCGGCGGGTGCGGCGGCTTCAACTTCCACTTCCCCGCCGGACAGCGAGGGCAAGAAGTTGGACTCCATGGGACGACGAGTCATCTCGTCAGCGGCGACGATAATTAAGGTGGCCAATGCCTTAGCGATTGTGGCCCGTTACGACAGGGAGCTTTGATTCAAGATAGCTCCCCTGCTAGACTTCCTACCAGACGACAAGAGGGCGGAGGCCCTACAGATTCTGCAGGAAGGTGAGGTGGCGTCGGATCACGCCATAACGGTGGCAACAGACATTGCCGATACTGGATTTCGCCAGCTGGGCAACGGGGGGGGACGAGGATGGCTCAAGGTGACAGACTTTCGCCAGGACGTCCAGACCAGAGTATTGGACATGCCGTTCGACGGCAACAACCTGTTTGGGAAGATGGTGGATGAGTCCCTCCAGGCCATCAAGACTGACAGAGACAGCCCGATCCTTAGGAGTCCTTCAGCAACGGCGGCCCTTTCGGAGCTCTGGAGGCAAACAGGGAGCCTCCAAGGGATCCATCGGTGGCTCTTCTACGTACCGCCAGACGGCCCGCTCCTCGTCCCAGGAGACCTACAGAGGACGCGGCAAGCAAGGAGGGTCTCGCCGCCGTCACGGAGGCCAAGGTGGCCAGGCCTCTTCCAAGCAGAAATGAACCGGCCATAGCGTTGGGCCCCCACCAAAGCACCCCGGTAGGAGGCTGGCTGACTAAGTTCGTCAGCATGTGGGAGTCCATCTCCACCGACCGTTGGGTGCTGGACACCCTGGCCCGCAGACACTCGCTAGAATTTCAAAAGAAGTGTCCTCGCATTCCTCCCGTGTCCAGGAAGGAGAATTACGTCCCTCAACTGCTGTTGGAGGTAAGGGTGATGCTCAAGAAAGGTGCCATCAAACTCGTCCCCAAGAGGCTCCGGAGTATACTCCAGGTACTTCCTTGTCAGAAAGAAGACAGGCGGTTGGCGCCCCATCCTGGACCTGCGTCGGTTAATCAAGTACATCAAGGCACAGAAATTCAGGATGGTCACCCTCCAGCACGTGCTGGGACAGCTGGAGGAGGGCGACTTCCTATCGTCGTTGGACCTGGAGGATGCTTACTCATCCCCATTCTAAAAGGACACAGAGTTCCTCAGATTCGTAGTCCAGGGGTGTCACTACCAATTCAGAGCCCTGCCGTTGGGATTGAAGTCGGCACCCAGGGTGTTCACCAAGTGCCTCGCACCAGTGGCGGCGCGGCTGCGCCTGCAGGGGATCGACGTCTACCCCTACCTGGACGACTGGCTAATCCGTGCAAGGTCAAGAGAACTCGCCGTCGAACACACGGCGAGGACCGTCCGCCTACTCACGGAACTGGGATTCGCCATCAACTACCCCAAATCCCACCTGGTTCCTTCGCAGGTGGCACTGTTTCTGGGAGCAAAGCTCGATACAGTGGAGCGATTGGCATCTCCGTCGGAAGAAAGAACGAAGGCCATTTTGGGCAAGGTGCAGCGCCTGTTAGCCACGGAAGTGGCCAGGGTGAGGTCCATCAAGTCCATCCTCGGGATGATGTCCTCATGCTTCTACCTTGTGCCCCTTTTCAGACTTCGGATGCGTCCGCTACAAGAGTTCCTCGACGCCCGCTGGATTCAAGCGGCGGGTAGCTTCGAAGACAGACTTCCGCTCGACGAGGAGTTCTGTCGGGTGATTCTATGGTGGGGTACCCGTGCGCACCTCACGGCAGGCACAGAGTTTCAGACCCCGGCATATCAGGAGACGGTGACGATGGACGCCTCCCTGGAGGGATGGGGTGCTCACGCCGGCGATCTCCACGCAAGAGGCCTCTGGCTCCCAGAGGAGAGGTCTCTCCACATCAACATCCTGGGGCTATGAGCCGTGTTCTGGGCTCTCAAATCGTTCCTTCCGTCCCTCAAGGACAAAGTGGTGAGGATCTTCACCGACAGCACCACCACGATGTTCTACATCCGGAAGCAGGGAGGCACCAGATCCCCAGCCCTATCCAAGGAGGCCCAGGATCTTTGGCACTGGGCCATCGCCCAGGGGATGTTTCTGGTTCAGTTCCACCTGGCAGGAATAAAAAACACCATTGCCGACTCACTCAGCAGGGAGCTGCACTCGTGCCATGAGTGGGAACTACACCAGGGCCAGGTGGATCGGCTCTTTCAATGATGGGACAAACCCCAGATGGACCTGTTCGCGACGGCGACGAACTCCAAGTGCCAGAGGTTCGCCAGCAGGTTCACACAGCTGAGGAGCATGGGCGATGCTTTCTCGTTCCCTTGGGACGGCCTGTTCCTGTACGCGTTCCCTCCGTTGCTGTTGCTGCTCCGTCTCATCAACCAGCTCAAGAGGTCCAAGTGCAGGATGATCCTCGTCGCACCGGCGTGGCCGAGACGGATCTGGTTCCCGGACCTTCTGGACTTGTCAGCGTCCCCACCTATCAAGCTGGCGACGGACGCGGATCTTCTCTCCAGAGAAGGAGGCGCCATTCTTCATCACGACCCGGAGTCGCTGAACTTGCAGGCATGGCTCCTGCAGCACTAGAGTGCTGACTGACTGCAGAGAGGTTCTTGCAAAAGCCAGGGCGTAAGTGGAAGAGGTTCTCTGTCTGGTGCCATGCACAGAAGATTAACCCTCTGCGGGTTACGCCCCCTCAAGTATTGCCGTACCTACTGTCGCTGGCAAAAGCTGGACTGGCTCACGCCTCCATCAAGATAAATCTGGCTGCCATCTCCCGATACACCAGAATTACAGGACGGGCGTCCTTGTGGTCTCATCGCCTGGTGAAGGAATTTATAAAGGGACTATTCTGCCGTTGAAGTTCCTGTCGTGGAAGACAGCATTTCTTGTGGCCATCACCTCCGAACGACGAGTGGGAGAGATCCAGGCCCTATCTTGCAAGCCTCCATACTTGACTTTTCAAGACAAGAGGGGGGTGCTGAGGACGCACCCCTCCTTTATGCCCAAGGTGCCGTCGGACTTCCACCTCAACGAGCCCTTGGTGTTGCCAGTTTTCTTACTGTCGCCTTCGTCGCAGGCTGAGAGTACTCTGCACTCGCTGGACGTAGCTAGAGCGCTGAAGTTCTACGTGGACCGCACAAAGAGTTTTCGGAAGACATCACAGCCGTTTGTGAACTTTGGACCTGTGAATCAAGGGAAGGCTTTCTCAAAGGCTTCCATTTCCAGATGGCTCTCCGGCTGCATCATGCACTGTCACCGGTTGGCAAACCGACTGCTGCCCGGCCGTCCGAGAGCCCATTCGACCAGAGCGATCGCTGCTACCACGGCGTTCCTGTCTGGTGTGCCCCTGCTGGACATCTGCAGGGCTGCTACGTGGAGGTCAACGCACACCTTCACAAGATTCTACTGCGTCGATCGGGAGTCCAGGGTCGGCCAAGCAGTGCTGCGCAACCTGTTCGCTTAAGGTGAGCCTGGTGAGGAGGTAAGAGATGCTTAATGTTGAGTTGTTGTATTGCTTAATGTTGAGCCTGTTGCCACCTCCCGTGGTTGTGCATGTGTATACTGCTATGTATTCTTATATTCATGAGCATGTGAATCCATGCCAGACCCCATGCTGGAGAAGGAACAAGTTACTTACCTGTAACTGTTGTTCTCCAGCATGGGTCTGGCATTGATTCACATGCGAACCCTCCCTCCTTCCCCTCTGCGGCTCTTCACTTGGTCATACTGCCACTTTGCGTGCTACCAAATCTGAATATGGCTGCCAGAGGCGGGGCTTAGGGAGAGGGCAGTCATTGGCTGGGGGCAGTATGACCCAGAGATCAGCAATTGGTTACTACTAAGAAAGACAGATCAGAAACTAAACTAATACTGATTTTTTTCTTTACCGAGGATTCCAAGCCTGGCGACGGGGAATATTCATGAGCATGTGAATCCATGCCAGACCCATGCTGGAGAACAACAGTTACAGGTAAGTAACTTGTTCCTTAATCCTCATCTTTTGACAAAACATTACAAATGCACCTAAAATCATAAATTGACTATGAACTCCATCACTCATATCCTTGTCGCTCATACATCAAAAATAGAACCAAACCCCTCTGGAACAACCAACCACAATACATGCATACGTCAATCAAAAGCATGGCAAAGCCTTAACCACCCCCTGGACCAACCAACCACAATACATGCACACGTCAATCAAAAGCATGGCAAAGCCTTAACTTTAAGAACCCCATAAGTCAAATACTCACAGAAGATGCATAAATAAATTCCTCACATACTTATTAATGAAACTGCACTAATAATGTGCCACAAGCGTCCATACATCCTAAAAACCCCATCTAACATCCAAGAATTAAACCCAACCTTAATGTACCAGTCGTGCCCCGGGAATAACTAAACCCAGCTCCCGTTCGTGTTAAGTTTAAGGAAATCCAACAACCCATTAGACCAAGGACGCTACAAGAATCGTCCGTATTGAGTGAACACATAATATTAATGCCTCTCATGCGCTCATACAATCCCAAGATCACATTCAACGTCCTCAAGTCAAATTCACACACAGAAGGAAATGCACCATACAATGATGAGCATGCAATTCAAAACTTTCAATGGTGCATAAAACCCAATGCAAGCATAGGCGCGGAATGTCGGAAAAAACCCAGTGCTAACGTGAACGCTCAAACTTGTTCAGGCTATAACCATATCCACTGAGCATAATCACAAAAGCAATGTATTGCTATAATTTCCCACCGAAAACAACCAATGAAAGCACGTGTAATGGCATAGGTAACTGTATGACCAGGTTTGTGCACATGCATATCTCTAACATTTAGAATTCTAAAAAATGAGCACACTTGACAGTTACAACAATAACTTTGAAGTGAAGTGTCCTGACACAATTGGCAGTTAAACAAGTAGGTGCCTAAAAATAGAGGAAAGTGCCCAAGACCAATGGACAATCCCACTACCACTAAATTGTGTACATTTAAATTAAGGCAATGTTGATATGAATCGGCTCACCTTGACAATTAGTGGTCAGTATTTCCCCCCCCCCCGCACCCTTCCTTTAAGTTTCTAGTCTAATCAAGTAAGACTCTTAACAAATGGACTGAAGATGACATGTTTCGGACAGGCATAACATTCATAGTCATCCCACACAGAGCATTCCTCATCTCACAATAAATGACAAGTAACCCCCTTCCATATGTTTCCCAACCTTTCATACCCAGCACCCGCACCCAGGACATTGTATGCCAACAGCAAGCTTGACCTTCAGATCACATATCAACTGGTTCGAGAAAATCCACCTAGTAAGTAGACTACACCCAGAAGTATAACCCATAAAGATAACATTTTATTATCTTAAAATCTAATGTATTTTACCTAGGGCAAAAATGGCACTAACAGCAAATATGTCCATTCCCAGAGTCACACCGACAAGCCATTAGATTTAAGTTTAGACCAGGAAATACCCCAAAATTAACAGAACTACATCTCGAGAGAAAATGTAAGGTTGCGTAGAGGGCACCAGCAGTCACAAGAAGACCCAATCAGTGGATAGATACGCAAATATGGAGCTAGATTTCTGATTAAAACTTAAATTAACATGCCTAACAGGATCTGCGAGGCTCCTACTTCCCTCCATACACAGAAAATGGGGAACCCTAGAGCAGGGATACTCCAATATTCCCTTGCAACTAATGTTCCACTATATATTTAGAACTTCACCTGGCATCCGCCCTAGCCATCAATAGTCAAATGCGAGGGATTATGGTAATCGTATTTCAGCATATTATAAGTACCAAACTTGCTTCTCGAGGGTATTAACTGCCTGAATGCCGAGAAGTGTTGATTCCAACGTGGAGTACCGTACAAATCGCAAAGCAGTTGCTAAATATACTTACCCAAATACTATGTGAACCAAACCACTCCAGCCCCTATTAAAAATCCCACACGCAGACCACTGTCGCTCAACTGACAGTCCCAATCTTTAAAATCTTACACCTTGACACATGCGGAAACCCTGCCGTATATCAGCGTCTAAACTGCAAACAAAAATAAACATCTACCGAGGTGCTGAACAATTCCATATTCATTTTCGCGGTGCCTGAAGGCTCGAGGCTCCATGAGTCTGTTGCCAAACATACTGCACTTACCATAAAACTTACCATAAAACTTGGTAAGGGTGCAGAGCTGAGAAACAAGGTTCAAAATAAAACTCGCCAACAAATGAAAAGCGAATGAAAGGACACAAATCAGCAATGTTTTAAAAGCATCCAAACTCCTGCCCCAGGCTCAGTTGAACACGTCGGTGATGAAGTTAGTTGCAGCAGCCTCCAGTGTGTCGTCAAACGAAGTGTTTACATTCAGAAAAGAGTATGTTTTACTGAACAGAGAAGCAGACACCATTTTCATCAATGAGATCAATCCAAAGATGGAAGTATAGTAGTGAAAACTAATAAAACAAATTAAAATAGGATAAAAAATGAAATCATCCAGGAGCAGGAAATAGCTGATTAAGATGAGGAAACATTGCCATTACACTTTTCCAGCCACTGTAAAGCTTGGGCAGGGTCTGAAGTAGTTTTAACTCCATCTGGCAGTTCCAGGGTCATTGCATTACTCCTGTTTAAGAACACTTTCATATTCATCTGTTTCGCTAGATCCTTTGCACCTTTGAAAGATCTTCTCAACGCCAAGATCGCTTTAGGATAGTCTGGATACAGAAATACAGGGTTACCCTTGCAGCTGGTACTTCCCCTTGAGTCTAGCTGCTTTCATGAAATCCTCTTTGGTTTTAAGGCTCATAAAGGTAATCAGAATGTCTTGCCTTGGGACCTTGGTGTCTCCCAATCCTGAAAGCATGATCAATGTCACTCACAGAAATCGAACTGTAGTTAAAGCTTTCTTTAAGCACCTGAATCACCAAAGGGAGTAGATCTTCATTCACTGATCCAGCCAGGTCTTCAACACCAACCAGTCTTAGATTTATCCCTCTGTTTCAATTCCAGATCCAGGTATTTTTCTTTCTCCTTTTGTAGTATCGATATCAGGTTGTTGTAAGCCCGAAAGCTACCTGCTATCTCAGAGCCCATAGTGAAAATGTTCTCCAAGACTCTGACATCCAGCTGGGACACTTTCATGTTGCGCTCAGCCATGGACACCTTGACTTCATTGACATCTTGAGCGACCTGTAGCAGGACATTATAGACCTCTTGAATGTTAGGGGTGTCCTGTATCTCCAGGATCTGCTTAGGCTTTTTGGAAGCTGGGTTGTCTGCCTCTTCGATCTTCTTTTTTTGAGTTCATCATTTATCATAAATATCTTCAGGGAGAGGGCCCATGAGCAACAAGACTAGGCTGCTGCTTCAACACGCAACATTCCGGAATCCACATTCCCCTCTTGAGATGAGCCTGGCTGCTCAGCTCCGCTACCAAAACTGTGTAGTACAGACTTACCAAAGGTTGGTTTGCTTACACCTGTAGTCCTAGTTGTGTGTAGTGCTCCCAAAGGGTACTGCATGCAAACTTTGCCTAACACACCTCCCTTGCCGCGTCTCGGCTTGAAACACTTGTGTATAGGCGCGTTATAAATGCCTGATCATATCATAAAGTAAAATACTTAATTGTTTCAAACAGCTTTCATCAGGAACTTTATCTTTTGCTACATCTGTGCCTATCCTATTCTATACTGACCGGTCTGTTGGCCACTAGAGACCTAGTGACCTCTTCCTGCCACTGAGTTTGTGCTATCCTTTGAATGTGTTTTGCCATTCTGAAATGTACCTATAAGGTTATTTTACTCATCTGTGATTGGTTCCCTCGCTTCCCAAAAGTTATGCTGTTGGCTTCACCTATTTCTAATATTTCTTTCAGAATATGTTTATAGGTTTACCAACTGGGTCTTGCTTCCCCTGACTGCATGTGTAGAACAAATCTGCCTTGGGTTTTACTTACCTTGAATAGCCGTTTTATTAAGAATTGCAGTGTATTGTGGGTTTTACCAACCTTGGTCGCCTTGTGCCATCCTAAATTAGTGTAAAGAGTTATTGCTTACCTTAGTCAGTGTTCCACTGATCTGAAAAGCAACTGTAATAGTTTTTTCACCAATAGGTTTTAATCACCTGGTATAACTGAGTGTATTTATAGGTTTATACTATTCCTTGATTTTGTGTTCCACTAGTCAGAAATGTTTCCTGGTAACAGCAGAATTCTAACATTAGAACACGAGTGGGAGTTAAAAACAAGTGTGCTCAAACACAATTTTGAGCAATGGGATCAGCTAACAAAAGGGATTTGTACTACAGTAGAAAATGCAAAATGCCAACATTATGCCTACAGGTACCCACAGAAGGGATCCCTGGGGAATGCACTTTGGATCAGTTGGTCAGGGATATTTGCTTACTCCCTATTCTCACCCTCTGCGCACACACCTCTTTTGCAAACAAAGTGCACCAGGACCACATGACAATGATACTTATTGTACCTATGGGGGCACATCAAACAAGGCACTCCCATCTATTGAACACATCTCTGCTCCCACCAATAAAGCTAACTCCCTCACACTCTAAATTGACACACAATGTCCAAATCGAATCATGTTAGGAAAGAGAGTTCTCTTAGGCAACTTTCCCTCCGTTAGGGTTTTTTGCCAAAGTGCTGTTTGGGACAAGGCTTTAGAAAGCCCAGCTTGGATGAACAGGGTTACACCCCTTAGGTTTAGCCTGAACTACCCAAAGGTTTGGTAGCTGTAGATGAGCAGCTAGGCTTGGTGTAGAAGGGCTGTAGTGAAGCACACAGAACCCAGAGCATACAGTTAGTTTAAGGAAACTCTTGTACTCATAGTTATATAAATAATAGGTATTGTTTTAATTCAGTCTAGAGTCCTCACCGCATGAGGTCTCTAGACTAGTCCACTCTATGAAGGTCTCCTCCCAACTCCCCTGCTCCTCCAGAACTATCAAAGACAACATTGCCTCCCTTACCCCTTCCCTTACTGATTTCTGTAACCACTCCTTTGCCACTGGTTCCTTCCCTCTACCTCTCAAACACTCTTTTGCATCCCTTCCTTAAAAAGCTTTCCTCTGAGCCCTCCTGCCCTGCCAACTATCTCCCTATCTCATTTACCCCCTTTCTGAACGAACTCCTGGAGAAGCTTGTCATCTCCCAACTGACCCAACATACCGTGTCAGTGGGCTGTCTCCACGACCACCAGTCTTGCTTCAGAGCCGCCAGAGGAACGGAAACTGCTCTACTGAACACCCGTGATGACTTGCTCTCTAAGCTTAACTGTAACTCTCATTCTGTTATCCCCCTGGATCTTTCTTCTGCCTTTGGAAGTCAATCTGTCACCCTTAGAAGTCTGCTCTGTGACACCCTTTGCATCACAGGCCTGGCACTGGGCTGGTTGACCTTCTTCCTCTCCAACAGACATTCCCAGGTTCAACTGGGCCATTTTCTCTCCCCATTCACATTCTCCACCTGTGGTGCCCCTCAAGGCCGTATCCTCTTGCTTTTTAACATCTACCTTGCCCACTTGATCTCTTCCTTCTCTACTACTTTGTGTTATGCAATTGACACACAACTCTCCATCGAGCTTCCCTCCCCTTCCTCCTCTTTCATCCCGGACTGTCTGACTGTAATTCAGGCATGGTGCACTGCCAATGATCTCTTCCTTAAGGCCAGTAAGACTGAGATCCTTTTAATTGGGACCCCAGCTCCCACCCCTTCTCTCTGGCCTCCCTATATGGGTCCCCTCCCCTCCCCTTCCCCTCTTGTGAGGCAAAAAACCTTGGTGCATGTTAGCTAGAATTTTGTTAATGTGCTAATTCCCTTTAACCTGAGGTACCCCCAGCACTTTTGCTGGACTCTTGACATTTTTTATTTCTATCTCCTGAGTGAATTGCCCTTTTTACCACTCTCACTTTGTTTTTCTGACACAGATCTTTACTTCTTACTGTTTAATGGAGTCTGGTAAACTTCATAGCCATCTGCTTTTGCTTAGTGACGCACAGCACCCTTGTGCAGTGCCACTGAGAAGTCCCTTGGACGACTTCTCTTAATGTTTAAATACATTTAATTTTCTTGTGTGAACTACAGTTCCCAAGAATAGTGAAAAAACTGTTATTTTGCCTACCTTCTCGTTTGTGGGTCCAGCACACACCACCACCCTATGTGGAGTACTGGAGGGTTTGTAAGAAATGTACCCTTGTAATTATGTAAATGCTGTCAATCTCTGCTCTTCTCTTCATGTAAAATGTATTCTGTAAATGTTACTTTATTTGCCACTGTACCTTCTGCAACCCTGTTAATTATGTTACTGTATTTGCCAATGTACCTTATGCAACCCTATGTATGGAAGGCACCCAGATGCCCACAGGCTGGGAGCGCTATACAAATAAATAGTCATGCCTTCTTCCACTTCTCATGTAACCTTTTGGTACACCGACTAAACTTAAATGGCTGGTGGCAGTGGTTACTTTTTAGTACATTTTGTGCATTGGTACTAACGGGCTGATTTCTCAGGTGCAGCATATCACCCAGGGGGTGACCATTTTCCTCAAAATGGCCAGTGTCTTCGTTTTTTTGCCATTTTTCTTTTCAGTTCCTTTTGGGCATTTACTTGATTGTTTAGACTAGGTTTGAGTCCTTTCTGTGGTTTGCCTTTAGCGGGCTTCAGCCCTGAAGCCCGCCCAGGCTCCAGTGTGTCTATGAAGGCAGGAAATGAGGTAGGGGCCTGAAAATTCGCTGGCCTTAGTCTGTAGGAATGCCTGGCTGAAACCAGTTCTAACTGGGCGTCTGACTGTCCCGTAGGACAGCCAACCCCCAGGTGATTGACAGCAGTGTGCCTGTGGATGAATGAAATTCTGCATACAAAGTGAGGCTTTTGGGACTACAGACAGTCGACCACTGGAACAAGACCTCCGGCGAAGAGGACAAGCAGATATGTCAGTTGCACCTTCCAGGACCGCAAAAGCACTGGTGAAGCCTTGCAGCTGTGCTGACCCCGTTTCACATCAACTGTGAAGGTCCGCCAAGGACGACTAGGCTGGTTGGACCAACTAGCCTCGAGACCTGCATCCTTTTGGCTCAACCCCAACTTGCTGCAACCTTTCTGGGCTGCAATACCCCAATACCTGGGGTACCTGGACCATCATTGAGTGCATAGCCTTCCAAATAAACAAATCCAGCTGAAACTTTGCAGGCATCCGTGGGGTCCTATAGAAGCAAAACTTCATCAAAGGTCCCCTCACTAGAGTTCAAGACCGAGTGACTAAGGAAAATCCAACTAGGGATATTCGTTCCTCCTTGAAGCTGAGAAAAAGACAACAAAACCACAAAGACCCGCTGAAGTCAGTGGAATCCATTGCTGCGGAGTCCCTCTCTAGAGTGCTGCCGCGGATGCCCGCCAAAGGTCCCCCCTTTCATCACCATGACCAAGGAGCAGGAATCCAGATCTGCATCAGGAAGGGAACCAGCTGGGACGTCTTCATTTTTAAGGTACTGGGATTGGGGTGTAACTAACTTGTGCCATTTTCGGTGCTTCCTGGCTTGGGAAGTGCTATTTTCACCCATCTAGAGTTGACCTCAAATCACTTTTGCAGGTCTTTCAGATTGTGCACCCTGAGGTAAGGTCCTGTTGAGCTCCTGAAATTCTTCAAGAACTTCTGACTGTGTGAATAACTATTTCTATGAAGAACTGCATCAGAACTAGAACTATGCACTTGACTTTGGTAATCCTGGTTTCCTGTTGGCTTTGGCAGTGCTGGTTTCCTCCCATAGGTTTTAAATTATGTAACACTTTTTTTCTGCTGGGAAACAACTACCTACATCCCTCTGCGAGAAAAGACTATTGTAACAGTTGTGAAAGTGTGTTCTAGCTAACTTTGAAACTTTCCCTCCAAAACTCAATGTGTAAAGTTGATATCTAGAAGTGCTATTACTGACCTTGATTGATGTCACTCTGTGTGCTGGAACTGTGTAGCATAGAAAGAAATTACTCACTTGCATTATTGATGCTTATATTAATTTAAATCCATCTTCCATTGAATGTTTTTGTTAGTTGCTGCCTTTTTAGTTTGGTTTGCTTTGTGTATATATCAATAAATAATGTAATATAACTCTTAAGTGTAAGTGTTACTTCAATCATTAGGTTTACTGATTTCAGTGTACTGCTCTACAGCTCACATTACCCTTCCAAAGTAAGCCTGGCTGCTCAGCCACTCTACCGACTTGCGTAGTACAGGCCTACATTGAGAATTGGGTCCCTAATACCAAGAGAAGTCTTATAGAGTCCCACAACAGTGTCTTATTTGATTCCTCCCTCTCCTTCTCTCCTCACATTGCAGACCTTGCCAAGAAAGCCCTTTATCAGCTGCACCTCCTCACAGGCATTCCCCCTTTCCTCTCCTTCCTCCAGAAACTAAATGTCTCCAGAGCTCTGGTCCTCTTTAGACTGGACTACTGGGACAGCCTCTTCCGCAATCTTCCTTTGTCCTCACTTCGTCCCCTTCAACTGATCCAGAATAGCACTGCAAGACTTATTATTTGCCTCGAACCAAAGGACTGCATCTCTCCAGCCCTTATTTCTCTCCACTGGCTCCCGGTTGCTGCTAGGATCAAATTCAAGACCCTCTGCATCATCCACAAGGCCTTCTGGGGTCTGGGACCCTGCTATATCCAACTTGCTCTCCCTAAATATCTTTGCTAGAGCCCTTCAGTCTGCTAGCTCCAACTCTTAGCGAATTAGACGCTTCTCTAAGCAAAGATTTGGGGGAAGATATGTCTCCTACGCAGAAGCCGCCCTCTGGAATGGTCTCCTTGCCCCTCTCATGCTTGAGCCAAATCTCCTTAAGTTCTGAAAGCTCCTCAAGACCTTCCTTTTCTCCTCCTTCTCTCTGTCTCCCCTGCTAACTCCTTCTGCCACAGTGACTTGTTGCATGGTTCCCTCTGCGAACTACAGGGCTCCAGGGCCCCCCCACCCCTGCCCAGTCCATTCCCCTCCCCAAACTTATCGGCACTCCCTGGCACTTGCTCTCTGGCTTCCATTTAGCACTTGCACTTCGCCCCTTCACCTTTTTCCTTTCCCTCCTTAGCACATCGTGTTTGCGCAGATCAGCATCTCACGAGGCCTAGTATGAATGAATGTTTATTTGTATAGCGCCTATACACCATGTGTTTCAAAGCTCTTCAAGGAGGGAAGGGAACAAGGAAGAAAAACAGTTACATTCTTACAGGTCCTTGAAACAAATCAGAATGTGAGAAAGCTATGATATCATAGCAGATAGTACAAGTGCATGGAACAATAAGGGAGAGGCGGGGAAGGAAAAAAGGAGACAAAACTAGCAGTACTATGCCTGACGACAATTGTTGCAGTGCAAGAGTGACAAGAGGAGGGGGGGAAGAGGGGTGGGGAGGGTGGTTCGGAGAAGGGAAGGGTAGGACCGTTATTGTATCTTTCTCCCTTGCGCCCCCCCACCCCCTTTTTATCTTGCGGTGCCTTGAAACACCATCTGTTGTGTACAAATATCCAATAAATAAATACAATAAGATTCTTGTATTTAAGAAAGGTAAGGTCTATCACACAATAAAATAGAAGAACACTTGAAATATTCAGAGTTAGATACTTCAGAATAACAATGGTAATAAATCAGTCAATCCTCCTGAAACATCTGCAAACGTATTGCAACTCTGAGAACTTCAGCTTAGCCTATCTTAAAGTCCAATCTTGTTTTAGGTGGGCCCACAAAAAGTCAGAGGGGACACTGGGGCTCCACTGGGCAAGGGCTGGAAAAGATGAAGCAAGAATGCAGAGTTCAGAGGTCAAAGAAGCCGAGTCCGGCAGGAACTCTTCAGGGTTGCAGGTTATCGGTCAGATTTCACAGGCCAAGGAAATTGGGAGTATCCCTCGCGGATTTGCCCCCAAGGACAAGTGTCCTACGGCAAGCTAGAGCACAGTGGGTTGTCCAGCCGAATGTTGCTCAAAGTAAGCCCAGGAAGGGTGCGAGATGCAGCTATCTGCAGCCCCCAGGAGCACAGGATGGACAAAGCAATGCTCTAGATAAGTTATGAGGAGCAGGATCGTACATTTAAGCAAAGAAGCCGATGCAGCAGGACAGTCCCCACAAGATGCAGCCATCTGCAGCCCCCAGGAGCACAGGATCAGCGAAGCAATGCTCCAGATAAGTAACGAGGAGCAGCATCGTACAGTTAAGCAAAGAAGCTGATGCAGCAGGCCAGTCCCCACAGTGAGGCAACAGCAGATCCCGGTTCAGGATTCTCAGTCTTGGCGACAGGAGAGAAAATCTTGGAGAGGATCCGAAAGTTGCTCTCTGTTAGTCTGAAGCCCAGCAAAGAATCTAAGCAGCACTGGCTTGTTGGTGCCATTTTCAAGGCTCAGTTAAAGGAAGGTTGTCATGCAGTCGATTCTGCTTTGGTTCTTAGTCCTCGTCTTGGTTGAGATGACTTTCAGGAGCTGCATCTAGTCTCTGTAGACCAAGAAGGATGCACTCAATGTTTTAGACAAAACCGTGCTTCAGAAGACCTTGCACCGGAAAAAATGTCACAGGACTCTGGGTATTGGCGAATTACAGGCCATAGAAGTTGCAGCTCTTCCAGGGAGGGTGCATGTTAGATAACTGACTGGTAAATGAATAATTATTTGCTCAAGAAACCTTGTGTGTAAGAGTTTATTTGAATACTTGTCACTATGAATCTCTGTGGAACTCCCCTAAAGCTCACATTGACCCCTCTTGATATAAGCCTGGCTGCTCAACACGCTACCAACCTGTGTAGTACAGACTTCTACCAAAGGTTGGGTTCCTATTGCCAGGCGGTCAGGGTTGTTGTAGTGCACCCAAAAGGTACTGCATACAATATTGCCTAACACTTGTACTTTGGCCATCTTGTCTTTTAGCCTTCTTCCTGGCCTGTGAGGCCAGGAAAATCCTTCTATGGACTTCCAGTGCCTAGGAAAGCAGTGGTTTTTGGCGGGCTACTGGAGGGTTGTGTGTTTGCTGCCAGGAAGTGGGCTGGGACTGTCTGGTTCCAATTCACAAACTGGTGCCAGTGTGTCGTGGGTGGTATGCATGAGTTATGCGACCAGTGGTCCTGATTGGATCACTGCTATTCTTACCTGGCTTTTAGGATGAGAAGAGGACCTCTGCACCCACTCAGCTGAAGGAGCCAAGACGCATGTCGAGCTACAAGACTTGCAAGACTTGCAAGACTGTTAACCTGTCTGAAGAAGGCTTGGTGACCAACTTCTGCTGCTGCCTTGGTAGAGTCCTGTCCTGTGGAAGATCGCAAACAGTACTGCGAAGGAGCTTCGACCCTTGGAGTTGGAGGGAACATCACTTCTCGACGTCAGCTCAGAGTCCTATGAAGAAGAGCCTTTGGAAGTGCCCCAGCATCGCCCTGTGGCTGACCAGCTCTGAGTTTGGGCTACCATACTGTAGATGGCGGCGTTCCGAGTTGCCGCCTGGAACTTGGGGGGATCCTCAGCTTGTGCGATAAAACTTACCACTGCAGAATTTCATGGTCCTAGCATTAAGTGAACCTGAGATGGGAGGGAAAGTCTGACCACGGCAAGTGAATCCCTTTGCATCCTTTGCATTGTGTGCATTGATGGCCATCGTCTGAAACTGCTTACCTGTGTCCATTCCTGTCCTGAGAGGGGCCCCCTCATTGAACTCTACTGCATTCTTCAACGGGGAGAGCTTGCACCAGCATTGGACACCGACTGGACCGACAGCAATGCTCGTACCTGCAACCTTTGGGAATCGAGGGCTGAGACTGACAGCTGAAAAAGCGACCTTGGACGCTCTTCAATCGACCCGACAAGTCATGTGAAGAATCTGAGTACGGGGGTGAGATGTAGCAATACTTACCTGAACCCCTTTATTCCCTTTAAAGTTTGGTAACTTTTAGAAATGTTTAGATTACTTTGGCTCTGCCATTGCTTGTTCAGACAAGCACTCTGAAAGTTAGGGACACGTTTGTTAGCTAGTTTAACTCATCCCCTGAAACTTGGGAACTGTTGACTGGACCCCAGACTCCCTACCTTCATTTTTTTCCAGCTTCACAAAACTGTATGGAACTTTGCTGAACATTTGGGCACAAGGCCCCATACACTTTATGGATGAACTTCTGACGTTAGGATATCTGTGGACTAGTAGTGCTAATACTAATCTGTACTTTTCCCTTTCAGGGGTTTGATATTCATTTTGCCCTACTCCAGGTCTATATGGATCTTATTTTTGGTATTGAGTGATATTACCCGTACTAGTCATTTTTCAATGTTATTTGACCATAAGTAAAGAAGTATTCTTATACCTGTTTATCTAAGTGTGTTCCTTGACTACTTCACTCTGTGGGCTCATTGTGGACCCCTTACAAGCTCAGCTCACCACCTCTTGAGACTTAGCCTAGACCTTGCTACCTTGAACTGGTTTGGCTATAGCTCCCAGAATCAGTACTAACAGGAACCAAATCCGAAGAGGAAGATTCAGAAAAGACAGCGCCAACTAATTCCAGCGACCAGAGAGCCTGCTGTGTAACCCAAGCCCATTTTAACCCTTTCTTCCAATCGACCTGGGGGTCCCGGAAACAACTCCTACCTAGAGAGTGGTGAGACCCACTAGTCTCAAGAAGATCTGCATTTCGAGGCATCCCTCAACGAGCTGCGACCTTGCTGGCCTGCAAACCGTCAATACCCAAGGACATCAAACCAGTGTGCGGTGCATGGTCTTCCGAAGTCAGATTCCTGCTGAAACTTTGGTGAACTACTGCTGGACCTCCAGATACTTGATTCAAATGCTTAAAGTCCCCTCATCAGAGTGCAGGACCAGATTAGTGGAGAGAATCCGACCAGCAATATTGGTTCTTCCTCAGGTACCTGTAAAAGGGTGCCAAAACTGCAGAGCCTTTAAAATCCTTGAAGTATCCTTTGTTTGAAGCCTTCCACACAGCCTCGAAGGCTGAACCAGGCTCGGTCTTCACAGTAGGGGTGGTACATATCTTAGTCAAGCTAGAGAATGTATATTTCCCCCTTCTTCCCATTTTACTCGCCAAGCTGCCTTTCCAATTCGAAATGGAAAATACACATTTTAAAAGTAGTCCTACATGCAGTAGAAAATTTCCCTGGAAGGACTTGCACAGGGGGGTGCAATAATCTGTCTTCCAAGGGACCACGAGGGCCACTGCAAAGTCTGCAAGAGCTTTAAGCCCAAAACTTAGAAGGACTGAAAAACCAAGCGCTGGGCCCACCACGCCATGCAGGCTGAGGCCGCCATCGACTTGGAAGGTGCTTCCAGTGACAGCAGGTGTGATGGCGGTGAAAGGGATCTATTGGATTCCCACATGCAAGCTCCCGACCCCAACAGACAGGCCGGCGGCTCTGTTACAGGGACGACACACGGCGGCATCAGCACAGACAAGCTTCCACACGCTAAGCACACAACCCAAGGCCATAAATCGACATCAACACCGACTACAAGGCCGCACACGGCGTCAGGGGGAAGCTCCACCAGTTCCCTATTCCCTGGGCAATTGCGTTCGTCTCACGACAGGGCCCCGAAGTAAAGGGAAAAATCTAATTCGGATGCTGTGTCCAAAATTACTGCCGAAGACTAAACGTCAAAAGACGAGGTGCCAGCCCACTCACATGCCAATAACCGACAGTCAAGTCGAAATCTGAAAAATCCTGTTAAACATGTCCCAAAAACACTTAGGAAGGGGGGGGGGAGTTTGAAAGAGCACACATCGAAGATCCACAAATACACTAAGGAGAAGGAGACTTGCCCCAGGGGAGGGAACAATAGCAAAGGCTACGAGGCATGAGAGGCATCACTACACCTGAGCTTACCTCCCACACCAACTATCCCAAGTTCATCACAGTGGTCTACTGAAGATATAGACAGGGTCATTGACACTAACCCTCAAGCTCTCTAAAACCTTCAGAACAAACCAGCAGTTAGTGGGGTGACAGTCACAACCCCCGCAAAAAGAGAAAAGGCAGACACCCTACAAGCAGTCACTCTGCAACAGGACCCAGGCCAGCTTGAACACTATGACCCCAACCAAAGCTTCCAGGTGACTGGAGCCTATTCAGATTCAGAGGATCAGGGGACATAGGGGAGTTGGACCACTTATGACAACGAGAAAGACGTTTACGTCATACCGTCGCCAGACCCTACAGACCTGCCAGTGGCAGACACCCCGATAGATAACCAGATCCAGTTCAGTGACGTGCTCCTAAAGGCAGCTGAACACTTCCAGAAAGAGACACAAGAACAAGTAGACAAACATTTTGTCAAAAATATATTGGAAGACAAGAAAGCAGCAATCACATTCATTCAATTATTACAATCTGTGCAAAGGCGAATTCAAGCATCTTTGGTAACCCCTAACTTAACACGGGCAGGAAACCCCCTGCATTGAAAAGAAATTCCGCCCAGCTCCCTCCAATCCCCTCTACATCAAGTGTCAATTAAAACCGGACTCGATAGACGTTGCCACGACTAGGAAGGGGGTGTGAACACCTCTCGCATCCTCAGAGGCACCCCATGACAAGGAAAGCAAAAAGCTCTACACTTTCGGTAGGAAAGTTTCCACCTCGGCAACATATCTGGCGAGGATTGCCAACATCACCTTGCTGGCCAGCTACAACTGCCACAAGTGGGAAGTAATAGCTGCAATAATGGCCTCTGCTCCAGAGCTATTGAAATCACAACTCGGCCTCGCTGTGACAGAAGGCAAGACTGTCTCCAGCTGCATTCTGAAGAATAATTTAGATGCTGATAATGCAGGGAGAATTATTGCTGGGGCACCCTTATCAAGCGCCACGCATGGTTATGCCAGTCGGGCTTTAAGCTGGAAACTCAAAAGTGCAAAAAAAGAGTACAACACTCTAAAAGCTCACCAACAAACCCTCAGGGCAAAGAGGCGGCTATAATTTTCATTGCTTCAGGGGGCACAATTCTCAAAGGGGATCTAGATACAACCAGGGTTAGAGTTCGTCCTAGGGTTCAACACAAGGCCAGTCCTCACAAGGCTTTCAGGGAGGCCAAAGAAGATCTTATGGCAGGGGCAGATCCTCCTCTTCCAAAGGTGGATCCACCCCACCCGCTCCAGGTCCCCTCCCATGTCACTCCAGTAGGAGGACGCATAACACACTTCACCCACGCATGGGAGGGAATTGCCTCAGACAAGTGGTTGCTTTCAACCATGGCCGACGGTTATTGCATAGAGCTGCTATGACCCTCCCACCATCCTCTGTAACAAAGAACCACCACAAAGGAAGAACAGTGCTTACTTCTGAAAGAGGTGAAAGCGCTTCTGTTAAAGGACGCCATTGAAATCGTTCCGGCGAACCAGGTAAACAAGGGCATCTATTCAACCTACTTACTTGTGCCCAAAAAAGATCTAACAATGCACCCTGTATTAGATCTGCACCACGCAAACACCAATGTCAAGCCACAAATATTCTGCATGACCACGCTACAGGGAGTAATCCCACTTCTAAAGTGAGGGGACTGCATGGCAACCTTGGATATGTAAGATGCCCATTTTCATATTTGAATGTTCTCAGCGCACAGAAGGTTCTTGCATTTCACAGTGGCAAACGAGCACTAATAATTCAAGATGCTACCAATCGGCATAGCATTTGCTCCAAGGGTGTTCACCAAGGTTCTGGTGGTGGTGGCAGCCCACCTGCGCAGGGAGGCTATTCCAGTGTACCCTTACCAGGACGACTGGCTGATCACGGTGGAGACACCCCATATTTGCAAGCAAAAAACCCAAACAACGATCAACCTTCTTTTCCAATTGGGTTTGTCGATCAACGAGAAGAATTCAAGTCTGGTACCAAACAAGACCAAACAGTTCTTGGGCGCCATCATAAAGACAAGGTCTAGCCTTTCCATCAAAGGAAAAAACGCAAAACATACTGCTGCAAACACCTATGTAACAAGCCTGTCACCAGATAAGCGTACGCAAAGCTATACGTTTGCTCGGCATGATGGCATCTTGCATTTACCTGGACCCACACGCACGATTGCGCATGCGTCCGATGCAGGGGGGTTGGCGAAACAGTGGTCTCAGGCAAGTGGTCAGTGGGACAATCTAGTGGTTGTTTCGGCCAACACTCGTACAAGCTCTATGCTTGTGGAAAAAGAGAATCAGTGAAAAGGAAAACCCTTCCACGACCTGCTAGTGCAAGCGGTGGTCACAACAGACTCATCACTATCGGGGTGGGGGGGCCCATCACCTTCATCTCGCAGCACATGGTCTGTGGACTCGAGTCTTGGCACAGAACCACATCAACTTGCTGCAAGTTCTAGCAATATTCAAAGCGCTCCAAGCCTTCGAAGTGCACTTCACAAATCAGTCTGCACAAATTCTCAATGACCGCATGGGCACTCTAACGGGGGATGTTCCTGTCTTCCCAACATGTTCCAGGGGAACTCAACACCCTAGTGGACTCTCTAAGCATAGATACTCTATCAGAAGATCACGAGTGGCGAATCGACAGAAATGTCGTACATCACGTTTTCTCACAGTTGGGTTACCCCACACTAGACTTGTTCGCTACAAGGGAAACCAGCAATGCCCAGACTTTGCGTCCAGATTTCCACAACCAGACTCCAAGGGGAATGCCCTATAGATGAGTTGGTCATGGAAATTTGCCTACTCTTTTCCCCCCAACTCCACTAATGCGCAGAGTGGGGAACAAGATTCACAGGGAACAGATGACGTTAATCCTAGTTGCTCCCATGTGGGCGAGACAACCTTGGTATCCACATCTGCGCAATCTGGCGATGTGCAATCCGATCAAGCTCCCTTACCAGACCAACCTGCTTTCCCAGCACGGCGGGACAACATTACACCCACAACCTCATTCACTGAACTTGGCAACATGGCTCCTGAGGTCATAGTTTGGACATCTTGATTTACCTCAAAGGTGCATGGATATCCTCAAGGAGGTGCGTAAACCAAACACCAGACACTGTTATTTTGACAAGTGGTGAAGATTTGTAATTTGGTGCCAGTCAAAACAAATAAACCCCATAGAATGTACTTCAGCTCACATTCTTCATTACATGCTCCACATATTAGACTCGGGGTTGGTCTTTAACTCTATAAAGCTTCACATGGCGGCTCTATCCGCATACACCACCTCTCACAGTAAAGTATCATGGTGGAAGGTTCCTGTCATTAAGGCATTCATGGAGGGAGTAAAAAGACTCCACCCTCCTATATCAAACCCACCACCAGGCTGGGACCTCAGTGTAGTACTTGCAAAACTCATGGGACCCCCCCTTTGACCCTATGAATAAGTCAAGCCTTAAACACCTCACATACAAAACTGATTTCTTGGCAGCTATCACCTCCATAAGGAAAGTCAGTGAACTTCAAGCATTGTCAGTGCAATACCCTTTCTGTGTTATCCACAAAGACAAATTAGTATTAAGAATGCACCCTATGTTTTCACCTAAGTTAATTTCAAAATTCCACGTAAACCAATCCATCGAGCTACCGGCCCTATTTCAGAACCCAAAAAGGAGAAAAAACTCCATACACTAGATGTCAGGAGGGCGGTCCTTTACTATGTAAACAAGACCGGACTGCTCAGAAAAACAGACCAACTGTTTTTCTCCGTAGCACCAGACCGAGAAGGAGACCGCATTTCCAAAAATGCCATCCCCAGATGGATAGTCGGATGCATACAACTCTGCTACTCTATCAAGCAAAACACTGCCTTTCACACCAAGAGCTCACTCCACAAGGGGTGCAGGAGCTACTCTGGCTTTTATTGCAAACGTCCCACTGGACGCCATTTGCAAAGCAGCTACATGGAGCTCAATACACACTTTCACTCAGCACTACTGCATTGACACACACACTAAAGCAGATTCCCAGATGGGACAAGCAGTTCTAAAACATTGATTTGCCGCTGTACCGTCTCACAGCCCACCACCTTCCCCAAACACTGCTTGCAAATCTATGCATAGCATGTGATCTAATCAGATTCCACAAGCCTCAGAAGGGATACATTGCTCACAGTAATCGTATTTCTGATGCTTGTAGCTGCTTAGATTCACATGCGCCCACCCTTCCTCCCCAGGAGGAGAAGGTGCATAGATGTTTTTGCTGGGCTTTATCTGATACATATCTGCTTTACTACACCTGTACTCGTGCTACACTTCATGCAACTTCATGTCAGAAACAAAACAATCTAAGGGACCTCGATGTGTGAAGGACCATGGGTACAATGGACGTCACACGTGATCGTATTAATGGCACGCCCTGTCAACGTCCGTTTTTTTATTTCTCAAGTTTTGAAAACAACTATAATACTCTGTAGCTTCCACTAGATGTCAGTCTATACATAGCATTCGAATCTTAGCAGATACAAGCATCAGAAATACCATTACGGTGAGTAATGTATATCATAGACCAATGGTTCTACTGACCTTGATTAGCTGTTGCTCTTAAGCTGTAACATTTGATTATGCTTTCCCTCAACTGCTTTAGTGCACTTCTAAAATAGTTTACTGTGTTCATACTTCTCTCCGAGTAGCTGATTGCCCCTTTAGAAAGTATGAGTTGCTTTACTAGCTCTGAATTGTGTTCTCAATAGTAATACTGGTGGTGTAACTGTATCCATTCATAATAGAAGAAAGTTACATATTTTGCAAGATATACTTGTAACAGTGTTGGTCTAATCAAGTGATTCTGTAATTGAATTGTTAGGACCAATAGGGTCTGCTGCCCTTGAAATACTTATCGTATTATAAAGGTATAACTAACCTGGTCGTATTCCCCAATATAACTAACCTGGTCTTAATCCCCAAGAATAGCAGATTGCCATTCTGAATGCATAGCTTTAGGTTTGACTTGCATTGACTTGCTGAATTCTATTCTAACTAAGGTTATACTTGGGTTTGTATACCATAAGTATTGAATTGGTTTTTATGATTGTTAATAGAATATATAACAGTACTTACTCTTACATCCCGTCCCCTTTCCTCCATAATGTATGGGGGTCCCTTCCAAGGGACGGGCAATTGAACCTTTTTCACCAGAAAAAACCTTCTTCCCCTTTAAATTCTGAGGTGCATGGGGGTGCGGCCCAGGGAGCATGTGTTGTGCTGACTTTGCCCTCTGGCGCCACACCTCAGTCCCCTTTTCCGTGTCGAGGGGAATGGGCCGAATTCACCAGCGCTCCTGGGTTTGGCCACGGCCATGTAATTCCACGCGCGGATACTTCTTCTTTGTCTTTTTGTCATTCAGGTACTCTGGTCCTCGGGCATCACAGCCCTCCCCGGTGCCTGTCGACTTCTACAGGGTTCAGGAGGTGTCCAGCCTGCAACAGGCTCTTCACAACTTCAGACCCCCACGCCCTCTGCCTACATTGCCTTGGCCCAGACCACCGTTGGCAAGCTTGTTCAGCGTGTCTCTCGCTGTCCTCGAAAGAGCTGAAGAACTGACTAGCCAGGTGGAGGGAGCTCTTCCCGAAGTCTTCTAGAGGACCTCAAGAACTTCGTGAAACATCGAACCAAGCCCAAGGTTGGGCTGATATTCTCCATCGCACCCCGCAAGGGAGACTCCTTCCCAGGGATTCTCCCGCGCGGTAGGGACCTGTCAGGTCCTTCTACCAGCATGTGCACCGGGGCTGCTGCAGCTACCGGCCTCTGGGCCGAGGGATCCTCGGATCCTCCCGGTGACCACGTTGAGGGACTGGAAGGTTCTTTTGCCGGGTCTTCACCCGAGGGGCTCCGCCTTTGTACTGCCACCATGTCAGAGGGGCTACGCTGTAATACAGCAATACGTCCGAGGGTGCCTAAACGCAGCTCTACCGACCCCCAGATCGAGGGTGCCACGCCTACTGGACCTAGGCCCAAGGAGCAGGATAGGCCTTGTGATCCACACGCAAGTGTCTTGGATGAGACCGGGCCCAGCGGGCTGAGCAACACGTTGCAGGCTCGTGGAAGGCAGCTCGACAAAATGGCTGCCGCACAAGACAGAGGCACCTGTCCAATGCCATTCCAGGAATTTGGCGAAGAACGAGTGTCAAGGTGGGACTGGCCTCACCCAGGTACGTGGCCTTCAGCCTACCCCTCTTTTGCACAGGGCAGCTTTCCTTTGCGTCTATATGGGCAGGGTATGCAGCAGCTCCCTGCTACCCCGTCAGCACCCCCTGTGACTCCCTCGGCCAGTGAAGAGGTCCTCTTAGGTTCCTCTGCCTCATGAAGTCCCCTCAGATGGGGGTTATCCTCAAAGACGCCATCAGAGAAGTCCTTCGCGCAATGCTAGCGGCACCACAGATGCTGGCTCCCCAACAGACTTCTTGGGCGGCTCCATACCAGCCTCAGCTCCCAGCCGCCGCCCCTGTACCCCAGCCTCCGGCGCCAACTACTCCTCCACAGGATGCCCCAGATCCACAGGATACGGATGAGGAGGAGGATCTGGGTCATGCCATCCTCAGCCAGGGCCTTCCACCAACGTCTTGCTGGGCTGGCCGAGTATCTGGGCCTACCCCAACCCGAGGTCAAGCAGCCGGGTTCTGGCGGAAGTCCTCACATGACACCCCTCTGCCAAAATGGGGATTCCTCTGTAGACCGATGTATGTAGTCTCCCTGGCCAAGAAAGTCTGGCTCAAACCCCACTCAGCCCAGCCGGTCAATCGATGCCTGGGCGCCAAGTTCAGGCAGGTGAAGGGGATACACTCTTGCGCTCGAGCCATCCTCGGCCACACTCCTCGGTGAACGCTGCGGCATCACTATAGTACAAGTCTCAGTGGGGGGCAGACTTGCTCTCATGCACATTTCTGGTGCCAGAATTTTGCGGACCCCTGGATCCTCTCCGTAGTATCTACGGGGTACCTCCTCCCTATCCCAGCCTGTCCTCCCTCCCCTCGACTCCCACAGTTTGGGACAACAACTCTTTTGGTGGAGATTGGAGGAAGTTCCACCCTCCCAGCGAGGCTTTGGCTTTTACTCCAGGATTTTCGCCATTCAGAAGAACCACCAAGTGGGTGTGAGTTGTGCTGGCCCTTTCCACCCTCAACCTCTCCTTACCCCTGCAAATATTCAAGATGGTTACGCCAGATTTTATAGCGGAGACATTGGACAAGGGAGACAGGATGTGCGCCCTGGACCTGAAGGACGCATACCTGCACGTCCCGATTTGGCAGCCCCATCATTCTTTCCTTCGGTTCAGGATCATGGGCTACCATTTTCAGTACAAGGTCCTTCCTTTTGGCCTCAACTCGGCCGCCAGGGTCTTCACCAAGCTCATGAATGCGATGGCGGCCCTCCTCAGAGCTCAGGGCCTCCACATTTACCCATACCTCAACAACTGGCTCATCGGGGCTGCATCTCCGGAAACGGTTTGCCACTCTTCCCATGCCCTTATGAACACTCTGCTCAATCTCGGCTTTTCGCTCAATCTTCAGAAGTCGCAGGTGCAAACCACATAGACTGACATTTTCGGGCCTCATCTGGGACACATGCTCCCAGAAGGTATTTCCTTCGGAGGACAAAATATCGGCTATCAGGAGGGCCGCCACCCACTTCCTCAACAGAGAAGTGACCTCGGCATGGTGGTACCAACATCTCCTCGGTCTAATGGCAGCGGTCCTATTAGCCGTCCCATACACAAGACTAATGATGAGGAGGATTCAGCTGCACTTTGCGGCCTCATGGAACCAGGAGCGGGGCTCTTAATCCGAGATCATCAACATTCCTCCATCTCTCCATCCAGACCTAATTTGGTGGTCCAGAGACTGCAACCTACGGATGGGCAAGCCCTATCGACCGCCCACTCTGCAGGCCACCGTCCCCACGGATTCCTCTCTCGAGGGCTGGGGAGCCACCCTGGACGCTCTGTCCAAGGCACCTGGACTAGGCAGGAGCAGGAATACCACATCAATTGTCTAGAGCTGAACGCCATCTGGCTGGCGTTCAGGGCATTCCTACCACTTCTCAGGTTGTCCTCATCCAGACGGACAACTCGACCAGCATGTGCTACGGCAACTAACAGGGAGGCACTAGATCCCCTTCTGTGTGCAGACTGGGGGATCAGCATGTGGGAGTGGTCCCTGGAAAACGACATTTACCTCACGGCAGTCCACCTCCCGGGGGAATCCAACCTGGAAGCAGACGGGTTCTGCAGGCTGGGAGCGGACAATTACGAGCGGCAGCTAAACAACCTAGTTATTTAGGAGATCTTCAACAGGTGGGTCTCTTTGCCACCTGGCACAAGAAGTGTCCCCAGTTCGCATCCTGGCAAGGTCAGGGCCCTGGCTCTCTGGGCGATGCATTTCACCTCCAGTGGACCGGCATGAAAGCCTATGTCTTTCCGTCCACGCCCCTGATTCAGAGTAATTTGCAAAATCAAGGAGTCTCGCCAATGCCTCATCATTCTAATAGCTTCATGGTGGCCGGCCAGGCCATGGTTTTCGGAGCTCCTCATTCTCTCGGAAGTGCCCCCGATTCACCTCCCGACGGGCCCAGCACATCTTCTGGAACAGCAGGGGGGCAGAGTCATCCACTCGGCGGCAGGGAAACTAGCCCTCACAGCGTGGTACCTGAGCAGGTAACGCTGCAGCACCTCAGCCTCTCACATGTCACTCTGGAGATCATACAGGGCACCAGGAGCAAGGCTACCAGGGCCCAGTACAAAAGAAAATGGACCATAGTCTGCCACTGGGCAGACTCCAAGGGAATTGACCCCCCCCCCACCCCCTGGCGATCACCTTAAACGACGTGCTCTCCTTCTCAGTGCACCTCACCCACTCAGGCGTGCAGGTGGGCACCTGCCGCACATACCTTGCAGCCATTGGGGCTTACAGGAACTCGGAGGAAGGCATCTTCTCATCCTGAAATCCTATCGTCAAGAAACACCTGACGGGACTTGCAAGGCTCTACCCGCCTGTCAAGAGACTGCACATTGTGAGGGACCTTAACATAGTCTTGGTCGCTCTGACGCACAAACCGTTCGAGCCAATGGCACCCGTGGACATGAGGCGGGTCACCATCAAGATGGCCTTACATATCGGCCTCACCTCGGCGCGCAGAGTCAGCGAAATCCAGGCGCTGGTCGCCTCGGAACCATATACTAACTTTCACAAGGACAAAGTAGTCCTGCGTACACACCCGACATTTCTGCTCATGGTTCTGTCTGCTTTCCACTTGAACGAGTCAATAGTACTTCCTACGTTTTTTCCCGATCCCAACGAAGAAGCATAGAAAGTGCTGCACTGCCTGGATGTCAGCCGTGCCCTGAAATTCTGCTTGGACAGGACCAGGGGCTTCTGCAAATCGGACGCCCCGTTTGTCACTTTCGGAGGCTCAAGACAAGGCTATCAGGCCTCGAAGGCTTCTATATCACGCTAAATGGTCTCTGCCATCAAGGAAGCATATGAGGGCCAGCACAAGCTGCTCCCGGCCAACATGCATGCCCACGCAGTCAGGGCCAAGGCAACGGCCATGGCATTCCAGCGGCATGTCCCTTGGCAAGTCATTAGCAGGGCGGCCTCATGGGCCTCTCCCTCGGCTTTCTGCGAACATTACTGTTGGGATGCCGGCTTTCGAAAAGGCATTTCTCAGGAACTTATTTGCTTAAGGAGGGTCTCCTCTCCACCCTGGGGCTACAATCAGTTGAAATTGCCCATACAGTATGGAGGAAAGGGGATGGGACGTAAGAGTAATTATAAGTTACTCACCGTAGTGACTTGCGTACTCTTAGTCCATAGTCTCCTTTCCTCCATACGTCCCACCAACCTCCCCCCTAATAATACTGGTGTCATTAGGCAATGTTAAATCTATTGTCGACGCGTCAATGGGGATTGAGGTGTGGCACCGGAGGGCGGAGTCAGGGCACTGCTGGGCACCCCAGCGCACCTCTAAATTTGAAGGGGAAGAAGGTTTTTTTTCTGGTGAGAAAGGTTCTGTCTCCCGTCACTTGGCAGGGACGCCCATACAGTATGGAGGAAAGGGGACTATGGACTAGGAGTACGTGAGTCACATCGGTGAGTAACTTGTAATTACTTTTCTAAACATGTATCTTTGCCTACTTGTATTTATAATCATTATTTTTACAATACACTAGTTGGGGTACCTGGCGTTGCCCGTGTCCTGATAGATTAGTGGCTAATGTTCCCTGGAGAAATGTGCTCTTGTCATCTGGTCGGCAAGTCGTGCTGCTGTTTGGTGTTGTGTTCAAAAGCTCTTGATATTGATTTTTGCTTTGCATCAGATGGCACTTTTCCAAGTGATGTTCGTTTTTTGTACGGCATGTTTCAGTCACTCGATGGTTTTAGCACATCTGAGAACATGTCCAAGAAAGAGTGATTGATTGTGCTCTCTTCTCATGAATGAACATAAACTGTAACTTTGCCATGTCCCATATTTGGAGTGGTGATTAAAAAAAATTGATTCTCTTTTAATTCCCTTTACAAATGCTTTAATAAACACTTTCTAACTGTATACAGTAGTAATACATGTCAAAGTAATAACCAACACATTGAACATTTTGCTTCAGACACTTTTCCAAATGTTGCCTCCTTCTAGTACCTACTGTAGTGTATTGGGGTGAGCATCAGTAAATGAGGGGGGTCTACAGAGTGATTTCTTTGCATCCAAACATAGACTACAATCTTGTCCCATACAAATGAGGAATCCATGCAAAATGTGGCATCAGTGGATTCAACAGTGTGGATTTGTATAGACACACACACACCCCTCCCTTTAATATATAAAAGATAGTGTTTCCAGGTTTCTTTGGACCATATGTATTTTACAATGTCTTTTTACTTTCCTACAGACCCTCTCTCCGTCATAATGTGAGCCGGTCCACTCTTTATTTACACCAAGCACACCTAGTTAGTTAGACTTTCAGTAAGATAGTGATAATAACTAACTGTTCATAATTTTCTAGGTGCAGGGGAGAAACCAACAACCTTGGCATATATAGGTTGTGAACCAATGGGAACAAGTGAAGGGTTCCCTATTTAGGGAACTTGCGTCCCCTGCACACTGTCTGTGACCTAAAATAAGCCAAACTCTTTGGAGTGGTTGAGCAAGGTACCGGTTGGTAGCCTACTCAACAACTTAGCAACTTGCATAAATATTAAACATCCTCTAATGAATTTTCAATTCTAGTCAATGGTTTGTTGAAAACTGCAAACAATCTAACAAGTAATTCTAATGACCATTCGGTAGTTGAAATACATCCCTCAATTTATTATACACATGGCTCAATGTGTTTCGAGTACAACTCTTCATCAGGGACAGATGGATGCAATTTAAATCTACAAAAACGTCAAACTAAGTCTGTTAATGTCAATACATTTTAAACCGAATACATTCATACATATTGTTAATAAAGAATAACAATTATTTTCATTTACCAGCTCATACAATTCTGAACGTCATGCTACTAGTAAAGTGCTTAGTCCATTATTAGGTTCAAAATTATTTCCAGATACTCAAAACAGCAAGGTTTATAATGATCCTGGATCATAATCTGCGGATAATCAATTTACATGGTATCCCATTAGGGCTTGTTAAAAATTGAGAAATGCAATAAGTATATCAAAAATGTGCTAACCTTCACTTGTATCCACATAGTGCCAAAATGCATGAGGGTTAAAATGGTACCCATTTCTGTATTCCAATAATGTCACCCTTTCATGTATAAAACACTTGGTTCTGTAAAAAAATATATTTAGTGACATGAGTGTCCAATTCTCTAGTAGACTTCTATTTTTAAAGTGATCACCCTTTGCAGAAAAAGTCAGAGGTGCTTCCCATCTGAACCAATTAGGGGTTTCAGTGAAATAAGGTAAGTTGAAGTTGTTTGGCGATATGTTGTGGGTTCAATGGGGACCCAGTCTCTCTGTAAATATAAGGGTAAATGTACTTAAAAAATTGTTCCAAAGTAAGTATCTAAAAACCAGTAAACTAACATGGGCAAAAAATAGCTAAGATATAGAACTTGCATTGAGATCTGGTCCAGTGACGGCACAAGAGCAAGCCAGTTCGAAGTCTCTCTGTGCTGCCTGTTTTGCTCAAGGATGATGGCCACCATTTATCCCGGCGTTCCCCCGTGACAACATTGTGCGATTGCGTGTGTGACATTGCAGTTAAAGAAACACTTATTTGTCTGTGTGCGCTCGCGAAGGAGCGTGAACTTTAAAAGCTTAAAAATATATTCCAACAACGTCTGCAAGCAGTGTTCTGCAGACCATGATGATGGCTATATGATGTGACTCAGAATTACTCTATTGTCTGTCAACTAATAGACACCAGAGAACTCCTCGAGTATCAAAATAATTTGCGGGTATCTAAAGATATATAGAATGAGGGACTATATATTAAAGAATGAATGGGTAAAAAACGTCATGTCTAAAACATTTTATTACAACTTCTTACTAGGGAGGAGACCATTATAGTTACAAATAATAAACATTTGTGTGCTAGCTGCAGAGCACTATCAGTATTTACCCAAATACTGAAACATTACAAAAAGGAATAATGCCTACCATCACATTGTATACTTGATCCATATGAGGTTTCTAAAGGGTAATAGATGTTGTGCAGGATTAGCGTTCTAAGGAAACTATTTGTAAACATATGAATGTGAGGTAACGATGGTCCTGCCAAATCTATAAAGGTTGAAGAGTCAATGAGACTGATCTCTGTGTCAACAAATGTAAGGGAACCTGCTAATGTTAACACAATTTAATGTTTGTGTGTCCAATATCCGCTACTAGGTAGGGTAAATGCAATCTTATTCAACAAGATTCATACAAAACTTGAAATTACCCTGTTAGTTTGTTAGTTCTGCCTCAAAAAGGAGTTCACATTCTATGCCCCTAGTAGAGGTTAGTTAACCCATTGTGAAAAATCCAATTTATCACATGTTGCACAACTCCTAAAATAGTGATTGAAAAGTGCTGTTGTATATATATATATGGTAAATAACTTGATGTTCCTAATCTGCCTCGTCCAGAGTTCACGGTCTGAGGATTCTCAACTTTTGCGACACCCCCTTAGACAGCCAAATGCCCAACATTAATAGGATGGCGTGTGTCCTTACTTAAAGAAAAAGAGCCAGGTAGTAATCCTCATTGATTCCTAGCGGTGTCATGGCATCTAATTTGTGAATCAAGAATAATAAACATTGTGCAAGCCTTTTGGGCAAGTCTTCCCCTCTAGATGGTGGGTGTATGACCTCGAGGATCACAAATCTAAGTTGTGATATGTTGTGCTGATTCTCCTTAAAATATCTGTACACAGGTGATTTGGTGCTAGCTGTTCTAATGCTAGACTTGTGTTCGGTCCTTCTCTCTTTGGCCCTTTGTTTAGTTTTCCCCACATAATACTTGCCACATGGGCAGCGTAGTGCATAGATGACCATTACTTGAATCACAAGTGGCATAATCCCTCAAGGGGATTTTTTTGCCAGTATTAGGATGTCTGATATGATCACCCTTGATGATTTTTGAGCAATGCTGGCAATTGAGACCAGCAAAAGTGCCCGTTTTTTGTTTCCTCAGGGTGCTTTGTTCTTGATGTTTGGTATTTTCGCCTGTAATAAGTCTGTGTCTCAGATTTTGGCCTCTTTTATAGGCCAACATGGGAGGTTCAGGGAACATCCGATTGAGGTTCGGGTCTGATTTAATCAAGTCCCAATTCTTGTGAATGAGCCATTTAATTTGTTAACTCTGACTGGAGTATTTGAGTGAGAATTAAACTCCTGTTCTCCTTTCTTGTTCTGCTTTCCAATAGTTCTTCCCTTTTGAGTGGTTCCGTTCTTATAATGGCCTTATTGAGTAGGTCATCTGGATAACCTCTCTGTAAACCTCGATTTCATGTCCTCATACTCTTGTTGTAAGTTGGTGGATTCTGAGGTGATTCTCTTCAGTGTTATGGAATACTTTCTTTTAGATGTTAAGGGTGAAAGCTGCTGAAATGTTTGGTGCTGTTTACATCCGTTGGTTTCCTGTAAATATGTCATGCATGCTGGACATATTACCTCTGGACCTGGAAAACCATCTTCACGCAGAACGGGTTATGCTCATAGAACTGCTAGAACGTTCAATTCTAAATGGAGGTTGTTTGATGTACTGCCGGGAAAACGACGTTTGCATTATTCACATCGTTGACTTCACGTAATTCAGGGTAGTCACGTGTATTACTGCAGTACGTTCATAAGCAGCGTGGAGACGTTGCTCGCTGCTTCTGATTGAACCAATATGGCGTTTTGTAGCTGAACCCTTGATCTGCTTCCTCGCATCTCATCAGTTACTTCCTTGGCTTTCTTCGGTGCGTTTCTTCCACACGCAAACTCCTGGAGCTGCTTTCTAGAAGTTACAGCAGTTTTTGTTCATGTGAAATTTCTACACGCTATCTTCGGCAGTCGTCCATTAGAAAACCATCAGACGGCTTTCCTTCACATGCAAGTTTTGGCAGCACTGTCTGCGTGCACTTCAGTCGCGTGTATACTCGCACGCGGGTTCTGATAGCTTCACATGCTGCTTTCCTGGCTGCGTGTACTTTGTTCGCGGGTAAAATCCCACGCGGACGCTGGAACTCTCCAAGCGCGGCTGTCCTGGCTGCGTGTACTTTGTTCGCGGGTAAAATCCCACGCGGACGCTGGAACTCTCCAAGCACGGCTGTCCTGGCTGCGTGTACTTTGTGCGCGGGTAAAATCCCACGCGGACTCTGGAACTCTTTAGGTACGGCTGTCTGGCTGCATGCGGTTTTTTTAACTCTTTGAAACGTGTAACTCCACACGCATCCCTGGCACCTGTGATGAGATAACAGGTGGACTAATTTCATTTCTGTTCTCCGTGGGAAAGGAAGTATTATCAACAAACTCTTTATTTGAAGGTGATTGTGCACAGTACTTTGGACGCTATCCTGTGGTTCACCAACCCGGTTTTTAGCGTGAGCCTCTTGTTGTTTGGGATAAGTCTCCCTTACTAACCTTCCCTCCTTTGTCGTTGTTTCAATTCCTGGATTTCTTCTGAGACTTGTTGGTGGAGAGTCCTGTTCTAGCCTACAGGTTAGTGTTGTAATTAGTGCTATTGCTGTGCTATCAGTGATGCTTTATTTATCCTAGGCTGACTTCCTATAATGCTCCCACGCCCTTTCCAGTGATCCCTCTCACTGCCTGTTTTACTAGTCAGAGAGTTGTATCATTTGGAAGGTCTAATATGACTTCACTACTATCCAGACGTGTGAATTCAAGGATCCGGAAAAGCCCTACCAATTGTATCCTTTTTGGTTACCGTATCCTTTTCATAAGATACCCTGGTGATTTGTGACAAAATATTAGTTTTGAATGTGGTTCCAATTAATTCGATATTGACATCCAAAAAATGTATCAATGGTTTCCCAATTTCCATTGTGAATGTAATCCTCTCATTGCAACAATTGAGGTAGTCAGAAAACAGTACTTGTTCCTCCTCAGTTCCTGCCCAGATACCAAAGATGTTGTCAATAAATCTTTTCCAGCATTTGATCTTATTGCTCCAAGGTTGTCCAAGACATGGATATGTTCGAAGTAATACATAAATATGTTTGCATATGAAGAGGCTACTGAAGAGCCCATTGAAGTCCCGGGTATCTGAAGATAGTATTGCCCATTAAACCTGAAACAGTTATTATATAATATTATGTGAATGAGTTCAATTTCAAAAACTTCATGGATATTAGTCTCGTCATGTTGAAGTAAAAACCATTCCAAGGCTTCAATTCCCTCATTGTGGGGAATCGACGTATAGAGGCTATTCACATCCATTGTGAATAGAAGTAAATTGGATTCCTCAATCTTAAATGCCTCCAAAATGTGTAGTAAATGATTAGTGTCTTTCAGATAAGTTGGAGTATACTGCACTAGCGGTTGAAGTGCTGTGTCTAAATACACTGCCAATGGATGGAAAATACTTTGTCCCTGCCACAATAGGTCTAAATGATGAATCCAAGTTGTTTTGGTGCATTTTTGGCAATGCGTAAAATACAGGTGTTATGGGAATTTTTTGATTAACAACTCACTGCTTTTTTCGGGAATCCAATCCATCTCACAAGCCTTATCGATTGTTTCCTTAATTATTTCTTTGATGGCTATCACCGGGTCCTTGTCTGAAGTTAGATATGTTCTAGGGTCTTATAAAGGATTGGTGTTCATAAGCACCAAGGCTCCACCTTTGTCAGCTTGTTTCATAGTGATGGCACTGTCCTCCGCTAGTTCCTTAATAATTCTCAGTTGGTGTTTTCTGATGTTACCTTTGTGTGGTGTCATATTTCAGTCGTTTTAAGTCTCTGGTGGTTTTCATTTTAAACATGTTACTCAGAGTAGGATTTATGTGTGGATGAAAAGAGCTTTTGTTTTTCATCTCTAGGTATTCTGGTGTTTCATGCTCACTGGTTGTGGTATCAAGACTATCAAAAATCACTTTCAACTCCGTTTTTCTGATACATTTTAAGAGGTTGACCTCTTCTTCGAATGAAGTAAATTCCTAGGTTCAATGTGTCCATTTGGGTTTTTGACAATTGTTTGGACAAAATGTTAAGCACCAAAGGTTGTCATGGTCATGAAGTCAGGGGCACAGGCATGCAGGGGTTGCATGTACAGGAGACCTGGGTGGACACTGTCCTGGTGCCTTTGGCGCCATGCTCATGAACAAAAGTGAACAAGAATATCCATTTAATACCAAAAAGCTTTTATTGTGGACATAGCACTTCAGATGCATTAACCTTGAACATTCCATCCATTAAGCAGGATGCATTAACCTTTAACATTCCATCCATTAAGCAGCCCCAAGTATATTCTTGGGTGTGGCTGCTAAAGGATTGCCTTTGCACATGCTCACTGTCTAGGAGTGGCAGGGTGTGGCTGGTGAGCCGGCCCTAATGGCCGTGCCCACAATCTCATCTATATAAGCTGCCCCGATCCTCAAGACAGACGCTTCGCGTTATTCTGCATTTGCAAGCAGCGTAACGCTTACCGTCGCCTGAGGTCAGACTTACCTTTGAAGATCCTGCTTCCTGGACATCCTGCTTCCTGCCAGCATACTTACCCACTGGGGGCAGCTGTTCTTACCTGTACATCTCTTCGGCGAACCAAGTATTCACCTTTACACTTTCCGCAACGCCGAAATCTTCATCTTGGCACCGTAGCACAACACGCTCCATTGTCGACAGCATCGCCTGCAAGGAAAAACAGAAGACACAGGGTGAGACATCGAAAAAACAGTCAGTTTAAGGTTGCGCTTCGCCATACTTCGCTCTTTTCCTTAAACCATCACTTACCTGCTGTCTAACATTGCGGTAGCATCCTTCTTCCATCCGGCCACGTCTCGTGTCTCAACTGCATTGAGGCCGCATTTCCATCGACATAAAGAAAACAGAAGAGAGACATTATTGCGGGCATAAATAGGAGCAACATATAAAGACATTAAAGGGAATGAACAGCATCTCAAGAGCTCAAGAAAGACATGCCAATCATAAGGAGAAGCATAGTCGCAGTTGGATTGGACTAATCCTTATTGGGGATCAGTGAAGGAACTAGATCCCATTGGACGCGTCCCTGCCAGAAGTAGCAGGACGGAGAGCTTATCGTCCATAATTCACAGGTTAGCTTTATGGGCCAGCGTATGCTCACAGAAACCGTACTTTGGGGTGAAGGGTTCGAGATGTCCAACAATCAGAGATTGGCGCACTCACACACTGTTCTCTCCACGCAGGAGCAGTATCACCACGTACCACCGCTCACAGCTTTTCTACTGGGGGAGAGGCATGAAGGGGGTGATTCAAGTTCAGGGAGGGCTGCAACCGTGCCCCAATGCCTCCGCAGAGACCAGGTGAGCATAACAGGTTGTCCTATTTGTTCTTCTGTCGCGGTTTTCTTTTTCCCTTTTCGGGTATTCCTTCTCCTAAGAAAGGCAGTTGTCCCGTAGTTTTAATTGATGTACTTGGTGGTTCTGTCAAGTCTACAGTGGGGGGGGGGGGCCTGGAGTAGTAACAATGGTTGTAGTGTTGTTTTCTGCCTCACCACTCGTGATATTGCTACTGTCGGAATTATTTTTAGTTGGAGGTTGCTTCCCTGGTCTTGCTGGGGCTGGTCTGGTGTTACCGTAAAATTCTTGCCAAGTTTAGACCATGTCACGGGCGTAGTCCAAGGTATCACTGCAGAATTTCCGCATTTTTCCTTGTTCAATATCTTTCATATAACTATCCAATTTCTGATTGGTATCCTCTAAAATGGTTTTTAATTCTGACCCTGATTTTTAATTTTTGTAATTGTGATGAGACTTCCGCAATTTCTTGGTTAATATTCGACAATGATTTTGCCAATTCTTCAATGGTAAACAAGATTAGATCAAGTGAACATTTGTTCAAAATCTGCTCCCATCATTTAATAAAATCTTGATTTTCCTTACATAAGGTAGGGCTTAGGTATATACGAAGTCCTCTTGGAATCGTTCTTGATTTATAATATTGGGCCAAAATCATGGCATGTAGCTTTTGGGATATTTCCCTACGTATCAATCTTTCCAATTTTTGTATGAGTCGGTCAGAATCGTCATCACCTGTTGCCTCTTTGTCTATCTTTAATCAGAGCCAAAATTCTTGTAGCTCCCTCTTCACTGAATGCCATTGTGGTCGCTGCTTTGTCAGTAAGTGTATTGATTTTTGAAAATGACATGTTGTGTAATAGGTGCTATTGTATTATCATATGCCAACCCAATGAAGGGAAACATATATAACAAACCTCTATTTACACCAAGCACACCTAGTTAGACTTTCAGTAAGGTAGAGTGATAACTGTTTGTAAATTTCTAGGTGCAGGGGAGAAACCAACAACCTTGGCATATATAGGTTGTGAACCAATGGGAACAAGTGAAGGTTTCCCTATTTAGGGAACTCGCGTCCCCTGCACACTGTCTGTGGCCTAAAATAAGCCAAATTAAGAGACGCCAAATTAAAATAAGCCAAACTCTTGCCTCAATTAAGAGACGTATTACCCCTTCTCTGTCCACTCCTGCACTGGTGAGAGGGGTCAATCCGAGGATTGAGAAACTGTTCTCTCCCTCTCAATCAGACCCATTATATATTAAGGGTCACTCAATCCGCTCCCTGGTCGTGACCAACACCAGGAAAAGGGCCGGAGTCCCACTATCTACCAGCGAGGCACCCCCAGATAAAGAGGGGAAGAAGCTTTATGCCCTAGCCAAGAGAATCACCACCTCTGCAGCATTCTCCACCAGAATTGCCAATAATAACACACTATTGGCAAGCTACGCTGATGCTCAATGGGAAAAGCTTAAACAGGACATTGAAGAAGCTCCCGAACCCCTAAGAACTCGTTTGCTGGCTACAATTAACGAGGGCTTTCTGGTCAACCAAAGCATCGTCAAGAATACCCTCGATGCAGCAGAAACGGCTGGCCGTACTTTGGTACAAGGAATTTTGCTGAAGCGTCACGTCTGGCTTCGCAATTCTGGGTTTAAGGCATTAACACAAGCGTCCATTAATAAGCCCATAGAGGAGTCCAACCTCTTTGGGAAAGCAGTTGATGAGGCGCTGGAGAACGCGAAGAAAGAATTTGACACAATAAAGACCTTGGACCAAATTTCAAAACCCCCTAACAGGCGGGGATTTGGTAATAAGCGCTTTTTTCGTGGCCAACGCCAGCAACAAAACCAACAGTATTCTGCCAGCAACTACCAAGGAAATAGTGGCCAGTACAATCAGAGGTGTCAACGCCGTGGCAAAGGGAGAGGCCGGGGTTCCACCCCCAGGGCCTCCCAAGCCACAACACCACCAAGTGACACGAAGATTCAGTCCCCTCCCATGCAACGCCGGTCGGGGGCCGGTTAACATCCTTTCTTCCAGCATGGGAGGGAATAACATCAGACCGCTTGGTGCTTTCCACCGTAGCCCGCGGCTACTGTATAGAGTTCAACAGTTCCCCAACATACAGACCCCCCCGAGGGGACACCGCATGACACCAGAACACCTTGCCATCCTTCTCCAAGAAGTGGACCAACTGCTGGAAAAAGGAGCCATAGAGGTCGTGCCTCTATCTCAGGTAACAGAAGGTATTTATTCAGTGTACTTCCTTGTACCCAAAAAGGATCTAACCATGCGCCCTGTATTAGATCTGCGCCCAGCGAACAAGTTTGTCAAACCCCAAAGGTTTCGTATGGTGACCTTACAGGAGGTGATCCCACTGCTATCACAGGGAGATTACATGGCGACACTGGACATGAAAGATGCATACTTTCATATTTTAATGTTGCCAGCGCACAGAAAATACCTCGGGTTCATGATAGAGGGCAAACACTACCAGTTCAGAGTGCTACCCTTCGGCATAGCATCTGCTCCAAGGGTATTCACAAAGGTACTGGCAGTGGCAGCGGCCCACCTGCGCAGGTTATCCATCCCAGTATACCCTTACCTCGACGACTGGCTCATAACAGGGGACTCTTACGAGACATGCTTCTCAAACACCCAAAAGACTGTAGACCTTTTGTTCCAGCTGGGCTTCTCCATCAACGAGAAGAAGTCCAGCTTAGACCCCACCCAAGTCAAACAATTCCTAGGGGCTCTAATTCAAACAAAAGACGGCCTCGTCTTCCCCTCCAACGACAGGGTCCAAAACATGCTGTTTCAGATCCCCTAATATGTGGCAGGTCGAGAGGTGACAGTGCGCAAAGCAATGCGCTTGCTAGGAATGATGGCGTTGTGTATTTATTTGGTACCTCACGCGCGTCTGCGCATGCGCCCAATGCAAGAGTGGCTTAACAGCCAGTGGTGTCAGGCCAGCGGACAATGGGACGATCTAGTGGTGGTCTCGCAGGCCTTGGTTCTCTCGCTACGGTGGTGGACAAAGGAAAACCTGATAATAGGGAAACCTTTTGCCACACCCGCGGTGGAGGCCACTCTAACCACGGACGCATCCCTCACAGGATGGGGGGGGGGCTCACCTATCCCATCAGACTGCTCACAGAGTGTGGACTCTGAGCGTAGCATCCAAGCACATAAACCTACTGGAGCTACTGGCGGTGTTCAAAGCACTAAAAGCCTTCCAAGAACGCCTACAGGGGAAGACAGTGATGGTCCTTACAGACAGCACCACAGCCATGTACTACATCAGCAAGCAGGGGGGGGGCACCCACTCTCCAGGACTGTCCAAGCTGTCCCAGAATATATGGAAGTGGGCTCTCAGACACAACATGTTCCTACTGTCACAACACGTACCAGGGGAACTCGATCTGCTAGCAGACAAACTCAGCAGAGACTTCCCCCTGCCCGAAGAGTACAAATGGCGATTGCACGAAGACATCGTCTTAGACGTCTTCACGCAATGGGGATTCCCCGAAATAGACCTGTTCGCAACTCTGGAGAACTCACAATGCCAAAGTTACGCCTCCAGGTACCCCCAGAACCAGTCCAAGGGGAACGGTCTGTCGATTCAATGGTCAGGTAAATTTGTTTACGTTTTCTCCCGACTCCCCTTCTCAACAAAGTTGTGCACAGGATGCACCAGGAACAAGTTACCATGATACTAGTGGCCCCAATGTGGGCCCGGCAGCCATGGTTCGCTCACTTGATGGAGATGTCTCTATCTCCCCCAGTGAAACTTCCCTGCCCGTACAACATGCTGTCACAGGACAAGGGCAGGACACTGCATCCATGCCCTCAGACCATGAACTTAGCAGCCTGGCTCCTAAGATCATAGAATTTGGACATCTACAACTCCCGCAGAGATGTATGGACATCCTCAGGGAAGCCAGAAAACCTAATACTCGCCACTGCTATTCTAGCAAGTGGAGAAGATTTGTCATCTGGTGTAGAGGAAAGAGCATCAACCCGGTTGACAGCTCTCCCACACATATTGTTCTGTACTTGACCTATTTATTGGATTCAGGTCTAGTGTTCAATTCCATTAAAGTCCACCTGGCAGCACTTTCTGCATACACCACTTCCCAATTTAGTGTCGTGGTGGAAGATCCCAGTTATCAAGGCCTTCATGGAGGGGGTAAAGAGAATACACCCTCCGATAGCAGCTCCCAGATGGGACTTAAATGTGGTACTTACCAGACTCATGGGCTCGCCATTTGAACCCATGCACAAGGCAACTCTAAAGGACCTCACTCTTAAGACTGCTTTTCTAATAGCGATCACCTCCATTAGGAGAGTAAGTGAACTACAGGCTCTTTCTGTTCTAGACCCCTTCGTAACAGTTCTCAAAGATAAGGTGGTTCTACGCACACACCCAAGGTTTGCACCGAAATTCATCTCTAAATTCCATGTAAACCAGTCAATAGAACTACCAACGTTCTTTCAAAACCCTTCCAACTTGGGAGAAAAAAGTCTGCATACACTGGATGTACGCAGAGCTGTCATGTTCTACATGGAAAGAACCAGGCCACTGAGAAAGACTAATCAGTTCTTTGTCTCGGTGGCAGCAGGAAGAGAAGGAGATGCAGTCTCAAAGTCCACTATATCTAGATGGATTGTTCAATGCATCACTCTCTGTTACACTCTTGCTAAGAGAGAACTACCCTTCAAGCCAAGAGCACATTCTACTCGAGGCACTGGGGCATCCATAGCATTCATTGCAAAGCGGCTACCTGGAGTTCTTTGCACACCTTTACAAAACACTGTCTAGATGCACACTCTAGATCGGACTCCCAGGTGGGACAGGCAGTATTAAGACATCTTTTCTCTACTGTTCCTTCTCATAACCCACCGCCAACTCCGGGTACTGCTCGCTAGTCTATGCACAGCATGTGATTCTAAGCAGATTAACAAACATCAGAAGACAATGCATTACTTACCGTAAAAGCATTTCTGATGGTTGTATCTGCTTAGATTCACATGCGCCCACCCTTCCTCCCCGCTCGGATGGAAGGAACATAGACATCTTTCTACATCTCTCTCTTTTCTGTACTCACTCACGTATAGAAGGCTCCCTCAGGGCAGAAAAAATACAGAGGGACCTCGACGCGTGAGGGATTGTGGGTACAACGCACGTCACTATAGTGATAGTGTTACAGACACGCCTTTTCGACGTCCCCTTTTCGACTACGAAAAACTAAATGCAATACTCCGCAGTGACCACTGGATGTCGGACCTATTCACAGCATGTGAATCTAAGCAGATACAACCATCAGAAATGCTTTTACGGTAAGTAATGCATTGTCATTTAAAACACACTTGTGAAGATACACTAACACTAATATGGCAAGCAAGTTCAAACACAGTCACGATCAATATATATACATCCCTGATTACTTATTGAACAAGTCTTAGTTAAAACACCACTTATTTTCAGACAGTGGTGAGCGCTTAACCTAAGATGGCACTCCAATAAGTTAGTTAAAAAAAAGGAAGGAAAAGGCAGAATTAGGAAAATACACAATACCAACACTTTAAGAGAACCAGAGCAAGTCAGAAAAGGCAGAGTCTACTGAGGAGCAAGAAAGTCATAGGCCAGGCCCACTCTTGGAGAGAGCAAGGCGGAATGTGTCCAAGATCAATTGAATAGTACTTAGTTGAATAGTACTTAGTCGTTGCAGATAGTTCGAAAAGGGTTGGATCAGTTCAGGAAAAGTTAGCAGGTCCCAAGTCACACCAGGATAGAGAGTCAAGGATTTACGGGACACCTTGAGCAGTCTGTTGCAAGGGAGACCAGGTGGGACACAGTACCTGAAATGGTGAGAAAGCTCCAGCAGGGGCAGTGGTTCCTGGCAGCGGATGCAAGTCGGTGCTTCGTCCAGGGGAAGAGAAGATCTCGACGTGGAGGAAAGCTGGAGGTCGTTGCACTGCCAGATAAGAAACCAGCCGCAGAGTTTCCCGGTTAAAAGGTACTACCCTTTTATTCGCGGTAGTGGTGAAGCGTGGCTATCCGGCTGCCGGGGTGCTTGGCACGGGCGATTCGACCACGAGACGATCCAGGAAGGCGAAGAGAGGGCGAACTGGTTATCCCCACCAGTTCAGAGGAAGAAGACTCTCCCGGATGAAGATCTTCTCTGTCGTTGGGAAGTGGTGAGACGGTTCCGCAGGGCTCCACCGGTGGTGTCGTCGTTGCAGGTCAGCTCAGCTTCTCCCTCTTCGGATTCTTTGGTCCTGTAGCGACTTCTGAAGTTCCAGTTCCCAAAGCCCTGCTTTTATGCAGAAAACCCCCATTCATCAGTCCTAGCTGTCACTCAAACATGCTAAGTGGTGAGCCGGGCGGCTCACCACTGGGCCAATCACACAAGAGTGCGACTTGAGTTGCCGAGGCAACTCAGTCCAGGGTGCCTATTTCCCCCCTCCCACACATCCTGTAGACCCAGACAGAGTGGCACCACTTTTGGAGGCTTCTGTGCAGAAGCCTGCCAAAAAGTGGAACAAAGGGCTCGACGTGGGTTGGAGTTACAGAGGCGAACACAAATGCCATTTTAAAACCAAGTCCTGACAAAAAGACCCAATCGGGGAATAAATATTAAATAAATAATCCGGCGGTATCTTTAACATTGTACCAAAAAAGTGGTGCGTTTAAAATGAATGGGAAAATCCCATAGGAAATATTCCGGTGGAATATTTCGCGTGGTAACCACTGCCACCAGCCAGAAACTCGACGAGGGGGGACTGTACAGTGCCCCCTCGAAAAACAGACCCAGGGGCAATCTAATTACCCCTACCAGTACTTCCACAATATGATGGTTTGTACTAGTTCTGTTCACAATTTAAGACTAGTAAAGTCAATGGTGACTTTACATGCCCTGGGAGACAGTAGTCAGTCCCAGGGTATGGAGTGTGTTTGGGGGTCACTATGACACCCCTGTGTTACTGCACTGAGGGTGCTGTGTAACACACTTACCAAAAACACATGAAAACCTATGGAGTAAAAGACCCCATAGCCCATAAACACATTACAAAGTCAAAGGATATCTCAAATCATGTCTAAGAGGGGGAGAAAGAGTCTCGCTCTTAGCAGGAGAAAAAAATAAACCCCAAAAATCTAGCAAAGCTGCTGGGGGACTCACTAGGTTTGGGAAATTAGCCTTAACAGAGAATTCTCCTTAACAATGGTTTTCTTGCTATTATTCAGGATGGCAAGGATGCCATGTGTGAGTCCGTTCAGTCGGGTTTGGACATGGCAGACTGTGTCAGCCGGTCCATGGCGGCGAGCACCGTAATATGCAGGTTTGCGTGGATGAGGAAGTCGGGTTTGCTCCTGATGTGCAAGCCATGCTCCTCAACATGCCCTTTGATGGTGAACATCTTTTTGGCAGCAAGGCTGACGAGAGCCTTGAGAGGTTGCAGACCTCCAAAGCTGCAGCGAAGTTGTTGGGCGTTGCAGTCCGCCAACCGCTGCCTTTTCGTCCTAGGGGACAGCAGTGGAGGGGAGGTTCCTTTCGTTATTACTCATCCTTTAGTAAAGCGAGAGGAGCTGCAAGTCAAAGGGGCAACCGTAGGAGTGCCAGAGGTGGAAAACAAGGTACTCGAGATGCCAAGGCCGCGCGAGTAGTTGCCTCTTTGCCCTCAGGCAACGCCGCAGCCGCTTCTGCTCAGTCATGAGGCCCATGCTTCGCCGGTTGAGGGAAGGCTGGCGCAGCATCTTGTAGAATGGCGTGCCATTACTTCAGATGTGTGGATTCTGGAGATCATAGCCCACGGCTACCGTCTTCCTTTACGGCAGAGGCCTCACGACAATCCACCAGGGAACCTGTATTTGAAGAGTCCGGATCCGCTCCGTGCGCAGGAAATTCAATTCCTGCTGGAGAAAGGTGCCATAGAACTGGTGCCTGTAGCGGAGAGGAACAAGGGATGGTATTCCCCTTATTTTTTGATTTCGAAGAAAGAGGCGGGATTGAGACTGTGGGGATGCGCCTCGGCGCCGGCAGCCTATGTTGGCTACAGCGGCAATCGGGGGCCCTGAGAGCCGCGGGTCGGCTCCCTCGCTCTCGGCGGTCATGAGCACCGAGAGCGAGGAAACGCGGGCCGCGGCTCGGAACTGCGGCGCGTCACAGCTGCGCTCACCTGACGGGAGACCCGATCCCGAAGGAGGGGGAACGAGGGCGCAGACACTCCACGGCAGCCTGGTGTGGGGACGACCGGCCCTTCAGCGTGGCGTGCCCCGCGGCGGCCCCGGAGCGGGCTGCGGCGGGAAGGCACACAGAGCACGTCCATACACAACGCGATCGCGGCTGCGATCACGTGATCAGCTCCGACATTCCCCAGGTCTCGGGAAACAGGAAAAGGCGTACGCTAACACGGCAGCCTTTAAGGGAGGCGGGACAAACCCTCAGCAGCCAATAAGGCGTAAGCCAGGCAAAGCTGATGCTGATTGGTGGGGACTTAAACCTAGGGAACCCTTTAAAAGCGCGCCAAAAGAAACTGACAGTGTGCTCTCATTTTCCAGGAAAGAGAAGAGGACGAGGAACGGAGATCGGAGTGGTGGGCCTATCCGGATACCACGAGATAGGATAAAGCTGGGAACTGCTTCAAATCTACTTTGGAAGGGTCAATCACTGGTGAAGGAAACCAGAGGACGATACTCTTTGTTTTGTTAAGGACCCTTAACCATTAGAATAAAATATTGTTTTGGCATCCACCGTCTCCTGAAGTTTACATTATCACAGAGACCCATCATGGACTTGCGCGGTTTGAACAAACTCCTCAGGAAGGACCAGTTCAAGATGGTTACTCTCTCTCAAGTCCTCCAGGCCCTTCAACTTCAGGACTGGTTGGTGTCTCTCGACCTCAAGGACTCTTAATTCTCCAGCATGGGGTCTGGCATGGATTCACATGCTCATGAATATTCCCCGTCGTCAGGCTGGGAATCCTCGGTAAAGAAAAAACCAGTATCAGTTTCGTTTCTGATCTGTCTTTCGTAGTAATAACCAATCACTGGTCTCTGCGTCATACTGACCACAGCCAATGACTGCCCTCTACCTAAGCACCGCCTCTGGCAGCCATCTTCAGATTTTTACCGCACGTTCATGTGTTGGGATCCTCGTGCTATTGCTCTCGAGCGTTAGTGCTATTTTTTCGCGCTTTTTTACAAAAACTTCGATTCTTTCGGTCAAAAGAGCCTCAAGCTCCACCGATCCTACATCCGATCAACGGGGACCCGTGTCGGATTCATCTGTGCCCCTCAAGGGTGAAGATTTCGTCGAGCTACACTTCGGAGGACTCCAGAAGCTTCTCAGGCCCGGTCTCGGAGATGGCCCAGGAGAAGGGAAGCTCGACGCCCGGAAAGCTGTTCAGGGTCTGCCCTGGATGCCAGCTGCAGAACGTCTTCAAGGAGGACGAACACTCTTTCTGCCTTTACTGCCTTCATGGGGACAAGACGCACGTGGAGAAGGACTGTGCGTTTTGCGGCAACATGTCGGAACGGACCATGAAGGACCGCCATCAACGTCTCGCCAGCTGGCTGGAGGGTAAGAGCCCGTCTGGCGAGAAGAAGAAGAAATCTGAGCGGTCTTCTAAGACCTTTGAGGGCGCCCCGGCGACGGGGGCCCAACATAAGGCCAAGCACCGCGAGTCCGCTGGCACCGGGAGCGCCGAACGGTCGGGCTCTACGGGCTCCAGGCAGGGCGCACCCTCCCCGGCACCATCAACCACGAGCCAACGCTCTGGGTCGGGTAAGAGGAAGGCCGAGCACCCGGCGAAGCTCCTGGAGAGACCCCGGTCGAGCTCTAAGGCAGAGGAGGAGCGTGGCAGTGCCCCCTCCCTCAAGGATAAGGCGGTGAGCGCACCTAAGGTGGTGAAGGCCTTGATCCATTCGACCAAGCCCTCTATCGAAACGGTCGCGGCGGCCCTGGCCCAGCCTGTGGAGGCTGCACCAGTGGTGGCGGCCTCGGGGCCCAGAATCTCCCTGCCTCCTCGGAGGGAGTCTTCTTTCGTGCCCATCGATAGGACCCCCGTGAAACCCGCCGTGGGGAAGAAGGGGGGGCAGGGCGTCGTCGTAGATTCGGCCTCAACCTCAGAAGAGGAACTGATCGAGGTCTTAAGCCACGGCCTAGGCGTGGAACAAGACCAGCCCGTCGGAATGGGCCCCGACGCAGGTGACGACGACGACATCGTCGAGGATACCGACGGGGCCCCTGCTCGCCCGTCGGATTCCCCTCTGCCAGCGCCGCAAGACAACTCAGCGGCCATTTTGTTGGCTATACAGTCCTTATGCTCCGAGATAAGGACGAGACTACCGTTACCGACGGAGGAACCTCTCCCGTCGGGGGATCCAGAACCGGGACCTTCTGGTGTTCCCCCTACCAAGAAAAGAAGGATCCATCCACCGCCTCCTTTTCAACCGTCGCGCCCCGTCCAGCCCTCCTCCCCGTCCACCCGAGGGGATGATACGGGGACTGACACGGCAGCGACGGGTACGGACGACGAGGCATACGACGAGGATTTTCCGTCGTCGCCTCCCACCAGGGCTTCTCCGCCCGACGAGATTGGATCGTTCCACTCAATGATCGCCAGGGCATCCGAGCTTTTCCAACTCTGCCCTGAGGAGAAGAAAAAGGAAGGCTTCCTTTACCAACGGCGCGAGACCAAGAGGAAGACGGTCCTCGCAGTGCCTCTGTTGGACGACATTTGGGATGAGGGCCTTTCCCTCCTCAAGAACCCTTCCACGACGCCAGCGAAAAGAGACCGGTACGAGAAAAAGTACCGGGTCCCGGACTCGGCCCCCCTATGCCTCCGGGCGCAGCCTACCCCGGACTCCGTCGTCTCCGCGGCAGCCAGGAAGAAAGCGGGGGGGGGTGCGGCCTCCACGTCGACTTCCCCGCCGGACGGCGAGGGAAAGAAATTGGATGCCATGGGACGCAGAGTCATCTCGTCGGCGGCGACGACGATTAAAGCGGCCAACGCCTTGGCTATCGTGGCCCGCTACGACAGGGAACTCTGGTACAAGATAGCTCCCCTGCTGGATTTTCTGCCGGACGACAAGAGGGCGGAGGCCCTTGAGATCCTGCAGGAAGGTGAGGTGGCCTCGGACCACGCCATCACCGTGGCGACGGACATCGCCGACACTGGGTTCCGCCAGATGGGCAACGGCGTTTGCCTTCGACGTCGCGGATGGCTCAAGGCTACGGACTTTCGGCAGGACGTCCAGACCAGGGTCCTGGACATGCCCTTCGACGGGAACAACCTGTTTGGGAAGACAGTGGACGATTCCCTTCAGGCCATCAAGGCGGATACTGAGACGGCCCGGGCCCTTGGAGTACTGCAGCAACGGCGGACGCCCTTTCGGAGCGGCGGAGGCAAGGGCGCCTCCAAAGGTTCCGGCGGCGGTTTCGCTTCCTACCGTCAAGCGGCCCGCTCGTCGTCGCAAGAGGCCTACAGAGGACGAGGCAAGTCTAGCGGCCCCCGCCGTCGTCGCCAAGGAGGCCAAGGCGGCAAGGCCGCGTCCAAGCAGGATTGAACCGGCCGTGGGGTCGGGCCCCCACCGAAGCACCCCGGTGGGAGGCCGGCTGGCGGGCTTCGTCAGCGTGTGGGAGTCCATCTCCACCGACCGTTGGGTGCTGGACGCCCTGGCCCGGGGCCACGCGCTCGAGTTTCAAAGAAGGTGCCCGCGCGTCCCCCCCGTGGCCAGGAAAGAACTTCACGTCCCTCAACTTCTCCTGGAGGTAAAGGCGATGCTCAGAAAGGGCGCCATCGAACTCGTCCCAAAGAGGCTTCGGGGCTCCGGAGTCTACTCGCGTTACTTCCTCGTGAAGAAGAAGACGGGAGGATGGCGCCCCATCCTGGACCTGCGACGCCTGAACAAGTTCATCAAGGCGCAGAAGTTCCGGATGGTCACCCTCCAGCACGTCCTGGGTCAGCTGGAGGAAGGAGACTTCCTCGCACCGGTGGCGGCGCAGCTGCGCCGCGAGGGGATTCACGTCTACCCCTACCTGGACGACTGGCTCATCCGCGCCAAGACGAGGGAGCTCGCCGTGGTCCACACGGCAAGGACCGTCCAACTCCTCACGGACCTGGGATTCTCCGTGAACTACGCCAAATCCCACCTGGTGCCCGCGCAAGTCGCACTGTTTCTGGGAGCGAGGCTCGACACAGTGTCCCTTCTGGCCTCCCCGTCGGAGGAGAGGACCAGGACCATCCTGGGCAAGGTGCAACGGATGTGGGTGGCCGACGCGGCCAAGGTGAGGTCCATCAAGTCCCTCCTCGGGATGATGTCTTCCTGCATCTACCTCATTCCCATGTGCAGGCTCCGGATGCGCCCGTTGCAAGAGTTCCTGGATGCGCGCTGGATCCAGACGACGGGCAGCTTCGAGGAAAGGATCAAGCTCGACGAGAGTTTCCGACGAGCGATACGGTGGTGGGGCACCCGCGCGCATCTGACGGCGGGCATGGACTTCCAGACCCCAGCCCACCAGGTGACTGTGACCACGGATGCCTCCCTAGAAGGGTGGGGAGCGCACACCGAAAATCTGCACGCAAGGGGACTCTGGCTCCCGACGGAGAAGTCCCTGCATATCAACGTCCTGGAGCTCCGTGCAGTGTTTTGGGCCCTCAGGTCCTTCCTTCCGTCCCTCAAGGGCAAGGTGGTGAGGATCTTCACCGACAACACCACCACCATGTTTTACATCAGGAAACAGGGCGGAACCAGGTCCCCAGCGCTGTCCAAGGAGGCGCAGGACCTGTGGCATTGGGCCGTCGCCCAAGGGATTCTTCTGGTGCCGTTTCATCTGGCAGGGATAAAAAACACCATCGCCGACTCACTCAGCAGGGAGCTGCGCTCGTGCCACGAGTGGGAACTACGGCAGGATCTGGTGGATCGCCTCTTCCGACGGTGGGGCACACCCCAGATCGACCTGTTCGCGACGGCGACGAACACCAAGTGCCGGAGGTTCGCCAGCAGGTTTCCCCAGACGAGGAGCATGGGCGATGCTTTCTCGTTCCCCTGGGAGGGCCTGTTCCTCTACGCGTTCCCTCCCTTGCCTCTGCTAATCCGGCTCGTCAACCAGCTCAAGAGGTCACGGTGCAGGATGATCCTCGTCGCACCTGCGTGGCCGAGGCAGATATGGTTCCCGGACCTTCTGGACTTGTCGGCGTCCCCGCCAATCAAGCTGCCGGCGGACGCGGATCTACTCTCCAGGGAAGGAGGCGCCATCCTCCACCACGACCCGAAGTCGCTGAACTTGCAGGCCTGGCTCCTGCAGCGCTAGAGTTTGGAGGATACGACATACCGGCCGATTGCAGAGAGGTTCTTGCAAAGGCCAGGGCGTCCTCGACTCTTAAATGCTACGGACACAAATGGAAGAGGTTCTCTGTCTGGTGCCACGCACAGAAGGTTAACCCTCTACGGATTACGGCTCCCCAAGTGCTGCCGTACCTGCTGACGCTGGCCAAGGCTGGTCTGGCACACGCGTCCATCAAGATTCATCTTGCTGCGATCTCCCGATACACCAGAACCACGGGCCGGACGTCCTTGTGGTCTCATCGTCTGGTGAAAGAGTTCATGAAGGGACTGTTCAGATCGTTCCCGCCGGTGAAGGCTCCGGCCCCGGCGTGGGAGCTCAACGTGGTGCTGACCAAACTCATGGGACCTCCGTTCGAGCCTCTGCACTCGGCCCCGTTGAAGTTTCTATCGTGGAAAACAGCTTTTCTCGTGGCCATCACCTCCGCACGACGAGTGGGAGAGATCCAGGCCCTTTCCTGCAAGGCCCCGTACTTGACTTTCCACGACACGAGGGTAGTGCTCAGGACGCACCCCTCCTTCATGCCCAAGGTACCGTCGGACTTTCATCTCAACGAACCCTTGGTGTTACCTGTGTTCTTCCCGTCGCCTTCGTCGCCGGCTGAGAGGACTTTGCACTCGCTGGATGTAGCTAGAGCGCTGAAGTTCTACGTGGACCGCACGAAAGGTTTTCGGAAGACGTCACAACTCTTTGTGAACTTTGGACCTGTCAATCAGGGGAAGGCTCTCTCGAAGGCTTCCATCTCCAGATGGCTCTCCGGCTGTATCATGTACTGTCACCGGTTGGCAAACCGACCGCTGCCTGGCCGTCCGAGAGCCCATTCCACCAGAGCGATCGCAGCTACCACGGCGTTCCTATCTGGTGTGCCCCTGCTGGACATATGCAGGGCTGCTACGTGGAGGTCGACGCACACCTTCACGAAATTCTACTGCGTCGACCGGGATTCCAGGGAGGAGTCCAGGGTCGGCCAAGCAGTGCTGCGCAACCTGTTCGCCTGAGGTGAGCCTGGTGAGGAGGTAAGATGCTTAATGTTGAGTTGATGTGATGCTTAATGTTGAGCCTTTGCCACCTCCCGTGGTTGTGCATGTGTGTACTGCTATGTATTCTTTATTCATGAGCATGTGAATCCATGCCAGACCCCATGCTGGAGAAGGAACAAGTTACTTACCTGTAACTGTTGTTCTCCAGCATGGGTCTGGCATGGATTCACATGCGAACCCTCCCGCCTACCCCTCTGCGGCTCTTCACTTGGTCATACTGCCACTTCACGTGCTTCCAAATCTGAAGATGGCTGCCAGAGGCGGTGCTTAGGTAGAGGGCAGTCATTGGCTGTGGTCAGTATGACGCAGAGACCAGTGATTGGTTATTACTACGAAAGACAGATCAGAAACGAAACTGATACTGGTTTTTTCTTTACCGAGGATTCCCAGCCTGACGACGGGGAATATTCATGAGCATGTGAATCCATGCCAGACCCATGCTGGAGAACAACAGTTACAGGTAAGTAACTTGTTCCTTTCATGTGCCGATCCATCCCAAGCACAAGAAGTACCTGAGGTTCGCGGTTGGCGACTCGCACTTTCAGTTTCGGGTCCTGCCGTTCGGATTGACCTCCGCCCGAGGGTTTTCACCAAGCTCATGGTGGTGGTGGCAGCGTATCTGCGGACGGGGGGGATTCCCGTCTACCCCTACCTGGACGATGGTTGATCCGGGCGCGCTCTCCTGAGCATGCCCTGGATCATCTGTCCATCACCTGCCGCTCCCTTCACAGGCTGGGCTTCTCCCTCAACTTAAAGAAGTCCCACGTTACGCCAACTCAACGGCTCCAGTACATCGGAGCAGTGCTCAACACGTCCCTGGGGCAGTGTTTTCCTCACCAGGTGAGGGCTCATCACATTCAGCAGATGGTGCACAAGTTCCAACATGCCCAGAGTCTCCCTGCGTTCGAGTTCTTGAGATTACTCGGCCTCATGGCATCCTGCATTCTTCTGGTGCCAGAGGCCAGGTTGCGGATGAGATCTTTGCAATGGGCACTCAAACTCCAGTGGTCTCAGTCCTCCGGCAGGATGTCTGACTTTGTTCAGGTGCCGTCCTCGGTTGCCCAGGACCTTCTGTGGTGGGCCGTCGAAGCCAGTCTGATGAAGGGGGCTCCTTTTTGGCTACCCTGGCCGGAGGTGACGGTTGTGACGGACGCATCCCTCACGGGATGGGGAGCTCATGCCAACGAGTTGACAGTCGGCGGTAGTTGGTCTCCGTCGGAGTCCAGACTCCATATCAATCTGTTGGAGCTGAGGGCCATCGGGCTTGCCCTGAAGGCTTTTCTGACGACTGTGTGAGGAAAGAATGTCCTGATTCTGACGGATAACACAGTGGCCATGCACTACCTCAACAAAAAGGGTGGGGCAGGGTCACTTCCTCTGTGCAGGGAGGCGATGCAGCGGTTCTGGGCCATCCAGCAGGAAATTTCCATCTCGGCAGTTCATCTGGCCGGAGACGAAAACGAGACGGTGGACGCTCTGAGCAGGCAGAGCACGATCTCTCACGAGTGGGAGCTGGCTCAGGAGATTCTCCTGGAGATCTTTGCCCTTTGGGGGACCCCTCAAGTGGGTCTCTTCGCCTCCAGTGTCAACCGGAAGTGCGAAAGGTTCTGCTCGTGGGAATTTCCTCCAAACGGAGCCCTGGGGGGCGCATTCGTGGTGGAGTGGTTCTTCCTGCTGCTGTACGGGTTTCCTCCAGTCCCCGTCATTCTGCAAGTGCTGCAGAGGTTACAGAGGTTCGGTTCCTGGATGATCCTCATTGCTCCGGCATAGGCCCGGAGGACGTGGTACCCGGACCTTCTGGAGTTGTCCATCTGCCCTCCACTTCGTCTTCCCTACCGAGACGATCTGCTCTCATGGGAGGGGGGGTCAGGTTCTCCATCCAGAGGTCAGATCTTTCAACCTTCACGCTTGGCTTCTGAAAGGTTGAGGTATAGGATTGGGACCTCCCTGAAGACGTGATGGAGGTGTTGCTTTCCGCCAGACGGCCGGCAACAAAGTCCCTGTACCGTTGCCGTTGGAGGAAGTTCTGTAACTGGTGCAGGGTTCAGAATGTGGATCCTTTTTCATGTGACATTCCTGTCGCTGTCTTTTTTGCTTTCTTTGGCCCACAATGGCCTGCAAGTGGTTACCTTTAAAGGTTACCTGGCGGCGCTGTCTATATTTAAGCGCTCGTCTGAGGAGTGTTCTTATTTTAAAATCCCTTTTGATTTCTCAGTTTCTGAAAGGGATCACTAATGTGTTCCCTCCGTCACCTTTCCAGGTGCCCGGTTGGGATCTGAACCTTGTTCTCAAGTTTCTAATGGGTGCTCCCTTTGAGCCTTTGCATTCTTGTCCTTTGAGACTGTTAACCCTTAAAACTGTGTTTTTAGTTGCGGTCACTTACGCTCGCAGAGTGAGTTAATTACAGGCACTTTCAGTTAAGCCACCCTTCACTGTGTTTCATAAGGACAGGGTTGTCCTTAGAGTTCGTCATTCCTTTCTTCCGAAGGTGGTGTCGGAATTTCATTTATGCCAGAAGGTTATTCTTCCGACATTTTATCCTCCTCCACATCCTTGTAAGGAAGAGGAGAGGCTCCATAGGCTGGATCCTCAGAGAGCTTTAAGCTTCTACATTTCATGCATGTCCCGGGTCAGAGTGGACGATCAACTCTTTATTGGTTACGCTGGAAGGCGTTTAGGACAAGCAGTTACTAAACAGACTGTCTTGATGGATCATCTTGGCAATTTTCGAATGTTACCGCTTGGCGGGTAAGGACCCTGCGGTAGGCTTACGGGCCCATTCTACCAGGGGTATGGCGGCCTCTACTGCCCTACAGAGGGGTGTTCCTATTCGTAACATCTGTGATGCAGCGACCTGGGCTTCGGTCCATACGTTTGTACGTCACTACTCCCTCGATTCTATCCGGGGGCAGGATCTGGCCTTTGGCAAGGCGGTCCTTTACTCTGCAATTTGATTGGGCATTCTAAATTTTATATTCTAAATTATTTTCCCACCTCCTTACGTTGGTACTGCTTTGGGAGTATGTCATAGATATGGAATACGTCGGAGGACCCAATCCCCTCGAAAAACAAGTTATTCTCTTACCTGTTAACGTTCTTTCGATGGGATGGTCCGACGACGTATTCCATATCGCTCCCTCCCTGCCTACCCCGCTACAGAATTTCTTATGCGATTGCAGCTTACTTTTCCGCAAGGCTTTCTGTGGTCATACTGGCAGAAGATTGGTGCCACACATTCTGGGGAAAAAACTACAACTGAGGCTACGGGCGTCGTGCGTCCTACTTATAACATCTGGTGACGTCGGCCGTTGGAGGAGGTCCTCGAGGACGGTGTATCGACGTCATCGACACAGGACGCAGACGCCGAAAGATTTTCCAAAGTAGCACAGCTGTGGTGATTACTGTCATAGATATGGATTATGTCGTCGGACCATCCCATCGAAAGAACGTTAGCAGGTAAGAGAGTAACTTGTTCATCTCACACACATTCTGAAGCAGGTAAGTACTTTTGAACCCCCATTGCAAAGTAAGGTAACCCTTTACTGGAAGAAAGGTCAAAACGCACATTCAGTGGGGAGAAGTCATTCAGGGAGCCAGGCCAGCCAATGTCATTTGGACAAAAGTCTAGGTGAGCTGAAGCACTTCTTGCTGGTAAGTAAGTCTTGCACAATGTTTTAGAAGTCTTTGTAGAAAAAGTAGAATCAATGTAGGGTCACAAGCTCGGAGGCTTTTGAGAGGTAGAAGATGGAAGCAACTTTACAGAAGCAACCAAGACAAGTCTCAACTGAGATCAAGTAAGGCTACAACAAGAGGTAAGTTCTCTTAGACTGTACAGTACCTTTGGTTGGAAGAAATGGTTCCAACTGGCTTCTGTTCTTATGTGGCTCTGCAGATCCTTTTGTTCCTGTGCCTCAGTTGTAGAGACAAGAGGGAGTACTTCTGGGGACTCCTGCAACACAACTGGATGGCCGGCGACAGAAAAGGACAAACTTCTATTCAGCGGCACTTCGCGGTTTCAGCTCCTTGCATCTCAGAAAATAGCAGCATTGCGGTCTCATGGATACCACTCTGGAATTTCCTCTCATCTGGGGTCTAGCACTCGGTTGAGGTGTCTCAGGCTTGGTCCGTCCTGCTTACTGGGAGTCTGCCGGATCTTCCAGCAGCTCGGGTCTGTCTTAAAAGTGATGCACTCTGTTTGGTGTTCCTCTCCCTGGCACTTCGGTTCCAGCGGCAGTGGAAGTACAGCCAGCTCCGAGAGGGTGTCCAGACGGGCTTATTTTGGAGTTGATTGGTCCCACCAACTCAAGTGGAGAAGTCGTCCTTGCAGGGCTTCTCTAGTTGAGGCAGCAGCAGAGCTTCACCGGGCAAACCAGCGATCCAGTAGTTGCAGCAGGCATCTCTTCTAAGCTCTTATTCGGATTCCTTCGCCCAGTGGTTGACTCTGCCTTCCAAGCCAAAAAGCCTGGTCTTTTATGCAGGTTTCTCCCATTCATTGCAGCCTAGCTGTCAATCACACAGCAGGGTGTTTGTCCTTGCGGACAGCCAGCCGGCCAATCACCTTTGAGTGTATTCCTGTAACCAAGTGGATTAAGCACAGGGAGTTTCCGACACCTCCCTCACTTCCTGCCCCTGCCGGACATACTGGAGCCAGAGGCGGGCTTCATTCGTGAATATCGCCAAAGACAAAACGAACAAAGGGACCAAACCTAGTTTGGCACGCAGAGTAAATCTCAAGAAGGACCTTTCCATCAAGAAATGGCGAAAAAGACTGGCCCATTTTGACAAAATAGGCACCCGTGGGTGCCTTGCTGCGAACGCAGCCCGCGGTTAAAACACACAATGGTAGTAAAAAGTAAACCACTGCCACCACCCATTACTCGTGGAAAGGGTAACATAAAAATGTTACATGAGAAACTAGACAAAGGGGATATTAAGTAACCCCTCCAGCACCCTGGCAAGATGGTGTGTGCTAGGTCTAGAAAGGTACAAATTGTAAGTCAATTTCACTTTTCTGCTCTTGGAAATAGTAGTTTCACCAAGAGAAGGTATTTAAACCTTTGGGAAATCTAAGACTTCCCTGTGCCACTGCACTGAAGGTGCTGTGTGTCACAATGCAAAGATGCCTATTGAGTTTGTCAGACTCCAAAAACCAAAAGAAACAGAAAAATACATGAGCGAGTGCGAAAAAAGGTCTAACTCTCGCCAAGTTAAAAATTAAAAGGTCCAAGAGTACAGCAAAAGTGGTCTCTAAGGTAGAAGGGAATTGGCACATTTCTGAGAATTCTCCCTTACAGGCAATACGTTGTGGGTCCTATGGGGACCCAGTCTCTCTGTAAATATAAGGGTGAATGTACTTAAGATTGTTCCAAGGTAAGTATCTAAAAACCAACAAACTAACATGTGAAAGAAATAGCTAAAATAACTTGCATTGAGATCTGGTCCAGTGGAGGCATAAGAACAAGCCAGTTCGAAGATTTCTCTCTGTGCTGCCTGAGGAATCCAATTTACTTCTTTTCACAATGGATGTGACTAGCCTCTATACATCGATTCCCCACAATAAGGGAATTGAAGTCTTGGAATGGTTTTTACTTCGGCATGATGAGACTGTAATCCATAAAGTATTTTGCAATTGAACACATTCACATCATATTATATAAGAACTATTTCAGGTTTAATGGACAATACTTTCTTGAGATAGCCAGGACATCAAAGGGCTCTTCAGTAGCCCCTTCATATGCAAACGTATGTATGTATGTATTACTTCGAATATACCTGTGTCTTGGACAGACAACCTTGAAGCAATAAGATAAAATGCTGGAAAAGATTTGACATCATTGGTACCTAGGCAGGAACTGAGGAGGAACTATTTGTTTTCTGACTACCTCAATGGTTGCAGTTACAATGGAAATTGGGAAACCATCAATATATTTTTTGGATGTCAATATCAAATTAATTGGTACCACATTCAAAACCAATATTTACAGGAAACCAGCGGATGTAAACAGCACCTTACATTTCAACAGCTTCCACATTAAACATATAAAAGAAAATCTTCCATGCAGTCAACTATTAAGACTGAAGAGAATCACCTCAGAATCCGCCAATTTACAACAACAGTATCAGGACATGAAATCCAGGTTTACAGAGAGAGGTTATCCGGGCGACCTCAATAAGGCCATTATAAGAATGGAACCACTCAAAAGGGAGGAACTATTGGCAGGCAGAACAAGAAAGGAGAAGAGGAGTATAATTCTCACTCAAATACTCCAGTCAGAGTTAACAAATTAAATGTATCATTCACAAGAATTGAGACTTGATTAAATCTGACCCGAACCTCAATTGGTTGTTCCCTGAATCTCCCATGTTGGCCTATAAGAGGCCAAAATCTGAGGGACACTTATTAGAGCCGTAAAACCCGAACATCAAGGACAAAGCACCCAGAGTAAACAGAAAATGGGCACTTTTTCTTGTCTCAATTGCCAGCATTGCTGAAACATCATTAAGGGTGATCATATCTGACATCCTAATACTGGCAAAAAAATCCCCTTGAGGGATTATGCAACTTGAGATTCACATAATGTCATCTATGCGCTACGCTGCCCATGTGGCAAGTATGTGGGGAAAACAAAACTAAGGGCCAAAGAGATGGCCCAAACACAAGTCTAGCATTAGAACAGGTAACCCCAAATTACCTGTGTTCAGACATTTTAAGGAGAATCAGCATAACATATAACTTAGATTTGTGATCCTCGAGGTCATACACCCACCATCTAGAGGGAGAGCCTTGCACAATGTGAATTATTCTGGATTCACAAATTAGATGCCATGACACCGCTAGGAATCAATGAGGATTACTACCTGGGTCCTTTTCTTTAAGTAAGCACACATAGGTTCAAGCCATCCTATTAATGGTGGGCATTTGGCTGTCTAAGGGGGTGTTGCAAAAGTTGAGAATCCTCATAGACTGTGAACTCCGGACGAGGCAGATTAGGAACATCAAGTTATTTACCCTATATATACAACAGCACTTTTCAATCACTCCTTTAGGGTTGTGCAACATGTGATAAATTGTGTTTTTCACAGTGGGTTAACTCGCCTCTACTAAGGGCATAGAATGTGAACTCCTTTTTGTGGCAGAACTAACAGGCTAATTTCGAGTTTTGTATGAATCTTGTTGAATATGATTGTATTTACCCTAGTAGGGAATATTGGACACACATTGTACATTAATTTCCGTTAACATTAGCAGGTTCCCTTGCCTTTGTTGACACAGAGATCAGTCTCATTGACTCTTCAACTTTTTTAGATTTGGCAGGACCATCATTAGCTCACATTCATATGTGTACGACTACTTTGCTTATAACCTTAATCCTGCACAACATCTATTACCCTTTAGAAACCTCATATGGATCAAGTTTACATTGTGATGGTAGGCATTATTTCTTTTTATAATGTTTCCGTATTTGGGTAAATATTGATAGTTGTCTGCAGCTAGCATGCAAATGTTTATTATTTGTAACTATAATGGTCACCTCCCTAGTAAGAAGTTGCAATAAAAAATGTAGCCATGAAGTTTTTTTTACCCGTTAAGTCTTTAATATATTGAACCTCATTCTACATATCTTAAGATACCGCAGAACCCGCAAATTATTTTGATACTCTAGGCGTTCTCTTGTGTCTTAGTTGACAGACAATGGAGCCATTCAGAGTCACATCATTTAGCCATCATCATGGTCTGCAGATTACGGCTTGCCGACTTTGTTGGAATATATTCCTAAGTCTTTAAACATTGCACTTGTTCGAGCACACAAAGACCAATGAGGGTTTATTTACCTGTGATGTCACATAGGCAATCGCGTGATGACATTACGGGTAACTGCTGGGATAAATAGCAGCCATCATCCTTGAGCAAAATAGGCAGCACAGAGAGACTTCTTCGAACTGGCTTGCTCTTGTGCCTCCACTGGACCAGATCTCAATGTAAGTTCCATATCTTTGCTATTTTTTGCACATGTTAGTTTATTGGTTTTTAGATACTTAATTTGGGCCAATCTTTTAAGTACATTTACCCTTATATTTACAGAGAGACTGAGTCCCCATTGGACCCACAACATATCGCCAAACAACTTACACTTACCTTATTTCACTGAAACTTTTATTGGATTCAGATGGTAAGCACCTCTGACTTTTTCTGCAAAGGGTGATCACTTTAAAAATAGTAATCTACTAGAGAATTGGACACTCATGTCACTAAATATATTTTTTTTACAGAACAGTGTGTTTTATACATGAACGGATGACATTATTGGAATACAGAACTGGGTACCATTATAGCCCTCAGGCATTTTGGCACTATGTAGATACGAGTGAAGGTTAGCACATTTTTTGATATAATTATTGCATTTCTCCATTTTTAACAAGCCCTAATGGATACCATGTAAATTGATTATCCGCAGATTATGATCCAGGATCATTATAAACCTTGCGATTTTGAGGGTATCTGGAAATAATTTTGAAACTAATAATGGATCAAGCACTTTACTAGTAGTATGATGTTCAGAATTGTATGAGCTGGTATATGAAAATTATTATGAATATGTATGAATTTATTAACTGTTTACAATGTATTGACATTTACACTAGGCTTGTTTTGACTTTTTTGTAGATTTAAATTGCAATGGGCCACGTGCATGATAAATTTCCGGATTTATCTGAACTATTGAATGATCATTAGAATTACTTGTTGGATTGTTTGCACCGTTTTCAATAAACCATTGACTAGAATTGAGAAGTCATTAGTTTGTTTACTATTTATGCAAGTTTTGAAGTTGGTGAGAAGGCTACTAACCGGTATCTTGCTCAACCACTCCAAAGAGTTTGGCTTATTTTAGGCCACAGACAGTGTGCGGGGGATGCAAGTTCCCTAAATAGGGAACCCTTCACTTGTGCTCTGTCTACTCTACCACGTTTTCTCAGGTGGTGCAGCCTTGTACTAAGAGTTTCTCGATTGCCTCAGATATGGTTTTATGAAGCCCTTAGTTAGACTTTAGAAAAACTTAACCTAACATCCAGCAGCACTGCACATAAATTGCTGTGTGGTGCAATAGGAAAAGGTAGATGTCAGAAAAGTTGGAGGAAAGCATTAATCCATTAAAACATTTAAAATGTAAAAATAAATAAGGGTTTCCATTGTCAGAGTGAAAGGGTTCCCCCAGGTTCAGAGTAAAAGGAGTGAGTGTTGAAAAACGTTCCCACTCACTCAGGAGAATCACTCCACAAATCCGATGGACCAGCAAAAAATACTGTGGGAGAATTTCACTCAAAAATTCAAATCTACCTAACACTTTCTGCCGCGCCCTCGCCCTGACTAAGGGGCAGGAGAATATAATCTACTCCTGGATGAATCTCTTGTTCCAGTCGGCCATATGTTCTGGAGAGCCCATCAGCATTTTTATGGTGAGTTCCTGACCTATGCCTTTGTGGCAAAGTCTTAGCCTCTTCAGGCTATAGCACCTGTTTGTGCCCTCCCCGTCTTCAATGTGCAAGAGAATAAAACGGACACTCCCCGGACGGGGAATAAGGTAAAGAGAGCAGGTTGCGAGAGTTCAAGGAAAAGTTAATCTAGATCTCTGAGAGCGCTCTGGCAAACTTCATGTTACAGTACATTATATAGGTACAATGACTGTGTCTAACATATGATGCTACGTTGGACCCAGATTGGTCAGCCAGGGTGGCGTCTTAGGTGTGTGCATCATCTCTTCCTCCTGGTTGGTTGGTTGGTTGGTTGGTTGGCGGGAGGATGGACGTCAGATATCTGTGCTCCGAATGGGTGAAGGTCAGGTCACCGTGAAGCATGGCGGTCACTATCTAAGCTAATGAATACATTCTAAATAATGCATGCACTAAATAATTGTTCAAAAGACTCTCAGTATTTTATCATGTCACTGTATAAATCACACAAGTGCCTATATCATCTATAACATTTGGATTATACAGGTTACTATAATACACTGATTGAATTGTAGGTTTAGTTTCACAAGAATCTCAGGTATGTGGCATTTGTTAGTATTAGGCACGATATACTGCAGCAGGGGTCTAATGTTATTTGGGAGTCTGCTGGGTGGGCATCATGGCATGGTCAGTGGTCTGGCACATGAAAGGAATATCTTTCAGGAACACCGAGTCAGAATGGCAGTAAGTTTCTATTGGCGAGGGTGCGGGGGCAAGGACACATTTGTGGAGATGAACGAGCTATGTGCTTAGTTCATGCTGGTTCACATGCGGGACAGTGATCTCAGAGAAAGACTGATGTGATGCATTTATTAGTTGTTGCAAATACCTCCGGCTTCGGCGTGAGAATGTAGCCGCAGAGTTTTCCAGTCAGAGTGGGAACGAAGGTGGGGGCCATGTGCTCTGTGTGCCTGACAGCAGTGAGGAGAGGGAGAGAAGCGTTTCGTACTATCGCAGTGGGGCCTGGTCACCAAGATGGAGTCGAAAGGGGGTTCAAGAAATGGATGCCCTGTGTCCTGCTCAGTGGTCCCATCTACACGAAAGTCAACTAAAGTTAACATCGCATAAGTGCAAGGGGCGAACCCACTACTGGAGGCACTTGGTCCAAGTTTTGTACTGAGAAGTGAAGGCAGCGAGGGGCCTGCTGGCCCATCGCTCCCACACATTCCCCCCTTTTGTTTATATTATAATTATATTTATATTTATTTATAAAGCGCAGCCAGGCCCAGGGGCATACGGGCGCATAAGTTAGATCTGGTTACAGTTGCAATTGAAAGCAGTCAATAAGGGTTACGTTACATTGCAGTTACAGGTGGGTACAAACTTAGTCGTGCAAATGCATATATACATAGTCTAGTATAAGTACATTAATTACAAAAGTGTGCCAGTGACAGTCGATCATGCTGGGATCAGGCGGTTAGGGTGTCAAAGAGTCCATGTTGTGAAGCCAACACTTCGTGTTATGTTTAAATAGGTTAAATGAAGGTTCTGCACGCAAAAGCGCAGGTATTGTGTTCCATAATTTAGAGGCTTGTACAGGGAAGCTAGCACCACCCGAGTTATGAAGTTTAAATCTCGGTATGGACATAGTGTTAGCTTGTGCTGCTCTAAGTGGTCTTGAAGAAGTGTGAGGTGTAAGTTGGTTGGTGAGGTAGGCTGGTGCAAGGTTGGCCCTGGCTTTATGTGTAAGGGCCAGAGTTTTAAGGGATATTCTGTGCTTGACTGGAAGCCAACGTAGTTTGCGTCTGGTCTCCGAGATGTGCATCTTTTTGGGGATGTTGAGGGCAGCTCTGATGGCATTATTTTGAATTACTTGCAGTTTGTTGATATTTTTGTGGCTAGTGCCTAAGTAAAGGGCATTACAATAGTCTATCTTGGATAGGACTAATGCTCTAGCAAGAGTAATGCAATTGGGTGAGGAGATGAACGGCCTACATGCAGTGATCAGCTTGCAGGTGTAAGCGGCTGATGATGCTACTGCATTAGTTTGTTTGGAGAAGGATAAGGTGGCATCGATGTAAACCCCAAGGGTTTTGGTGTTATTTGACACGGGGATGAGATTGCCATCTATGGTGAAGGATTTAAATGCGGGATTGAGATTTTTGAGTTTGGCGTGAGTGCCAAGGATGATCAACTCGGTTTTTTCGTCATTGAGACAAAGACCATGATGTGCCATCCATGCTTGAATTACTGAGTAGATTTCATTAAGGGTTTTGCTATCTGTTTCATAGTTCCCCGAGATAGGAATGAGTATCTGGGTGTCGTCCGCGTAATTGGTATATGTGACACCCAGATAGTCAAGGATATCAAAGAGGGGCTCTGTGAATATATTATAGAGTGTCGGGGACACACAGGAGCCTTGCGGGACTCCACAGGGTACTGGTGAAGGTTCAGCAGAATCAGTGGGAGAGAAGACCCTCATGGTTCTGTTCGCCAAGAAGGAACTGATCCAGGCTGTGGCTGCGTCTGAGAAGTGTGCTGCAGTTTGCAAGTGGTGACATAGTGTTTGATGGTTGACCAGGTCAAAAGCTGCTGACAGATCAAGCACTAAGAGGAGTGCAAGTTTACCATTGTCTTTCAGGATTTGGATCTGGGTAGTGAGATCTATTAATGCAGTTTCCGTACCGTGTCTAGGTCGGAAACCTGACTGCCTAAGTCCTAGGAGATTGTTTGATTCGAAGTAGGCCTGTATTTGTAAATAGGCTGCTCTGTCCAGTATTTTTAATAAGAAAGGTACAGTTGTTATCGGTCTATAGTTAGACGGGTTGGCTGGATCAAGAGTAGGTTTTTTAAGGAGTGGGATGACCCACGCATCTTTTAGGTTATCAGGCACTACTCCAGTTTTGAAGGAGGCATTGATGAGGTTGGTTATGAATGGTGCCAGGTCGTGCGCAGCAGCTTTGATGATCGGGGCAGGGCAGGCATCACCTTGGCAATTTGAAGGTTTAAGTTTCCTGATGATGTTTTCTACTTCCCAGATTGAGAGGGGTGAGAAGCTGAAAGGTTTACAAGTTGACATAAAGGTAGGTGATTTGTTAGGTAATTGTTTGTAGTCCGGGTCAGCAAGTAGCAGGGATTTTTTTGCGTTGATTTTAGATTGTAGGCGAGCTATTTTATCTAATAAGGCCTTCTGAATATTACTACACCATAGTGCATCTGTAACATATTTGTCTATGGGGCAATGGGGGATTCTAGTTCTTTCAAAATCTTAAAGAGTTCCTTTGTGTTGGATTCCGCTTGTGTAATCCTTTTGTTATATGTGTCCTTTTTAGCAATAAAGATGGCTTCTTTGTAACTAGAGGAGGCTAGGGTTAGCTCAGTCTTATTGGATGCTGTGGGATGTTTTTTCCAATGTGACTCTGCGGTTCTCTTAGCTTTGCGTAATTCTCTTAGCTGCGGCGTGAACCAAGTGTTAAGGTGACGCTGTGGTTTGGGTTTCTGCAATTTTAGGGGGGCAATGGTGTTCAGTGCTTTAAGTATAGCCTGGTTGTAGATATCCACTGAGACTGTGGGGTCAGCCTCTGAGTCGATATTGTTCAGGATGGGGGAGTAGTATGGGTAAGAGTTTGTCAGGTGTAATATCTTTCTTATTTCTCGTGCTGGTAGCTGGGGCGATGATGGGCGCCAGGTGAGGTGTATTGGCTTTGATAGAGAAGGTTATTATGTGATGATCCGACCAAATGCATGGGTCATTGGATAGAAGGTCAATAGAGCAATTGAGGTGAGTGATCCAGTCCAGTGTTCTGCCTTTGATATGAGTGGGCTCGTGAATAATGTGCGTGTGACCCAAATCCGATAAGGTGTTAGCTAGGTCATGGGCGTTAGTGTTCTTAGGGTCGTTAAAACCAAGATTAAAGTCCCCAAGTAAGATCGTTTGAGAGCTGGGTTTGGTATCTGTGGTTATGAGTGATGCAATGTCCTCTATAAAGGAGGAAATGGGACCTGGTGGTCGGTAAATAAGGTGCAAAGATGCCGTGTGGTTAGGTGATAGAGGAAGCTTAATAGACAAGGATTCAGCAGAGGGGATTTGAGAGTCCTGGATGACTTTGATGTCGAATGTATTTCTGAATATGATGGCGAGTCCACCTCCCTTCGTTTGAGTGGTGTTTCTGTCGCATCTAATAATAGCATAATCATTAGGTATAGCAAGGGCCAGAGATGGACCGGAGGCAGCATTAAGCCAAGTTTCCGTGACTGCGAGGAGATCGAGCTTTTCGTGAGATATAAGGTCAGCGATGTCGAGAGCATGGGCAGGAAGAGACCTAGCATTCACCAGAGCTGCTTTAATGAGTTTGTCTTTTTGGGAAGATTTTTCAGGTGGTACAGGTAGGTCGTGCAAATGGGTATGGGCTAACTTGACTGAGTCAGTGGTCGAATTGGCAGGGTTGTGGTCAGTATGCAAATGTTTAATGCTGCGGGCTCTTAATCTAAAGTTTCTGGTTAAAATGCTAGGGTGGTGGGAGCATGGAAAGGTAGGTGGGCTAGTTCTAGAATTCAATCTAGTGTTTCTAATGACCGTAGTACAAGGTTGGTTAGGTGTTGGTCTGGTAGCAAAGTGGCGTATCCAGAGAGCTGGATCATCCAAATACGGGTTAGCAGGTGTCATGGTGATAGGCCACGAGGTGATGGTGGTGGTTAACATGAGTGTGTAGGTGTAAGTGTCTTGACTAGGAAATGGATTAGGTTGACTAGTCCAACGTCTAGTGTAGATATACAGTAGGTGGATGAGAGTAGATAGGCACCAATACATGATGTGGGCAGTGTTGCTAGTAAGCAGGGGTTGCAAATGTGGTCTATTGGCGACCATAGGCACAACACAAATCAATCAAATGTGGTCTTGTAGGCGACCATAAGGCACAACACAAATCAATCAAATGTGGTCTTGTAGGCGACCATAAGGCACAACACAAATCAATCAAATGTGGTCTTGTAGGCGACCATAAGGCACAACACAAATCAATCAAATGTGGTCTTGTAGGCGACCATAAGGCACAACACAAATCAATCAAATGTGGTCTTGTAGGCGACCATAAGGCACAACACAAGTCAATCAAATGTGGTCTTGTAGGCGACCATAAGGCACAACACAAATCAATCAAATGTGGTCTTGTAGGCGACCATAAGGCACAACACAAATCAATCAAATGTGGTCTTGTAGGCGACAATAAGGCACAACACAAATCAATCAAATGTGGTCTTGTAGGCGACCATAAGGCACAACACTAAACAATCAAGTGAAGTTTGTAGGCGACCCTAAGGCACAACACAAGTCAATCAAATGTGGTCTGTAGGCGACCATAAGGCACAACACTAAACAATCAAGTGTAGTTTGTAGGCGACCATAGGGCACAACACCTGATGCAGTGTGGCAGCATCTAAGTACAGAATAGTACGTAAGCTGAAGAGGAGTTAGGCATCGCCTGGGTTCGGGTAGGACCCTTAAGCTAATAGTGCAGGAGGGCAGCAACTGAGTTCCGAGTCGTGCCTAGAGCTGCAAAGCTAAAGTGTATTCTAAAGGTAGTAAGCCTAGAGTCTAAGGACTAAAGATATAGGGTCTAATGGCACAACTGGCTGATCCATGTGGTGTGACAATAGTTGCTTGTTAATTCTTAGCAACAATATAATACAGCATACTATGTAGACATCACATTGATCAAGTGTGGGTAGGTCACGCTCCTTTAGCAAATACACATCGGCAGGTAGGTTTTGTCTGATTTAAAGTAACATCTAAAGTAACGAATATTGATTTTTGATCCTTTTCATTCTCCCTTCGGTAGTACTCAGCCTCCGCAACTGCTTCGTCCCACGCTGGGGATCAACGCCCTGCATAAACTTCTTAAGCTATTCCCTCTTCTGGCATATTCGTCTGGAATACACATCAAGTAGATCCCACCTCCTCCATCTAAGTCCACCCATACCTCTCTGTACCATTGTAGCTCTGCTGGTTCCTTTATTGTTGTGTGGTGCAAATTATCAACCCTGTCCCCGTATTGCCTGTAAATGGCTCTCATCCTGTATTGTGGTGTGTTGTATTCCCCTGTTTGTATTTGTGCATCTATCATAGTAGCTAACGTTGTCGGTCGGCCCATTGTTAACATCATCATAGTTGAGGAAGGCATGCTCTTTTCACAACACCGGAGTCCCAGTTGGCACACACAGAAGAATAGGAGCACAAAGACGATGATGGGGACGAGTATTTTCATTGCCACGTTTACCCATGATGGTATCCAGCTGAACAGATTGTCGAACCATGTGCTTTCCTCTGCGCCTCCTGTTCTCATCCTCTCTCCTAAATTATGTACTGCTGTTATCACATGCGAGTGTCCCGTTATCAGCATCTTCAGTTGGCACGAACGTGCAACACGCCCCCCCCACCCTATTTTTCGGCAAACACCACTGTCCAGTGCCGTGAGGAGATCTAGGACATATCTGTTTTGCATTGTCATTAGGCCCATTGCACGGAGCTCTATTTTTATAACGGTGAACCCTTCTTCAATGTCGTTAACCAGTTGGATGAGCTCCTAGCGCACTATCTGCAACCATTTGGCGTTTGCTCGTGCTTGGAGTTCCGGAGCAAGGAGCGATGCGAAAAATTTCTCTGCTGATGAAAAGAGCTTGCACTTCTGCGGGATCTCAGCAAGGAGTTTCGATGATTCTGATGAGATGCAATTGGAGGACCTTTTACTTCGTGATAGTTTTTTCTTTAGTTCATATTCTGACAATAGTTCGTAAGCTGTAGCTTCTGCTATCATTAGTTTGGGCGCTGTCGAAGGTTCAGCCGATTCTCCTGCTGCCGATATGCCAGCCGATTCTCTTGCCTTTTCTTGTATATGACTCTCTGGTATTACCATCAGGGCTGTGTGGAGGGTGGCCAAGGCACAAGTACCTTTCCATGCTGTTGGGAGGTGTAGATAGGCTTGTTTGCCACAAATCCAGTACATGTCCATTAGTGCAGCAGTGCTTTTCTTCATGTCAGGTATGATTACCGTCTTGTTGCATTTCTTTGTTCCCCCATGTTCACTCTTCCTTCCCCATGGAACCACAGTTCATGTGGTACTTCTTTCAGTATTTTGATAGGTTTTTCCAATGCTGTTACCCATGTTAGTTTAGTCATGTGTTGCGACCAGATGGGGGTGCATATTCCTTTTATCCATTGGAAGGTGTCTTCAGGTAGACCCCGGAGGGCTTCTGCTTTGCATTCGATAGTTTCATCGTGCCACTTGTTCTCTGCACACATCGTTCCCTTGATAACAAGAAATGGTTCCTTAAGGCAAATTACTCCTTGGTGTCTGCTGGTGCACGTTCTCTCATTTTCCAGTCTTTCCATAGTAACAGTGTGTGCTTGGAAGGTGCTTTTTATCCTACACAAAACTAAATGAATCAAACATTGGGCCTCCGACAAGGGCACTTCCTGTGGTACTAACATTTTCGGTGTCCCTGATGCATGTGGTATGAGCGAACAAACGTAACAGCTCTCATTTGTCGCCTGCTTTGCCGTGGCACTCATGTCCGAATACCACTTGTTTGATTGATCTGGGTGGCGGGGGGGGTCTTCTATCTCATCTAACCCCAGGTCATGATAAATGTCATATCTTTTCCCTTCCGCCCCCCTCTTCCTTCTCCCTCCCTCCTTGTAGCTCTTCACTCTTTGGTAGTGTATTGAGAACATGCCCGCCCAAGCTGTGTCATTACCGTTAAATATGTTATCATGTGTGTACTCATTAGTGACAGCAGCATAATATGAGGTAGGCTCTACTGTTTGTGCATGCGAGCTTGTGTTAGCTACATAGCTTGGCCAATCGTCGCCATCATATGCATTCAACACGTAATCATTACTTATATTTATACTCGGATGTAACAAGGAGACACTTGTTGGATCTGCGGCGGAGTGTTCTGAAGGTTGCATTGCATTTGTACCATTAACATCAATGTCATATGTTTCTTTCCACATTGTCTTTACTCCAGTCCATATTAAGTGCGAACCTTCTCGTATCAGGTTAGCCCCGCTCCCCGCCTTGTGCATGTCATTAACAAAAGATAAAAGTGTATAGTACCAGACCATGAAAAACAACATCACTGAAAACAAAACTGCAGCACATTTCAAAACACATTCACCATTGCTGAACCTATTAGCCCTAATGGCGTCCCTATTGCTATCTAACATAATGATGTTTTCGGTGATTGCGCTGCGTTGGTCCATTTGCCACCTGGAGGGGCGAGACCAAGTTATTAAGTCACCACAATAAATACAGTTGTACATCTACATATTTACTTTTCATTCTTTACTCATTTTTTCTATTTACTTTTTTTTCTTATTTTAGTTATGTCCTTTGCTTTAGGCATTTCATATCAAGATAGAGATAGTGATGAAAAGAAGGTGGAAGGAGACAATGACATGGACATAGTTCACTTTAATCCAGAGGGCGTGTCGTCACTTTCGCCCTTTACAAGTTCTATTTACTTAAATCACATCATCATCGTGTCTGAACCTCATCCGCGGTGCCGCTTGCACATTCCTGTTCAGTCTGAGGGATTGTACTATCGCGTGCCCTCCTCACATCTGAGAGGTGCACCCAATATTTCAGTCTTTAACTGCGGTGGGCGTACTATAAATGACCTCGTAGGGGCCATGAAACCTCGGTGAATTCCATCTCCTCACAAAACTCCTAACATAGACCTGTGCTCCTGGCATCAGTGGCCCACTTGGGCTGTTTGCAGCTGGTGTGGTAGTATCAGTTGCTGCATTCTCAGTAAATGGTGGTGCAATTTGTCGCGCTATGGTGCGTACTATGCGCGTCAGCTGGGTCAGGTATTCCTTAAATTCCTCCCCCAGCACTGTGGCAGCTCTGTGTGCGTCTGATGCTCTCCTAATCTGGGAGAGCGGTGTGTGTATTCACCTCCCAGTCACAATCTCATGGGGGCTCAGATGGTGGTCCTTCCATGGTTGCGTTCTGAGTTGGAACAGTGCTTGGGGTAAGCAATACACCAGGTTTTTTTCAGTGTATTACACAATTTTGATAGTTTACTCTTGAGTAATCAGTTGATCTTTTCCACCATCCCATTCGCCATCGGATGATAAATGGAACACAGTTTGTGTTTCACTCCCAAGAGTGACGTCACCTCCTTGAAAAGATCATTCACAAAGTGGGTGCCGTTGTCTGATCTTATCACATCACATATTCCCCAACAAGAAAAAACTTCTCGCACCAGGAACTTCGCTGCACACTTCGCGTCTGGGTGGGGACATGGACCCGCTTCCAACCACCTTGAAAAGGAACATACCACCACAATTAAATACCTTGCTCCGTTACATCGCTCTCCCATGTCTGCGTAGTCTGTGTGGAGTTCCCTAAATGGTCCTGTTGGTCGGGGCAGGGTACCACAGAGTGTTCTCAGTGTCATCCCTGAATTGTATGTTTGGCATGTTGTACACTCTACTACAAATTTTGGCAAATGTTCCTGTAAATTGGGGACAAACCAATGTTCCTGGATGTCTGCGGCAATGTGGTGTTTTGCTACGTGGGCTGGGAAGTGCAGCTTTTGGAATGCTACTTCTAGTAATTCTACTGGCATCACTACCTTTCCCGTCGTCTCCTGTCTCCAAATTAGGACTGTGGCTGATTGTTTGCACCCCTGTTTGGTCCACAACTCTTGCTCCTCCTGTGGTGCTCTCCTTTGTAGTTCTATTATCTGCGCTATTGGTGTGTTACTGTACGCCTCTTCTAATGGCTCTGTAATGGCTGATTTTGCAACGCATTCGATTGTTGGTGTTGTATTGAAATACAAGGCCTCCTTCGCTGCTGTGTCGGCTGCCGCGTTTCCCAATGAGACTGCATCTGTGTTGTTGGTATGGGCTTGGCATTTCACCACTGCCACTACCGATGGTTCTGCTAATGCATCTATCAATTCAGTCAATAGTGTGGCGTGCTGTACTGGGGAGCCATCCGCTCTTCTAAACCCCCTCCTACGCCAGCGGGATAGCCCCGAATGGACTGTGGTTGTTGCGTATGCTGAGTCTGAATATATTGTTACTGTGCATCCTTTGGCTGTGTGCAGTGCCTCAATCAATGCAGTTAGTTCTGCTGCTTGTGCGGAGTAATGGGACGGGAGGCACTTCTAGACAATTGTTTCATAGCCATCTTCCTCCATGCGTACTACTGCCATCCCTACATGCTTCTCCCCTGTTTCAGGGTTTATCGATGCTGACCCATCTATGAAATATCTCTCCTTCCTTCAGGGCATTTTCGCTCGCTTTGGGAATATCATCGCCCTCCCCTTCATAGGTGGTGCAGTCGTGTTCCTGCATATCCTCTGTGGTGCATGGTTCTGTAATAAATGTTGCTGGGTTTACTGTTTTGCACCTGACAACGTGTACGTTGGGGCTTGAAATTATCTCATATGCTGTTACTCTCTGTGTTGTTAATGTTGATTTTGACCTCTCAAGAATTGCAAATGAGTGTTCTGCATATAGTGTTACCGGACATCCCATCACGATTGTGGCACTTTTTTCAATGGCGAAAGTTGCTGCAGCGAGGGACTGTTCGCATGCCAAGTGTCCTTGCATCACCACATCTAATGTTCCACTGTAATAGGCCAATGGTTTGTGTCCTAATGATGTTTTCTGTGTGAGCACTGCTGTCATCAGTGTTCCATTGCAATGTGAAAAGATGAAAAATTCCCTCTCATAATCTGGGTTCGCGAGTACTGGAGCATCTGCAATGAGGACTTTTAGACTAAAGTACTGTGTCGTCATGTCATGTGTCCATTTTATTGGAGCTCTACTCTTCTGTGCTTCTTTCAACGCTTGTAGCAGGGGAAGTGTGTATGCTGCGTAATCAAGGACCCATGCTCGGCAATAGTTACATATGCCAAGAAATGTTTGCATGTCTTTTACTGTTTTAGGTATGATTATGTTGCGTATAGCAGCTGCCCTGTCTGGGAGTATACGTTTTCCATCTTTTGATATTAGCTGTCCGAGGTATACAACGTCGGCAAGGCAGTATTGCAATTTTCCTTTGTCTACTTGTGACAGTTTAAGAGAGAAAGGTACAGATCAGAGCATTGATCAGAGCCAATCAACTGAAGGTGCAGTCATTCAGGAAGGCAGGAAAGCTGGGGGGATTGTGATGTCAGCAGGAGATGATGTGGCGATGGGAGGCTCTTCCAGGCAGGAAAGCTGAGGGGATTGTGATGTCAGCAGGAGATGATGTGGCGATGGGAGGGTCTTCTAAGAAAAGTCAGATCTATGCTCCAATGAGGAAAGAACAGGAAAAGAAAGGGTGCTTTTCTTGAAACAATCCTGTGGATGGATGATGTTTTGTTTTGTTTTTGTTTTGCGGTTGGGCTCTGCTGGCGGTTGAAAGCGGTGAAGAGGAAGGAGACCGGCAGGAGGAAACGGCCGCGTATGAATGGGCCTATTAGGAAGAGACAATATAAACGTTGGAAGCTCCGGTTGAGCATGTTTTAAGGAAAAAGGGTTAAAGTTTTTAGTCTAGTTAAGAAGAGAACCGTCGCCGAGAAGTCCTGGGTTTAGCGGCTGAAGAACGAAGCCGACGCTGACAGTCAGCTGTATCTCCCAGTTGCTCCGTCCAACAGCTGAGCGCTGTTCACTCCTGCACTCCGGCCTGTCGGGGACGGCGGAGTCCTACACGAAGTTGGCGGACGCGACGGCGCCCATCAGACAGGGGAGGTTCGTTACATCAAGGAGAAGCTGAAGATACAAGCAGGCCGTGGAGCGAACGAGGACCTAGAGGGATAGTCGATCTTCCCGAATCAAGGAGAGAAGGGCGAAGAGGAGGAGGCCTGGCTCCATCGACAGCGCTGCGGAGGCGGAGAACCTAAAGGAGGTGAGGACTGTGACGTGCCCGAACTGTTATATAAAGGGTAGAGGACTATTTAGAAAAGAAACGTTAACAAGAGGAGTCTGAATTGTGAGGAGAGGCCTGTTTAAACAAGAGAGGCAAGGACATTGGCAAAGAGAAAAAAATAGAAGGCGAAGAGGTCTCAAGATGTAAAGGAGGGTCGTAGACTTTTAAGGGAGCAATTGTCGTTGCTGGGGAACAACACTGACCCTAACTAGTTAAGGACATTTATACTATCCATTCTCTCTTTGTGGTACCCGGTGAGATTCAGGTCACCGAAAAGACATAACCTCCGGGGTGAAGGACCTGCCACACGTACTGGGACATTTAACATCGAGGGAAGTCCCAACTTCTCACCTCACCCCCACAAAACTGTTAAAGCCTGAAGAAAACGTTACGGACTCCAAGTTTAATAAAAGTTATTACGTTCACATCCCGTGTCAAGAGTGATCCTTCTCAATACACACTCTTACACTACTTTATACCCCTTGGCAGCCAACACGTTTAATAGTGTTATGGAGTCTTCTCTGCACTTTTCTTCTGTAGGGCTGCAGACGAGTAAATCGTCTATGTATTGTATAATGGTGCTCTCTACATCTGTTTCCAATATCTTCACGCAATACTCTGTTAAAAATGCTGGGGCTTTCGCAATACCCCTGTGGGAGTCTGCGATGTTCATACCTGTTGTTTCCTAGTGTGAATGCTGTCGGGTACTGCGAGCCTGGGTCAAGTGGTATGGAGAAGAAAGCATTATTCAAATCAACCACAGTAAAACATATAGATTCTTTGGGTATGCTGCACAGTATTGATGCCGGGTTAGGCACTAATGGGGAACTCTTTTTGGATGACGTCATTGAGTGGGCGGAGATCTTGGATCATCCTCCACGCCCCTCCCTTTGCTTTTTTGATCGGGAAGATAGCCATGTTACATGGGGAGTTTGATGGCACTATAATACCTTGTTTTAGGAGTGCATTTATTGTTTCCCTAATCCCTTCCTCTGCTTCTCTGGATATTGGGTATTGTTTCACTCGTGGTGGTATGGCACCTGGCTTTAGTTTTATCTTTATTGGTGTCACCTCATGGAGTAACCCTACATCGTGGGGGCCTATAGTCCAAATTTCAGGCGCCACCTTTGCCATTTGTTCCTCAAATATTGTTGGTGGGGCATTAATGCTAGCCATAAGTGGGTTGTGTACCTCTCTGTACTGAATCATGATGTCACATGATATGCTTATTTCCATTATCTCTCCGTCATCTTCGTTATCGGTGAATAATTCCTCATCAGTTATGTCTCTTAGCATTATGTTTGGTTCTATGCATAACACAGTTCTCCACTCGCACCAATGCACGTCCAATCCTATGACCGCAATGCGTTTGCTTGATACCTGAACTGCCTCAATGTCTATGGACATGATCGTACCTGGCACAACATCTGTGTGTGCAATTGGGCGGAATATAAAATCTGATGGTGTTCTCCATTCCTTTCTCATTATCTCTGGTACCACTCGGGCTAATACTTTGATGCCAAAGATAAACATGTCTGTCAATGGGTATTCCTCGCACTACAACTTCATTCATCACTGTGCTAATCATCAACGTTGCTCGTACTGGGCATACTCCTGGGGTGGAACACGCTAGTCCCCGCTCAGTAAACGAAATGGTCATGTTCAATTTACTTAGCAAATCTCTGCCCAGTAAATTGATTGGCACGTCTTCGTGGTACAGTAAGGGTGCGCGCACGGTTTTTCCCCCCACCGTTATATCAAGATCTTTAGTGTAACAAACTTTTAAAATAGCCCCAGAGAACCCCTGCGTTTCCAAATTCCTGCCTGAGAGTGGAAACCGCCCTTCCATAAGACATGATTTCTCTGCTCCTGAGTCTACCATGAAGATAAACTGCTTGTTTCCTATCTCTGCCCCCACTAGTGGTTCCTCTTCTGCACGTAGGGTGGTGGATAGGACTGGACACGCAAGTGTTCCCTGTGGGCTGTCCTAGTCTGCATACCTTTCTTGCCCCGGTACTGAAATGACATTATCTACAACCACTGTTACGCCACGGAATGGTGCAGGTGCGCCATTTGCAGCCGTTGCAAAACAGTTATTTACATTTCCTACGGTGTTTTGCCTTGCCATGGGTTGTGGTGCACTGTGATGTGGTTGTGGGGGTGGCTGTCTTGGCTATCTTCGCTGCATTTGGGGTACATTATAGCACTGGTCTTGTCTTCCCCCTCCCATTGGTAATACATAGGGGCTACCTGGGTTTGGGCATCCCCATCCTTGTTCGTTTTCCATGAGCTGCTGCCCTTGGAAATACCCTGAAGGCCGCATTCTGCAATCTCTTGAATAATGTCCCCATCTCCCACAGTTCCAACAAGACCCTTGCGGCCCTCCTCTCATCCCTTGCCCACCAAATCCTCTATTCCCCATACCTCCGAACCCCCCTCTCTGGCCACGGTACCCACCTCTTCATCTTGCCGGTCTTTCTTGCCACTGTGATATTCTGTAGGACTCCTCTTCGTTCCACTGTCCGTGTTCTCCTGCTGCCTGCAACGCTGCTATTGCAACTGGTCGGTTTCCTGCTCCTTCATCCCCCTCGTTTTCTCTATCTGCGGCGACGCTGGCGTTTATGGCGGTGACCTACACTAATTTGTTCTGTACCAGCTTTGCCTCGTCTGCCAGCCTTTTTTGTGCCAACTCCTTTTCCCTCTCTTTGATCCTCCTACAGTGGTGCACAATTATACTCTGATTTTCAGGCCAACCCTTGGCTTCTATCCCAGCTATTTTATCCAAGGCCCTCTGTACCTCCTTCGGGAGCCCTTTCTTGATGATAAAATAGAACAAGGCAGTAAATTGGTTCCACGCCGTACCAGTTTCGCTTCTCCACAAATCTTGCACCCGTAGTATGAATTGCGCAGGATCCTCGTTCTCCTCCATTGTACACTGCATCACTAAATGTAAATCTGGAATGTCTGGAAACGTGCGTCGCAATGCATCCCATACTTGTGCTCGAACGTTGTTAAACGGTGACCCATCGTGGCGGTCACAACTCATTGTTACTCCGGGAAATCCTGCCTTTTCCCACACCGCGTCTGCCTGGTCACCAATTGCTGACACTAGCAAGCTTTTCACATCCCATATTGCTAGTGGCACTCCTGCCGTGTTCTTTTCGAACGCATGTATCCATTTCCCAGCCCCTCCCGCCAGTGGGGGGGGGTGGGGGGGGGGGGTACGTTCAGCAGGTTGTTAAAACCATTTGGGCCCACGGAATGTAGTGCGGCCTACCTGCTCCCTTATGTATATGTCTTAGCCTACCCGGCCATCGTGGGGATTACTGTGGGTCTGAGTCATCAAAATGATTTGGCAATGGGGATCCTACAGCGGCCACTCCTTCCTCGTATTCGTCTAAATCACTCCACACCTCTTCTATCTCTGCTTCTTGCTTACCATTCTCCTACTGTCCTTCCCCTTGCTGGCTTTCTGGGGTAGCTGGGCGTATGATTCTCACTGGTTTGTTATTCAGATGGAACAGGGACTCTCCTGATTGCCATTCTTTTTCTCGCCCTTTTGGTATGTGTGTCCCCTGCGATGATATGGATCGTGCTGGCTCTGAAATTGCTGGCGCCACCTCTCCTGCTGTACTTAATGAGGGTGTGAGATCTGTCATAGACAATGGTGGTACCTCCCCTCCCCCTGGCAGCATTTGGCCCCTATCGCATAGTGCTCTTAGCCGTGTTATCTCCATCTGTGCATGCGCTAGCTGGCGGTCTAACTCCCCTGTTAAGTGTGCTAAATTCACGGGGGGTGCACTCATTGGGCCATACAAACCTCCTTTGTCATAGGGTGGTGGTGCTGTAGCTACTGCTCCATTTGAGGGAGTGGGGGTGGGGCACGCCGGTACATACAGAGGCTCGCTGTACCCCACTGCTGGTCTTGTCATTAAAGGATATATTTTGGTTGTATCTCCCTCAGCTGTGGTTGTTGTGCACTCACCCTTTGGCGTTGCGCTTACCTCTTCCTGTGGTTTGTGTTTTTCAGTTGGTCTTTCTTTACCTACCTCTGCTGTGGGGGTAACTTCCTCGAACATTCTCCATAGATCCAGCACTTCCCTTCTATTTTGTAACTGCTTCCCCTTAGATCTTGCTAGCAAGAGCGTAGACACTAAATCTAACACCCTCTTATCAAATGACCCTCCTTCTGGCCAAATCAGCATTACACTGTCTCCTTTTATCTCTGTCAACCATTGATCATGGTACCTTTGTATCTTTTCACTGTATGACGGAAGGTGTTGACAAATATGAGCTAGTGGTGTTATTCCCCCATGACGATGTTTTTTCCCCCTACTCACCTTTCCACCCACTCGTCCTTTCTTTCAGACCAACAATATATCAAGTGCTTCTCAATTACTACTGATTTTTATGTATTAGTATTCACTGTTACTTTTGTAATTATTGCATTTCCAAATTCAACAGTTCACTTTCGCATGTGTACCACTTTACCAATAAATCAATTACAATGCTTTGATATTCTTGACCAAAAAATAGACAGAACATGGAAACACATACAACACATAACATCCACATGCACTACCTGCGTGCTTTTATTTCCTTTGTTCCTGTTACCAAACCTTTCCCCTTTTCACCTACTCTTCTCATTCACTCCTCACCTCTTACACCCTTTTACTCTTACCCAAGAATTCTTTCTTACACGGAAAAAGAATATTCTAAATAACTACTCCGAGTCTACTCAATATACGAGACCCCCTACTATTTTCTCTTTATCTTCTCTTATTTTATCTGCACTGGACGAGACAATGCTACGCGGCGCCGCCTTCTACCCTGTTCGGGCTAGGATACCTCTACTCTTCTTCTCACGAAACCTAATGGCCATATAAAGGACAGATCAGAAAAGCCTCATCACTCACACAGGCCCTACTCTTCGCTATAACCCATTTCCCCTGTTACCTTCTATTCCTCCTTACATTTCCTTGGTAACCTTCGCAACCGGCACTCACGTGTTCAGTCCGGTGTTCCGAGGGTCACCCTTCGCGGTCCGACCCCAGTCAGGTCTGCACCCCAACCAAGCCGTGGCCCGCCTCGGCGAGCAGCTTTTCAGTCGGGTATTCGTCAACCAGGAACCCTTGACCCTTTCTTGTAGTGCTCACAGACTGGTCGGCCCCGGAGGCGATGGTTTTGCTGGGGGGCATCCTGGATCTTGCCGCACAGTGCGGGCCTCGAGGCACCTCTCCAAATCACGTCGCAGGGGGTCACCAAATGTTAGTGCCCTCCCTGTCTTCAACGTGCAAGAGAATAAAACGGACACTCCCCGGACGGGGATTAAGGCAAAGAGAGCAGGCTGCGAGAGTTAAAGGAAAAGTTTATCTAGATCTCTGAAAGCGCTCTGGCAAAATTAATGTTACAGTACATTATATAGGTACAATGACACGTCGAACATATGATGCTACGTTGGACCCGGATTGGTCAGCCAGGGTGGTGTCTTAGGTGTGGGCATAATCTCTTCCTCCTGGTTGGTTGGCGGGAGGATGGACGACAGATATCTGTGCTCCGAATGGGTGAAGGTCAGGTCGCCGTGAAGCATGGTGGTCACTATCTAAGCTAATCTATACATTCTAAATAATGCATACACCAAATAAAAATTGTTCAAGACACTCAGTAGTTTATCATGTCACTATATAAATCACACAAGTGCCTATATCATCGATAACATTTGGATTATACAGGTCACAGGTTAAGGGTTTTGACCACTATAATACACTGATTGAACTGTAGGTTTAGTTTCACAAGAATCTCAGGTATGTGGCATTTGTTAGTATTAGGCACGATATACTGCAGCAGGGGTCTAATGTTGTTTGGGAGTCTGCTGGATAGGCATCATGGCATGGTCAGTGGTCTGGCACATGAAAGGAATATCTTGCAGGAACACAGGGTCAGAATGGCAGTACGTTTCTATTGGCGAGGGTGCGGGGACAAGGACACGTGTTTGGAGATGAACGAGCTATGTGCTAAATTCATGCTGGTTCACATGCGGCAGTGATCACAGAGGAAGTGATACATTTATTAGTTGTTGTGAATACCTCCGGCTTCAGAGTGAGAATGGAGCCGCTGAGTTTTCCAGTCGGAGTGGGAACGAAGGTGGGGGCCATGTGCTCTGTATGCCTGATCGCAGTGAGGAGAGGGAGAGAAGCGTTTCGTACTATCGCCGTGAGGCCTGGTCACCAAGATGGAGTCGAAAGGGGGCACAAAAAATGGATGCCCTGTGTCCTGCTCAGTGTTCCCATCTACATGAAAGTCAACTAAAGTTAACATTGCATAAGGGCAAGGGGCAAACCCACTACTGGAGGCACTTGGTCCAGGTTTTGTACTGGGAAGTGAAGGCAGCGAGGGGCTAGCAGGCCCCTCGCTCCCACACACACCTACAACACTCTTTTGGAATGTTCTTCCTCCTAAAAGAGAGGGTCTTTCTCAATAGATCCACATGGTTATTTTCTTTCCCAGAACCTACAATAGGTTTTTCCATTGGGCCCTCAAAGGGTCCTAAGGATCCAGAGTGGTCTCTGTTAGGGATAAATTTCATTTCCTGTGCCAATTCCCCTCCGCCTGAGACCCCCAGCACTTTTGATAGACCTTTGAGAGTGTTTGTTTTATTCTCCTCCTTAGTGTCTGGGCCTTTTCTCCCACTCACTCATTCTCACTTATGTGGAGTGCCGAGGGGCTACATTGTAACTCCTTTCCCACTACTCCTCTAACGTTTACAGTAACGGACAAACCTAACTGGCTGGTGGCAGTGGATACCTCTTAACCATTTTTTGTTTTAGTTACTCGGACTGTTTCCACAGCTGCAGTACAGCACCCATGGGTGGCCATTTTCCCAAAATGGCCCCCGTCTTATTTTATCAGCATTTTTCATTTGTGTTCCTTCTTGGGCCCTTCTACCATTCCAGGTGGGGGTGTGTCCTCTTTGAGTTTTGCTTTTGGTGGGATCCCTTTGTGAAGCCCACCAAGGCTCCAGTGTGTCTGCTGAGGGAGGACCCTGAAACTTCTGACATTTGTCTTGGGGTATTCTGAGGAATTCATCCATCCACACGGTGGGTGTGCCCTCGCCTGTTTTTTGTTTTTTAAGTTTAAATGAAATTCAATGATGATAGATCCACCTCTGGAAAATGTGTGGGGCTAATCCTAGAACATTTTCCTATGCTCACCACATGACACATAGACCCATGTACTCTGCATGGACAGCGCCTAGTGGCGCAGTCTTCGCTGTCATATTTAGTTTGGGTATGACAGCCAGGCGTACACCATGTCATCTCAGACGGGGAAGGGCCAAGCCTTCCCCCTGCCATAACCAGCCTAATTCACTAACAAAGGCTCCTTTTATCATCCACCCTCTCCTTTTGTTGAGCCATGCAGCTGGTGGCAGCGTTCACATACTAATCAGAGTTTAATTCAAACAGGCCCACACAGGACCTGGCTGCAGAGGCTAACGAAGGAGACTGGAAACGCCAACACCCTTTCATATGCACTGTCAACCTGATGCCATTAGTTACTCACAGGCTGTTTCCACAGTATCCCCTTTAGTATTGATTGACAATGAAATGTCCTGTCTTGGACTGCGTGTTTGCAGTAGTCATCTCCGCAGGGAGACCCCAGTGAGAAGATACTAGTCTGTGGATTAAAAGAGCCAGAAAGTCTGGTCTTGCCGCAGCTTCAAGGGAGACCTGCCGCTTTAATGAGGAACCACAGAGCGCTCCATTAACCAGAGGCACCCTTTGATCCACAACAGAACGGAAGATGGGTGGGACTTAATATTACACGTTTTCACCCCTTTACCTTTTCTTTTGCAAAGCTCTCTGATTATGACCTCACACATACAGGAGATTGTTGGTGAGGACCCAGAATTGGCTCATTAAGGTAGCATTAGCCTACACTAATCAATGTGGCCCTTTTAGCTTTAAAAGAGCTGAGCCCCTTTTTTGCAGATCACTGAAGATTTCACAAGGAGTAGCAAGACCTCCTCATCATTGGACCCTGGCTGAAGGTACCATCTGCCCTACATCATCTGCCATTGAAGGAAGGCCAGGATCTCCAAAAGGGAATCAAGATCCCTCCCCTAAACATCTCCCAGTCAACGGAGGGAGCTAACCGAATCCAGAGGACCCACTGGCGGCTCCAGAACCGGTACCCAGCCAGCGCACAGCGTGCCCTGCTAAGCTCTGCAGTAAGCCTTCTAGGTGGTGAAGTGCCAGAGTCTCTGAACCAAGGAAAAAGCAGCTTCCTGTAAACACTCTACTCAGTTTTGGCTGTCCGCCTTAAAGGACACAAGCCCAGTGAAGAAGCTAGGAGGAGTGCATCGACCAGCATCTACCCCTGTCCTCCTCAAGCTGCAACCAACACTGCTGACTGTTATGCCGGAGTTGCTAAAGCCGGCTGAGACCCCTCGACCACTGCTTCAGAACCGCCGACCAGCACTGAGACGATTCCCAACGCCGAGCTGCTGTGTAGGCCAGCCTGCACCAGTCTGTCCAGCTTCACTTGGCGAACTTCCTGCTGCCTGATACCCTCAGCTGTCTTCCGTCTTGAACTCTGTCAGAGCATCTATAAAGCACCCTGAAACCGACTCAACCCTGTCAAGCACCAAGAACTCCTACAACACAGGATACATAATGGTTCTGTCCATTAAGGCCTCTAGTGACATTTCACGACCCATTGCTCCTTTGTGTTGAAACTAAGTATCCTTGAACTATTGTGATTAATTACTTTACGAACTACCCTCCAGTCAGTATTCAGAGTGCATACCTTTTCCTCCTTTGAAACGGTCTGTCCTATGTATTCCTATGCAGGGTGGGTTATATTTTGTAGTGTGCTAGAACTTTTGTGAAAATAATAAAGTAGATATTTGTATACAACCTTGACTGAACAGTCCCTTTTACCATTGCGTAATTGTATTTTCGCTGTGTTGCAAATAACCAGCGATCAACAACCTCGCAGAGATAAGCCTGCCGTTCCGTCGACGTTACCAAAATTGGACAAGGTGGTTTATAATTTGCTTTTGTTTCCAATCTGTTCGGATCACTTCGGGTGTACTGGAGGTGTGGGACTGATTGATGGTTTAGAAACTGATATTCATCCCTGGACCACTGGTGCCCCGGAAGTTTTCCTCACAGGTATGCCTGGCTGGAACCACTTTGAACTGGGCAGCTGGCTGTCCTGCAAGGACAGCCACCCCAGGTGATTCACAGGTCTGTAGGACTGAATGAATGGGTTCCTGCATAAAAGGTGAGGCTTTTGGAACAGAAGGCAGTCGGCTGGAACTGAAGCTCCATAGACGACCAGAGAAGCCTGCAGCACCTCCCGTAACCGCAAAATTACTGCTACTGTCCTAACCCAGTGTTTGATTCGACAGGGAAGCTCCACCAAGGACGGCTTTCTCCTCTGGGCTGGTGGGCATACGCAGCCTCAAGGTACTCTTCAGATTGAGCCGTCCCCTGATGTCCTGCGACCTTCCAGGGCTGCAGAACCTCCACCACCTTGCAGTGCATTGCCATTGATGAATCTCGCTGGATCTAAGGTGGTATCCCCTGTGGACCTCCAGAAACACGAATCCTCTCAGTCCCCTCACCAGAGTGCAGGACCGAGATACAAAAGATTCCAACCGGCAGTGATTGTTTGCTACTGGTGCTGTGAAAAGGGCACCAAAACCACAACAACGTGGAATTACGAAAAATTCTTTGCTGGCGAGTCCCTCTCTTCTACTGCTGCAGGAGCCCACTCAGGGTCTCTTCCCCCCCCCCCCCCCTCTTCGTCACCAAGGACTAGGAGACCGGATTTGCAAGCCGTTCATCCGAAAGGTGTCTAGCTGCATCAGCTTCTTCACTCTCAAGGCACTGTGGGGAAACTTACCCAAAGCAGTTAGTGTCGCTCATCTGCTTTAGGAGCACTGTTTTTACTGTTTGTGTTCACCCATTTTCAGTCACCCTGGCCTAACAGCATGTGTCCCTTCAGGAAGGCTTCTCCTAAGCTCCTGTACTTTTACCCAAGACCAGCTAACTTGTTATTTACTTATGCTAAGAAGATTTGCTTCAGAACTGTTGCGTTCCTATTGTCTTGGGCATTGCTGGTTTCCCAACATAAAATCTCTTGGCCTGGGCATTGCTTGTCCCCCTCCCCCCCCCCCCCCCCCAAAAAACCTGAACTGAAGAACTCCTTTATTGTTGGGGAAAGGACTGCCTAAATCTTATAAGAGTTGTTACTAGTATTGCTTACCTGTGATTGTTGCTATTTACGTTCTTGAACTTACACTTGAATACTGCAGAGTTAATTTAAAAAGTTCTTTTACTGACCTGAACTGGACTCAGGTTGTGTGTGGATAAGAAAAGTATATAGCAATGTATTCACCTGCTTTATTCCTCCTAAATGTATGTTTGATGTCGCTAGTTGATACAATATTACTTGTTTTTTTTCTAAATTATGTTTATTCATAATATAAACAAGAACAATAACATGAATACAGTAGCATTGATAAATAACATTTTTACAAAGTACTTCATATCAGCTCAATTTTCCAGAGGGTGTAACAGAAAAGATGGAGTGAATAAAGGAATGAAAAGAGATGAAAGAGAAAGAAAAATAAAACAAATTAAACACACCTTAGATTGAGAAACTAAGCATATAGATTATTAAATCCTCTCCATATCCTCTTATATTTATAAAGTTGGTCCTTCACATTAAAGGATACCTTCTCTCTCCTAGACAAGAGGGACAAACTCTGCAACCAGTCATCCACATAGGGGGGATGTATCGCTTTTCCAAAATTTAAGAATCTGCTTCTTAGCAAGAAGAGCAGCTCTATATATCCAAATTTCGAGTGGATTGTGTCCTCCAACATATTCCTCATCTTGGATGTATTCCATCCAGCTTTGCTGCTCTCAGGAAATTTTTTCGGCAGAGGGCGCTGTGCGTCGATGTCGAGTCGATAGTCCCTTGAAGGCCTCCGTCAAGGGTGACGTCATCAGGTATAGAAGTAGCATGCGCAGCGCCCGTTGGCGTCAGTTCTGTTTTTCCGCAGTATACGTTGCTTCGGACAATCGGCGCGCCTCGAGTTCTGTGAAGAATAATATATAATACAAACGAAATATGTCCTCATCATCGACGCCGACCACAACCCCGAGATCGGGATTCAAAAAGTGCAAGTCGTGCGGCTCAAAATTGTCGATCACGGACCCGCACAGAGAGTGTTTGTGGTGCCTCGGGGAAGGCCACAACATGGAGGCCTGTACGAAGTGTCAGGCGATGACTGGGAAGGCCTTGCGAGAAAGGAGAGGCAATCTACAACAGGTAGGTCGAAAAACCGATCGTAAAGCCTCTAGCGTCGAGTCGAGATCCCGTGAGGAGAAATCTCCTCGACGCGAAAGGCATAGATCTAGGTCCCGAAGCGATTCCCATCGCTCGTCGTCTTCGTCAAAAAAAATCGAAGAAACTACGCCACAGGTCTCCCTCCACCTCGACGTCAGACGAGTCTCCGAAAAGGATGAAATGCCCCACAAAACATTCGTCTTCCGAAGAGTGGGAAGCATTCAGGGTCAAAATGATGGAGGTGTTTGAGAAAGCGAAGCCTCGGTCCGTGCCTTCTTCGGAAGCCAGCCGGGAGCGTCATCGCTCCAACACTCGCGCGCGCCCTCGAGCCCGGGTGATCGAAAAAGGAAGGATAGGGAATCTTCGAGGACGCCGAGCGAAAAACGTTGAGTCGACCGTTCAAGGTCACCACTGTCAGAGACCCATCACACCTCGAAGGGAAAATCTTCGAAGACCGTTTCGACGCCCTCGAAGCAGACCCTGTCGTCGACGCCCTTATCGACGTCGAAGCCCTCTGCGCCAAAGGCAGGAAAGCCAGAAAAAGAGGATAAGGTTGCGAAACCTGTAATATCCTCAGAGCCCTGTAATACACCTCTTCCTCCTCCTCCCCCAGAGAAGGTTTTCAAACCTCTCCCCAGGAAGGAGTTTCAAGTCCCTGACCTCAATTTTTGAGGAACAGGAGAGGTCTGATGAGGAAAATGTACCTTTTGGGCTAGAATATGGCACCCCAAATGTCCCAGAATGCTTGATCTCAGAAGAAAGCAGAATGAGGGATTTGGTGGAATCTTTACACAATGCAAGTGGCATTGACACATCTCCTGAGAATGACTTTGGCAGACCAGAACCAGGAGAGCATGCCAGTCATCATACCGTCAATTAATGACGAAGGTAGTAGATTACTTAGGATGGACTAGACCATCAGCCCAATTCATCCAGGATGATTTAACAGATATATTGGACCATGGCTCCACCGAAGACCCAGTACTAACATTTCATGTAGCCTTGCAAAATAGGGTGACCAAGAATTGGGAAACTCCGGATTCTATTCCTCCGGTAAATAAATCCCTCACCTCAAAATACTGCCCGGCCAGTAGCGACCTCGGCAATCTGTCAAAATGTCCAACTCCCGAGAGTCTGGTCATACAGGCAGCCACAGCTTCTAACAAACTTGCGTACCCTTCTATCCCTTCAGACAGGGACGATAAGCGTGTGGATGGCTGGGCACGGAAGGTATTTTCAGCTGGGAGTATGGCTTTAAAATCGGCCAACTCCACATGTGCCTTGGCAACATTTTCGTACACACTGTGGGAGTGCATTGCAATGGCGGCGGAGCACATACCAGAAGGGGAAGAAAGGGAAGGGTTCCTAGCCATCGTTAGAGATGGAAAGGAAGCCATGAAGGAATCCCTTCAATCTGGCTTGGACACTGCGGATAGTGTAAGCAGGTCCATGGGCACTAGCACGGTAATGCGCAGATTTGCGTGGTTACAGAAGTCTGGTTTTGCACCGGACGTGCAGAGCCGCCTTCTGAACATGCCTTTTGACGGGGCTCACCTTTTTGGCAACAAGGCTGACGAGAGCCTTGAGAGGTTGCAGACCTCAAAAGCAGCTGCCAAATCTTTAGGAGCTGCTATTAGGCAACCTCAGCCTTTTCGTGTGCAAGGACAATCGTGGAGGGGACGATCCTATCGTTACTACTCGTATGGAAAGGCGAGAGGAATGGGCAGTCAAAGGGGCCAGAAAAAGGCCACTTGCGGTGGACAAGGAAAACATGCAAAGCCAGCTCCAGCTGCAGCCTCTCTGCCATCAGCGGCTGCAACAACCGCCACAAAACCACTTTGAGGACTTGCATCACAAAACACCTGTAGGAGGCAGGCTGTCGCAGCATCTGCAAGAATGGCGAGTCATTACTTCAGATGTTTGGGCTCTTGTAATAATAGCCCAAGATTACTGCCTTCCTTTTCTAACGCAACCTCAAAGCAATCCACCAGGGAGACACCCGCTGAAGTCTTCGAACCCGCTCCTACAGCAGGAAGTTCTAACCCTACTGGAGAAAGGTGCTATAGAACCAGTACCTGCAGCAGAGAGGAACAAGGGATGGTACTCGCCGTATTTTTTGATCCCCAAAAAGGACAGAGGACTGAGACCCATCTTGGATTTAAGAAGCTTGAACAAGTTCCTCAGGAAGGACAAGTATAAGATGGTTACCCTTTCTCAGATCCTTCAGGCCCTTCAACTTCAGGACTGGTTGGTGTCATTGGACCTCCAGGATGCTTATTTTCATGTGCCGATTCATCTCAAGCACAGAAAATACCTGAGATTCATAGTTGGCGACTCACACGATCAGTTTCGAGTCCTGCCATTCGGATTGACCTCTGCCCCGACAGTCTTCAACAAGTTAATGGTAGTGGTGGCAGCGCACCTCAGGAGAGGGGGGATACATGTCTACCCCTACCTGGACGATTGGTTGATCAGGGCGCGTTCTGTCAAGCAAGCACTGGATCATCTGAAAGTCACCTGCCACTTCCTCCACAGACTGGGCTTCTCCCTCAATTTCAAGAAGTCGCAAATGACACCTTCCCAACAGCTTCAGTACATAGGAGCTGTATTAGACACATCCTTGGGAAAGAGCTCGCCTCCCAAGTCAAGGGCTCAAGACATTCTTCAGATGGTTTCCAAATTCCAAAATGCCCAAAATCTCCAGGCTTACGACTTTTTAAGGTTGCTCGGCCTCATGGCATCCTGCATCTTCCTGGTGCCAGAGGCACGCTTGAGGATGAGATCCCTTCAATGGGCTCTAAAGACTCAGTGGTGCCAATTCTCGGGTCAAATGACGTATCTTCTTCAGATTCCGAACAAGGTCCGACCAGATCTTCTATGGTGGACTTGTACAGAGAACATCCTAAAAGGAGAACCTTTTTGGCAACCATGGCCGGAGATCACAGTAGTGACGGACGCCTCACTCATGGGGTGGGGAGCTCATGCCAACGATTTGACAATCAACGGTCGTTGGTCTCCATTGGAGTCCAAACTACACATCAACCTTTTAGAGCTGAGGGCAATCAGACTAGCGCTGAAGGCCTTCCTCCCATCTGTCAGGGGAAAGAATGTCCTGATAATGACGGACAACACGGTGGCCATGCATTACCTAAACAAAAGAGGTGTGGGGTCACTACCTCTGTGCAGAGAGGCAATGCAGCTCTGGTATTGGGCAATTCAGAGGGAATCTCTTTAAAGGCAATTCATCTAGCCGGGGAAGAGAATATGACGGCAGATGCTCTGAACAGGCAGAGCATGGTGTCCCATGAATGGGAACTGGTTCGGGAAGTCATTCAAGAGATCTTCGCCCTTTGGGGAACCCCTCAAGTAGACATATTTGCAACCGGTATCAACGAAAATGCGAAAGGTATTGCTCAAGGGAATTTCCCCCGAGAGGAGCCCTGGGGGACGCGTTCGTGGTGGAGTGGAATTTCCCACTATTGTATGCATTCCCTCCGATTCCCGTCATTCCTCAGGTCATCAGGCGACTGAGGCGCTTTGGGAGCTGCATGATCCTAATTGCCCCGGATTGGGCCAGGAGAACGTGGTACCAGGACCTTCTAGACATGTCCATCTGTCCTCCAGTACGTCTTCCTCAGAGAGAGAACCTTCTCTCTCAAATGGATGGTCAGGTTCTCCATCCAGAGGTCAAAACGCTCAACCTCCATGCTTGTTATCTGAAAGGCTGAGATACAGGGAATGGAACCTTCCAGATGATGATATGGAGGTGTTGCTTTCGGCAAGAAGCCCAGCAACAAAGTCTCTATACCGTTGCTGTTGGAAAAAGTTTTGCACCTGGTGTAGAGAAAACAATGTCGATCCTTTTGTATGTTCTATTCCAGAAGTACTATCTTTCCTTCTGACCCTAGCACATAGAGGTCTAAATATTGGAACAATAAAAGGTTACCTTGCGGCGCTTTCCATTTTCAAGCGCTTGCCGGAATAATGCTCCTACTTCAAAATTCCTTTGATAATACAATTCTTAAAAGGACTCACTAATGTGTTTCCTCCTCACCCATTTCAAGTACCAATGTGGGATCTCAATTTAGTCCTAAAATTCTTAATGTGTGCTCCTTTTGAGCCTATGCACACGTGTCCATTAAGATTACTAACATGGAAAACTGCCTTCTTATTTGCTTTAACATCTGCAAGAAGAGTGAGCGAATTGCAGGCACTGTCTTCTGGGCCACCCTATACTGTGTTCCATAAGGACAGAGTTGTGTTGAGGGTTAAACCATCATTTTTACCGAAAATGATATCTGATTTTCATTTGAGTCAGAAAATTGTTTTACCCGCATTCTATCCTCCACCCCATCCTTCTAAGGAGGAGGAAAGGTTACACAGGTTGGATCCAAAAAGAACTTTAAGCTTTTACATCTCTAGACTTTTGAGACTTAGAGTGGACAACCAGCTGTTTATAGGTTACACAAGAAGGAAACTGGGTCAATCGGTGACAAAACAGAAAATTTCACGCTGTATCGTGCTTTGCATTTCAGAATGCTACAGACTAGCACCAAAAGACCCACCAGAAGGGTTAAGGGCTCATTCCACTAGAGGCATTGCCTCATCGACAGCCCTTCAAAGAGGTGTTCCAACAAGGTCCATTTGCAAAGCAGCAACTTGGTCTTCACTACACACCTTTTCAAAATTCTATAGCCTGCATGCTTCCCAGTCTAAGGAACTGACTTTTGGAAAAGCAGTGCTTTATTCCGCCATCTAAGGGCATTGAAAAAAATCTAACCCCTCCTCCAGAGAAATTATACAAAATTCTGCTTTGGGAGTCTATCTAAGATGAGGAATACGTTGGAGGACACAATCCACTCGAACAAGTTACTTACCAACTGGTAACGTTCTTTCGATTGGATGTTCCTCCAACGTAGTCCTCATCGCCCTCCCAGCCTACCCCTCTGTAGATTTTTCCGGGTTATTGCCATCTCAAATCTCGCACGGCTGATACCTGTCTGCGGGCACAATCTACACAGTACAAGATCAAAGATAAAAAGGGGAAAAACAGAACTGAGGCAAACGGGCGCCACGCGTGCTACTTATATACCCGATGACGTCACCCTCGACGGAGGCCTTAGAGGGACACTCGACGACATTGATGCACGGCGCCCTCTGCCGAAAAAATTTCCGAAGAGCAGCTAAGCTGGATGGAATACATCTAAGATGAGGAGTATGTTGGAGGAACATCCAATCGAAAGAACGTTACCAGTTGTTAAGTAACTTGTTCTTTTACATATATATCTATATTTATAACTGCCTTGTAAAATACATCACTATTTTTGCTAAAACTGCAAGTGTGTAAGTGTTTCTTTGGCTCTATATATGTTCTGATTTCGTTGTACTGATCTACAGGTCACATTCCCCCTCCTAACATAACCCTGGCTGTTCTGCCACTCT